>NC_134710.1:141752664-142378497 GCF_043290135.1 Rhipicephalus microplus
ATAGTGCCTTGTAAAATACATAAAATGTAAATGTGTCCTCATATTTGTTAAAAATGGTATGAAATTGGTGTACTGTCTACCATATTCTGAATTATTTGACTACTACTTTTAAACAAAGAAAAGTATTTATTAGACTTTGAAGGGATTCTGAATCACCCTTGTGCTTGTGCAGTGGCGAGAAACGTGCCATGTGCTTAATGAGAAAACACATTCTGCAGAGCGAAGATAGAGCTATGAACATCTAAGCCAAATTTTGTAGCCATGCACATATAAGAAGTTCTCACAGGCGAATCACCAACTTGGAACACCTCCCTTTCAAACAGAGCTGCTGGCTGACTATTAATAGCTGCTTGTCTACATAATATAGCAGAGAGTGCTCCCGTTGGGTGATATAGGCTAAGTCTCCAGGCAGTAGATTTCAGTCAGTATGCTCTTTTGAGCTCTTTGCTACTGTTACTTGTATAAGAGGGTTTATTGGAGATGGCAAAGGATTCGTGACAAACAAATTTGTAGCGCAGGTTGTAATGTCTAGAATAGCCAAGGGCAATGTGGAGCTCCTGTGATGTTGGAATATTTGGGATGGCGTTAACAAAACTGCAGACCTGGACACATTGGCACAAAGCACGGGAACAAAGGCTGCGCTTTTCGGTGGTAGGTCAAGGCTGTTGGCGACAACAGCTTCTTCTACACAGCTTATAGCATTGAGGAACACGAACGTAGAGATGGCATCTTCAACATGAGCACAGTCAATTACCAATTATTATGTGACAGAAAATCCGAGTGGAGTATCCCAGCATGAGGACACGCAGGTTGCACAAGAAATTCAAAAGTATACAAAACATCTTGGATTACAACACCAGCTATGCAGACAACTGATGGTCGAATATGATGAACACTGGCAGTACGAAGGCACAATCTCTTTTACAACATGGTAACTTTCTGATGCTCGTGGCAAAGTTTCAAATCAATTGCTGAAATGGCAGCACCAGTTTCCGCAAGCGCAAAGGTATGATAACCGTCCACAATAACGATGAGGTTTGCCAAAGAAATGCGAGGACTGGATTCTTTTGATGACGACACAGTTCGTGTCTTGGAAACTGCGGCATCTAGTTTTCCGCATCTGAAGGGTAGGGTCAACAGTGCATAGGTGACGGGGAGCAACGCCGGGGAGATGGATCTGTTACCGTGCTGTGCCGCTAGAGTGTCGACTTTTGAGACGATCTTTGCATGGTGTCTGTGTGAATGGAAGGGTGGTGGTGGCAGAAACGTGCCATGTGTCCTGCATAACCGCAAGAATAACAGACGAGGCAGTTGTCTGCAATGCGCCACGGATTGGGAAATGCTTTAACTAATGGGCTGAACAGAGCTGGTGATGACTGAACAGGCATCAGCGAAGGAGCATAAGTGGGCTGTTTAGGCGCTCTGTAACAACCTGCGCAAACGTAAGGGGTGCGACCCCCATAGGTGGTGAACGAGTGAAATGCAAGCTCCAGTAACCTATACTTGTATAACGTGCCTTATGGCGGGGGCCAGATAATGCGTCTATGCTGGTTCAGGTGTGCTCGATAAAATGGAGAGCTGCTGAGCGACTTCTCACGCACAAAGTGCATTATGTGAGCCAACATGTCATGCTGGTCTCGGACAGTCAAGGCCGCGATCGAGGGACTCTGTTCCAGACAGCATCGTTTTTGAATGCGTTGTTTGCGCAATTCGTCAAAACTCTGGTACAAGCTGACCAGGTCAGCTATGGTTTGTGAGTCCTTGGCTAAACAGCATTGCAATTGGGTTGTACCTGTTGAGTAGCTGTTTTATCTTGTCTGCTTCGAGCATCGATGGGGTGACACGCTTGCACAAGTTAATGTCTTCAATATAGCTAGTAAAGGTCTCTCCTGGCTGTTGAACCCACTCACGAAATCTTTCTGCATAGAGCTTTCGCACAACGGAGGGAGGGGGGGGGGGGGGTAAACAAGAAGAGGCTGCCTTGAATGAATCCCAGCTGACAATAGCAGCTTCGCAATTTTGCAACCAGAGACTAGGGACGCCAGACAAGTGAAAGCTTATATAAGTCATCTTAGCCACATCATCACTTTTATTCATTGCACTCACCTTGTGGTAAATAGCTAGCCACTGCTGAATGTCTTGATTGTCATTGTCGCTGAGGATTCGTGGGTGAAGCAGTTGCAACGCGCCAAGACATGCAGTGGCGAGGAACCTGAGAGGTACCTTGAGAGAAGGGTTCTTCCGGAATTGCTGGAACTGGAGATAAGGTGGGACCTGGTAGATCCAGCTTCAAGGACTACCCAGCACCTCCACCAAATTATAAAGTGGTTTCAGGCATCAGTCACTGTCTTGGCTCTCTGGGCTCTTTGTTGCAGTCATCTACCTTCTCGTACTAGATATTGTCTATCTTCTCCACTACACTTTGTATATTATTTGACTGGGTTTATCCAAACAGACTGTACCAGCGAGAGATTTGCGTTAGTGAGACATATTCAACGAGAATAGCAAACTTCCTAGAGGAACTGAGTGTCAGCTGCTTATGCTCTGCTGCTCCTGCACAGTAGGAAATACAGCACCATAGATGCTGCATTTCATTTCAACCCACTGTGCACTTTGGGGATGGTGCATCTTGAAGGCAAGTGGAAAAAAGGGAACTATACATACTAATACTTATAATATTGAGGGGAAAACAGTGCAAAAACAGTACGAAGTGAGAATGACCACCCAACTGTGTCCCGTTTCTGCGCTGTTTCCCTCTCACTAACTGGCTCTTCAAGACACCCTTCTGCAACTTCAATAATATCTTCATTTTAGGAGCTTGCTAGGCAAGCTTCTTATGGTTGCGCCTTGTCTGGTGGCGGCCGCGGCCGGCATGTACACCAGTGTTGCCAGTGTACACTTCTCCGGTCGCCGCTTACGACGTCTTCTCCAGTGATTACAACAATGCTCACTAGGTTGCGCTCCGCCACCCAAGGCGTCAGTTTTCAATGGCCTGCGCACTCGCCTCCTCGCTACTACGCCCAATTCATCTCCTTGCTTCGTAGGCACAGCAGCACATGACAAGTTTTTACGGTGAGTGTTACACACAAGTTCCTCCGATAAGTGTACGCACGGGTACTGATATCCTCCCAAGCCCCCTCACCTGCCTGCTCTCAACCTCATTGAAGAACGCCTAATAGCTCCGCATCTGCGATTTATGAGCATTTGGCATTTGACCCACAGGAAATACCAATATGGCATAAAGGAACAGGTGGGTAATGTGGCGATCGACGTTGTCAACACCGTGCCCTGCTGGCTGCGAAACGGGCCTGTCAACACTGCCTTTGATGTACACATCATGCGCCAGCCGTTAACAAGCCTTCTTACAGAAATAGTCTCGCCAAGAAATGCTCTGTCCACCCCCGAGCAAGCTCCTCTAACATCATTCACTTTGTGGATATGGTAAATTTTTATTAGGTACAACATACTCGCGATAATTCAAACTCTGGTAATTCATACTTTCAGTTAATTCAAACAAAATTCAATTTTTCGGTTGCCCTTCTATTCTTTCAATGTATTTGAAAACCTCTGATTCAAACTCCATCATTCGGTTAATTCATACTTTTTGCACTTCCATACCAGAAAATATCTGCTGCTTTCCCACTACTGTTTAAAACTTTGTGTGCTTATATAATCCTAATAGTTTAAAAATGAAAAATAAGCACCTCAAGCCTTCAAGAACAAAGGCTTTACTAGTAAACAAACGTTTGAAACAAAGCACACGCATGCTTCTGAATTGGTATAGAGAGCTTTGTCCTGAAGGCACATACCTATAGCAAAGAAGCAGCTGGCAAGTTACGATATCTTTAAACTGTCTGATCAGGAGTAAATGGCCTGTACACTTGTGGGCCTTACACCTCTGCTTTCTCTTCATTGCTTGCAGCAAGGGTTTAAAAACACTTACAAAATTTTTAGATGTGATAAAGTCAATGCCTAATCATAATGTGTGGTATCACCTCACCCAGTGTCATCTACACTCGAACCTCGTTATAACGAAGTTGAAGGGGAGCCACAATTATTTTGTTCTATCCATTATATCGTTATATCAATTATAACAGTTTGTGGCAGTGTATGCTCAGATGGGCGCACACCTATATGCATGCAAAGAATAAAACTGGCTCACGGACCAATGTATCGCTACTTGACCACACGTGTGGCAGAAAATAAACACAGTCGAACCTCATTAATTCCAACTCGCGCTGAGGTCCCGTCAAAGCTATGTGTATTCCAATGGGCGAAAATGCCCTGTAATTCAAACGCGCAAGCACTTGCGACTGTTAATTCAAATATACCACGGTCCGAAAATGCTCTCAGCACCATGCCCAATCCCGCGGCAGCACCTCTCAACGCTGCATGCAAAGGAAAAGAAGAAAGGTAAAGAAAAGACTGTGGCGGAGTGTTTGCTCTCTCTCATATGCCGATCTGCAACGCACCTGTGCCACGCTTCTCCCTTTTCCATCTCTGCACATAGAGACAGACCCTTCTCCTTTCAAGGCCACGCGTAAAGAGAGAGGGGAAAAAAAAAGAAAGCTGTCGCGGAGAGTCCTCCTTCTCGGTGCAGAGGGTAGCAGCGGAGACGCAGTCATTGCCGTCGTCTTTAAGTCGTGGAGAGGGAAATCGCTTTGCACCGCGGCGCCGCTTCTCGGTCATGTGACCCACTGAGCGCTTCCTCAATTCTCTCCGCTGGCTGCGTGAGCAGGATGGCTTTCTCGGCGGCGCGTGCCGTAGCTGTAAGGTCGGCGCGGTAGTTTTGAAAGAGCCGTGCCGAACGAGCGTCAAACTCCTCAGAAAACAATATACTTAGCACACTACGGTCGGTTTTTTTTTATAGACTACTTGATAGACTATTTGATAGACTAATTTAGTTCATTATATTCATCTACCGGTATATTTTATTTTGTTACAATGAGGTTTAAAATGTATAGTTCTCAATGGAGCTTTCAAGGGGAATTTCATTTACTTCATTATACCCATTATTTTGTTATACCCCGTTACATTATAACGAGGTTTGAGTGTATCTGAGAACTGCTAATAATCCGAACTTTTTGATAATACAAACGAAATTCAGAGGTCCCTACGAGTTTGAATTAACGAGAGTCTACTGTATATTAAATAATTGTTTTGGTACCATGAACATTGCTAGAAAGTGCTTTACTCATTCTAAAGCATTCGTGAGGCATACCATAAAATTCCGAACAAGCACCTCTACACAAGCAAGTTCCCCCTCCAATTTCACAGCTCACTTCACATTTTCACACTGTTCCAGAAAAGTTCCCCAACTCCTTTGCCCTATCTCTCGCTCTACACAGTGATTGTGTGTCGGGTGCATCCAACACTGGCCTGCATCTCATTCATTCTCTGCCTTCGTAGCCCGAGATTTAAGTGTCTGCACCGAAAATTTGTTGGCAACATTTTTTCCCCTTATAGTGATCGCTCCCCAAATTAGCGCAAGACTCCTGTAACAATTTATTTACGGAGTCCCGTGAGCAAAAGAATGGGCTTTGAGATCTCAGTATTCCAAGATGATACCTATGATGACATAGTCAGCAAAAGAGCAAAAGTAAGGCATGAGTTCAGTGTTTGTTGCTTAGCACTGTTCTGCTAGTTTATCATTGGAGGCACCCCTGCAGGGGCGTCTCTGTAAGCAGGCATTTGGTGTATAGCGACACCATGGACCCGAGCTAACGAGGGAGTTTCGACTCCCTCCCACGCCTAACCGTGCGTGGCTTTGCAGTATTTGGGGAATAGGGAACCCTGGGGCTTGAGCCGATGCCGGGTGATTGGACCTTCAAAATCCCCTGGCAGAGGCAACACATTCCTTTGGCCTCGGCTTCACGTAGACGGCACCCCTGGGCTGACCCACCCAGGGGAAATCGGCAGTCGCCTTTTCGTATCTCTCTGTACCTACATCTTTGTCTTTATCTCTCAATTTTTATCTGTCCTGTAGCATTTGGGGATGTCCCAGTCTCAGTGGGCCCACACAGGTCAATGAATACAGTGCGCGGCGTGGTCTCTGATGACGACCTGCTTGGACTGTCCGAAAGTGAATTATTAAAAGGCTGGCAAGACCAGAATGTAGTCAAGGTCCAAAGAATAATTATACGACGAGACGAAAAAGGAAACACCCACGAAACACATAATCATCACCTTTGGTACCAGTGACTTACCTGATTCAATTGAAACTGGCTACTGCAAGCTCCGTGTCAGGCCCTATGTGCCAAACCCTCACAGATATTTCAAGTGCCAGTGCCTTGGACATGGGTCACAAAGTTGCAGAGGGCGCATTACTTGCACAAAATGTGCATCTAACGAGCACGCATCAGATACGTGTACTTCAAACACATCATGCTGTGCGAACTGTGAAGGAGACCATGCTGCCTACTCGAGATCGTGCCCAATCTGGAAGAAAGAAAAACAAATCCTTCAGATTAAAGTGAAGTTCAATCTGTCCTTTCAAGAAGCACGTAAACGCTTCTCCATCCATTATTCCAGTCCCTCCTTCGCTGATGTGACGCGCCGGGGCGCTGTGCCGCATCTTTCCGTGCCCGCAAAAGTCACACAGAGAGAGACTGCGGGCGCGCCACAAGCGCCCCCGGCTGGAGCAGCCAGTACTGCTCCGCCACCTAACAAAGCGGGCCAGGAGACTCCCTAGTCTGCCGGAACTCAGACCACTGCAAGCGCAGTTAGGTCCGAAAGTTCTGTGAATGTGCCTGTTGAGCAGGCACCATCCACCACCTCACAAAGAGGCGATGGATACAAGTACGACTCCTCCGGCGGCCGAGACGCCGAAGGAAAGGCGCAGCTTTTTGGAGCGCACTAAAAAAGAAAAACTACGAAATACAGGGCCTCCTAAGGACTCTGTAACGTAAGGACACCTTTGTACACACAGCATCACACAGATTAAAATGACACAAATATTACAGTGGCACGTTAGAGGACTGCTGAAAAACCTCGACGATATTCAAAAACTTTTACTCAAATATACACCAAAAGTGCTGTGTGTACAAGAGACACACTTGAAACCGAAACACACAAACTTTCTACATCATTACGCTATGTTTCGAAAGGATCAGAATGATGCAGTTGCATCAGCCGGTGGTGTTGCCATTGTTGTGGATCCAGGAACTGCCTGTACACATTTACCACTTCAGACGTCTCTTGAGGCAGTAGCCGTCCGAGCCATTATCTTGAATACACTGGTCGCAATTTGCTCTATTTATATACCTCCTCAGTACCAACTTAGTAAACAAGAATTCCAAGCGTTAATTGATGAACTTCCAGAACCGTACCTTCTCCTTAGAAATTTTAACGCACATAGCAGTCTGTGGGGTGACTCGTGCTGCGATGCACGAGGTCGTCTGATTGAACAGTTTCTTTTCTCCTCTGGCGCATGTCTCCTCAATAGGAAAGAGGCAACATATTATAGCCTCGCTAACCATACCTACTCGTCAATCGACCTAAGCATTGTATCTCCATCGCTTCTTCCACTTCTTCACTGGAAAGTCATTAATAATCCTTTTGGAAGTGACCACTATCCTGTAGTTCTGAGCTCAGCAGTACCAAATGAAAGTCCTCCACAGGTTCCCAAATGGCTTATAGAAAAAGCCAATTGGGACCAGTTTTACAAGGCTGCTAGCTTATGTTGGACTGACGTATGCGGTTTTAGCTTAGATGCAGCTGTACAATACTTCACTGGTTTTCTTATTGAAGCTGCAGCTAAGTGCATTCCGCAAACATCTGGACTGGGCGGAAAACGACGGGTCACCTGGTGAAACAGTGAGTGCCGCAGTGCTCGCAAACAACAAAACAAAACATGGAGACTGCTTTGAGACTCACCGACCGCTGCAAATCTTGTCAATTTTAAAAACATCGAGTCCCAAACCAGGTGAACGCGTCGACAGGCCAGGAGGGAGAGCTGACAGAGGTTTTTATCTGGAATCAACTCATATACACATGAAGCAAGAGTGGAGCATGGTCTGTAGGGTAGTAGGACGAGAACCACATCCTTTTCCTCTAGTAAACCCACAAGCCAACAGTTTGGAAGACCAAGCGAACTCCCTTGGTGCACACTTTGAACAGGTCTCCAGCTCGTTCCATTACAGTCCAGCGTTTCAACGATACAAAGCAAGAACAGAAAAACAGAAAATAGAACGCAAATCCACAATGAGGCATACAATGAACCTTTCGTCTTAGCTGAGTTACAGGCATCATTAAACTGCTGTATCAAAGCCGCCCCAGGCTCTGACCGTATATTATACGAAATGCTCAAACGTCTGCCTCCTGAAACCAAAAAAAGTTCTTTTTTCTTTGTATAATGCCATTTGGTTTTCCGGTGAGATCCATTCCACCTGGAAAGAAGCAATCATTATTCCGATTCTTAAGCAGGACAAGGACCCATCTTTAGCATCAAGCTACAAGCCCATAGCATTGACAAGTTGCTTATGCAAGGTTTTTGAAAAAATGCTGAATAGATGATTGGTGCATTTCCTTGAAACAAATAGCCTGCTTGACCCATACTAGTGCGGGCTCTGAGAGGCTAAGTCCACTACTGACCACCTCGTTCGTATCGAGGCACAAATCGGTGATGCTTTCATTCATAAACCATTCTTTCTGTCAGTGTTCTTCAATGTGGAGCTTTGGCATACTCAGAGACCTGTCACACCTAGGTGTGTGGGGCAGAATGTTTAAAATAATCAAAAGCTACCGGTCTAATCGGACATTCCGTGTCTGAGTGGGCACTGTGTTGTCCCGTACATTTGTTCAAGAAACAGGAGTGCCGCAAGGAGGGGTATTGAGTTGTACACTTTTTATAGTGAAAATGAGCTCTTTGCGCCTCGTTATCCCACGAAATATGTTTTACTGTACATATGTTGACGACGTGCAGGTCGGCTTTAAGTCCTGTAACCTCTCAGTGTGTGAACGTCAGGTTCAACTAGGTTTGAACAAGGTCTCTCAATGGGCAGATGAGAATGGTTTTAAACTGAACGCGCAAAAGAGTACCAGCACCTTGTTCTGCCGAAAAAGGGGCGTTCATCCTGATCCCGAGATCGACCTGCATAGTCAACGTCTGTCTGTGAAGACGGAGCATAAATTTCTGGGCCTAATATTAGACACAAAACTAACCTTCATCCCATACGTCAAGTATTTAAAAGACGGGGGTTTAAAAACCATGAATATTTTGAAAGTGTTATCACGAACTACGTGGGGCAGTGACAGTAAATGTCTGATGAATTTATATAAACGCCTCGTACGCACGCGCCTAGATTACGGTGCTTTAATCTATCAGTCTGCGACACCATCAACCTTAAAGATTCTCGACCCTGTCCACCATCTAGGCATACGCCTCTCTACGGGTGCTTTTCGAACTAGCCCCGTAGCGAGTCTGTACGTAAAATCAAATGAATGGTCGCTCCACCTGCAGAGACATACTATTTCAAGGTTAACGCTGATGAACATCCCGCTCACTCCACAATTAATGATCTGTCCAACTGTACCTTGTTCAATAACCGTCCTTCGCTGTGACAGCCCTACTCACTTTGCATCAGGAGGCTCGCTGAGAAAACAGCTGTGCCACTTTTAAAACAATGTTTGATGGCTCCAGCAGTATATCTGCCACCATGGAAGTGGCAAGTCATAAACTGCGATCTTTCATGGAAGTCACTAAACACGCACATTCTGTACACATCTGCACGCACTTCCTCGAACTCCAACACAAGTACACTTGCCCTGAATTTTTCACAGATGTTTCGAAGTCTCACACTGGTGTGTCCTATGCAGCTGTTGGCCCATCTTTCTCCAACTCCGGTATTCTGCACTCCGAAACAAGCATCTTCACAGCAGAGGCTCACGCGGTATTTGTGGCTGTCAAGCGTATTAAGAAACTGCAACTACAATGCGTGGTAATATACACAGATTCACTGAGCATAGTGGTGACTCTGAAAACTCTGCAAAAACATAAAAATTCTGTCCTTGTGTCCTTGTACTCTCTGTTATGCACGATCTACGCTCTTAAATGGCATGTTGTAGTCTGCTGGGTGCCGGGGCACCCAGCAGACTACAACACCGCGAAATCGCGGTGTTGTAGACTACAGCACCGCGAAATCGCTAGAAACGTGTTGGCGGATCAGCTGGGCACATCTGCCCAAGACAACACTGGCGCCAATACATGTGTACCTGTCCCTGCGCTTGATCTGAAACCATTTATGACGGGAGCTCAGGGCGTGCTGGCAGTGCCTGTGGGATCGGCAGATGGAAAACAAACTGCATATTGTCAAACCGAGACTTGGAAATTGGCCAACAGTATATAGATCATGCTTCACACTAGTCACACTGACAAGACTACAGATAGAACACGCAGACTCGACACATTTATACCTTTTGTCTGGTGGCGATGCAGCATTGTGTGAGAGATGGGGAGAACCACTCACGGTTCTCTAGATTTTTGTCCAGTGCAGTGATTTAGATTCTCTTAGAAAAGAGCACTTTTTATATCCCTGCTGACAACAGATACCCTTTCACCCATCAATGTTCATCAGTAGAGAACCCCCTTGTCCTCATATATCATTGCTGGTGTTTTTAACAGATGTATGTACTTTTAAGGTCATATACACGGGCGCTCCGTAGCCAGATCTCTGAAGAGAGGTCGCTGCCGCGGTGGCTGCATCTCCGCCACTGTCCCACTATCACGACGTCTCGTCATTTAGTATTATTGCACATATTTCATGTCAATGTCATGGTTTTAATGCTTCTATGTTTTTGCCCACGTTAGCGCGAGGAATTTTAAGGCCCTTTTACAGCCAGGCATATCATATCATTGTTCACATATCTAGGCTTTTGAAACGGTGCTCTTTGGCCATCAATTGGCTCTTGTGCCATTAAAAACAACTCATCATCATTATCATTGGAGGCACTTCCATGCCATTTTGTATGTTCCTATCGCATTGCCAATGTGTTTCTTGTGTTTGATTCGTGGCAGTAATGCGCTGTGGCATGAACAAGAGCAACAAGGCTTCAGAGGAAGTACACATGCATGACATGACAAGCACTGAGTAAAAGGGGAATGGGGGATCTGAAGGCTTCCCCCTTTCCCCTTTTCTAGATCATGTTGGTGGCTCTGCTCCTAATGAAATTGGAATACGAAATCTCACCGCGATGTTGCGTGCCCTCTTGGCAGCCTGGAGTTGAGTGCGAAGATTGCTGGTCTTGAGGGATGCCTCTCATTGTTCCTCGGCAATAGGTGGAGAAGTGTTAAGGACTAGGCACAGCCAGAGCATGTTGTTGAAAAGCATGAGTGGTGATCACATTTGTGGCACGACTGTGAGGGGTCAAAGTCCATTCTATAAAAGGTACACTAAGGTCAAATAACAACTGAAGTCAGAGTGAAAGCTCAATGTATGACAACATGTAAAATGACAATATTATCAACAGCAGGGCCCTACTTACCGATAAATTAATGTAAATGCACAAGAAGTCATAAGCCGTGAGTAGGGACATTCGTAAAATTATCTCGATGACGTCAGACTAACCATCTACCATGAATCACTATTAATCGAACCAGCTGCGCTAAATAAAGAACCTTCCATGCATCAAGAGACATAATAAAATGCTCTTTTGTTCGTTTATGTTTGATTCATAGAAAAAAGAACTGCCGAACATCACTATGGGGAATAGAACGAGTGGTTCAAAAGTTCAATTTTCGCCTGGGTAAACTGTACAGGTCGTGCCAACTTGCGGTCCAGTTGAACCAAGCATGCCTGCCATCTCGGAGGCCATGGCAGGAATTGTTCAATGGCCATTGTTGCTGCTATGGCTCCTGCTACTTTCGTTCTGCGCATAGTGTCTGCGGCCATGCAGTAAAGTCGGACAACATTGTGTACAGCAACTCTGACGTGAAAGGTTCTACTTGAGGCGGGTAATTTGAAGTGTACTAACACAAGGCTGATCTCTAAATTGTAATTTATTTTATTTCAAAATGAGCGCTTTCTTGGCACAAAAGTTGCACTACGAGATTTCTGGGCCGCTATCTCAACAAAAAGAAAACGAGACCCTAGATGCCCCTTTTCTTCTACATGATATGAAGGCGGCAATGGCTAAAATGCGTAGAGGAACAGCCCCTGGTAAGGATAAAATCACGGTCAAGACGCTGGCAAATTTGGCCGATCCTGCGCTGGCACACCTCTTGGAATACATCAACGCCATCTGGAGTGGTCGGATATCGGTCCCTTCAGAGTGGAAGACATCACTGGTCACATTCATTCCCAAACCGGGGAAGCCAGTAAACATAGACAACCTTCGCCCCATCTCTCTAACGTCTTGCGTTGGCAAGTTGATGGAGACGATGGTGCGGGACAGACTTTCGGAATATCTTGAACAGAAAGGGGCTTTCGCCCCTACCATGTTCGGATTCCGTCCTCACAAATCGGCACAGGATGTACTCCTGCAACTACACCGAGAGGTCATCCAACCGGTGGCGATGAAACATAACGACAGGGTCATCCTCGCCTTAGATCTGAAGGGGGCCTTTGACAATGTTAAACACAGCGTCATACTCGAACACCTAAGCCTCACTAACTGTGGTCAGAACACATTTAATTACGTCAAGGACTTTTTATCGGACAGAGCCGCCCTGCTCCGCATTGAAGACTCCGAATTCGGGCCGTATCAAATGGGTACCAGAGGGACACCGCAAGGGGCTGTTCTCTCCCCCATTCTATTTAACGTCGCAATGATGCACCTGCCACGTCAGCTGGCGGCCATAGAGGGCATTCATCATGCCCTCTATGCCGATGACATTACGGTATGGGCAACTCAAGGGAACTTAGGTGCCATTGAGACCAGTCTGCAACAGGCTGCCGAAATTGTACACACCTACGCGGCGCGTTGCGGACTCGAATGCGCACCCAACAAATCCGAATTCCTTCACATTAGAGGCATGCCTAAAGACAACACAGATATCTCCATCACTCTTCCTGCGGGCCCAATCAGACGAGCGGAGGAGATCAGGGTCCTGGGCCTATACATTCACCAGCAGCTCCGGATTGACACAACATTGACGAAATTAAGGAAGATAGGAGACCAGGTGGGTCGCATGATCCGCAGGGTCTCCAACAAGAGGGGGGGACTTCGGTGCACAGATGCGTTGCGGCTAGCGCACGCTTTTGTCACCAGCAGGGTCATGTACTCCGTCCCTTACCTCTCCCTCCGCAAACATGAGGAAGAACGAATCGAGGCAATCATTAAAAAGACAATAAAGCGGGCTCTTGATCTTCCGATCTCTACATCCAACAGCCGTCTCAAGGCATTGGGTGTGATTAATTCATACCAAGAGCTGAAGGAAGCCCATCTTTTAAACCAGTACACACGGCTAGCCCAAACCAACTCTGGCCAACGCCTGCTTGCACGTCTGCACATAAGACATGATTTCGAACAACAGGAACGGGTCAAAGTGCCAGAACTGTGGCGCACAGCCCTTCTGGTCCGACCTCTACCCACTAAAATGGACAGAGATGAACACACAGCGCGACGTGACGCACGCGCTCGGGCGCTGGAACGACAATTTGGACAGAAGCCAGGTGTGTACTACGTGGACGTTGCTGGCCCCACCTCCAAGGGGTGGTACACGGCGGCTGCTATTCACGAGGGCACACAGGTGGATGGGCTAACCTTTAGGGCGTATTCTGTAACACAGGCTGAGGAGGTCGCCATTGCCCTTGCGGCCTCTCACAGTAATTCCCGGTATATTATCACGGATTCGCGCCGAGCGTGTCGTAATTATACAGCCGGGTACATATCACCGTTAGCCGAGACAATACTGCGCAACTGCATAAGAGACACGGACCCTCATCCGAAACGCATTATATGGACACCGGGCCATCAGGGATTGCGGGGAAATGAGGCTGCAGATGCGGCTGCCCGAGCGCTCATTTCCGGGCTACCTTCGTCAATGCCGATGGAGACCGATGAGGAGGGTTACCCTCTCCTCCGATATAAGGAAATTCTTTATTATTATCGGGAAAGTCATCGCCGCTACCCTCCCCCCGCACGGGGGTTGAAGAAAGCAGAGGAGCGCATTTTGCTTCGCCTCCAGACGAATACATTGCTATGTCCTGCCATAGTCAAACATTTCGACCCTACGGTCACAGGACAGTGCCAGCACTGTGGGGAGGTGGCAGACACCTACCACATGGTGTGGGCCTGCCAAGCTAACGCAGCCATTACTCCTAACCCAAACCCTAGGCGAGAGGACTGGGAGGCGGCCCTGCTCGGCTGCTCAGACCTTCAGGCCCAGCAGGCCTTGGTCCAGAGAGCCAAGACGGCGGCTTTAACCAATGGGGTCCCGGAATAGAGACTCCACCTAGTCTGTAGGGGCCTCTACAGAGGTCCTACACCTCTCTTTTGTAAATAAATGTTTTTCACCACCACCACCATCTCAACAATCAACATAGACTTATTATGATATCTTAGTGTCGTTTTAAGTGACCGAGAAGTTGAATGTGAATGGGTTTGCAGACTTCTGAGTGTGCTGGCTCGAGTTTTGTTCATTTTGGAGTAGCGGGCTGAAAATTTCCTCCTGCCTATACACATTTAGAAGCGTGGCAGTTTGGGCTAGTTGGTATGACATGACGATAGTTATATCGTGAGAACAGAATAATGATTGGTGCTCTTTGTCGTCATTTTTTTCTCGCGCTATAACTATCGTCGTGCAAAGCTGTGGCAACTAACTATCGTAGTGCAAAGCTATCGTGCAAAGCTGTGGCAGCTATGCAGGAAGTTTGGCCAGCAAAATGTAAAACACTGTGCATCTTGTGGTTGGCTTTTGTCGTTGTAAACACTTGCACCAGCTGTGCATGAGCTTCCACTTGCCGTGTGGTTACGAGCTGCAAGAGAAATACCAAAAATGAAAACAGCAAAACTTTTAGCGATCCAGCAGTATAATAACAGCTGTACAGAGGTGTTTGCTTATTTCAGAGACACTAAATGCCTTCATTTATTACTCAGCCGGAAAATAAGGAAAGAAAATCCTGCAAGAAGTCTTGCTAGCCTTCACAGCATTGCACCTGATGTCTGAAATACTGTAGTCATTTGAAGGAAAAAGATTTCGTGGAAATTACATGGTGGATCTTTTTACTTAACCTTGTTTTGAGCCTGGCTATCCACGATAGCTATTCATTTGGACTGCTTGTTTGAATTGCACTTAAACTTTGATATAACAAACACAGATATAACAAAATATCAGTTATGATGAAGTAAATGAAAAGTGCTCTTACAATAGATGCAGTGCTAGAAATAACCTTTATAACGAATTTTCACATACAACGAACTTATTCTCTTGTAAGATGCAACTTTGTTATAATGAGGTTTGAGTGTACATCCGAGCGGGCTGAGTCGTCTGGATGGGCTGGGAACCAGGAGGTGTGGTACTCTCCTTTGCTCCTCTTCCGATTTCTTTGAAATGCTTTGTTCATCTGTTCAGACAAGGGGGTGGCCAAGAAAGATCCAACTGCCGCGTGCAATCCCAAGACGATATGGGGAGTGTTTGTGCTGGAAAAGCCAGAGAAATTGCTGTTTCCTCCGCCACATAGGCAAACTTAATACGAACAGAGGCTGCATTAGCCAGGAGGCTCGTTTCTTGGTGTTCGTGGATTACAGAAGGCTGAGCATTGCGTGAAATTGGTTCTGATAAGGAATTTAAGTTTGGTCTTTTCCTCCTTAGCCAAATTAAGGTATGGCACGACGTAAAAAAAAAAACAAGACTTCAGAAAAGTGCCTGGCAAGCTAAGACTGCATCTTTCATTTGAGATGCAAATTAGAAGTCTTGGGACACTACTAGCCTGTCCTGTGGGCTTGTTCAGTACCTTTGAGTTACAACTCTTGGCATCAAGGGCGATACCTAGAATCTTGACAGAGTCCATTTTTGGTATAGAATGTCCATTTTTAGCTTCAATTTTTATCAATGGAGTTTCTGGCGGCGTAAGATTTCTGACCTTGTGTCTGACTCCCCCCCCCCCCTTCCTTTTTTTTTTTTGGCTGGCCAAGTTTGCTGCCACCATCTTGAATCTTGGTGCCGTTCCCGAAAAGCATCCCCCACCCTCCAGAAAGCTGGTAATTTTGACTTGCTTAGGAAGGGGGGTGGTGCTCACTCTTAATTGAACAATAAAGATTTAGTTGAGCCTTGTAACAGTTGTATTGTAGCGAAAGTTAGTGACAGGTGCTGCTCACTTTCATAGCAGGAGCACCACTATTGTGATTGCATTTAGTTTAAGAAAATAGTGAAGAATTATGAATGTTGTAAAACATGTCTTTCTTTTCTAGTAATACATATGTGTGCTTAGCCAGTTTCGTTTCATATTTTGTACTTCTAGTGCCCTATACCTGTCGCTGGCTCTTTCTCTTTTTGTATTTAGCATGTTTTAGAAAGTTGCGTCACACAAGGTCACTTAATTTAATTTATCCGTTACTTTTACACTGACTGAATTTTGTCCTTGGATAAATGTTAGAAAAGGAATCAACAGTCAAAATTAAGAGTGCTTGCCAATGCTGCTGGTTTAGATCATGCCCTCATATAAGGCTACATATATGAATTGTGTTTATATGGAGAACAAGAGTTTGATTGATAGCCCTTAGGTATCTACTATTATTGTCTAGTGGCTCTATTTTATTCTTTTTCATTACATTGCTGACAACTGCACTCACTTGCAGATTAACTGTCATGGAGCGCAAACTGAGTCGCAAGCAAAGAGGCATTGAAAACACTACTTTGTCGGACTCATCTTCGCTTGATTGCATGGACACCAATAGATTATATTTAGCCCTTCTAGCAAACTCTTAGTACACTATCCAATACCTAATTGGCCAAGTCTCTTTCATACACAACTACTCTGGTGCCTTCAGTATGTGACCATAGTGACTGCATGGTACGAACTCTGGTATTTGTCCTAACTGTTCTGTTCACTGCATTCTCTCAGGCATACCAGTTATGACAGTTGTATCTGAAAGTCAATCACGATTGGAAGAAGTCATGTGCATCTTCTGTTAGACATTCAGCATCTGAAGTTGTTGTAGGCTGCGGTCTTTCAGAAGCAGCATTTTTAAAAGGTTTCTTTCGCCATATAATTAGAGATGGGATGCTGCTTGAATTGTGCTTACAGCAACAGGATGTCTTGTTGCTATGTGATCCATGTGGCATCTCTGCCACTCGCCATCCTCGGTCATCGTTAGAAATATTTCTTGCCACAATTTCAACTGCATATTACCATTACATGTATACAGGTGTCGGTATGCATTATGCTGTGTGCACAAGTTTTTTAAATTAACAGATTGGATCTCACAATAAGTAATTCATTTGTAGTTATTGCATTCACCTTCATAAAATTGAAAAGCTATCCCTGTGACTGATGTGACTGGTGATAGATGTGGCTATACTTAGTCATGAGTAAGCATATGTGAGATATGCTCTGTTACTTTTGTATTGTATTAGTCATTATTTGCAATTATTACATAGCTGCCTAGTATCTTCACTGGCAGGCATTCTTCTGTTGTGCAGATTCAACTTCGTGTGCGCCCACAGCAATGTGGTCAGCTACAGATAGGAGGTCTGGCGTACTGCCTTGGGCTGTCGGCAGCACAGCGTGAGGCTGCTGCACCTTTGGGGCCACTTCCAAGCCCAGTCAGGGGCTTCCAGCCGCTTACAGTGCCTTCCAAAGCGGGCCCTGTTCTTCCCCTGAAGGGGGCACGTTCAGACTTTCGCCTACAACCCACTGTGGTTGGACCTATGCCTCAACTCACGGTCAGTTACATTTTTCATGATTTTAAATTAATCATCAATACGCAATTCACATTCTGTGTTGCTTGATCTGATGATGACTTGTGCAGGAATACTATGTTCTTATAACGACTGATAGTCTTTGTAACTGTATGGAAATTGCCCAAGGTCATATGACTCATTCACATTGAGGCTTGTTACACCATACAGATTAATGTACAAATAGATATCCTCTCGATTTGATTTGATTGATATGTAGGGTTTAACGTACCAAAATCACCATACGATTATGAGAGACGCCGTAGTGGAGGGCTCCGGAAATTTCGACCACCTGAGATTCTTCAACGTGCACCCAAATCTGAGCACACGGGCCTACAACATTTCCGCCTCCATCGGAAATGCAGCCGCCGCAGCCGGGATTGGAAGCCGCGACCTGCGGGTCAGCAGCCGAGTACCTTAGCCACTTGACAACCGCGGCGGGGCATAGATATCCTTGTATCTAAGAAAAGTCATTGCAGATGCCTGAGGTCGTATTTCAGAAATGACAAAGTGTTGAATGTCTGTAAGATACTGACGGAAGGCTGTTGGTGCTGACCTGACAAACCAGGACTAAAGTCAAGGACCTTTCTTTTCGATTTTTGAATCATGTATGGTTTGTTTTTTATAAGTTGGTAATTCGCTATGAGGGAGCTTCTTCCAATGGGGAGGTAAAAGAATATTTGAAAAAATATAAACAAGTTAGTAAATCGAGTTCATCACAGTGTAAACCAGGGCATTTGTAATTTCGAAATTGTTTTGGGTAAACTTGTACATGGGCTGTTACATTATTGGCTTCATGAATGAGATGTAAGCAATCATCTTCGACATTTTCGTTGTTGATGGCAATGAGAAAAATTGTTTATTGAAGAGGCAATTGCATGAGGTCAAATCACAGTTGATATTCCATAAAGATATTCCCTAAGTGTGTGTGTATATATATATATATATATATATATATATATATATATATATATAATGAGATATAACAGACGTTAATGCCAAGGAATGTACAGGGGAAGTTATTAACATTAATGGAATGTAAATAAGAAGAAAGAAAAGTGGATGAAAAAATTACCAACTGTAAGCAGGAATCGAACCTACGACCTTCGAATTACGCGTTCGATGCTCTAACCACTGAGCTATTACAGCGGCACTCCCTCCATCCACTTTTTGGGTTTATCTGTGAATTTTTAGAAGTAGGAGCGACAGTCAGCGCCATCTATAAGCCAAACAACGAGTGTGAAAACACTCTTATGCGCATGTTTGGCGTCACGTAGCACGTGAACTTATTATGAGCGGGCAGCTGATTAATTGTCCCTCTTATACAACCTAAACACACCAAGTCCGCCAGTACGAGACCCTCGTTCAATGAAATAAGGGAAAGAAGTGTATACCTAAGGGCTCGTTTTTCCGTGTTTTTAACACAATAATAATGAGATATAACAGACGTTAATGCCAAGGAATGTACAGGGGAAGTTATTAACATTAATGGAATGTAAATAAGAAGAAAGAAAAGTGGATGAAAAAATTACCAACTGTAAGCAGGAATCGAACCTACGACCTTCGAATTACGCGTTCGATGCTCTAACCACTGAGCTATTACAGCGGCTCTCCCTCCATCCACTTTTTGGGTTTATCTGTGAATTTTTAGAAGTAGGAGCGACAGTCAGCGCCATCTATAAGCCAAACAACGAGTGTGAAAACACTCTTATGCGCATGTTTGGCGTCACGTAGCACGTGAACTTATTATGAGCGGGCAGCTGATTAATTGTCCCTCTTATACAACCTAAACACACCAAGTCTGCCAGTACGAGACCCTCGTTCAATGAAATAAGGGAAAGAAGTGTATACCTAAGGGCTCGTTTTTCCGTGTTTTTAACACAATAATAATGAGATATAACAGACGTTAATGCCAAGGAATGTACAGGGGAAGTTATTAACATTAATGGAATGTAAATAAGAAGAAAGAAAAGTGGATGAAAAAATTACCAACTGTAAGCAGGAATCGAACCTACGACCTTCGAATTACGCGTGCATACGCGTGCCCACATGCATACGTAATCCCACATGCATACGTCAATTAACGCCCGGCCCTCAGTCCCCAGCAGCTGCGAAGCAACTGACCACAGCGGCGGTCAGATCAGCAACGCAGCAGAGGGTGCTAAGAATCTCTGGATCCGGACAGGCCGTCATTGGAACCTGAACTTGGCAACATTTAACTCTAGAACCTTATCAAGTGAGGGAAGTCTAGCTGTACTATTCGAGGAGCTAGAGGGTGTTAAATGGCATATAATAGGGCTCAGTGAGGTTAGCAGGACAGATGAGGCCTATACGGTGCTACAGAATGGGCATGTCCTTTGCTATCGGGGCTTGGCTGACAGAAGAGAACTGGGAGGGGGGTTCCTAATTCACAGAGACATAGCTGGCAACATAGAGGGATACTATAGCATTAATGAAAGGGTGGTAGGTATGGCAAATAAACTGAATAAGTAATACAAGATGAAGGTGGTACAGGCTTACGCGCCTACATCCAGCCATAATGACGCTTCAGTTGAAAACTTCTATGAAGATGTAGAATCGGCAATGATTAAGGTAAAAACACAGTATACTATACTGATGGGAGACTTTAATGAGGGAAGAAGCAGGCTGGAGACCAGGCAGTAGAAGATTATGGCATCGGTACTAGGAACGCCAGAGGAGAGCTACTAGTAGAATTCGCAGAACGCAATAATTTACGGATTTTGAATACCTTCTACTGAAAACGAGGATACCGCAAGTGGACATGGAGGAGCCCTAATGGCGAAAATAAGAACGAAATAGACTTTATAATGAGTGCACACCCAGGCATCGTGCAGGATGTGGAAGTGGTTGGCAAGGTACAATGCAGTGACCATAGAATATGGTACGGTCTCGAATTCACCTAGACTTGAGAAAGGAACGACAGAAACTGATACGCAAGAAGCCAATCAATGAGCTAGCACTGAGAGGGAAAGTACAGGAATTCAGAGTCTCGTCTCGCTTCAGAACAGGTACTCAACTCTTATCGAAGAAGGAACGACTGAAACTGATGCACAAGAAGCCAATCAATGAGCTAGCACTGAGAAGGAAAGTACAGGAATTCAGAGTCTCGCTTCAGAACAGGTTCTCAACTCTTATCAAGGAAAACTGCCTTAGCATAGATACAATGAATGATAATTTGACGAGTATCATTACGAAGCGTGCAATGGAAGTTGGAGGCAGGGTAGTTAGACTAGACACTGGCAAGCTTTCCTAGGAAATGAAGATTCTAATTAAGAAGCATCAAATCATGAAAGTCTCAAGTATAACAGACAAAATAGAACTAGCAGAGCTTTCAAAGTTGATTAATAGGCGTAAGGTATGCAATGTAAGAAGGTATAACATGGAGAGAATTGAACACGCTCTGAAAAACGGAGGAAGCGTCAAAGCAGTGAAGAGTCAACTTGGGGTAGGCAAAAATTGGATGTGTGCACTAAGGGACACAGAAGGCAAAATAACTATTAATATGGATAGGATAGTTGGAATAGCGGAGGAGTTTTACAGAGATCTGTACAGTAGCCGGGCCAACCAAGACCTTAATAATATAAGAACTAGCAGTAACCCAGAGGACACCCCACCAGTAATGATAGAAGAAGTTAGAAAAGCTTTGGAGAGCATGCAAAGAGGCAAAGCTGCTGGTGAGGATCAGGTAACATCAAATCTGCTGAAAGATGGAGGACAGATTGTGTTAAAAAAAACTAGCCGCCCTGTTTACGAGGTGTCTCTTAACGGGAAGAATACCAGAGTCTTGGAAGAATGCTAACATCACCTTAATGCATAAGAAAGGAGATGACAAGGACTTGAAGAATTACAGGTCGATCAGCTTGCTCTCTGTAGTATAAAAGCTATTTACAAAGGTAATTGCTAACAGAGTAACGAAAACATTAGAATTCACTCAACCAAAGGAACAAGCAGGATTTCGAACAGGCTACTCAACAATCGACCACATTCATACTATCAATCAGGTAATGGAGAAATGCTCAGAATATAACCAACCACTATACATAGCCTTCATAGATTACGAGAAGGCGTTTGATTCAGTAGAAGTATCAGCCGTTGTGCAGACACTGCGAAATCAGGGCGTTGATGAAGTATATATGAACATCCTGGAAGAAATCTACAGGGGATCAACTACTACCATAGTGCTTCATAAAGAAAGCAACAGAATACCAATCAAGAAGGGTGTAAAGCAGGGGGACACAATCTCCCCAATGCTATTTACCGCGTTCTTACAGGAGGTTTTCGGAGGCCTAGAATGGGAACAGTTAGAGATATGAGTTAATGGGGAGTACCTTAGTAACCTGCGCTTCGCCGATGACATCGCATTGCTGAGTAACTCGGGGGATGAATTGCAACTCATGATTACGGAGTTAGACAAGAAGAGCAGAAAGGTGGGTCTTAAAATTAATCTGCAGAATCCGAAAGTAATTTACAACAACCTCGTAAGAGAGCAGCGCTTTGAGATAGGTTATAGCGCACTTCAAGTTGTAAAAGACTATGCCTACTTAGGTCAGGTACCGCGGAACCAAACTACGAGATTGAAGTAACTAGAAGAATAAGAATGGGGTGGAGCACATTTGGCTAGCACTCTCAAATTATGACAGGTAGAATGCCGCTATCCCTCAAGTGCAGCTGTATCTTGCCGGTACTTAGCCGGTACTTAGCTACGGAGCAGAAACCTGGAGACTTACAAAGACTGTTCAGTTTAAATTGAGGATGACGCAGAGAGCAATGGAAAGAAATATGGTAGGCGTAACCTTAAGAGACAAGAAGAGAGCAGAGTGGAGTAGGGAAGAAACGGAGGTTAAGGATATCATAGTTTAAATCAAGAAGAAGAAATGGACATGGGCCGGGCATGTAGCGCTTAGACAGGATAGCCGCTGGTCATTAAGGGTAACTAACTGGATTCCCAGAGAAGGCAAGCGAGTTAGGGGGAGACAGAAGGTTAAGTGGGCAGATGAGATTAAGAAGTTTGCGGGCATAAATTGGCAGCAGCAAGCACAGGACCGGGTTAACTGGCGGAACATGGGAGAGGCCTTTGTCCTGCAGTGGACATAGTCAGGCTGATGATAATGATGATATGTATGTATGTAAAGTGAAAAGAAGTGTATACTTAAGGGCTCGTTTTTCTGTGTTTTGACCAATGTTAGTGAGATCTAACAGACAATAATGCCAAGGAATGTATAGGGAAAGTTATTAGACTCAATCGTAACGTAAATGTGAAGAAAGAAAAGTGGGTGGCTTGCTGTGAGCAGGAACCGAACCTGCGTCCTTCGAATAACGCGTTCGATGCTCTACTACTGAGCCACCATGGTGGCTATCCCCCCAGTTACATTATTGAGTTTATATTTAAATTTAAACGTGGGAGTGTCAGTCAGTGCCACCTGTAGCCATGGCGGTGAGTGTGGCACGCTCTTTGTGAGCCTGTTTGGCGTCATGTAGCACGTGAACTTATTACGAGCTGGCAGCTATATATATATATATATATATATATATATATATATATATATATATATATATATATATATATATATATATATATATATATATATATATATATATTTGATGATGTTGGTCTTGCCATAATTGGAGATATCTTAATGGTCTGTTCCTTTACGCTAGCCTAGCGAGTGGAGCATTTCTGGGGAGAGGACTTGGAATGTTAGGCCACAGGCCTACTTACCTACCATCTTTCAATTTCCAAGCAATTGCGAGCCAGCGGTGATGATGGTTGTGCGAGTCTTTTTAAAAACTTTAATCCCAAAAGTGATGTTGATAATTACAAATCTAATTTTATTCAAATTCACATACTTTGTTCAGCATTTTTTTTGTATGAGAAGCAGAAAAATGCTAGGATAGGCGCTAAAGAACTGTTGTGTTATGAGCATGAGAAGGCTGTTACTCAATTTTCGTGGCTTGAAAAACAGCATGGTAGCCACATGCATTTCTTTTTGCATGCAGCTCATATAGCATTTGATAAAAACTTGTATATATCCAAATTTTGTACAGACTTACAAATACAGTAAACTCTCATTAAACAAAACTCTCTTCATCATCATCATTTATTTTCCCTTAAGGGCCCCTGACGGGGTAATACACAAGGGGGGGAGGGTCGAGCAAGGATACACAAAGGCAATTACAGACCAAGAACAAAAAGTAGGTTACAATTTTAGAATTGGAATTACAGGGCAATAATAAAAACAGAACTCGTTATATAACTAATAGCATGATTCAAAGTGGCATAAAAATTAGAGAAAGGAAACTGGCTACACAGAAATTACGATGGTGCAGTTGTAAAATGAGTCTTGAGTAAGGTTTTAAACTTCAGAGTATTACGTTCATTGGCTATTGTATTTGCAAGCCGATTCCAATCCTCAATTGTTAACAGGAGAAAAGATTTGTTAAAAGCATTGGTTGAACCTTTTAAATTTTGTACACTCAAAGAATTGAAGAGACGGCGCGAAGTTCGAATTGGTGGGAGAAGCAGGGAGCCATGTAAGTAAGAATAATTGAAATACACTTTGTGAAATAAACAAAGGCGTGCTATTTTTCGTCCAGAGAGGTGAGAGAAAGTGATGATTTTATAGTAGTAACACTTGTGCGGAAATTGTATTTGGAGGTTATAAAACAAGCCACATGATTTTGAATGGCTTTAAGGGCATCTATTAAATAAGATTGGTGTGGATTCCAAATTGGAAAGGCATACTCGAGTTTACTACGGACGTCGGTTGCGTAGGCAAGTTTACGAACTGAAGCCGGTGAGCAGGACGGGGATCTTCTGATGAAACCTAATGTTTTGGATGCATCAGCAGTAAGCTGTGGTCTTACCATGTTAGTTTGCTGTTGATGATAACACCCAGTTATTGGTGCAATTCTGCTAGGGCAAGATGGGTAGACTGGAGAGAATAAGTAAAATTTAGGTTTGAGCGTTTACGGGAAACTTGCAGAGATTTACACTTAGAAATATTAAGTTGCATCATCTATAAGAAACACCAATTTTCAATTACATTTAAATCATTGTGGAGGGCAAGTTGATCAAAACCATCACATCTACGGCGGTAAACGACACAATCGTCAGCAAAGAGACATATCGGAGATGTATAGTAAAAGCTCGTTAATTCAAGTTGCAAGGGGAAGCCGCCTCAGTTCGAATTAACGAAAGTTCAAACTAACGAAAGTGAAGAACAACAATAGTACACTGCGAGCAGGGCATAACAATTTATTTTTTTGAAAAAATCTGTGATCGCAGTCTGACTTTTTTCCTTGAAGGTGACAGCCAGCACTTTCTGCTCTAACGAGCGAATTTGGCGGAAGGCCTCTTCTCCGCCTTCTTCAAAACTTAAGAAAAGACGGGCGGCATTCAATCCGGCCATGACTTCCGCAGCAGAGGGCCGCACTGGTGCTTCGTCCTCCTCCTCATCATCATCACTGGCAGCGACAGGTTCTGCACTTTTCACCTTACATATTAAGTCGCCATCCGTGAGTGCACCACACACCACTGCACTTGAGTCCACATCGACGTAGTCCGCAAAGCAGATGTCTTCCAAAACGTCCTCCATGGGGGCGGTGACATCATGTTCGAGCCCTGGTGGCTCGTCAGCTTGCAGAGCTTCGGTGCTGAAGCCACAGTGGCGAAAGCAATTTGCTATCGTAACCACTGTCACTTGCTCCCAAGCATGCACAAGCATGTGTAGTGCACTTAGGAGTGTCACTTGGTAGTTACTGCACAGAATAATTCGTTCGAACATATGATGCCGATAAAATGATTTTAAATTTCTCATTATACCCTGGTCCATGGGCTGCAGTACCGCTGTCGTGTTTGCTGGAAGGCAAGCTCAATGGCCTTCTTCTCAATGTTGATTTTATGAGCCGAACAGTTGTCTACAAGAAGCAGGACTTTGCGGCCACAGCGTTCGAACTTCTTGTCAAGCTTCCCCAGCCACTGCGCGAAAAATCTACCGTCATCCAGGCCTTTTTGTTGGCCGCAAAGTCTGATGGGAGGGACTGGATGTTCTTGAAGCAACGAGGACTTCTCGATTTGCGTATCACAAACAGAGGCAACTTCTCGGTCCCGGTCATGTTTGCAGCAACCATCACAGTTATCCGTTCTTTACTTTTCTTCCCTCCCGTGCACTTGTTGCCTTTATACGTGATAGTTTTGGCGGGCAGCAATTTGAAAAATAAGGCAGTTTCATCCGCATTAAATATGTCCTGCGGAGAATACTTCTCCATGTAGCCTTGAAGCACTTCGGAGCGCCAACCTTCATATGTTTTCATGTTGACCGCGTTCATTTCACCCGACACAGCACGGAAAACAAGGTCATAGCGCTCGCAAAAACGGTGCAATTACCCATCTGAAGCAGCGAAGTTTTCGTAGTCTAGCTACAGGGCGAAGTCCGCTGCCTTTGCCAGTATGACTGGGCCACTCAGTGGTATGTCCTGCGAACACATTTCCTTTATCCAAATGACAAGTGCTTTCTCGAAGTCAGGATACTTAGCGGGCCGCAACCTCCTCCTTTTGCTCGCAACTTCTGCCTCTAAGCCGTCTTCAATAGTCCTCCTATTTTTTATATAAGTAGATAGCGTCGTCTTTGGTATCCCATGTTTTTTCGCGATATCTTGCATAGGCAAGAGTCCGGCGTCCACTTCCCGCAGGATATCGGCTTTCTCCTGAAATGTTTTGGCACGGTATTTGCCGCGGGCACACACCATCAAGTCGGAGCAGCAGAATCGCAACAGACGGAAAGCTACTACCGGCACTACCGCAACAAACGTTAGTCGAGGCCTAACACCAACACAAAGAATCGCAACAGTCGGAAGCTACTCCAAGCACCAACAACCGAAGTGTTGACGCACGCCCAAGACGGAGACTGCAGAGAAGGCTGGGCGAAGCTACGACGCACCCGATTTGCTGTGTGCTGGTCATGCCATCTGTCGTCTAACAATGACAACTACGCAGGATTTTCAAAAGCTCCACGATTGGCGCTTCAAAAAAAAAATCTTGGCGGTTACGTAGGACGGAGAGCAGGCAGCCGCTGAGAGAGAGATTATGGGGGAAAGGGGGAGAAGAGTAAGTGGCTCTATTTTCTGCACTCTGGCCTCCGCGCCAGTTTCTCCGTTTTTCTCTCCGCTCTTTGTCAACGCCGCCTCAAAACTCGGCAGCTGCCCTATCGAGTGACTAGCCAAGCCGCCAGCGCGGTAGCGCGTAGTTCGTTCTATCGGCGGCGGAACCTACTCGCGTTGGAATTAACGGGCTTTTTTATTCATAGGCTTGTATGGAGCTTGGCCGGACGATAACTTACTGCTTAATTATTCATAAATTCGAATTATTGAAGTTCGAATCAACAAGCTTTCACTGCAACACTTGAGGGAAGGTCATTAATAAAAATTACAAAGAGAAGAGGGCCAAGGACGGAACATTGAGGTACACCAGATATTACATTTGTAGTCGAGGAATGGTGACCTTCGATGACTGTGTATTGGGATCGATTAGTGAGGAAGGCTTGTATCCGTGACAGTAGGAGCGGGTCTAGATTAAGGGAAGAAAGTTTGAACATAAGTCTTTGATGAGGAATGCGATCGAACACCTTAGAAAAATCGAGGAAGATGACATGGTTTGAAATGAAGAGTCGAGGTTTAAGTGGAGGTCCGTTGCAAACTCAAAAAGTTGCGGAGTGGAGGTCCGTTGTAAACTCAAAAACAAGGTTGCTGCTTAAATGGAACAACTGCCTCTAATATGATTGGTTTCGTACTTGAACATTGTACCCCTGTTTACCTCTCAGTAAAGGAAACTCCTCTTAAATGAAACCCATTTCCTGGTCCCTTCAAGTTTCGTTTAAAAGCAGTCTACTGTACTCATCATATTAAACCTAACTGAAGGCTAAGACAGACAACCACAGATAAGTCCATGTGTTCCTCAAGCAGTGACAATGTTTTTTATTATTTTTTTATTTCCTTGAAAGTCCCACTTGAGAATTTCCTTGAGGGATTGGCAGTATTAAAGTGACGGTATTGATGGAGCTGTTAATCACAATGTGGATTGGTCTGCTTTCTGAATGGCAGTCTTGAAGTGCAGGAAATTAAGGATGACTGCTACTTCATTTGCAAGGTTATTCCAGTCTCAGGCAGTGCACAGGAAGAAAGACTGCAAAAGCTTAGTGATGTGCTCTTGCTGTGGAATAGCTGCATTTGGATGACCTGTACAATGGCCTGAGTGAACTGACTGATTGTTCTGGTTTTCACGTGGTGTCGAATTAGGTATTCAGTAAAAAAAAAAATTGGTTCCTATCTGCATGTTAATCTGCAAATGTCGTCGAAAGACGATAGTCTTGCGTGTGGAGAGAGTAAAAAAAAACATTTATTTGATGTTCTGCGCAAGAAAATCGGTAAAATTTATTCTGGAGGCGCTGCGTTAGAGTGCCTTGAGTATGCAGCAGAGGTGAACAAGCGCATCAAGTCATGTCACTCGTGAGACATGAGCGCCATCTGGCAGTTTTCTTGGAAAACGAAGCGCGTGGCTCTGAGACGGGTGTGCGCGCCCGTCTCGGAAGTGATAAGGTGTCGAACGCAAGGCGACGGGTAGGTGCCACCGCCGTCTCATCTTGGCAAAGCGTTGGAAACACTCGCCTTTTCGTGCAAGCATTGCATGGTCAGCGCAGCGTGATAAGCGTTACAGTTCTTAAAATTACTTATGTATGTCTTTTCTAGTAAAAGGTGCACATGCAGAATATATACGTGTTGTTATGGTACCCCAGACATGCGCAATAATTGCTTTTTAATTGACAATTGCACAAGTATAAACGCTAAGCCTTGAGCAGCATTGGTGCGCACTGCAGATGGGGTCAACCATTTCAAGTACACGGTGCCGTTAAGAGTGGACAAACAGACAAATGTACAGACAGACAGACCAAAATTTTTACGTCGAAGGTCCCCAAGAAAGACTATCGTCTTTAAAAAAGGCATAGACAGGAGCAGGAAGAGAAAAAGTAGGAAGTCTTAGCTGTGTTTTTACAGTCGATAACCTAGAGAAAATAATCTGAAACAATAAATTTAGGTGTGTGGTTCTGGACTAACTCCGGTTCATCTATATTTGTCACGTAACAAAAATATGCCTACGGAATCTCCAATTAATGTATTTAGAAATACTCTGAAGCAAATTTCACCGAAATACAACTACTTATTTATGAGGAAAAAGTTGGGTGCATGTGTCTTATTGACCCAAGACGGGTCTTTCAAAAAAAAAAAAAAAAAAGTGGGACAACATCTATGCACCAGTAGGCCCGTGTGCTCAGATTTGGGTGCACGTTAGAGAACCCCAGGTGGTCGAAATTTCCGGAGCCCTCCACTACGGCATCTCTCATAATCATATGTTGGTTTTGGGACGTTAAACCCCACATATCAATCAAACACCTATGCACCAAGCTGCACTTCTTTCGCCCCATTTCTCGCACAAAAAGGCTTTAATCTAAGTAAGTGGTACAAAGGGGCACTTGCACACACACACGCTTGCACGTACACGTGTGCACGTGCACACACATATTTCTGGCGCAGCTCATCTGATTTGTTTGGTTTAAAGTCCCTAAACCACCATATGATTATGAGACACGCCGTAGTGGAGGGCTCCAAAAATTTCGACCACCTGGGGTTCTTTAACGTGCACCCAAATCTGAGCACACAGGCCTACAACACTTCCGCCTCCATCGGAAATGCAGCTGCCACAACCAGGCTTCGATCCCGCGACCTGCGGGTCAGCAGCCGAGTACCTTAGCCACTAGACCACCGTGGCGGGGCAGCGCAGCTCATCTCCAGCGGCTGTAGTACAATTGGGTGTTTGTGCAGCCTGTTTGTTTCTTCTGTCAGTAAATAAGGACAAGCATCTCAGTTGTACCTGAATTTCCGCATTTAAATTGTGGCTATGAATCAAGGGAAGCCTCACCAATATGGTGTCACCGAATGCATTAAATTCTGCAAGTGCATTTATGAACTCGATTCATGTTTGAGGTATTAGCTTTCCTGTTAGATCTTGTATATATTCATGTTCTCTTTCTTTTCCCGACTGTCTAGAGCATCAGTCTTGTCATCCTTTTTTTTCTCTCACGATTTTACGTATAACGTCATAGCCACAGCTTTTGGTTTTATTGCTGCTTGTACCGTAGTCATAAAAAAGGACAAAAAGGACTTTCAGCACATTCTTCATCATAAAGTGTGTGCCTCAATGTAATAGTGCCCATAAAACTTGAAAAAAAACATTTAAGGGGTTCTATTTTATAGTTTGGTTTAGCGAAAAATTGTGCTTTATTTTTCATTTGAGTGTGCTTTGTCACGATTATTGGCTGACATACTGCCTCAATTTCGAAACAGTTCATGCATCTATGCTAGAACTACCTTTCTCGAATTCAGAAAGGGAGAAAAATAGGACAAATCAAAAACTTTAGGTATCCTGCATGCATTGGAACAGCAAAAATATTCTACAATGCAAAAACAAATTTAAGCTGTACGCATCTCTGACACCATCTATCGCAAACGGAATCACCCTGCGCATTTTCAACTTGGCGTTAAACTTTCGACGAAAGACATTCATGTGCTTGGATATAAAAATGCTTTAAAGAACCCAGATGTTCAAAATTAATTCAGACAGCATACTTTACATTTGTGTTGTATGAATTCTCGAAAAATGTAATCTTTATATACGTTTTCTTGAGGGTTTGTGTGGTATTGTTATTGAATGATGAATGGCAGTAGTATTTTTTGTTTGAAAAAACAAAAGAAAACAAAAAACATTCTCGTCCCATAAAATTACCAGACCTTTGTTGTATCACTGTCATGCACGTACTTTATCAATGAAAGCTTTCTGCTGAACTCTTGCAAGCTTTTTATGCTTTTACTAGTGCAACAACATGTGCGTATGCGATAATTGTCTATGTAGCGCATAGCGCTGTCAGCCACAAAGTTTTTCTAACTGGACTTATCGACTGTCCCACATTTGATAGTGAAGAGAAAAAAAGAAAGCATATGGTTATTCGTGTGAACAGTGATACTGAACTCATCGCACTGTTCTACAAGGTTGCTATGATTATTCTTTCTCTCTCTCTCTCTTTTTTTTTATGCAGGTGAGCAAGAAGCAAATAAGTAGTTCAGTCGCACTACAGCAGTGCATAGTAGGTGGAGCACAAGCTAAACACGTACAAGAAACACAGCAAAAATGTGATTTAGTGCGAAAGCATATGCAGACAGTCACCCAGGGCGAGCTAGGCGTTCGCAAGTAACCAAGTCATAGTGACGTTGCATGGGCTTCGTGCATTGATTTGGCAGAGAGAAGCATAGATATTACCAATAAACTGCAGTCAACATATTTTATTCACCGACAATCGGCTCAAACTGCACACAAGAAAGCAAGCGCCGTTGTGTGTATTTGTATCATCATCATCATCAGCCTGACTACGTCCACTGCAGGACGAAGGCCTCTCCCATGTTCCGCCAGTCAACTCGGTCCTGTGCTTGCTGCTGCCAATATATACCTGCAAACTTCTTAATCTCATCTTCTCACCTAACCTTCAGTCTCCCCCTAACCCGCTTGCCTTCTCTAGGAATCCAGTTAGTTACTCTTAATGACCAGCAGTTATCCTGCCTCTGTGCTACATGCCTGGCCCATTTTATTTATTTATTTATTTGTCATAGTACTCACAGCCCCCAAGGGCATTACAGGGGGGGGGGGAGGGGGAAGAGTACAAAATTTCAACACTGAATACAGATACTCACACGTCCCATGTCCCCATGTCCATTTCTTCTTCTTGATTTCAACTATAATACCCTTAACCCCAGTTGTTCCCTGATCCACTCTGCTCTCTTCTTGTCTCTTAAAGTTACACCTACCATTTTCCTTTCCATTGCTCACTGCGTCATCTTCAATTTAAGCTGAAGCCTCTTCGTAAGTCTACAGGTTTCTGCTCCGTAGCTAAGTATCTGCAAAATGCAGCTGTTATATACGTTCCTCTTGAGGGATAGCGGCAATCTACCTGTCATTATTTGAGAGTACTTGCCAAATGTGCTCCACCCCATTCTTATTCTTCTAGTTACTTCAGTCTTGTGATTCGACTTAGGGGTTATTACCTGTCCTAAGTAGACATAGGCTTTTACAATTTCAAGTGCACTATTACCTATCTCAAAGCGCTGTCTCTTCCGAGTTTGTTGTACATTACTTTCGTTTTCTGCAGATTAATTTTAAGACCCACCTTTCTGCTCTCCTTGTCTAACTCCGTAATCATGAGTTGCGATTCGTCCCCTGAGTTACTCAGCAATGCAATGTCATCGGCGAAGCGCAAATTACTAAGGTACTCTCCATTAACTCTTAGCCCTAACTGTTCCCATTCTAGGCTTCTGAAAACCTCCTGTAAGCACGCGGTAAATAGCATTGGGGAGATTGTGTCCCCCTGCCTTACACCTCTTCTTGATTGATATTCTGTTGCTTTCTTTATGAAGCGCTATGGTAGCAGTTGATTCCCTGTAGATTTCTTCCAGGATGTTTATATATAATTCGGCACCTTGATTCCGCAGTGTCTGCATGACTGCTGATATTTCTACTGAATCAAATGCCTTCTCATAATCTATGAAGGATATGTATAGTGGTTGGTTATATTCTGAGCATTTCTCTATTACCTGATTGATAGTATGAATGTGGTAGATTGTTGAGTAGCCTGTTCGAAATCCTGCTTGTTTCTTTGCTTGATTGAATTCTAATGTTTTGTTTATTCTGTCAGCAATTACCTTTGTAAATAGCTTGTATATGACGGAGAGCAAGCTGATCGGCCGGTAATTCTTCAAGTCCTTGTCATCTCCTTTCTTATGTATTAGGATGATGTTAGCATTCTTCCAAGATTCTGGTATTCTTCCCGTCAGGAGACACCTCGTAAACAGGGTCGCTAGTTTTTCTAACACAATTTGTCGTCCATTTTTCAGCAAATCTGATGTTACCTGATCCTCACCAGCAGCTTTGCCTCTTTGCACACTCTCCAATGCTTTTCTGACTTCTTCTATTATTACTGGTGGGGTGTCATTTGGGTTACTGCTAGTTCTTATATTAAGGTCGTGGTTGTGCTGGCTACTGTACAGATCTCTCTAAAACTCCTTCGCTAATTTAACTATCCTACCCATATTGGTAGTTATTTTGCCTTCTTTGTCCCTTAGTGCATACATCTGGTTTTTACCTATCCCTAGTTTTCTCTTCACTGCTTTGACGCTTCCTCCGTTCTTCAGAGCGTATTCAATTCTCTCCATGTTATACCTTCTCACATCAGATACGTTACGTTATTAATCAACTTCAAAAGCCCTACCAACTCTATTTTGTCTGTTGTACTTGAGGCTTTCATGCTCTGACGCTTCTTAATGAGATTCTTTGTTTCCCGGGACAGCTTGCCAGTATCCTGTCTAACTACTGTACCTCCAACTTCCACTGCACACTCCGTAATGATACTCCTCAGATTATCATTCATTGCGTCAATGCTAAGGCAGTTTCCCTCGATAAGAGCAGAGTACCTGTTCTGAGGCGAGACTCTGAATTCCTGTACTTTCTCTCTCGGTGCTAGCTCATTGATTGGCTTCTTGCGTATCAGTTTCTGTCGTTCCTTCTTCAAGTCTAGGCGAATTCTGGACCGTACCATTCCCTGGTCCCTGCATGGTACCTTGCTAAGTACTTCCACATCCTACACGATGCCTGGGTGTGCACTGAGTATAAAGTCTATTTCGTTCTTATTTTCGCCATTAGGGCTCCTCTATGTCTACTTGCAGTTCCCTCGCTTCTGGTATAAGGTATTCAAAATCTGTAAATTATTGCGTTCTGCGAATTCTACTAGTAGCTCTTCTCTGGCGTTCCTAGTTCCGATGCCATAATCTCCTACTGCCTGGTCTCCAGCCTGCTTCTTCCCTACCTTCGCATTAAAGTCTCCCATCAGTATAGTATACTGTGTTTTTTTTTACCTTACTCATAGCCGATTCCACGTCTTCATAGAAGCTTTCAACTGAAGCGTCATCATTGCTGGATGTAGGCGCGTAAGCCTGTACCACATTCATCTTGTATCTCTTATTCAGTTTAATTACCATACCTACCACCCTTTCATTAATGCTATAGTATTCCTCTATGTTGCCAGCTATGTTTCTGTGAATTAGGAACCCCACTCCAAGTTCTCTTCTGTCAGCCAAGCCCCGATAGCTAAGGATGAGCCCGTTGTGTAGCACTGTATAGGCCTCATCTGTCCTCCTAACCTCACTGAGCCCAGTTACATCCCATTCAATGCCCTCTAGCTCCTCCAATAGTACAGCTAGACTTGCCTCACTAGATAAGGTTTTAGTGTTAAGGGGGAGACTGCTCTTTGGGACCAAAAAGTGACAAAAATATTCATTTTTTAAAATTGACATATTTGGTTTCTGCAAGTATTTTTCTATCTCTCTGCAAATTGTCACGCACCAAGAAGTAGTAATTTTTTTGTAATATCATTTTAACTGTCCAGATTTTTGGTGCCGTTAACATGCAGAACCTGCAAAAAAAAATGGGGAACCGACTTTGAGGCTTCTTTATAATTTGCCAGCCCCTTTGTCTAAAGCTCTACTACCAATTTATGAGCGCCTTCGTGAGGATTGCTAACATGCGCACCATGATCGTTGCTTTTTGAAGAAACTGTGTGTTTTCAGTTTTTTCCATTTTTCTCAAAAAAGTAAATTTGTGACTATTCAATTTTCAGGCCTTAATATCTCTGCAGCTAGGGCAGGTACAACAATATTTCTATTTGCAGTGTAAACCTGTATGTGTGTAGAATGCAAGTATGGGAGCAAAATTTAGAGCACATGCCTTTTTAATTAATTACTAATCAAAATTGTAACACAATTCCAACTGCTTTTGAAAATGTATAGTTCATTTTGCTGCAAAATAACCAATAAAGGTCTAAAAACAAAAACCTCTTCCATACTTTCACTCTATAGTCGTTAGCCTATGTTGGCATATCCTAAATATCACTTTTAATTAAGCGCTTTTTTTTCTATGGTGGCCTTAAACAATAGGAAGTGAATTTAAGTTTTCTCAGCAACAAAGTGAGTTACAGGAAAACTAATTACATATTTGAAATCAGCAGTGAAAACTGTATAACCCTGTGCAGTTTTATCAAGATCACTGAAGAAATAAACAAAAAATGTCTAAGACCAGTCTGCCCCCTTAAACGTTGCCAAGTTCAGCGGGGATGGTCCTCCCACCGATAGCTTGATCTCGCTGCGAATTCAGTGAAATTGTTCTGCTCCTACTGTAATGCTGGCTTTAGTACTGGACTTTGAACTTGCTTCTCACATGTTGGTCACAGGTGACCTTTTCAGAGCTGCCTGGACAACTACTCTGCGGAGAGGTGCAGAAGGCTACTGTGGAGCTGCACAATGCAGATGGCTGTCCAGCATTGCATTCCTTGCAGCTTGCATGCGCACAGCCGCAGTTATTTTGCCTATGTCCTGTATCTGACGACGAGGATGAAGCATACCACGAGGAGCCGCTTCGACCAAGCCCACCTGTGCTAGCTCAGGCACCTCCACTGGCCTGGGTGCAAGCACCTGCTGTGGGTGCCCGCATGGAGGGTGGTCAAAGGGTGGCACTGCCCTTCTGGCTGCATGGTGCCAAGAAGCCGGGTCGCCATGTGCTGCATCTTTTATTCTACTACCAAGGCCCTCAGGGGCAGCTTTCGTGAGTCAGTTTGTCCAAATAGCCTTTGGTTCTCCCATTGTCAAGAAAATTATAACAGTTTAAAAGAATTGATGGAGCAATCAACAAAAATGAAAAATGGACGTACAGCAGTTTTTCACAATTCTTTTTGTATTTTTGCTTAATGATTGTGCTTTGTCATAGATCAAGGTAAATCACTTAAATTTATGTGAAAACAAGCAGCTGTGGCTATGGGGCAGAAGTAGTATCTGTTTTGTCAAAGCAATATAGATTATCAATCTTGCCTAGTCACTCATGTCACTGACCACCTAAATTTCACAGACAGTAGTGAATGCTGGGAAACCCCAATCTGGTTGTGTGCTGCTATGCCCAATATTGGGTATGTTTCTCTTCAACTCGCTTTCAGCTCATGAGCCCTAACTTTATTTTTTAAACTCTACGTACTATATATTGTGTTTGCACATCTGCAATGCTCAAACGTAGTAACCCTTTATGGAATTAACATAGTAGTGGTGTGCTTCCCACAAGGGCACGCCACTCCATCGCCTCTTGCTCGGTGCCCCGCCAATGAATTATTTAGGGTTAACTACCTATCAGCCGCCCACTGCTCTCAGCTCATTATGAAATGAGGGAAAAGGGGGCCACTAGACATAACTAACGTTACTTCAAAGCCACAGCATATGACAACGACAATCACTGATTGTAACATACAGTCGAATCTCATAAATTCGAACAGGCTTAATTCGAACTTCCGGTTAATTCAAACTCACGATGAGGTCCCGTCAAAGCTATGTGTATTGCAAAGGGGGAAAACACCCCATAATTCGAACGCCCAAGCACTTCTGACGGTTAATTTGAACATACCGCACTCCGAAAATGCTCTCAGCACCCCGCCTAATCCCGCGGCGGCACCTGCGACACCTCAACGCTGAGCGCGAAGGAACTAAAAAGTAAAAAAAAAAAAAAGGCTGCGGTGAAATGTTTGCTCTCTCTTAAATGCCGATCTGCGATGCGTCTGTGTCACGCTTCTCCCTTTTCCATCTCTGCCACGTAAAGACCCTTCTCCTTCCAACGCCGTGCGCGAAGGGAGAGAGAGAAAAAAAGGAAAGCTGTGGCTGGGTTGAACGAATGTATGGTTGAAGGAAAGGAAAAAGGCACTATATTCTACAGCCCTTGCCCCTTGTGGGAGCACGGCTCTGCGCCTTAAGGGGTCTCTCACTGGTGCCACTTTTCCCCCTTCCCTGTCCCTGCCACGTAACCCTTCTCCTTTCAACGACGTACGCGAAGAAAGGAAAAAAAAAAAACTGCTGTGGAGTGTTTGTTGTCTCTCAAATGCCGATATGCTTCTCTCCGCGTGGAGACACCCCTCCTTTCTCGTCACTTGCGTAGCACAGAGCGGGAGGCTCCGGTACGCAGTCATCGTTGTTGTCGTCTTTAGAAAGTGTCGGTGCCAGACATTTCCGCGCGCAACTTCTCTTGCCAGGAGAATGCTGAAGCCGAAGTAGAAATGCTTTGCAAGCTGCGTGCGATATTGATTGACTCGCTGCAAGGCAAACTTGTGCAGACGCGCATCACCGATTATTTCAACTAATAACGGATTTACTGTGATTTGTGAATAAATGTAAGTCTTCTAAAACTTCCCCCTCGTGTGTTAGCTCAATGCACATGTGCCACTGCATGGAGAGCCCTCCGTTTATTTAGCTTTCATTAATTCGAACTTCTTTTAATTCGAACAAATTTTCGGGCCCCTTCGAGTTCGAATTATCGAGATTCGACTGTATGTTGTTTTGAGAGCAGTTAATTTCTGATAAGTAAATTTATATCTTATTGCATCTATTTGTTTAAAAAAGAAAATAGCGCTGCTCTTTGTAGCATCCAGACTTCAAAACTTGGGCCACTGTCAAGTTCTCTTGCATGCAGTCCACTGTCAGGCAGACATGGAATCCGAGTTGAATTCACCTCATACTGCAGCTACTTTTCGGGCTGCAAAAGTGACAGTGCTTATATAAAATTTAAGCACTGTCACTTTTATATAGACATCAGTGCATTCTACCAATCTCTGTATGAGCAGTATCCCACTTTGTGTTGCCACAGGTGGTGGGCTGTGTGGCTCGTATGACAGGGAGCTGGCTGCCTTTCGATTCTGCAGTTGTGCAGTAGTATATAATGTTCCAGTGCCCCAAAATTGTAATTTTGTTTTTGCAACCAGCATTCCAAAAAAGGTGGATGTCCAGGCACTTTGACTTGTGTTTGTGTAATTACTATGTCCAGTCGTTAGTTTATATAGTTTAATATTTTGACATACCTTATTTACTCGCATAATTTGTGCACCCCTAATATATTGTCAGCTTTACGAAAAAAAAAAACATTTACGGTACTTGCATATTTTGCGCCCACTGACCCGCCCGAGCCAGCTCGCTGATGCACAGACGAAAACTTTCGACTTTCAAATTCTTTGGACGGGCGAGCCGGGCATGTGCCTGGCCGATCAGGCGAGCGCACTCAAAACAGGCTAGGAGTGCAAAGACCCTTCTTCTGAGGATTTACCCTGAACTAGGGTTACTAGAATACTGTACCCAAACACCCAAACCTATTGACGGGTCTACGCTAACGGTTCGCTGGAACCGCTGGAGCACTTTCTCCATTCTTTCCTCCATGGTTTCTTCTCCTCTATCTCTCCATCTCTATCACCATGAACATACCCATTCGTGTCACGGCACCGGAGGCATGCGAGGGCCTGTCGCGCCAACTCTTCCTCTCGTTCTCTGCGTCCGCACTGCAACGCATGCTTGGTTGATATTGAAAGTTTAGGTTTTGCCATTCATTTGCCTCATTTTTACTATTCTCTTGCAAAGGGCTACTGTAATTATATATACGACAATATTCAAGCTCGCTTTTATAAAGTCTGCCGAAGAAAACTGGAATCGTGCCACTGCCAAGCAGTTCAGCGCAAAGTGCTTCAACATGTAATGATCGGCGCGATCGGTATGGAAGAAAGCAGAAGAATCCACGCTTGCTAATACAAGTTTCCTGCCCATTCAAGTATGTGCGAACACTTAGGTCCTCTAGTATTGCTGTGTTGTGGGAACTAGTTTCTCCCAGCAAAGAAAATAGGACATTCGAACGGGCTAGACAGAACCGAGGGCAAATGTGCTTTGGAAGGGCAGTGACAGTGGCCGCGACAGGGATTCTCGGTCGAACCTCTCGATCAGCGATTCCGACAAGATCGCACTTGACCGTATCTTACTAGGTTAAATACGCACTAATTCTTGAAAATAAACAAGTGAAATTTGTTTGTGTTCCAATTTATTAACTTTTTAAAAATTATATACTGCACATGTGAGGACTATTGCACATTATTTCGTATGCGCTTGCCAAATCCCCGCGTAATTTGCGCACTCTCTTCTCAAAGTGCCAAAATCGCAAAAAAAAAGTGCACAAATTATGCGAGTAAATACGGTATTAAATATTTTTATGATTATGGCTTGCGTTAGACAAAGGTTCAGCAACCTGCGGCTCATGCGGCAGCTTTAATGTGGCCCTCAGGAACGCGTCAGAACACCCACCCCTCTCCCTGTCACTCCCTATCTGAAGGCCAACATGGCAGTTTTGACCTCAAATGGTGCTCTTTCTTGTAATTTATGTTTGCATATTGCTACCTTGTGACATGAGTTTTCAAAGTAAATGATTTCGATTCCACCTTTTATTTTGAGTTGTTGTCAACTCAAATTCGACGAGTTTTTTCTCATTGCCTGTTTCCCCTCCCCCTCCCCTGATTTGTCGTGCAGCCCCTGCCCTGTCGACTTCATGAAACTCGGCCCTCCGCCTCAAAAGGTTGCCTACTTCTGCGTTAGGCAGCAGATATATAAAGTTTTACCAATTCACAACATAGCACAACTCTTCCGGTGCTATTGCCCTATCTCGCCAAGTTTTATGCTGGGTGTTTCTATAGAGATGTTCAGTAATGCTTAAAGGTAGTGATTTTGAAAAAGTAGGTCATTGCCACTACAGACATGCTATCAGTTGCAAAGGTAATTAGCCAACATATAGTAATTATTCCTTAATTAATAAAATTGATAACTTTTATGCAGATAAGTAGCAAGCTCATCGTAATTAGAAAATTGAAGTGAGCTTTGTGAAAGTTGTGTCAGCTTTTAGATCTTGGATCTTTGAAAAAATCTATTATCAGAGCTCTGGTGCAACATGAGACTGAAACTGGGTGCTAAAGTATGGACATATATGTGGCCTTTGAGGTGATCTTGCTGTGTGCGTTACCGTTTGATAAACAGCCAGTACTCAGTGACCCTGTAAGCGTATTGTGAAGTTTGGAGCAGAGCAGTGCAGGCTGCGTGTTGCTTGATGACTTAGGGACATGACCTCAGCAGTAACAGTTTCTCATGCTCCATTGGATGTGAATTCACCATGCTGCAATTTTGTGGCTAATGACATCTTTCCAAGTACAAAAGCTGATATGGCTTTTATAAAGAGATTACTTCAATCTTCTGATTACAGTGAGCTCACAAGACTTGCTAGCTCAATAGATCAGTTAGTGAATCAGGGATAACTGGTAACTAATTACCATGTATTTTCTGTCACCACTGATTGCATGTCTTCAGCAAAAATGCCCTTTTGTTTTAAAATGGCTATTTTTTAGCTGTACCTTAGCATGTATTTGTAAAAACATCTGGCAGAGTGGTGCAACTTGGATAGGCTACACTTGACTTTCTGTATTGCGTCGGGTATCAGCGGCAGAACTAGTCATGACAGTTTAATAATCTAGACCTTCTGTAGCATTTATGTCTGTTCTTTTGCTTTGTTATGCAGGCACCGTGTTCTGTGGCACCAGATCAGCTTTACCACTCTGCCATCATTAACACTCCAGGCATCTGTTCGTCAGAGTGTTTCTCTTGGCGTGGCAGGCTCCCCTGATGGGGCACTCATCTCTCTGCAAGTGTCCAATGCTTGCGAGGTAAGCTGAGGCTAGTAAGCAGTGCACTAGTGTTACTAACCACTGAGCCTTGTGTATATGTGTTGCAGACAGATGGCCTCAGTAGTGTTGACTTGAGCCTGCTGCAAGTGACATGTGTAAGCCCTGTGTGGAGCTTGGTACCTCTTATATCGCACCCCAAATTAGGTAAGTTTGTCCGAGCAATTTTAACTTTTGTGACTAGTGTTTATTGGTTTTAGGCATGTAGAAGTGCACATTTCTGGGGCGGCAGTAGGTATTTGTATTTGCTAATCATGGCAGTCGTGCTTGTCAGGCATATTAACTGCATGCTCTTGCCCTAAACGGTTATTCATTCCATCAAATTTTGCATACTGTATGGTCGCACAACTGAATGTAAAAAAAAAAATGGCAGCATATCCACGGAGTGAATGATGGAGAGTGGGGCGAAGCATTCGTCCGTCTGTGTGAGACCGTCCATGCGTCTGTTCGTGCGCCCGTCCCTGCGTTCGTTCATGCATCTGCCCCTGCGTCCTTTCATGCGTCCATCCATGCATCTGTCTGTGTGTCTATTCGTCCATCTATTCAACACTCCAAAGTCTCACCATCTCGCATCTTTTTATCATATATTCCCCATATAGAAGCACGCCATTCAGTGAACATTCCAAGGACTAAACGAGAGGTGGCACACGCACACATCCTTACGGCTTGCACTTCGGGTCTACTTTCCAACTTCAACCACCTTGAGTTCATGGTATATACTAGTTCACTGTATTCATGGCACTGCGGCCCAATGCTCGCTAAACCTTTCTAAAACCAAGGAGGTTACGCCCAGCGAGTATAACCTAGCAACCTTTTCCTGTCAGATAGTGCTCAATGTACATGCCAGTGGCTGCTAATGTGAAATGAGAGACAGGAGGATTCAGCTTTTAATTTCTTACGGCTTGCGCTTCGTATCTGCTTCCCCCCTTTAACCACCTCGAATTCATTCATGGTATATACTATTTCATTGTATTCATGGCCCTGCGGCTCAACGCTCGATAAACCTTTCTAAAACCAAGGAGGTTACACCCAGCAAGTATGATGTAGCAACCCTTTCTTGTCCGATAGTGCTCAATGTACATGCCAATGGCTGCTAATGGGGATCGCAGCGTGCGCGTTGACTAAAAGCCGAATGCTCCTGTCTCTCATTCCCCCTTAGCAGCCATTAACATGTGCATTGAGCACTATCTTTAATTGTTCAACAACACACAGAAGAAATCTCTCACCGGAACCACCTTGGAGGTCAAAATCGTAAAGACCGCTATTTCGGGTATGTGCCACTGGTGGTTACATACGAGGGACGCACAAGCCACGCCATAAGGAGCTTCGCCCCTAAAAAAAAAAAACTCGCAATTTAAGGGGCACTTGCATCACTGAATACTGCTGCAGGCTTTTTAGCATGATGGGGCATTTTGTCTTGTCTCATCAAAGCTTCACTTATACTGATTCCCATGATGAGTGGGATCTGCTGGAGTTGTTTTTTTTTGTGATTTTTTGGGTGTTATTTTTGGGTGATTTTGTAGGTGTTATTTTTTTAGTGATATTTGTCGCCTCTATTATGTCCTGTTTTTTGTGCCACTTCCTCTGCAAGTGTGAACCAACCAATTCAAATATACATGCGTTTGCTGTGTCCAGCAGCCAAAAACACTTACAGTACAAAGATAGCAACGAGCATGGTCGTTGGACATTGAGACCCTTTTGGTGAAATGCTTTGAGTTTTATACACTTGTCATCATTGTACTCAAGCATTAAGACTGGTGCTTGTTTAAGTTTCAGGATATACGTGGCTTTCTGCTTTGTGCAGACAATACATGAGAATGGATGACAGCCTTTGAGAATGTTCTTATATGTTAAGGTGCGGCTTGCACTGTTGATAACTCATGTAACATTCTTAGTTTGTGAAATCCAATCACATTGGAAAGAGAAAAGTGTACTAAATAAAACAACCTAAGTCAAATAGAAATGAGAGTGTGGATGATACTTCGTTGAGGTAGAGCACTTTCTGTAAAATGAACCATCTGTTTACTGCACTTACACCCCTATCACTCGGCCACCACTGATTTCTGTTGAACTCCATCAATATAAAACTACCCTCGGGAGTTCAATAGAAATGGATTTATGCCCGTGTCACACGGAAATTTCATAAGCTTTTGACGGGAGCTGGAAGGGGCCCATTAGGCGCTGCTGCACCTTCTCTGCATGCAAGATTTTGGCTTTAATCCCTCTGAAAACATTTTCAGTTGTACGTGCGATTATATAAGCTATAATTTATTTACACCAAAACAACAAAAAAATGTTTTGCATTTTATCACAGACATGTAAACTTGCCAGCAAGTTGGCAATAATGTTGACAGAAGTGGTGGCAACACTGTACGTTTGTTTTGGTACACATTTTCTCTAAATATGCCGATTGTCAAACACATTACAAGTTGTCACCGAACTCTTTGAAGTTGCGCTACCACATTGGTCACAAGGTTTTCTACTATATCAAATGAGCACAGGTCTCGCGTCCAGTACACGAAGCCCTTGCTGTGGATGGGTCACACAACAGTTCGCATGTAGAGCCGACACGGCTACCGGCATCGATCGACGAAGAAGAAAGAAAACCCGCGTCAACCACTGCTATGAATTTTGGCAGTGTTGAAGCAGAATAAGGAGCATAACAATAAGAAGTGAATGTATTTTAGAGATCTAAACACCACAGTGCGCACGGACAGGATGACTGGCACTACACTGTACTTGCATGGACTTGAAGAAACGTTGTCAAAGTGGCGACTCAATAGCTTTTGGTGGAGCATGGTGTGGAGAGTACGTACATTTGTAAGCGTATTTCTTTTTCATAAAATGCGTATTATGAGCAGATTATGCAGTGAAAGAAAAATGAATATGGATAAAGCCCATTACTGTGCTGATTGTGGCTGTTTTGTATTTGCAATTTTTTTTAGTAACAACAGATTACTAGAGACGAGAGTACTCTCTTCCACCACTAACAAAGATGGCTGAACTCTCTTTGCGAAAAGCTTCATTTAACTTCCTTGACGTAAGGGAGGCCGTGTGACACGGACCACATTGTCGTTGTCGTAATGACGTGAGAGTTCGCAGATGCCCGTGTGACAAGAGTATTAGTGACCACTGAAGGCTCTTAAATGTTTATTGCAAGTCTAGTGCTCTAGCATTCAGTAGGCAATATTTTGCTGCAGGATGAAAAGTTTGGATACCTTATATCATACAGAAAGAAGGTTCCTGATTGCATTATTGCTGAAGAAGTGTGAATATTTCAAGTTCTGAATACTGATCAAATTGCCCTTGCCAATTAATTCATGTTTGATATGGAAATTCACTTTTTGAACTAGTTGAATATTCATGTCATTAAAGCTTATGAGGTATAGAACTTTGATTGGGAGTCTTAAGGCAGGTAGAAGATTGGATATGAGAAGTTCGTATTCCAAATTATTTGTCTGCATTTAGCTATGATTGTTGTGCATATGAAGCATTTACTATCTTACCCATGGGGCACATAAATTCAATTATTAACTTTCACGTATTCAATTTGGATTATTTGCTTTTAGTTACACAGCTGAAAGTATATGAATCCTTTTGGGTTAATATGTCCCCTTCAGTCGCAAGATATGATGCACTCTCCGCAGATGTGTTAGTTTCGCGTAGCATAATTTCAAGGCACTCGGCATTACAGGTCTCAATAGGAAATGAGGAAATGTGTGTTTTTGTGTGAGTTACAACAACCAATCGTCATTAGCATTTAATTAAATATTTGATTCTGCAGTCAATCATGTTCCATTTTTTCATAAAACGAGTGAAATCATTGGCTCAATGTGTGCGCAATAAGTCTTTGGTTGTACATATTTGAAGAAATGAAAAATACCGTATTTACTCATGTAATGAGTGCACTTTTTTTCGAAAAATTGTAGCGAAGTTGGGGGTGCTTTTATTATGCGGGGCCAATTTTATGAAAACTTTTTCGGGAGGAGCAAAAAATGTGTTAATGCAAAAAAAAAAGTTAGGTCGCTTAGCCTTTCGCAATTGTCATACGCATACACTGTTTGGAAACAGCTTCATTGCTACACTTTACTCAACTTCGGTGGTTGCATGATGGCGCTATTTTCTGCAAGTTGTCCCCGCGTCGCCTGCATATTCCACAAAAGCGTTTTGCGCGTATCTTCTCTCGCGATTGTTTAACCGCAACAGCGGTATCTGCTGGGATCTCGAGGGACATCCAGAAGCATGAGCTACGGCGCTTCGATGCACTTTGCCAACTTTGCAGCAACCTTGTACAACGACCGCGACAGCACCGTTGACATTGCAGCAAGCAACCAACATTGCAGCAAGCTATTCCAAAGCATCAAAACCGCCTATAGCAAGATTAACATGTGGCCGCCGCCTCGCTTCCACATGCGAAAGTTCCTATACATGCGGAGAACAAGCCAAACGAGAATTGGGGGTGCTATCATGTTGCGGAAATCGTCACGATCTTTTCTGGGCAACAAGTGATTTTTTTTCTGGTTTTCCAGAAACCTACGACGCGGTAGCGACAAATCACTCTTCGCAACAGCAGATCCTGTCATCACTCGAAAATCATGGGCACGTCGTTTGGCCTTAAAATTTCGTATTTGCAGGAAGCGACCGTCGGTTGGCGAGGGCAGTTTCATGACCTTCGCTCGCTATGTGCTTATCAGCTGCGTCGTCTCTACACTTCTATTGTTCCTGAACCTCGCTGTGGCGCACAGATAAAGACGGGGGACGTGCCGCGCACAGATACAAAGAAAAACAATATGGCACGCGGCAACGGGCGAAGGGGGGAGGGAGCAAGCCGAGGTGGCCGAGGGGGGTGGGCATAATAAAAAACAGAAACCTGCAACAGGTAAGGCGGCGCCAGATGTTCGTCAGCAGGACTGCAGTGGATGAATGAAGGGAGTGCGTCTATTACTATGCAGGGAAAAAAATTTAATTTTGACGAATGGAGTAGGGGGTGCATTTATGATGAGAGTGCATTAATTACACGACTGAATATAGTAATACTGTTGATGTTGGTCTTGTAACGCAGCACATCAAACGACCCAACGAACATCATACTGTTTTCACCAAAGTGATTGGTCATAGTCATACGCAGCACATTGACATTTTGGCCGTGACAGGCTTACTAGATGTCAGAAGGTTAAAAAAACCCAGTGAGCGATATATCTAGCTCTCTTTTTGCTCCAAGTTGACACAACTAGCACAAACAAGTAGCGCACACAAATGTACCCACCGCTGCTGAAGAGGATCAGTTCAGTTTATTTCCATAAAGGCCCCGTTTATAGGGGTGTTACATAAGGGGTGGGAATAACATGTAATGGTTTAAATCCAAATAAAAAAATAAAAAACAATAGGACTTTGAAAAAAGTAGAGAAAGTAACAGAGAGAAATGTTGATACACTGTGAAAACGAGAACACGTGCTAAGTGATTAATTTGGTAACATTAGAAGAAACAACATGATGTGGCAATATAATGTAATAATCATTAAAAATTTTGCACAAAAATAACACTGTAGAAATAAAGACTCGCATTAAGTACAATCAATGGCAACTAATTTGGTAAAACAGAAGACACAGCAGCATAGAACATGTCACGGTTATTTGTAGATACAATATGGTGCCGAAGGGCATTCCACTCTGACGCTGTACGAAAAAAAAAATTAAGTAGAGAAGGTAGTAGTGTGTGTGCGCGGTTTTGAAACCTGTATCGGGTGACCAGTGCGTTGCGATATTCTTGATGGTGGGGTGATGTACGGCACGCGGTTAAGTGAACTGTAAAAAAACTTATGAAAAAGACCAAGGCTGGATATCTTATGACGGTGTAAGAGGGATTGTAGTTTAGATTTTTCTTTTAGGGCGGACATGCTTACGTCATATGAGTAGGATGAATGAATGAATCTTGCTGCGCGATTTTGAAGAGACTTAAGTGCGTTGATGAGGTATTTTTGATAAGGGTCCCAGATTGGTGAAGCATATTTAACTTTAGGCCTGATTAGTGTTATGTACGCTAGGAATCTTGCGTCGCGTGGGGCATGACGTAAGTGGCGCCTCAAGAAGCCGAGTGATTGGTTCGCCGATGACAGAATGCTATTTATATGTGTGCCCCAGTTAAGATCAAATGAAATTAAGACTCCTAGGTACTTGAATGATGGGACTGTTTCAATGAGACTATTGGCTATCATGTAAGGACAAGTAATGGGGCTGTGACTATGGGTAAATGATATATGTTTGCATTTTTTTGGATTGAGAGGCATTAGCCACCGAGTACACAAAGACTGCTCGTGGTTAAGATTTTGCTGTAATGTATCTGCGTCAGTAATATTGTTAATGGTATGATAAATCACGCAGTCGTCTGCGAACATACGAATTTTACAAGTTACATGAAGGGATAAGTCATTGATATATATCAGAAAAAGAAGTGGGCCAAGAACAGACCCCTGGGGGACACTTGAAGTAACCGGAAGTGGAACGGAGGACTGATCACTGATGCTGACGAATTGCGAATCGTTCACTAAGAACGCTTCAAGCTATTTTAGTATGTCAGAGTTTAAGTTTAAGAAGGAAAGTTTATGTAACAAGTGTCGGTGAGAAACCTTGTCAAAAGCTTTTTCATAGTCGAAGATAGCGTCAGTTTGTCTGTTACAGTCAAGATTCGTATGAAGGTCATGAATGAAAAGAGCTAGCTGCGTTTCGCAAGAAAGGCCTTTGCGAAATTTCGAGTATTGCCTTGTTTTTGTTGCTTGGAAACAATGTGTGGTGCTGTATGATCACACTTTTCTGCTTCACTAGGAACAACACTGTGCATGGGTCTGGTAACACATATTGGTAATGCCATTGCTTTATTCCTCCCCCCCCCCCCCCCATATAATTCAAAGAAACGGATCATCATCTGCAAGTTCATCAGTTATTTGGATATGTAGTTTTAATGGTGCTACGCTTGCATGTGTCCATATATAGTAGTTGCCTGATTTCTTATTAGATCAGACTTAAGAATAGACATTGCCTTAGACATTGCTTTAGACATCAGACATTGCTTTAGAAAGGGAAAATATTCATAAGTATTCTGTTTACTATTCTGAGCCCACTTTTTTAAATATCTGTATTTCATTAGAAAAGTTCTAAATTTGCACGCCTCTATCTTACTTGCAGACTGTTTTGTAATTTAATTTTGGAAGGGCTTATGAGTGAACATGTGCAGTACAGCTGTGGCCACGTCTGTGTAGAGTTCACGAGCAGCTGGTTTTTGCTCTGCGGGTTGACACCAGAGTTCTTCAATAATTTTACTTTTCGTAAAGCTTCACCGAAAGTTTGACATAGGGACAGGAGCAACCATGAGAGGTGCCTTTGTCGGACCCGTGGTAGAGTGCCTCGATACCCACTCCTCCACTCAGAGGGAAGACATCTGCCGCGGCCGCCCTTATCACTCCCGCTGCATACAGGTTTTGCTCTTACGCGTAGTGGTCTCTAGCTTAACGCGAATGGTTGTAGCCCTGAGGAACTCAGCATCCAGGCTAAACATGCTGAAGAAACCTGGCACGGGAGCTCTACAGCTTGGCGGAGATGCTGCAGGCACTGCAATGGCGGAGGGAGTAGTACAAGAGGTGCCAGCACCCTGAGCGGGGGGCGTGCATATTGAGGCACCCTACCCCGGGGCATCGAAGCAGCCCCGGCACTGCGATGGTACAGCATGCGCTTGAACTGCGAAGAATTATTAAATGTACCCGGAAAGATTGATTACATCTTCAGATTGATGTTACTTTCAAGGAAATTTGGGAAGGCTCTATTAAAATGAAATTTCGCATGTAACGGTGCCTTGAAGCTAGAAATTTGATGGCAACAAAGGCTTGCTGCTACCACCGTGAGATATGCTACCGCTTAAAAATTTTTTTTTCTGAGGCATGTAGTGAAAATTTCTGGATGACCCAGAAATTTTCAAGGATTCTGGTAGATCTTAGCACGTCACGAAAGGCAGTGGTTGCAACTCTTGACAGTGTATATCCAATCTTTCAGGCTATATACACATTCAGTTTTTTTATATATGTATAAATCCTAAAATAGACTTGTATGTATCAAACGAACACCAGATTTGAATGAATCAGTGCTTTGAATTAGCTGTTGACAAGGATCAAGGAATACTTCATATGGCTTCGCCCTGGTTTTCATGTTTTGTTTTGTGTTGATTTATCACTACGGTGCCATAGCCCGTTTAAAGCACAGCTGTTCATGCAATGTAGTTTCTCGGTCCTTTACTTTGCTGTGTAGCTTACTCATGCTGTGTTTTACTTGTCCATATTTATATTTTTACTCTTGACTTAAGGTGAAAGTATTAGATGCCTCATCAGACATGAAGATTGACTTACTATGTCCCACGCCGGCGGTGTCAACATACGACACAAAAAATTATGTTCTCGTGCTCATGACGTACTGATATAGAAAATTAACTTTTCATGCTTTTACAGCTTGCGCAAACTCGGTAGAGTTTCTTTTTGTTTTTTATTGCATCCTTTTTTGCGCCGTCACCCTAGCAAGCTCCCATTAATAGTGCTGAAGTATCTGTTCCAAGTAACGGCTGTGTACTTCGAATTTTGCAAGCTGCGAGGAGCTACATGTAGCTCCATCCATCTGTTTGGCATTTTACCAAATCTGTTTGGCCAATTCTGTTTGGCATTTTACCATCTGTTTGGCACTTTTGGTGATCCCAGTGCCTGTATAAATAAAAACGGTGAGCATTTCACTCATTGAGCTTCTTTATTACTGGCTTGCAACAAGGCGAAAGAAGTTGGCCAGTATGCTGACCTTCATTAATTGCATTATTATCAATGGCAGCTGTGTAAAGAGGCTCATGCACAGTGCCGGTGTAGCCTCGACAGTTTCCAGCTCAGCTGATGGTTCCCGGCGACGCTTTGTAGGCAGGTGAGCTGTGGACCTTTTTCCACTAGACAAATACACAGGGAGGCCATGGAATATCCTCCGCACAGTGGCCAGCGAAACTTTTGGAAAGTCGCACGGCGTCTTCAGAACAACTCATACGATTAGCCACTGGTTCACATGAAAGATGTCACTGTCATCGAAGTGCTTTTCACACGCTTTCACCGGCAGGGGATCAAATGTTAAACCACTAGTTTCTTGTCTTGGACCTGCTATTTGATCTCTAGACAGCGATAACTTACACTTTTTTGTCATTTTCCTTAGAACCGGATCGACACCCAGGCACGTAGCATGTACGCGGCATCTTTTTTTGATCTTCAGGCACAACATGCACAACACCAAACATACAGTGAAAAGTGCACGGGTACATGCGACGGTATGCGACCACCGTCTGCTCGATGGACGCAACGGCACCCCGCGGCCTCTGCTTGCAGCGCACAAAGCTCTCCCATAGAGTGACGCCGTAGCTTCATGACCAGTAAAAATATTGAAAAACTCTGGCGACACCTTGAGGCACTTTTGGACCCTGATGTGGTCAATCTGACCACTAGGTTGTGAATGCTCCTGACACACCACGTCAGAGCCCGAAACTCACTCGAAGTGTTTCTGGCTGCTCGCACGCTCTGCACAGACGTGGCCGTACCTGTGTACTAGTTATAACAAGTGTTACCTTTGTCACTGTACACTACAATGTTAAGTACATAAATGAGGGTATAATGTTATGGTTGCGCAATTTTCGATTGGCTCAAGTTATGCCACAGCTTTAGCAGTGTTGGTTGCTATGGATTTTTTTCAGTTTTAAGTGGAATACAGCAAAGTGGAACTTGTAATTTTAGTCATGCTGGAAAATGATAATTAGTCTGTGGTATCTTGTCGTGAATAGACGAGGTGTTTATGGTAACATTACAGGGTATCTTTATACGAAATGATTATTTATTTATTTGATACTGCCAGCTTGCTTTGCGAGCCATAGGCAGGGGTGGGTTGCACACAAAAAAAAACACTGTGAATACACTTCGAGAAAAAAAAAAGAACAAATATTAAATGAGTCTTATAACACTATTTACAGTAAAGCATGTGAATCACCGGAAACAATAGAATATAGAAAACACACAAAATACTATGGCTGAAAATATCGACAAGAAAATACATAGATCACAAGGAAAAATAAAGTCAGAAGAAGTAGTAATTTACAAACAGAGGAAAGAAAGTGACAAAATGAAAGTGACACGCAAAAAAAAGTGACAAGAATGCGCAATAGAGCGATGCTTACACAGTGGTCTGCTCAGCAACGAAAGGGATATGTTTATTATAGTTTTTTTTATATGTATGGTACGCTATGAAAAATATGGCTTGATGCACTATGCTTAGGGCATGATGGCACACATTGGTAAATTGTTATTTGGTAAATATACAAACTGTAGTAAAAATATGCATATTAGATGGTTGCTGTGTCACATGAAAGTGTTATTTAGCACACTGCTTGCTTTTCAGCAAAAACTACCAGCTGCAAACAAAAATACTGTCGAACCCACTTATAACAGTGCTCAAGTGCCACTGAAATTTCATTGTTATAACCGATAATTGCTATAAACAGGTTGCAAGAGGAAAATACAAGAACGGCAGGCTGCAGTGAGACAACTATAGTATATCAAATAGGATACTCCAACAGACACCAAAGTGATGATAATTTTTTGGACATGCTTGAAAATTTGCACGCTTTCATGGGGCCACCGCAAAACTTGTGGAGTGAATGTAAGACAACATTTGAAGTTTTGGGTGCTAAAACGTTTCTAAGTCTCAACTTTTTACTCAAATCGCATGTCGCTCCAACAAAAGCCACCACTGTAGCACAGTTTAAAAGTCAGCTTTTTCTCAATGCTACAAAGCTGTATGGTGAAGCATACTGCAAATCGCAAAGGGTGTTGGAGGACGTAGTGTTGTGGGCGGAGGTTCAGTAGCTTGAATTTCAGACTTTCTTCAATCTTTTCAAGGATTTCACATTCCATTACCTTTCGGAATGGGCACCCAACAGCGAGAATTTATTGTTATAATCTATAATGCAGCAAGCAGGCATTGGTGTAGGTGAATTATTTCAGCAGAGAAAACATGGGAAAGGTGACGGTGCAGCAGCTTCTCATTGTTATAATCAATGTATTGTTAAAGCCGGTATCGTTATGAGTGAGTTCTAGTGTAGTTTGATTTCCATTGATTGTTGTCTTGCTCTGGTTGCTACTCAGAATAAAGGGAATGAGGACACAGCCTTAGAATAAAAAAAATGCAAGCTCTTTTGCTGCTTATGAAAGCTTACTGCAGATCGATTCCGATCTGCGACCAGGTTTCCGATGACACACATCCAATGACATCAGTTCTACAGACGGGTGGGTGCTGTTCCTTTGAGCAAGTTTTTGAACACAACGCATCTATGAATGTTGGCTGTTGCATTACTGCTTCCTTCATGTTTGTCCTTAGACAATGATGTTTATTGTGAATAAACAATAATGTTTATTATCATCAGAGGTCGTATGTATGTTAATGATTCTGTAATTACATTCCTCAAACCAGTAAAACAATATGAATCTATAAAAGAGTACCATAGAACAATGTTTTGGATCTTACTGTATTGGGTTCTGGTTATTTATCATTTTATCCCTATCTAATGTTACATACAAATTTGATGCTTTTTGAAATTTTTCTTTATTAATTATGTGACTTTTTTCATATCATTTTTTAGGCACCACAGTGGTGAAGCCACAAGAAACAAAAAACCTGACACTGCGGGTCACACCTTTCAGTTCTAAATGTATGTTATTGCACTCCTTTTTCTGCTGTCATTGCAATAATTATTTTCATATACATTACACCTAAGATATTCTTTCTCTTTTTCAGTAAGCCAGGACAACACAACAGTGGTCTCGCAGCTTCCTTTAACACGAGTGCAAGTAAGTAAAGTCATTTGACCAGCTGCATATATTGTATCTTCTAAGGACAGTAACAGCTGATGTAAAGGTCGATAGCTACACTCGTACATCAAATTAATGATGCCGATCTATTGTCACTTACAGTTGTTTGCCACTGTCCTTGGACCATGATATGTTGCCCTTTTTGAAGCACATTTTGCTTGATATATCCTGCATTTCTCAAACCACTCCTCTGTAGTCTCAAATGAAATGGTGGCTCACATTTACACTAACCACTTTGCCAGCTTGTCTTTGGATGCATGCAGGTTTCTTGTACAGTGAAACTGTGTGTACTCTTTTGCCACTAGCGTAATATAATATATGTAGAACTGTATTTTTAAATAAGGTTTTATAAGTAAAGTTTTATAAATATCATAAAGCAATAATAGATTTGGAAAATCAAAGCTCCACCCTCACATCATGAGTTCAAGTTATTCACTGTTTGTAGTATGGCAAGGTATCTACAAGGCCCATTGTTTTTCATGTATTAAGCAGGAGCTGTACTGGACTGACCCACAATGTGTTTTTGCCCATTCACTACATATAGCCGGTACTTTCATGATAATTGGCTGACCACGGGAAGAGAATAGTGACACTGCAATTACCAGAATCATAGAAAGTGTACTTGGACCACACTAGGACATCATTTCAATTAGTTCTCACAATAAGCCTAAAATGAAAACATTTTCGTCTTTATGTTTTTCCATGCATTGCATAACACCAAGCAGGTTGACCTTGGGAAATAAAATCAAATGAATCCATCTACATATGCCATCTTTCCATTAAAGCATGTGTAGAAGTATTATCTTATTGTAGAAAGCAGCAAATAATCTCAAGTGCACCAGCGGATTGCCTTATCCTTACGTGTAATGTTCAGTGCTAATCTGTCCCTGTTCAACTTTGCACAAAAAAATCACAATATCCACTTTTTATCCCTCAGTGCAGCATAAAAATTGGCGGCAGCCACTGCAACATGTCTTTCTGATGGGCAAATAGTTTTATAGACCAGATTATTTTTAGTAGGGCCCATTTACTGTGCAATGTCAGTGCACAATGAAGAACAGATGGTAGAAATTTCCAAAGCCCTCCACCACAGCGTTTCTCATAATCATATCGTGTTTTTTGGACGTAAAACACCAGATGTTATTATTATTATAAGATTATTTTTACTATAACACTCGTGTTTAGAGCAGTTTTGCACACTCTTGGCCCAATATATTAATGCGTGTCTATGTGTGGACGATAACGATGATGGGCGATTTAGTGGGCACGAGGGAGTAGGCCTCTAGCTTCTCTCGAGACCGAAAAAGACGATCTTGCGGCTCAGTTGTTGAGAACACGCTGCTTTCGTTGTCTTAAGGTGTACCTGTGTTTTATTCGCATTGTATCACGACACTGGTGGAGGTGCTGGGCCGCAACCCTGTCTGATGCTCCACAAGCCCGCTGGGAGCCGTTCATCGAGTCCAAACGCTTTGTCACCTGTAGAAACTCCGGTGCATCGCTCCAGTCGACGGTTGCGAGGCCTCGCGCCACAGCTCACTCGCTGGGACCTGCTAGGCACCGCACACCTCAACGAATGGCCAACGCAAGCCCGCAACAGGTGCCCCAAGGCAGCTTTTCGATGCACCCATCTCAGATGACCATCTTTCAACCCCTCGTTCCCGATAGCTTTAGTGGCGGTGCCCATGAAGACGTTCACGACTGGCTTGACCACTACGAGCGTGTCGCCAAGGTAAATCAGTGGTCGGAACAGGAAAAGCTTTCACGCGTCTATTTCTACTTTGACGACGGTGCTCGAACTTCGTTTGAGAATAGAGAAGGCAATCTGTCAGCTTGGCTCGACTTTCGACAGAAGTTCGTCGATACCTTTGCCAATGTCGATAGAAGGGACCGTGCGCAGCCGTTATTGGAACTACAGGTTCAAAAACCCAACGAAACCGTTGCAATGCTTGCCGAGGACATGACTCGTCTCTTTCATCGAGATAACCCGCACATGACGGAAGATAAAAAGTTTAGTTACCTCATGCGCGGTGTCAAGGAACAGCTTTTCGCCGGGCTACAGCTACTGCGCAACCCTCCAAGTACTGTGGTTGACTTCATTAAGGAGGCTACAGCTATCGAGAGGGCGCTCCATCAACGCTGCAGGCAAAATGACCGCATGTCCAGCAATGTCCCAATCAATGCTATTGCCATGACATCTGAGAGTCAGAGCTGCTTGCGAGACTTAATTAGGGAGATAATTCGCGAAGAACTGCAGAGGTTGCGGAATACGGTTGCTGAAACTCCCATCACGTCGATCGCTGAAATCGTACTCGACGAAATCCACCAAGCGTTGTCTACGGCTGGCCCTGATGCTCAGCAGCGTCTTAAGAGCTATGCTGCCGCTCTCCGATGTCCACCACCCGCTATGCCGACGCTGTACCACCAGGTGCCAATGGCCCCTTCGTCTCCGCTGCAAGAGCAGACACTGCATCAACCACCCATGCTACAGCCATACAACCAGCTGTCCACAGCCACCCCATTGGCATCGACGCCAGGGGAGATGCTCAGATGTCCACCGACCCGGAAAACAGACGCATGGCGCACATTGGACAGACGTCTACTATGCTTTCACTGCGGAGGTGCAGGACATATTGCCCATCATTGCTGGCATTGAGGTGATTCATTCCGTCCTAATCGACCTTGGTTTGACGGTTGACGTGCCAACGACGAATACACTCTACGCCGTGACGACACCTCTTTCTATGGAGCCCGTTCTCACTTTGGGAACGGCTGTACCACTGCAGAGGAGGCAATGCCTACTCACCCTCGTGGTCCGAGACGTCGATCCCGCTCTCCGTCCCCCGCCCGTTCGCCTTTGTCGCACCGCCGCACCTACGCAGACCTTAATACAAGAAAGTCACCTAGCCCGCGCCAGGGAAACTGAGGGCGGCGACCTCTGGGGGCAAGGTTACAGGGCATAAAGAAAACGACAAGAAGCCCCCACAGCATGACGTCATACAGCCGATAAGCCGTGAAAACGATGACATTGTGACTGCCGACCTGAGTGTTCTTCTTGACGGCCAGATAGTGACAGCTTTAGTCAACACTGGAGCTGACTTCTCCATTATCAGTCAGGACCTTGCTGACAGCCTCAGAAAAGTGAAGAAGCCGTGGACGGGCCCTCATATAAGAACGGCAGGGTGTCAGTTATTGATGCTCTCTGGAAGATGTACCGGAAGAATTGACATCAGAGGTTCTGCTTTCACTGCGTCGTTCGTCGTTATCGCCGCATGCTGCAGAGATTTTCTTGGCATGGATTTCTTACGGGAATATGGTGCCGTCATCAACATGCCAGAGAGCTTGATTATGTTTTGCAACAGTTCGGGCTTACCCAATTCTCCAGAGGCGCGAGCAAACCAACTGCGTCTTACTGAAGACGATGTGGTTCTCCCTCCTAGGTCATGCACGCTTGTTTCTGTGGCCGCCACTGCTCAGTTTGACGCCGAAGGAGTTGCAGACCAAATAAGCTCGCTGCTCTTCACCCACGGTATTTCCGTCACACCAGGTATCGTCAGAGTTGCTCCGGGACGCACGGACTTGCTGCTGACCAATTTTAGTTCTGAGCGCCGGCACCTTTTTAAAGGCACTGCTGTCGCTTACTTGGACGATGTCGTAGATGCCGAAGGCTGCTTGACGGTAGTCGACAAATCTCTAAATCTTGATTCAGCGCCTGTTCTAGACGTTAGCATTACTTTGCCGAAAGACGACCGGCGCAGACTCCTTGAGCTACTGTCCAAATTTCAAGACTGCTTTTCGACAACATCAAGAGTTGGCCGGACGCTTCTAACCAGGCAATGAATAATTACCGAGGAAACGGCGAGACCTATTCACCAGAACCCTTATCGCGTGGCTCAAAAAGAACGTGAAGCGATACAACAGCAGGTAGAGAGAATGCTTGAAGATGACGTCATTCAGCCTTCACAGAGCCCCTGGGCGTTGCCTGCTGGCGTCTCTCATAATCATATGGTGGTTTTGGGACTTTAAACCCCACATATCAATCAATGGGCGTTGCCTGTAGTCCTCGTTAAGGAAAAAGACGGCAGCCTGCGCTTCTGTGTGGATTACCGGAAGCTTAATCAGGTGACCAAGAAAGACGTATATCCACTACCGCATATAGACGGCTCTCTCGACAGACTTCGACATGCTCGATACTTCTCTTCAATGGACTTGCGGAGTAGATATTGGCAAATCGAGGTGGACCCGAGAGACCGCGAGAAGACCGCTTTTGTGACACTAGATGGGTCATATGAAATTAAGGTCTTGCCATTCGGTTTGTGCTCAGCGCCTGCTATTTTTCAAAGACTCATGGATACCGTGCTTTCTGGGTTGAAGTGGAAAACATGCTTAGTATATCTGGACGACGTCAGTGTTTTCCGCAACGTTTGACGAGCACCTTGAAAGACTTCAGGTGGTCTTACGAGCCTACAGTATGCGGGCCTGACGTTGAAGCCTGAGAAGTGCAACTTTTGCTGCGAAGAGCTACGATTTCTTGGTCATGTTGTTAAGTCATGCGTCATGCAGGTGTTCGTTCCAATCCTGAAAAAATCGCAGCCGTAGAACAGTTCCCTAGGCCGACCGATAAAAAGGCTGTCAGACGCTTTCTCGGCCTCTGCATATATTATTGACGATTTATCGCGGACTTCGCACGCATAGCATCACCGTTAACTCGTCTCACGAAAGAAGACGTCACCTTTGAGTGGAATAACAAAGAGGAAGCTGCTTTTAACGATCTTCGCCAGCGACTACAAACACCTTCAGTCCTTGCCCACTTCGACGAAAGAGCCCCTACGATGCTACACACCGATGCTAGCAATGCTGGCCTGGGAGCTGTGGTTGTGCAGCAGCAAGAGGGCACAGAAAGGGTAACTCCTTACGCAAGCAGAACGTTAACACGTGCTGAGGCTAATTACTCCACGAGTGAGAAGGAATGTCTTGCCATGGTATAGGCGGTTACAAAATTTCGTCCGTATTTATATGGCCGCCCTTTCAAAGTAATTAGTGACCACCACTCACTGTGTTGGTTAACAAATCTTAAAGACCCTACCGGCCGATTAGCTTGTTGGAGTCTCAGGCTGCAGGAACTCGATATGGCAGTCGTACATAAGTCGGGGAAGCGACATATGGATGCCGACTGTTTGTCCCGTTCACCCATTGAGTCGGCAACCCTACTCGAGGAGGAGGAAACATCATTTCTCAGTGTCCTCGACATGACCACCATTGTGCAGCAACAACGAGACGATGCTGAGTTGCTTGGCTTAATTACTTACTTGGATGGCAGATCTCGGAAGGCGCCAAGAGATTTTGCAAGAGTGTTGTCATCGTTTCGTTTACGTGGTAGAGTACTCTACAAAAAAAATATTTCGTCGACGGGATCTTCCTATCTACTCGTCATCCCAACAGCCTTTCGCACCAAAGTACTGAAAGCATGCCACAACGAGGTTACCTCTGGCCACTTGGGTTACACAAGAACGTTGGCCAGGGTGCAGCAAAGGTATTACTGGCCAAGACTAACCACAGCCGTGAAGCACCACGTTCGTACCTGTCTCGGCTGCCAGCGACGCAAGTCACCGCCGACTAAACCAGCTGGCCTCCTGCAACGCGTACAGGTCCCAATAACTCCATTCCACCAGATCGGCATGGACATTTTGGGCCCACTTCCTACTTCTACTGCAGGCAACCGATGGGTTATTGTTGCGACAGATTATTTGACCCGTTATGCCGAGACAAAGGCTATCCAGAGAGGTACAGCAGCAGAGGTGGCAAGATTTTTCATCGAGAATATTGTACTGAGGCATGGTGCACCAACCGTCTTAATCACAGACAGAGGAACCGCATTTACGGCAGCTCTTTTGGACCATGTCTGATGCTGAGTGGAACAACACATCGTAAGACCACCGCATACCACCCGCAAATGAACGGGCTGACACAGCGTCTAAACAAAACCATTGAAGACATGTTTTCAGTGTACGTAGACGTTGAACACAAAAATTGGGATAGAATCTTGCCTTACATAACATTTGCGTATAACACGGCCAAGCAAGAAACGACCCGCATGACACCGTTCAGCCTCGTTCATGGACGGGAAGTACGAACCATGTTAGATGCAATGTTACCGCACGAAGGCAACGACATCGTCCCGGACGGCGACACATATACAGAACGCGCAGAAAAAGCTAGGCAACTTGAACGTTTACAGATCAGCCAGCTGCAAGAGTACGATGCAGGCCCCTACAATGCTCAGCGCAGAACAGTCGTCTACCAAACTGGCGACAAAGTATGGGTTTGGACGCCTGTACGGAAACGAGGACTTTCCGAAAAGCTCTTAAGAAAATACTTTGCACCGTACCTAGTGCTGCGACGACTGAGTGATGTCACGAAGTTGTTCCCGACTGTTCGTATAGTACAAGGCGTCGCCAGCACCATCCTGAACTCGTTCACGTAGTCCGCGTGAAGCCTTACGTCAGAGAGTGATTGCGTGAGATTTTACTCGAGGAAAAAAACTGCATTACAGACTTCGCATCGGGGCGATGCTCTTTGAGAGAGAGGCAAATGACGCGTGTCTACATGTGGACGATAACGATGATGGGGGATTTAGTGGGCACGAGGTAGTGGGCCTCTAGCTTGTCTCGAGACCGAAGAAGACGATTTTGCAGCTCAGCTGTTGAGAACACGCTGCTTTCGTTGTCTCAAGGTGTACCTGTGTTTTATTCGCGTTGTACCACGACAATTTAATCTGTCGGCGTGGCCAGCGTAGGGGCGGTCAATGTGGTTATGCCACAGGCAGACAAACATTAGCGGCCAGCATGCGAAAAAAAAAAAAGTCAAATGCAATCGTGGTCATACGTTCCACTTGACCAGCAGCCCCCCACCAAAGATGGCTGCCCCCTGATGGCAATGAAAGTTCTCGTCTATAGTTTAAGAAGAAACATATAAACACCACACATCACATGCAAGAAAATGAGGGGTTTGTTCCGTATTTCAGATGACGTACCAATTTTTCTGACTAGATTCTGCTTTGATGTGTTTTGATTGAAATTTCATCACTTCCTTGTCATGGGTGATCTTATTCTGGCATAACTGAGTGGATGCATTTCCTGCACACCAGGTGCTGTCTGTTTCAATGTGTACTTGAAATTCGGTGATGAATGTCACTAATTACGTGCAGCTTTTTCCGTTTTCAAAAAGTGCGTATGCCATATATTGGAAGGCATATTACATTCCCATGCAAACTGCCCTCTAGTCAATAACGGAAAGCTAATTAACAAACTTTTGTTTATTTGTGGTTTCAGTGTCCCTCTAGTTGCACCACCTTGACGTAAACTTTGTATGTGAAGACAACAGGAGTATGACTGTCATGAGTTTTTTTTTTTTTTTAATCTGTATTGTCTCAAGAAACAGAACACCCTGCATAAAATGTGTTCTTTGTGTGAAAAAAAATGAAACAGATGCATACCAAAGGGAAACTGTATTTTAAAACAACATTTCAACCCAGGGAGCTTTCATCAGAACACGGTCAGGTTGGTAGCACCCTTTTGGAAGTCGTTTGGCCATTGTATGGTTCAGTGTGAACAAAGCTCTTATATGAACTGTAAATGTCATTTTAAAATAACTCTTGCTTTTAATCAGCATCTGTTTTTTTTTTTTCATTTCTTCTACAAACATTATTATTGTTGCTATAAAATGAAAAGTGATACTTTCAGCTGCAGGAAAGGTTTACTTTTTCTTGCACCAGTTGCTCATGTTTTTATTGAGTCCAGCTGTTGTGCATGCTGTCATGCACAGTTGGAGAGTGGGCGCAGTCCATGCCTTGAGTTCTGCAGCTGGTGGGGCCAGGAGCTTTCATTGCCTGGCTCTGACACCTTGGGCCACCCAGGTGCAGTCGCTGTTGTGCCTGATGAAGCCCCTGCACTGCAGCCTTTTCAAATCACACTTGCTGTCATCTGGAAGGTAAGCACCACAATGCCCCTTAAAAAGAATTCTGCAGGCCTCATGTTCAAAGTATCCAGAACAATATTGCTGTTGATTTATCTGGGAAGGACTGTATGCCTTCTCTTGTAAAAATGTGAAACCTTCAGATTTTTTGTAGAAACATGAAATCTTTAGGATTTTGGTGTGGCAGTCGTAATTCAGTGGAGGTGAGAGGGTAGTGGCTGGTGTACTGTGCGATGTAAGTGCATTTTAACTCTAGATGGCTAAAATTACCACAGCCCTCTGCATCTCTCATCATTATATTGTGGCTTTGGGATGTTAAACCCCGAATGATATTATTATTATTATTATTGTTATTACTAATATTATTTAATTTTTAGGATTTCAAATTTGTCCCTTCGCCAATGGGGAAGGATGTAGATGGCTCTCTACTGCTCCAGCCGCTGTGGCATTGTGATTGACCTTTGTGCAATGAGTACAAGCCATTGTCTCCTGAAGTACAGTCGACGACCGATTTCCTAGACGCCCGAAATTCTGGACATGCCTGATTTTCCGAACTCATCCCTGGCCCTGTCAAGTTCCCCATAGAGTCAATGTATTTAATAGTTGAAATTCCGGACGCTTATAACCTTCACCATCCAATTTTCCAGACTTCGTACAGCTAGCCGCGGCCTTGAAGTCGCCACCAACGGCAGCATTTCGGTTGTTTTGGCCTCGAATTTAACTCAACATTGCAGATGTGGTCCAGTGTGGCCGGTAGCACCGCGCCTACCGCACCGCAGCTGCCGCACTCTCGAAACGGCAATCGCTGCAATATAGCGCCCACCAATCCATTGCCAGCCTTAGCCCAGTCAAACCACAAACCTCACTGTGTTTGTTCACGTGTTGTTCTGTCAACTCTGCAGTAGATTGTGTGCTGCAGTGTGTTTCAGCGTTAACGATTCCCGAGCATCTGCATATGCTGAGTTTTTAGCTGTTTGGCGCTGCCTTTTCGTCAAGCGAATTCGCCTTTAATAGCGGTGGCACCTACTGCTCCTTCATCTTGATGTGTTTCTTTGAGCTGCACAAATTCCCCTCGTAGGCTTACAATGGAAAAGAAAGCCGCCATCATCGAACAAGTCCAAAGCGGTCGGTCGCAGGCAGAGGTGGGGAGGGAGTTTGGAATTTCTTAGCAAACTGTTTCGGGCTTCATGAAAAATAAGATGAAGATCTTGGAACTGGCTGTGAAATCAACCGGGGCAGCAAAGAATAATGCAAGTTGTTGTGTACCCGAAGCTCGAAGAAGCACTCCTCGTGTGGCTCAATGCCATGATCACCAAGAAAATCCCGGTGTCAGGTGACATCCTGAAGCAGAAGGTGGAGGTTTTTGCGCTTCATATGAATGTGAAGGATTTCAAGTTCAGTGATGGATGGATTTGCAATTTCAAGAGCCGCAGTGACTTGAAATTCAAGAAGATGTGCGGGGAAAGCGGCGCTGTTGACGATTTCGTAGTCGCCGAATATCAGAATGGAAGGCTGCAGTCCTTGCTTCAGCAGTTTCTACCCGATTATATTCTGAACTGCGACAAAACTGAACTGTTTCACAAATTACTGCTAGAGAAAACGCTTGCATTTGCTGGTGACCCTTGCCATGGCAGCCAGCATAGCAAGGAGAGGCTCACTGTCCTCGTTGGCAGCAACATGTCAGGTAGTGAGAAGCTTCTGTTCCTTGTTATAGGGAAGTCGAAGTATCCAAGATGTTTCAAGGGGGCATTGACTCTGCCTGTTCCCTACGAAGCCAACAACAAGGCATGGGTGACGCAGTAGCTATTTGAAGTGTACATGCACAAGCTGGACAGAAGATTCGAGCAGCAACATCGAAAAGTGCTGTAGTTTGTGGATAAGTGCACCCGCATGGCCACATCGAGAACTTAAAGGCTGTAAAGATTGAATTTATGCCGCCAAACATCACAGCGATCTTGCAGCTGATGGACCAAGGGGTGATTCACAACTTGAAGCATCCTTATAAATCACGCGTGCTTAGCCGCATGGTGTTCTTCTCCGACAGTGGGAAATTCTACGCTGTTGACCTGAGGTCTGCCGTCGACATGCTTGCTGACTTGTGGAAGGCCGTTACGCTAGAGACTTTTCAGAACTGGTTTTGCCGTGCAGGCTTCACATCTGACGTCGAGCTGACCTTCTCGCCTAAAGAAAACAGCATGTGTGACGAACTTCCGTCCACGGACGTTGCCTTCGACGAAGTGCACGCTGCCGGCATTTCACTTTCAGCCGGGATGACCTTTGAGGGCTTTGCCGACACTGACAAAGACCTCAAACTGTGTGCATAATCGAGGAATAACGAAATCATTCGTCAAGTTACGGAGGATTCAGGTGACTCCGACACCGGGGTCGAAAAAGCAGCACCTACACAACCAACGAGCTCGGAGTTGATGCGAGCACTGATGGCACTGTTATTGGTATATAGCAGAGGCATGACGTTAACCGAAATTGAGACAGACATGGTCGTGGGCAAGCAGAATGTTGTACAGAATAAAATCAGCGACTTTTTCAGGCCAAAAACTTCTTAATGTTGGCCACTGAGGTAGCACTGGCCACATTGGATATATGTATTTTTTTTTTTAAAACAAACGGCTATTTTAAGAGCCACCTAAACCATGCGTTCACTGGATTTCAACGAGAATTTCGTACTCCTGCCGTTACCCATTTTGTCAGTGAAAGATATCAGTAAAAAAGGTGCATTTTCGCATGCATTCATTTTTCCGGATTGCCCAATTTTCTGGACGTTTTTACGGTCTCTTGAGGGTCCAAGAAACCGGTCGTCGACTGTATGGAGCTTGGAATTATGCTTTTTCATGGAGCTTGTTGATTTTTGGCCTTATTCAGGCCCACAGCATTCCTTTCTTCATATCTGTAATCAGCATAAGGGGTCATGAACAACTCTTTGAGGTGGGTGGAAAACCTTATGCAGTGAACATCAAACACTGCTGTGAACAGTTCAGCTAAATTTGGTAGTTGTGTGCAGCATGTAAAGTTTACAAGTGTAGTGCGAAGTTGCCACTTTCTCAAGCGCCTTTTCATACAGAGGCCTGTCCTCACTCTCTTGGAATTTGCCAGCATCAGCAACAGATTCCTGCTATTGGCCAGTAGCTGACATGAATCAAAAGTGGTATTTGGATTATTTGTGCTTCTTGCCATGGGATGGTATTGCATGCTGCAGTCGCACTCTATAGTGTGCTAAAATTACACATTAGCAATACTAGCGCTCACCAGAATCGCACTGGTATTGAGAGAACGCATTTCATGACATGCGCTCAGGTTCATGATGCCCGCTGACATAGTCTTGTCCCCTTGTCATCCTCTCCTGTGTAGCTTCCTGTATGCTCGGTAGGTTGTGAGAAGAGAGAAAGCACTGAAATTGTGTGGTAAATCTTTATAGTCCAGGTCATTCTTGACAGATGCAATAAATTTTTCCAGCAGTAGGTTTGCGAGGCAGTAAACTCTGATACAAGGGCCATTGGATGATTTTTTGGAAAAGTGGTTCAGAACCTGTTTAAGAGATTGAGCATGCAAGGCCTGTTTTACCCTGTTGCGTCCTGTAGCGTAAGCATTTTCCTTATGGGTAAAGTGAACAGTAGTCTTTGCCAGCATTTATGGTGTAGCAGTTTTATGCTTAATGTTGCTGTGTTGGCAGTTACACATGCACTCCAGCACTTTAGCCTCACATGCACGCTGGCAATGCCACTGGCTCCCACACACTCTTGTGTTCTGGTGCACATAGCACACCAGCCTTGGTAAAAGGAGCTTGTGGCTTGCAGTGTCAGGATGTTTGTGCAGCTTTTGCTGTGCGATATAATTGTGGCTGTGGTAATTTGTTACAAATGTGTAACAGCTGGGAGACCATGAAATAGTTCATTTAATATTTCATTCCTTTTCCCTTTCATTGGCTTTGACATAGCCATTCTGCTCAAATGTGTAACAGCTGGGAGACCATGGAATAGTTCATTTAATATTTCATTCCTTATCCCTTTCATTGGCTTTGACATAGCCATTCTGCTGTTACCACTGTGGTTGGCACTGGTGGTCCAAGTGTCCATTGTGCCACTTGTCTTTGATGGCGGCTAAAAACAATTATTATTTGCAGGTAGCAAGGCATTGTTAGTGTAAAGATGCTTGGAATAAATACTGTAATGAACTTTTTTTATTCAGTCTTTTTAAATTAAAGTGAACTATCTGATCTTTTCAGGCAGCAGTGGAACAGGACGGATCAGTACGTGTGGTCAGAGGCCAGCATCATGTGTTGCTGCGGGAATTTCATACAGTATACTCTTCCTTTCCAGGACACAAGGTTGTCCTAGTTTAATTACATCTTTACTATTTCCTGACAGTAGGCTGTTGTGTGCCATTTGCACATGTCTTTAAAGAAGCACATTTATCTTTCATAGAAACAGCCTCTTTGCGTGTTGTGTGGATTTCAGAGTTGCGTGTTCGTCAAAATAGAGCATTGTGGAGTTGCCTAAATGACAGCTATAACCTAGCCTTTCTAGATCCATGCGAATCATGCAGCATATTGTTAAAGCAATAAAAATGTGTATCAGTAATGAAGTTTTTTAATAGGAGGAAATGTTACAGTTCCTTGTTAAGAAAGTATCTAAAAGCTAATAATTTCAGCTTCATTAGCTTAAAAAGTTGAATATATTACATTACTCATCGGGCCTTCCAGTATGTGCTCTATTTCATGGCATCAGACATTCTAAAAAGCATTTGGTTGCACACCAGTATTCCCGTAGCACACTCGTCATGCAACCACCTGGAGTGCAGTAGAGGTTGTGATTGTGACGGCAACCATATGAGGCAATAACAGTGCCACAATCTAAGCAAAATAATGATTATTTTCACCATTTGTTTCTTTGCTTCAAACTTGGTATAGTAGAGGAAGGTATAGCCTCGTTAATTTTAAATGCTTTGAAGAAATGTCACTGATGGGACATCAATCTCATTGATAAGACAAATGATTGGTGTCTGTAACACAACCATTGCACCACCTGTTGCTTCTGCTGTGTTGTCATTGTCCTGGTGAGCTAACACCAATGGGTCTATTGGATTTATCTAAGCCTATCATAACCACTCAATTTTCAATTGTTAAGTGGAGATTCTACTTGAAAAACCCAAGTTTTTTTTTTTTTCCAAAATACATTTTCTTACTTGTTTTGTCAAAATTTAGTCTCTACCTTCGTGACAACAAAAATTAAGTTTGTATTTAAACTTTAAATAGTTTCAAATCACTTTTAAACGGCATAAGGTGGGTATTAAAAAATAAAAAAGATTGTGTCTAGACTGCCTTGGAATATGTCACCTTGCCTCTTTATTTAGCATGAGGAGTTCATCTAAGCCACATGCTCAAAATAACTATGATTCTCAAGTTCTCATGATAGAAGACATAAATTAGCTTTCATTTTTATATTTAAGGTGTGTTCTTTTTATGATGCAATTTTCGATAACTTTTTGAGTTTAGACATTATGTTCTTGGTACATCTGATGGCCATATCTAGACGAAGTTTCTCCCACATATTCCTTGACATGTGGAGAGTGCAATTATCTCCTTTAAAACTTGTTAAGACAAATATAATTATTATGAAATTGAAGCAAGCAAATAGTGCGGGCTGAACGTTTATAGGCTCTTCCTATTACAATTTTTTATGTTCGTTAAAATGTACTGTACAGACTTGCCGGTAAGCTTTTGAATTTTACAGGTAATGTGAAGCAATATGATCTAATAATGGCTCATAACTAAAAGTTTAGTGACAGGAAAAGTGTGGTAAAAAAAAGCTACACTTCACTGACTGTCACGGTACAAAATGAAAACTATGCAACTTCCTATAAAACTGATTGCATATTTGAAATCAGCATAAAAATACTACGTAAATAGCAAAATTTATATTGCCGTAAGCTACGTATTAAAGAAATTTTTCTTTCGAGTAGCATTTCTCTTTAAGTATTAGCTTGGCTTTATAAAGGGATCCAGAACCACCCCTCAGGCTTTAGGAAAGAAACATGTTCCCAAAATATGCTGCTACATGCCAGCGCCATACTGTATAGCAGGGGTCTTAATTAAACATGCGGCTCGCGGGCCGCATTCTTTTGTAGTGGCCCGCAGATTCTCAGAGAATTAAGATTTGGGACCTTGCTATATGGTACTGCAACATGACAAAATGAAAACCTTAAGTCTTTTTGCTCCCCCTCTTTTCATCACTAAACTTTCATAATTTTTACTGTTCATAGTTCATAATGTTTTGAATAGTGTGTAGAATGCAAATAATTTATTGGGAAGTGCATACAAAATATGTAATAGACATGAAAAATAATAGATGTAACAAAGTCTAATTTCTCCTACCTTAGTAGAGGTTCACATTGAATTTTTTTATTATATATTAAAAATAATGAAGTTTGAACTAGGTAACTGCATTTGTCATACTTTCGAAAACATTTGGGCAAGATTTTATGCAGATACGAGCACCAGATATACCCAAAAAAGGAGGGGTGCATTGAAAAAACATGGCTAAATGTGTGTTTTAAGCAAAACTAGTTTTAAAGTTAAAATTGAATTTTTATTTACAAGGATGTCATTAAATGTGATGAAATTTGCAATGAAAAAGAACAATCTTTCTTGTACTGGTCACTGCCACTGAAATGCACCAGCACCAAAGTTTGTCGTTTTGGCTATTTCAAGCCGACTCCTCACAGACAGGACCAACACTTGCCAAACTTCTTTTGCTCCATCTGCGAGAGCTTTGTGCTGACTGCAAGCTAGGGAGAAGTTCGAGAGAACTTCGAAATTGAAACGAAATCCAGTGTACACAACAGTACCAATGTCATTTTGTGGCGGTGTTTGTGCCACGTATTGTCGTACAAAACGGCAGCATCGTCCCCGCTAACTCTACTCACTGTGAGCTCTCTCAACCTCGCAAGACTGGCACAGATGGCATCCATTGGTGCATCATGGACTTTCCGGCTGATGGCTGTGAATGACTTATGATGCATCGGTTTTTGCAAGCCGAGAACTGCGGCATATCGGACCAGCTGCTCATAGCCCATTCCTACAGAGTGCGCCACCACAACAGCTTTCGCATTGACAGTGTAGCTCCCCTGCGAGCGACAGCTTTCTTCATCCATAATGGAGATAAACACACGAGAAAAGCATTGTTTAGCTATGCTGCTTGACGATACACGGGCCCTGCAAGTAGGCTTCACAGCACATACAAATGCGCAGCAGCCAATCGTGGTCCCCAATCCGTACCACAGTACTTAAAAGCCTGTCACAGCGCTCGAAAAATGCGGCAAAAGCATGCTTCTTTTTATTAATCTTGTGCTGCAGCAGCGCGGGAAACCGTCGTTATTGCATGCTTATTTTTATTATTTCTTGCACTGCAGCAGCGCGGGAAACCGTCGGGAATCGTCAAAGAGTGAGGTTCGGCTATTCACCTCATGAGATCAACAATGGCAAGCGGTGGCGCAGTATCAGTGGCAATGTGCTCGAAGACTGCACACTTTCGGCCTTTTAACAGCCATCTTGTGCTCTTTAGACGAAATTTTAAAGCATTTCCAGTTGAGTCCCGGCATAGATCTTTTTTTTTTTTTTTTTTCAGAACACCAGGGTACTAATTTTGTCAAGACAGTGAAAACAAAAATCCGTAATTTTTTTTTAAAACTTGCGTTTTTCGACTTGCATGCCCCCTTAATTTCTCGCCTATTGGGATAAGTAATGCTTTGTTTCAATGTAAACATTTGACCCATGTTTGTCTCGTTGGGTATGACAACTGGGAAATGATTTTTAAGCTCCAACCAAAAGTACATAAATAAACCAAACGTTTCGGAACCGGCTTGGTTCTTTTCTCAGGGGTGACTGGGACTACGTAACAGCGGTATCTTCAAAGCGCTTGCAGGGCGTTTAATGACCTCTCTCTCTCTCTCTCTCTCGTTTTGCCATTGAGTGCAGTCCGTGTGTATACACAGGGGGAGGGTTCCGAGAAAGCAGTTGTTGTTTTGGGCCGTTCGCTCTATATGCCACGACTCTAGTAGTAACCTTCTCCTCCAGTTAGTCTCGCTTTCAAGGATGGTCGTTGCGTCGAAATCGATCTGGTGGTCCAATGTCTCAGCATGCTCGGCGACTTTGCTGCACTCTTTGTAGAGCTTCCGCATGTCGTTGGCGTGTTGTTTGAGTTATTCCAGTAGGCTTTTTGTCTCACCAATATACGAAGAAGGGCACTCAGCGCACGGGATTTCGTAAACGACATCGGGGGTCCTGTCCATTGTTGGCCAGTCTTTCGGGCAGGGGAGGAGGCGGCCAAGCGTTCACGAAGGCACGTGCGCAATGCGAACCCCTTCTTTTCTGAAGACCCACGGCAATATTTCGCTGGTTCCCTGGTTGTATGGGACTGGTAGATGTTTTGGAGGGCTTCCAAATAATGCTGATTTGGGTTCTCATATCCTCTGTTGCTCTGAGCAATGGGTGGCAGCTCAAATGAAGTTTTTTGGGTATTCGTTATTTTTATGTCCACAATTACGTGATCTTCTTTCTTTCGCTCCGTGTCATTGAAGCATACGTTCTTGGCTCTCTGGAGTAATGTGGTCACAACTGAGGCCTTGTGGCAGGCGGGATGGGATGAATCATATTTAAGGTAGATGAGATGAATCATATTGGACACATTTCATGGTGCACGCTGTTGTAAATTTATGCCCTTTGTTTTATCCCCTCTGTGGTCACTCATTGGAACAAAAGAAGAGAGAAAGCACTCAGAGGGCGTGATGATTCCCCGTAACTCCTGTTGTTCTTGACGGATTCAAAGAATGTTTAAAGAAGAAAATGATTCGTAAGGAAATTAACTTCGGCACAGTGCTCATATAATGGTTAACTTTGCAATGTTTGCGACCCCTGTAAGCTTGTGCACAGGGAATTGAGCTCTTAGGACAAGTCATGACATTTCAGTGCACCGAAAGCATGGTCTTATATAATCACAGCATGTCATGTGGCAGCAAAGGGCCGGAGCAATTGCTACATTTATTTTTCTTTTTTTTGAATGCTACATCTTGTCTGTTCTCATTGCCCTGAAGAAGCCATGGTTGTATGGCCGTGTGATATGAGCACTACTTCAACAGCATTATCATTGCTGAAGCAGCTGTTTCATCTTTGCCATTGTTGTTTAGGTTCTTGCTGTTCTGCGTAAAAAATTTCCTTTATTTGCCATTACGGAAAAGGAAAGAAAACTGGGCAGCTCGGTATTGTTTCATGAATCACATGAGTTGTGTTGATATCTTCAATCATCTCTGTCACTAGTGTACAGTTCTTTTTCATCATTTACCCGTGGTGGTTTTTTTTACAGATTGCTTATTAGTTCCATGCTAATTTAAAGTGTTTTTTTTTTATTTTACTAACAACCATATAAAGTCAGCATACAACAAAGGAAAGGATGCTGAAAATTTAACTGTTCTATGTTGATGTGTAAAGTTAATTGTGATTAAAGGATAAATTACCAGAAGTACCTTGTTCTTAATAATGCAAAGCACAGTTTGCATTATCCCGATGGCTCTCTGTATGGCAAGAATTGATTCTCTGGGTTTTTAGCTTCATGCCACCAGTGTCACAAACCACGTAATGTCTGTGTTTTAATGAATATTCTAAGTGTGACACCACGATCATGAGTTACAGTACTGATTCTTCGAAGACTAGTTTCTGCTATTTAAGGACAAAAATTCTTGATGGACTGATGCATGGCTGTTGCTGCAGGTTAGTTGGTTGAGAAGTGCGCTAGGATATGTGGGCTTGGTTTCTGCTTGTGAAAGTATTATGTTTCCTTTGAGTGTTGTGTCGCGTATCTTTTATTGAGAGTATCAAACTTATTGGAAATTCTAGCCTTATACTTTATTCCACAGTTGAATAAAAAAAGATGGTAAATTTCTCTATGCTTTGCTCACTTTTACAGTTCGTTCTCTTCATATGGTTGCTACTAAATAAAAATGGAGCCCTCTCAGTCAAGATTTTCTGATAATTTTCACTGTTCATATACGGGTACCTTTTAAGTGCAGTGTTTGAATAGTGATATATTTTTATTCTACAAATATTTAGGAAAAATGACCTCAAAGCATGAAATGTAATATTCAATATTTGCTCATTGATAAACAAAGTGATGACATGAAATCTGTTTGATTAAAATAGGCCTTTGAAAGTTTTAAAAATTATGCCATGTACAAATGGACATTCAGTCAACTGAGAAGTTTGACAAAGTGATGACATGAAATCTGTTTGATTAAAATAGGCCTTTGAAAGTTTTAAAAATTATGCCATGTACAAATGGACATTCAGTCAACTGAGGAGTTTGTCAAGGACAAACTGCTCTGAATGATCTGCTGCACTGTAATGAATCAAGAAAACATCATGCCACCAGGTACATTGTGTTCCTTGAAGAAGAGAAATGTAATATGTGGCACTGTACAATATTGCCAAAGGATGGAAACATATTTATACTGGCCAAATATGTTATTTTGGTCTCACTCGAAACAGTAAATTGATATGTAGGTTGCCTATAATTTAATTCTTATGGAATGAGACTGGGAAATATTCAGTTAATGTTATCTGCCCTCTGTGTTTGCTCTGGAACCACTCTTTCTGCACATCTGCGGAATCATTTGGAACAGTGCCCTGTTGTGTATTTTTGCTCCACTACATATAACGTTATTTGAACAGAAGTAAATTAATATCAAGCAATTTCAGACTGTGTGTATGCTTGAACTGAATATGAATGAAATAGCAAAGACTTAAGTTTGTTTGAGACATTTTTATCTGTTTTAATGCTAATTAGAATATATCATTTAAATCTACTTGTAGAAGTTTAAAAACTGGGAAATGATCATTGTCTTGGTTCATGCTTCATCTTATAAGCATTTTTTTATTATTTTTCTAGCCAGCAGACTTGAAACCAGCAATTCCAGTACATCCTTCTGTTAGCCTGGTGGCACCAACATTTCAGTATGTGCGCTGTGCATTGGTACACCCTGTTCAAGTCAAACATGACTTTGTAACCAACAGGTAAGTTTTCTTTTAAGAGTGGAATGGTTGGACAGGAGTTCTTTTCATTCTGTTAGTGTCGGTCGGAAGCAGCATATTTGCATTTCTAGATATATTGTGTGGTCAAATGCTCTTCTTGAGTCAAGGCAACACCATCAAAATAACATACTAATTAATTGTTTTAAGTAAAAGTATTGGGAAACAGGCTATGACAACCTGCTAAATTTCAAACTCAAAGTGTTTGTAAACATATAATTCAGATGTATGTGTTGCTGAAAGTGCTGAGCAAGCATCAGTGCTAGCCTGTTGACAGCTTGAGATGTGGGTTGGAGCTTTTTCAACACATGCTTGCTTGGAAAGTTTGATAATAAAGTCTAAAAATGCTGCAAGAAAAAATCGCTTCTGTTAGGGTTTGAAATATAATTTTGTTACACGTGTGTCTTTGTGTATGCATATCCTGTTATACAAGTTTCATAAGTTGCAGCTTTGCTGTTCTGAAAACCCACCATGGCAGTCTAGTGATTATGATGCTCGGCTGCTAACCCAAAGTTTACAGGACCGGATCACCGTTGCCACATGCACATTTCTATGTGGGCAAAACATTATATTTAGCTTTTAGATTTAGGCACATGTTAATTAAAGAACCTCAGGTGGTCAAAATTTCCGTAGCCCTGCACTATGGCATTTCTCATAATGACTGTGATCTTGATTTTGGATGTAAAACCCTAACAAATATTATTGCCTGTTCTTAGCACCAAGTATGCTGTGGCAGCATTCTGTCTCTATAAAATATGAAGCAAAGCACGGATAAAGTATCAGAACAGGACTTGCTTTACGTTACATCTAGATCTAAACATACAATCTCGTTGAATTCTAAACATTTAAGCTTTGTACTACAGTCGAGCCCGCTTATAACGAACCTGAGCGGGACGTGGCATTCGTTCGCTGTATCCCGAAGTTCGTATTAAATGAAACACAGCTTTAAAAAAAGTTGTGAGTAAAAACACAAACTTTTTTGCCCCAAAGAGTCCGTCATGCACGTGTTTCGAAGAACAGAAGAGATAAGGGCGGTCTCGAATTCATTTAAAACGGCAGGGTGCTCGTTTGCCGAGGCTCGTGGCATAAGCTGCATGAGGCACTGGCTCCATAGCTTCATCATTCTCGCAATCCGATTCCTCCAAATCGCTCTCGCCACGTTCTTCATTCACAATGCCCCAATCCGTGCACGGTTCCGCAGTGTCGGGATCATCATCGGCTGTAATTAAACCATCGCAACAGACGTCCCACCTGCTCTCCCAGGTCGGAGTCGACGACGCGCGGCCACTAATCGCCGCCGCAGTTCGGAAGCTTATGGCTTGGCATCGGGCTCGACGTCGACGAAGTCGGCCTCGCGAAAACTTTCGTGCGCATGTAGTCGCCACCGCCGCCCACGAAATATTCACCATCTCCACAGCTGAATACAGGGATTCCCGAAGCGGCAAGTTGACTGCCAGGTGGCCAACAGCTATGAGCAAGTGCTCCGCAACGCAGCACCTAACGCGCCGATTACGCTAAAGCCAAGCGGTCACACATTCGACGTTTTGTTGAGCGGCACGAAAAAGTGTGCTAGTCCTCCCGTCGGCCATCATGACCACACACGCACACCAAGAGCGAGCAAGACGCGCACACGCGACACACATGCCAGAGCGTGTGGAACAGCTCTGGGCCCGTTTCCAGTCAAAAAACGAAACTAATTTGAGCCATCGTGGTGGGCGTCGCTGAGCGGTGGAGACGGGCGGAAGGGGTTGTGATCAAGAGAGGTGAGCAGACTTGTGAGTGAAGGGCAAGGAGTTGTGATAAAGAGAGGGGAGGATGCGGCGGGAGGGCGAGCTTGAAAACCAAAACACATGGAAAGGAGGCAGGTTGGGTAGCTTGCTTGAAAGATCCGCGAAACTCGTACGTAGAAAAACTTTTAAAGAGTGCATGGCCGCCTGAACCGGTGCGCACGGCTGTGTTCGAAGAATCAGCGGCCGTGTTCACAAAATCGTTTCGTTGCACCGGCTGCGCGAACTTCGATATTTTGCGATTCGTTCCGCGCAAATTAACCGCCATTTTCGCACTTCTGCACGCGCGCGGAAGGCATGCTGAGTTGAGTGCGAAGTGAGTGAGAACAAGTCCTAAACACGAAACGAATCCCAAATTATCAGAGTCGGTGGGGTAACGTACGCGCGTGCACTAGACGCAGACTATCGGATACAATCGGTGGCCGACGATGTTGGCAAATGTTCTGGTCACTCCTGGCCGGCGACACCAACGACAGTACCAGTGATCAAAAACAGGGTAGATGGCCGACCGGTCTTCGAAATATCGATGGCAGTGTGAAAACACGGGCCTCGTCTGGCGATGCCGGGTGCTCAGAGTAGCGGGGGGACAAAGGACGGAGGAGTGCGTAACAAAAAGCGGTCGGGGAGAGCGGCAACTAGAGGGGCGCGCAGGCAGAGTCGACGTTTAACAATAAGAATGTATGGCCACCTCGCCGATGCCTGATCGGTGGTCGAAATTGGTTTCCCGGGAAGTCGGCAGATCTCTGACTCCATTCGCTGTAACCGGTCAGCGGCGCTTGGAGACGTTCGTTATAAGTGCGATTTTGTGCCATTGAACCAATGTATATTTTCACGGTCATGCGTATATTGTTCGTTTTAAGTGGGGCCGCTATATGTGGGCTCAACTGTATACTTTCTCAAAAAAAAAATATTTGGTAGTGAGTGTTTCACTTGTTTACATAATTGTTTGTACTCTCCAGATGTCACCTAAATATATTGTGATATATATTTGTCCAATACACATGTGTTATTAAGTGCACTTTTGCTCTATTTTAGACTGTTGGTGATACCAGTGAGTCTTCTTGTGCATAATCCTAGCTTTAGGCCAGTCACAGTCACAGTGGAGCCAAGCAACAGGTACGTGTAGCTTTTCAGCATTCATGATTGCGTATCCCTCGCAGTAATGAGTCCTGTGCTAGTAGAAAATCAATCTGTCTATTGACAACTCTCACTAAATTGAGTTTGGTTAATTCAACCTCCTGAAGTGCCCTCTGATAAACATCAAATTTACTGAAAGCCTGAAAACATTAATTCAGTGAAAGGCTTCTTATATCTATGAAGTCTTCTGTTTTATGCTTGTTTATTCTTGTGGCACTCCTGCATATTTAGTAGCTTGCTTTGTCTTTTAAGCATATTGTATTGTGGCAATTACACAGCATTGTCTGTTAAAGGGACACTAAAGGCCAATAATAAGTCTTTGTTAATGGCCGAAATAGCTATCCAGAAACCTCGTAGTGGTACTTTCATCCAAAGAAATGCTTATATTAAAATGCAATCACATTTTAGTAATATGCACGGCGTTAGCGCATTTAAAGTAGCCCGCCTGAAAACGGACCTCTGTGACATAGCAGTTGCCTTGCTCAATATTACCTGTCTTTGCTGCATGGCCCTCGACATAGCAAAGGATTGTAGGAATGCTCGGTTTCTGGACAATGGTGTTGACATCTTGTGATGGTTTGTTCGACCACAGTCATAGACACATTTGTGTTTGCCTAGCATTTTTGAGGAAAAAAATATTTAAAGGGCAACTTATTCGTAATTAGGTTGTTGCAATGCGTTCACACCAGAAGTATAATGTAGAGTGTTTCTGCAATAAAAATTTTGCACTTGCCTGGTTCAAGTTAGCCCCGCTAGATCGCATCACCTATCCAGCCTAGGTGAAAATGGAACTTTAGAACCAATCATGCCATTCCCGTGGTAACACAAAGCAGTTCGTTTTTCCGTGAATCAAACATAAACGGAGAAGCAGCATTTTATCACATGTTGCAATGCACAGAAGGTTCTTTTTTTATTGCGACTGGTTTGATCACTAATGGTTGATTATAGCCAGGCTCTTTGACATCATAGGGATCATTTCGAAATGTCTCTAGTGATTCGTTTAGTGTCGTACATTTACGTTAATTTCTGGATAGGGAGAACATTGCTCATGATAATACTTAATGATGTTTTAGACGTTCACTTACATTGATCTTTCACTCTGACATAATTTATTTGCCTTTTGTGTCCCTTTAAGTTCAACCAGGAAATCCTTCTGAATCTCTGCCTTTATCTTGAAGAATGTTTAATAGGGCTTTCTATCTTTTCACTGTTTAATAATTCAGCGTTTTGAATAATTTGACTAATAGACCCTTTTCATAATCTCCAAGTACACTTCCCTGCACTGCATATTAGCCCTCCTAATGGCTGCACCTTTCCTGGTACAAATGGAGGGGAGGCCCTAGTTGAACATGCTGGGATTCATCTATTTATGCGCATTAATGTCTGGAGAACTGAGCTTACGTTTTTTATGCCATAGTGCAAGTAAACTGTATCTAAACACTCTGTTTGCAGAAAGTGACAAACTGAAATTAATTGAGCAAGCTGCATTGCAGGAAAATTAGGTTTACAAATATGAAAAGTGTCTTGTCACAGTTTTACTAGGGCCCCCTCGTTGGGAATTGAGTGTAGTAGGCTGAGTAGTCACTCATTTTCAGTAATGCTTTTACTAAGAAGATGGGTATGGATTAATGTATTGAATTCCGATTTTGCTCAGGCTGATACCTTTCATTTAACGTTGCTTGTGATATGATCGGCATCCTAAGTTGTAGATCTTTATGCAATTTTACATGACACGAGCGTATGTAAAAGTATCTATGCATGGTGCTTTCAATAATTATTACTATGGGCAAGAGGGGGAATTGTATAATAGAAAAAAAAAGAACCCTGGTAGCAATAAAACGCCACTACTTGATTAGTTCTATACTATAACTTCAGGGAGTGACTGTGCATGCATAGTATTGGCAGTATCACTTGGTAAACTCGCAAACACGTGTTTTACAAACAGCTTCTTTAACCTTGAGTTCCAGCTATTGACCAACTCTCACTAGCATTTGTCAGACATGTGTTGAATATCTACAGGGTGTCTAGCAACTGGGAAAACAGGGAAAAGTGAGGGAATTCACTAACAGAGTGAGACATGTCAGGTAAAACAACTTTCTTAGGTGTTGCTCTTATCTAGGTGGTGTAAAAACTGGTACAAACTTGCGTCCCAGCAACAGTTTTCTCCGAGTAACAGCTGCCAATTTTGAAGGCTATGTTTCCGGGCATGGTGAATGAGTCATAGAGTAATATATAAAAAGTTAAGAGAGGACACTCCCATAGGCCCCTGCGGCTGATTTGGGTTCGCAGCACTCCAAACGGCCGTTGAGAATCTTTGCAGCCTCAGAGATGGGAGGCGGTAAAAAAGGATGTCTCGAAGGGCTATTTTTTAGCAATTAGGAATATTATACAGTGTCCAAGACCACTTATATGTGCGTGCTCGTCTCTGAGGTCATACTTTAAGTTTCTTTTTTTTAACGTATCGTTTGCATGTATCAATTAACTTCGTGTAAGCTGCGCTACCAGAGCGACTGTGTGTCTATGCACACATTTTAAATACAACATGAGACTCATTGGAGGAGTGAAAACTTTTATTTTCAAGTGATATTCTTGGTAAGCACATGCTCACTTTGTTAATGTTTGATAAACGAAGGCACAAAGGGAGGTACGTTGCACTGCGAGACGTGGAAATACAGCTGCCATATCATGAGTATGAATTACACACAAAAAAAGCATATAGACAACATTATAAGAAGACCCACAGAACAGTAAAACTGCAATAGATGCACACAACTACACCTACAGTGCACAATGCAACGCGGTATTGGTTGCCGTAGCAATTGACTCCGGCATGAACTCAACGAAGAAGAGAAAAATGTTAGTTAGGTTTTCTTTGCCGCCTTCGAACAGATTTTCTCCTACGCACTTCACATTGTTCTTTTGCGAAAAACAGTCACAAGCTGTTGCTACAGCAAAAACAAAGCAATTTTAGGTGCCATGCAAGCTGTTAACGAGGCAGGAATGTTTGATCAAAGATTAAGCCTTGGTTTTAGCTAACAAATGTTTTTCTAGATTCACCACTTTTCTCTTATCAGATCGTTGGAGCTTTATGTAATTATCGAACGTCACATATAACATCCTATCTCACACATGAACTGAATTTGAATACATGTACCGGCACAAAGAAAACCTAATAATGCGAGTGGCGACTCACTTTTTAGCCAAGAAACGATTTTCTCATAAATGTGCTGTGCAGCATTACAAACAGTTTGTTTTTTTCGCGTGATGCAGTTTACGAAAATGAGGTGAGGAGTACAAAGCGAGGTGAAGAGTACAAAAAAAGCTTTCTGCGCCGAACTGCGCAATGGGAACAACGTTACTTTAAGGCCTCAATGACGAATGCAATATGCACTTTACAAAGTAATGATGGCATTTGCACCTAGCAGCAGCCAAGCCAAGAGGCAGATAAAACAAGCAAACACCACGATGCACGCCAGGCACGTTATCGCACATCTTTCATTGTGTCTCCCTGCTGCTGTTCATACTTCTTCATTGCCTTAAATGCTCATGAACAGGGAGTGTGAAAACGTTGCCGTCGCAGCGAGGCCATGTTCACTTCTCTCGCATCAGATTTATGCCAGATATTGCCCGACCATGTGCATGCGAGACGCTAATGACGGATAAGAAAGCCACAATCGCAGTCGCAAAGACACTAGAAAAGGTACTGTAGCAGATAACTACCATATTTACTTGCGTAATGAACGCACTCACATAATAAACGCACCCCCTACATTCATCCGCTGCAGTCCCGCTAACCAACACCTGGCGTCTCCTCACCCCTTGGATCACTTCCATTTTTTATTATTTTGCCATTTCGCCGGCACCCCTCAGTCACCATTGCTAGCTCCCCCCCGTCGCCCATTGCCGCACGCGGTATTGTTTTTCTTTCTATCTGTGCGCGGCATGCCAGCAGGGGTTCAGGAACGGTGCGCGTGTAGAGACATTACAGCTGATGATCGTGACCTTCGCTCGCTGTGTGCTTAAAACTGCCCACGCCAACCGATCGACAATCGCTTCCTGCAAATACGAAAAAAACCCAACCACGTGCATGCGGTTTTTGAGCGATGAAGACAGGAATTGCTGTCACGAAAGGTCATTCGTCGCTATCGCGTTGCAGGTTTCTGGAAAACCAGAAAAAAAATATCGCTTGTCCAGAAAAGATTGTGACGATTTCTGCAACATGATAGCATCCCCAGTTCTCTCTTTGCTTGTTATCCGTGCGTAGAGGAACTTCTCATGCAGAAGCAAGGCGGCGGTCGTATATTGTCGTTAATCTTGTTATCGACGGTTTGTTTTGAGGTTTCGGGGGTAGCTTGCTACAATGTTAACGGCGTCGTCATGGTGGTCGTGTGAGGCTGCCGCGAAGTTGGCAAAGTGTGTCGTAGCGCACGCTTTCGGCACCCCTCGGGATCACAGCAGATACCACTGCTGTGGTTAAATGATTGTGAGAAAAGATAGCCGCGAAACGCTTTTATGGCATGCACGGGCGGCCCAGGGACAGTTTGCAGAAGATAGCGCCATCATGCAACCAAAGATGAGTAAAGTGCAACAAAGAAGCTGTTTCCAAACAGTGTATGTTTATGTAAATTGCGAAAAGATAAGCGACCTAACTTTCTTTTAGATTACTGCAGTTTTTGCTCCTTCCGAAGAAGTTTTCATGAAATTTGCCCTGCATATTAAGTTCTAACTTTGCTCCGATTTTTCTAGAATAAAAGTTTGTTCACTACATGAGTAAGTACGGTAGTGTGTCCGTTTTCCTTGAAAGCAGTGACTGTTGTGTTGCCATCTTACGGCTGGCGTGAAGCTGCATAGCGCCGCCGCTTTTGGCCAGAGTTACCACTATTAATTTTTATGTTACTCTATGAATAAGTCGGGAAGCAGCGTTTAAAGAACCTGTTCAGTTTGAAAACTTCGTGGTGTTGTGCAGCGCCGTCGCAAGTGGTGGCTGGAAGTGGCGCTGCTGCTGCAACAGGCTTCCGCCAGTCTGGGTGCATGTTAAAGAACCCCAGGTGGTCGAAATTTCCAGAGACCTCCACTACAGCGTCTCTCATAATCCTATGGTGGTTTAGGGACGTTAAACCCCACATATCAATCAATCAGGCTTCCGCCAGTCCAAAAACGCGCGCCGGTTCGAGTGTGTCCTCTGTGCGTTTGGCTGCCGTTCGCTGTGTCCGCGTGTCGTAGTAGACACACTGAAGAGATTTTGCGTGATGTGTTCTATGTAGTGTGGATGCTTGTTACCTAGTCTGCATTGCTGACTTGTGTGCTTATATGCCGGGGCGTCTATAGCGCTAACAAATGCCCGTGACACTTCTGGGCTCCATGTGATCGGGCTCTTCGTGCTGCATGTGATCGCGCTATTCCCCGTCTGTACAAAATGCTGTCATAAATTGTGAGTCTGCTATGTGCATATTTATACCGCGGACACGTTGAAAAGTTACAGGTACATTGTCGATGTGGAGAATATTGAAAATGCTTGCGGTAATGAAGTGAAGTTTTGAGCAGAAAAATGTGCCTAAAATTTTCCTGAACTCCCGTGATATTTTTTAAGCCGCAAAAAAGATTTCACATAGAGGGATCACGGTCGAAGAAAAATGCTTGAAGTGTGTTAAATCACCACGCGAGCCTGGAAACTCCGCGGATACGGCAAGTGGTGCACCCTCTTTGAGCAATAAGTGTTCGTTTGCCGTATGCGAGTTGGCGCAGCATTAACAGTTCTGATTTTGTGGTCTTTTGTGCAATAAAGGCTAGAGAGCTCATGCTAGTCATTGAAAAATGCGTTGTCACTGATCAGTGAGTGAGTCACTGATCAGTCAGCGAGTGTTAGTGCGCATGGGCTTGCTGCAAATACATTTAAATCTCACACTATATATCACTGTGCTTTCACAACTGACAGAATTGCTCGCGCGCTTTGGCACACTGAGTGTGTGCCCAGGCTGCGAAAGATTATGCGCTGGGGTGCTGCTATGTGAAGGAGTGAGCAGCTGCTGGGAAGTATTAACCCAGCGTTTACAAGCTGCATACTTTGTTTGCATGTGAACCTCCTGACCTCAATGAGCTCCTTTCCGCAACTTGCGCAGATGAGCCAGCAATAAACGGTCACAACTGGGATTGATCGCTATCGAAGTGTGCACATCCATAGTTTAGTCACGTGCTTGCAATGGTTGATTCCTCTGAACGCGCAGTGCTGCACATAGCCAATCTGCACAGCAGTGTTAGTGATGTTACTACATAGTCTTCTTGGCGTTTTGGGGCACTTGATGCAATTTATAATAATAATGATATCTGGGGTTTTGCTATTGTGATAAGCGACTGAAATTATCATCGTCTGGTGTCAACGTGCACTGACATTGCACAGTACACAGGCCTGTCGCATTTTGCCTCCATCAAAATGTGACCGCCATGACCGGGATTGAACCCGCGATTGAATGGGCACGTTTCATAGATATCTAGATCTCATACTATCACCTCGCCTTCACACCGAACAGAGCTGTTTGCCCGTGTTAAGTCACTGAATGTGTCCCCGCAGGCTGTGAAAGAAGCAGCTACAGTGAAGTATTAACTTAAAATATAAGCAGCATACTTTGTTCGAAGCTGAAGCTCTCGAGCCCGATGGGCTCCTTTCCGCGACTAGCGCAGATGAGCCAGTGAAAAAATCCGGTCCCGACAGGGCTTGATCTCTACCAAAGTGTCGCGACACAGGCATAACTAATTTCTGCGAATGTGCTGTGCTCTTAGTGGGTCTGCCTGACAATGTTGAGTGACGTTTTCTAGTTATTTTTTCAGCCTTTAATACAAACTATAATGGGTAATGCGAATGGTGTGTGCAGATCCCACTGCACGATTCGCATGGCTCCAACAAAATTCTGCCGTTAGGTATTTTCACAGAACCTACCAGAACCTTTGGAGTTTTTCCCATTAGCCGAAAAAAAAAATTGTCGTCATAGCTGGTCACTTAAAAAATTAATAAACTATTAATTATTAGCCTATCATGCCGAACTTGATGAGAGGCGCATCGTCCGCCGGTCACCGGGTGCCTGATATAATTTGTGCAACGTAGAATGCGGTTTCAAACATTCCTGCTAATTCATTAAAACCTTCATAATTACCTAACGAGAACAACTAGTTGATCTCGTCATTGCGCGGATTCAATATTTGCGCGGATATCAGCTGCGCACACCACGTTCGCCTGCGCTTCGTCGTCTGTTACGGGGAGCCTGTTGCTGCCCTGGAAGTAAGTTCTGCCTTGATTTCAATGTATGGCCTCCTCTCTATCGCTGTAGATGATCAGGTCGAGGTGCACTCGGCTCTCAGTATGTGACCGCACCTGTCTGGTTTTGAAGCTTTTAAAACTGAGAGTCGATTTGCCGCTGTTTATAATGGCAAAGTTATCGAACAAAGAAGCGGTGAAGACATCACCTGGATTGATGATGTCTTCAAAGCAAGCCTACATAGCCACAGCTAAATGGAAGTTAAAATATATTGTGAATTCGTTCAACCTGCCTTTATCACCATACTTTTCATTTTTCTTTCTTTCGCATGTGCGCAGCATTGATGAAGGTGGGAACAGAAATACAAAAGTATGAGCTTTCGAAGCATATCAAGACAGTGGCGCTCGCCCACGGGAATGACAAAAGGTCTTCTTGAACTTCAGTTTTTGTGCGATTTTGAGCTCATTTGTCATAGGCTTGAATGTAAACATTCGGCAGATGTCCATCTGGTTGGGTATGCAAACTTGGGAATGATCTAAACTCCAACCAAAAAGTATTTGAAGATGCGTAAGCTCGACATTTCGGAACCGACTTGGTTGCTTCCTCAGTGGACGACTACCTACCGAAATGACTCAAGCAACACGCCAACAACGTCCGGAAGCTCTGCAAAAAGCTCAGCGCAGTTGCCGAGCATTCTGAGACGTTTGACCACCAGATAAATTTTGACGCAACGACCATCTTTGAAAGTGAAACTATCTAGAGCAGAAAGTTACGACTCGAGTCGTGGCATATACAGCGAACGAACCAAAACATCAACTATTCTCTCGGAACCCCCGGTGTATACACATGGACTACGCTCTACGGTAAAATGGGAGAGAGAGAGGGAGGGGGAGTGGTCAATAACAGCCCCGTGAGTGCTTTGAAAATGCTGTTGCAACGTAGCCCCATTCTTCCCTGAGGAAGGAACTAAGTCGCTTACGAAACATCGGGTTTACACATCTTCACGTACTTTACGGTTGGAGTTTAAATCGTTTTTCTCATTCTTCATCGGACGCTCTGGCTAAATTACTTTTTCGGGCATATTGCGTTTTATGTTTACTCGCTTTGATACAACGTGGATACGGCAAATATCGCCGTGTGGCATTAGAGGGGCCGAGTAAGGCGGCTTTTCTTATTTTGTTGCTTTCTTGGTGTTCCCACACGTACGGGCCGTGCCTTCCATGAAGCAAATTATACAACACTGTGCTAGCAAAGCAGACCACTCCTTTTATAGCTGAGGAATTGGAAACCTTTTTGCATGAATTTCAGACAGGTAAACAGTGGCTATATTCCCTCATTGGTAGCAGATGTCATTCCTCGCCTGCTGCTGTCGAAATCGTTAAAGAAGTCACTTATGTGGCAAAGGCAATTCACTGAATGTGATAGCAATAAAAAGTGAACTTCGTTTGCAAACTTGGCCATGAGAGTACAACAAACAAAAGGCTGTGATCCGTCCACTGATCCCTTCTAGAGATACGAGCGACCGCCAGCGACCATGCCTGGTGCGCGCAATCTGCCAAAGGCACGCAACCTCACGCCCCCTTCAGCTCCAATCTCCTTGCGCCTTTCGTGCGAAGCAGGTGGTGCAGCTCGTTTCTTCTCTGCTTCAACTACGTTTGTCAAAGCTGTTCACGAGCTTTCACTCCTGCTTGAAACATACGACGGGCAGGCCGGTGTTGTCAATTTGGACTAATAAGCATGACGGCGATGGCAAAAGTGCTCTTGATGTCACCTTATAGTTGCTATTTCGGAAAATGAATTTCTATCTCAATGGTACCGACCCACCCTTTAAGCTGATGATGATAGGCTTGAACATACCCGAATATCTAATCAATTTATTGTTATCCAGCCTTGGATTGTCTGCAATGAGTGACTTCTATTGGCACCAATAGTGGTTGCAACTTGCAATTTTCAGTACTTGAACTTCAAGAAAGGCTGTATGTTGTCTTTCAAAGCCTTGAATTTGTGAAGTAGATCATCTTAAGTACAAATTAACTGTGGATGCAAGCTGTTTGGACCCTGTGTGCATTGTCTTTGGAGGCTGGTCCCAGGTAACTTACTCTAGTACCTATTCTTACTTAGAATCAGGGTGACTCGCTTGCTAGCACACTTAGTCCATCGTTCCTACATGAAGGTGTGCTCAGAAAGCACTCCACAGGCACAACTTGCACACTTTGACGGGAAGCAACAGGGGCTGTGGATAGGCAAAGATATGTGGTCATGATCACATGGAGATGGGGTTTGATATGAAACTTGTCTCATGCTCACAGCAGCACTGCATTATTTGACGTATGCATGTGGGAGGTAGTGGCCAGATACTGCACCAGGGCGGCCAATCCTTCTCTGGTGAGGGAGTGCGTTCCCGGCGGTGGTTACTGGTGAGGCCGCACCTCAGGCCTCACCACCTTAATTAAGGGCCTAGAGTGTACGGAATTGGCCTCCTGGTAGCCTATGGGGTGCGGTTTATTATTATATTAAGCGGACAAAATTTAAATGCGTTTACGAGGTGATATTACCATTTTAATCTTTTTAGTGATTAGGCTTAATTTTGATTGCGGAATAACTCTGGAACTATTAAACCTAGCCTGATCAAACTTCAGTAGCGTCAGGTTTACCCTAAGGACTTTCAACTTTATAAGCAAGAAGTTTCCCGGTAGAATATTAACGAAGCTACAAGCGATCGTAAAAAACACGTGGTCTGACTGTTGTTGTTTTCACAGATTCACACTGTTTTCCGCTCCTAAAATTTAAAATTTTCGTTTGTAATAGCAGTATTTGTAGCGGTTGAACTCCTTGTACCTTCACGAACAAATAGACACCACTCTGACCCTCCTAGAACCAAAATTGCTAAAGTTATAGGCAGATATGTGCAGAGCTCACCTACACGTGCTGCTGACGTGGCCGCTCCTGTGGCTCCTCCACTGCATTATAATGGGAGGCTTTTCAACAAAGGAGTGTCTTTTTGAGAATTATCAGGGAAAGTCACTAGCATGTGAGGGATTCCCAATTCTGTCATTGTGGCAGGTGGCACAAAGAAATTATAAGTTACCAACTGAAATGGCCAACATGTCTACAATGTTTAAAATAGCAGCTGCAAACATTAAAAAGGGCAGACAGGAAACAAAGATTGGAGAAAAAGGAGCAAACATCAACACTTATTAATGAGTGACCGAGAAAACACAAAGGGTTCTTTTGAAGTGAAATTTAAGGCTTCTATATATCTTTCTATGAAGGAATGAGCACTTTTGAAGCATGATACGAGTGTACTTGGAGAATAAGGGCAACTGCAATAAGTAAATTTGTGTTCTCTGCTGTTTTGTTTTAAATATGATTCATAGAATGGCCAACTTATATGAAGTAGTATTCATTGCATCGGTCAGGGAAATTTAGCTGTAATGGTCAGGGGAAACCTGGAAAAGTCAAGGTATTTGATTCATGCAATTTGATAGATATGCTGGTATTAGAGCAGTATACATAGAAGAGTCCCAGGTGGTTGAATTCAACGTGAAGTTTCTTACTTTAATGTTCTGCACTGTAGCTCAGGTCTGGAACACAAGTCATTCTGTCATCTGTTCAATCAAGTTCTTCACTCTCTAGGTACCCTTTTCTTGGCAAGATGAGTAAGGGTGTAGGTGTTGTTTCTGAGCCCTGATGTTCACATTCTTATGTAGGTGCAATGAGTACATATGAAACACTACAGTGGACATTTGCATCAACTTGTTTAAAGGGGCACTGACACAAAATTTTGTGGCCGAGACAGCCTGTGGGGTCAATTTCCAAGAACATTCGTATATCATCTGCAAAATATCAACAGCAAATACAGCTGGGGAAGTATTTTAAAAGAATTTTAAAGCTTGCGTGAGCCCTCGACTCCATCACACCATTGACACCCTCGAAGGGGACCCTGAGGTGACCATCTACTTCCCTCACGTCACCTCGCTGCCGTCAACAAAACATTTTATGGTGACGTCATAGCCGCCATTTTTTCTGCCGCATTTGTTTCCGTAGTCTATACTTTTTGGCGACTAGTTGCAAGTGCGTGGCCGTGGCGTATGCTTAGAAAGCTTTGTGTTTGGCGATTTTACAGTCCCATTTTCTATTCGAAAGTAATTCACGATGTGGACTGTGCGGAAGTGTGTCGCAGCTCTGTGTGGTGACGTGGTCAAGATCTGCACACGCTAGGTGGCGACAGTTGCACCCTGTTTTTGGAGCTCTCTCAAACTGAAACTGATCGATTATGAGGGGGCTGTAGTTAATTATTTGTTATGTGCTGCAGCAAATGATGTGTCGTGTCATGACTAACAGGCCCCAGCAACACATTGCAGCAGAAAAACGCGAAAGCAAAGTTTTTGTGTCAGTACCCCTTTAAGTGATCGTATTGTTTACAAGTTTAATTGCTTTAATTTGTTCAATATAGAATGCTTGTATAGTGTGAGAATAGGTGTTTCACTTTCTATAAATTTTGTTGAAATTATAATGTATAGTACAAGTAATCAGCTTACGGAGGAGCTGGAACACTTTATGAACCTAGTCACAACACTTTGTTGTCGTTCTGAAGTTAAGGCAGTTACAAACATGTGAGCTAAATTTTATTGCACTTTATGCAGCTGGGAATCTTCACTTCTATCTCAAAAAGGCCTAAAATCATTTGCTTCTGTGTAATGTCATTGCCAAGCAGACAGGAAATGGGCCCGTCAGGTATTGATTGATTTCACCAATGGCATATCATCGTACCATCTCTGGAAGTGATATGCCAAGTCACGTCAGTACCATGACCATTACAGGGTGCCACTACAAGATAGTGTGCCAAGCACCTGAACCAGAAGTAGGGACCAACAGATTCAGAGAAAAAAAAAAAGAGAGAAAATGTTCAAGGCCATAATGGGTTGCAACATAGCTTTTGGGTGGTGCATCGCTCACTTGCTATCCCCTCCTGTGTAGGTTCCAGCACGCTCATGGGGATGAAAGGAAAAGTGCTCACTTGTAGGTAATAAACTTGTACAGTTTTTGGAGCTGGAGATTTGTGAGGCAACATACCGTAGTCCAATAACCCCTTTAATGTTTCTTCAAAGACACTGGTAATTTCAAATAATACTGATGTTGTTACATCGCAATTGCGCATCATACTTGAGGGCCCTGCTGACTCACTCGCTCTGTTAGTATGAGAAGTGTGTAACTATGGCTTTTTGAATAAGAACATAATTTTTGGTTTTATCAATAACCAAGTGAAAAGGGCCATTGCCAGAAAGGGGCAACAACTTCTTAAAAAAGAAAAAATAGTTGGGAAGTCATTTTGTGGTAACTGAGAAAGGTGTTGCAGAGCCCCTTTTAATGTTTTCGGTTATGTTACATATATCTCATGGGCTTTGTTTAGTGCTTGTTTGGGTAAACATATCGGGTTGTCTAGATTATACAAGCTGCATCTTTGGAGAAGACACCCTCCCACTACCCCCATTCATAGACGTTTTCATAGGAACGTTCGTACAGTTGAAGCCACGTGTATCGAATCCACATATAATGAATTATTGTGTATCTCAAACAGTTTTAAAATCTCCCTGAATATGTTTTCGATGTACACAATTTTTATATATCGAATTACCAGCAGTTAAAAATTTTTTATTATCCCCTTCAGATTCAATATAAGTATCTGAGTTTGATGGCAGTATATGTCAATTTTTATTACTATAAGGTGCACCTTTTGTCACACAATTGACTCTATCAGTTGTGACTACACATGGGTTCATAAGATGAGCTGTACTTGTCTATTATGGATTGATTAGTGTTCATGAAAGTGTCAACATAAGGGATGCAGGTTATGACATAAAAACATTAAGGAACACTCATTGTAAACAGACAAGGAAGAAACACATAAGGTCATTGCGCTTCACCAAAATTAATCAAAGCACTTGTTGACTGATAGGCTGTTGAACACTTCAGCCTCTTCAGCTGGCAGTGTCACCGGAATGTGTCACCAAAACATTGTGTCACTGGAACATTGCAGGCACACTTCTGACTATAGTATTTATGACACAACACTTTTTATTAAAGTCAAGGCTTTAGATAGTCTTAGATGCCTCATCAAATGCAAAATATGATACTGCTTTAGTTAGTGAGCTCGCTCTCACTGTCTGATAAGTACTTCAGCTAGTTGAAGTCTGCGCAGCTTAATAAAGTAGCTCGAAAAATGGCTGATGGCACTGGCCCGACAGTGCCGACATGATGTGGTGCGTGTTAACCTAGGGTCAATCTTTGGGACCCAATTAAGTTCTCCCCATCATACCATGCTGCTTATACCCCTGTCACACGGGCACCCGCGAAGACCGTTTAACTCCCTCGTCCTTACGACAACGAAGATGCGGTCCGTGTCACACGGCCACCCTTACTCAAACGAAGGTAAACGGAGCGTTTCGCAAAGGACGTTCAACGATCTCCCTTCGCAGCGAAACGAGGTACTCTAATCCCTAGCAGTCTAGAGGTCAGAGAAAAATTTCGAGCACTAAGTGGCCGCAGTGAAAGAGTAATACATTTTGGCAATCTTAAACGTTCTTTCGTTGCAGTACTCATTCAAAACGCGTGTTTGTTTACATATATTTACGCCCGCCAGAGTTCACTTACTCTCAACACCGATGCTCTACACTCCGTGCCTCGCACGTGGTGCCTCGCGAGTCGGGCCGGCCGGCGCCATTGAAAAATATTTCGTCCATGCGTGTGGTTGTGGTCGTCGCTGTGTCACTCATGGCTGAAGAACACAAAATGTGCGCTCACGAGGCAAGGAAGCACAAGAACTTTCGTACACAAACATGAACACAGGCAACAAAACAACTAAAAGCCCAATGTGGCCAGCGTCACTAGCAGCATCGCTACATTTAGCGAATTCGTTTTTCTTTGAAAATATTTTTATGGTTTGTTAGCCTCTTACCTCCTTAATAGTGGTTTTTTGTAAAAACCCTAGAACGAGGATTCGCAAAAAAATCAATAGAGATGAAATTAGAATACTTTTCCGAAAATCAAACAGCGCCAGCTGAGTCCCCTCGCGCCAACTGTTACAACCTTTTCATTGCCGTGTGACACTGCCACAACTCCTTCTCCGTCGAACCACCTAGGGGAGATTTACGTTGACGGTGTGCAACGTAGTTTAGTGGTGACCGTGTGACAGGGGTATTACACTGGCCAAAATGTAGTTATTTGCGTGACGCTAACAGCAAGACTGGCAAGGGTTCCGTGTCATTTTAACTTCTTAATAGAAAGCGTGCAAGTTTTGTGACACATTAGTTGAAAGCTTTCTGGCAAAGATTTGTTAATTTTGCTAAGCAACAAAAATGTGACTGTGATATCTGCGTGCATGCACTCACGCACACACACACAGGCACACATGCACTCGCATGCACGCACCAACACACGCACGCAGACTATCGCCTTCGAATATTAAAACTAACTCGAATATTTCTCGAATATTTGATGTTCACTATAATCGTTCGTAGGCTTGTGTGATTATGTCGATGCTTCGAATATTCAAACAAAAATTAGAGTATTTGAATTCGCTTCGGTTCGAATTCAAATCATTGAATATTTCAAAGTATTCACGAGAAAGTAATAAATGGATATTAATCCGTATGTACTGCTTGTAAAGGTGGTTTCACTGCAGTATAGGCGACCTATCGAGAAGAAATCCGCTGTGCCGCGAATCCCCTCTTCAAATTTAAAGGGGCCCTGCAACACTTTTTGAGCATTGTCAGAAAACACTCCCAATCGGTAAATTAAGGCTATTATTGAGGACACGAAAGTCAAATATTATAGCGCAGCACACGGCGTGCGATTCACAATAAATTCTCAAAGTCAGCTAAAAATTGCTCTCTTCTCTCTGCAAATGACTCCACAAGCTCAGAAAGCACTTGTGACGTATTTCCTTTTCCCATGCCATCCCTCCCTGCTTAGCTTCCAGTGCTTTCGTTGGGATGAGAAAAGAGAATGCACTAGCAGCGTGCGAGAAATCTTTGCAACTCCGCGTTTATGGAAGGATTCTATTTGCGTTGGTTAAGTCATGAAGCTTCTTTAGTGAATGCATTCCATTGCTACTTGAAAAGGGTCGCACGACCCCTTTAAGTTAAAATATTACGTTAAAATCAATTAATTTTATTAAGTGCAAAAGCTAGTTATGGTGGCTTATATGCTCTAAGTATAGTAAATCTTAAAATGCTACGTATTTTAAGGGCTATGTCTCGCATCCTGCTGAAAGTAAAATTCTGTTACTACACAGTTCTTCTGACTTCTTTTGAATGCGAAAAAAAAATAAAATTTGAATAGGAGGCTCTATTTCATTAAAAAAAATATTGTGCAGGTTAGTTATGTCATGATAACTATGCCCATTTTTCTTTGTCATATATACTATTCGATACGAAATTATTTGACCAAAATCACTATTCGCTTCGAACCTAAAATTCACTTTGTGCACATGACTGAGGCACAAAAAACATTTTGTGAAACAGGAGAAGAAGAGAGGAAAGAAGAACCTAGCGTTCTTGATCGTAGAATGGCGAGCGCGGTCCCCAAGAAAGGCAACGGAAGCAAGCGAGATAACGAGTATTGCTGTGTATTTGAAAGCTGCCTCAAGTACTCCTATTTTCCTTAGTGACTTGACCAGATATGAGAACAGTGGACAAAATAAAAAGAAAACTATAAAATCAGGGTCTTTTGAGCTAAGAAGGCAGGTACTAAAGCTTCTCTTTCTTTCTGTAATAAAGTGCTACCACATAAAAAAACATACAAAAGATTTGTTCATCATGTGAATTGAACCCAACATCACAGTCACAAGCTCACCTATTAGTCTTATGCTTTCTGGCAAGTACAGATGGTATTTAAAATTTTTGTGTGGAATAACTGACTGTAATAACAGTTGTACTATTTGCAACCTAAATATATGATTGAGTATAAGATTACTGGTGGGAAAAAATTGTACCTCTTCATTATTCGATATTTGATTCGTATTCAAAGCTATGTATTCATATTCAATTCGTATTAGAGAATTTTGGTATTAGCACACCCCTTATTAATTATTGACATCCATGTGCATGTGTATATTGAGCGTAATGAACAAGTGAGGCTCCGCAGCAGTAATCTTCTACACGCGGATCGGAGTCATTCCCCTGTGAGCGCCTTGGCACACCCTCCATGAGCGCCATCTGTCGCATCAAACGGAAACAGCCGCGGCGGCGAACACATGCTGGACGCTGTGCCGGGTGCAGTGTCATCACTTGACTTAATCTTACATCGTGGTCTATACCATGACAACTAAGAAAAATGTCTTATGGCATCAGTTTACTCTTAAATAGAGTAGACTCTAATTAAATGGAACTCTAAGGGACGAGGAAAGTACAGTAGACTTTCATTAAACAGAACCTGAAGGAACCGGGGAAGCATGTTTCATTTAACAGGAGTTCTGTTTACTGAGAGGTGAACTGGGGTGCTTAATACAAGTGCAAAACCAATCATATCAGAAGCAGTTATTCCATTTAATCAGTAGTTCCGGTTAACAGATTTCCGTTGACTGAGAGTCTACGGTATGTTCCACTTGACAGGAGTTTTGTTTACTGAGACATGAACAGAGGTGCAGAATTCAAATATAATAAACCAAGTATTCCAAGAACAGTTGTTCCACTTAAGCAGCAATTCCATTTAAAAGATTTTCAATTAGATTCTACTGTATGTATAGCATTGGTGGCAGTTCTGTCCCATCTATGCGACCAGCTACGAAATTTGTAAAGGGAGATTTTTCTTGCCGTGTTTTTCACACCAGTACTGCCTTGTCACCATTTTATATAGTAGTTTTCACCCTTCGCATGTTGAATGTTGATAGAACTTCATCTGTGTTAATGTGACATTCGTCGATGTCATTTTCGCCAATTTTGCTTTGCCATGAATTCCTTAGATTTTCCAGCTTTTCTCGAAAGCTTTTCCAGCTTTTCTCCTGCAGCTTCCAACACATGGAGTGCACACTGTGGTGGTAAAACAGTTGTCCCTCACGAATCTGGAGCATTAACAGTGTCCTCTGTCAAGACCAACAACTTTAGTCTATGCTGTACACTTGCAGGTGCAACTTTATCATTGGCCTGCCTTCCTCACGTTGGTACGACCCATTCGGGTGGGTGGGCTTATCGCTCAAACCATCAGGTTTCTTAAAGTTAATTTTTTATGACTGTCACTCGTACATCATTTTTCACTGACACTGAAGTGTCGTCCAGCGGCACTGTTTTTGATTACTAGTGCATTCTCACCTGCTCTCAGTTTGAACTTTGTAGTGTAGCTTTTTTTTATAGTTGCCGGTGTTCCATAGTAATGAACGAATAGGACATTGCGAATATGGCGACTTCATGCGCAGAAACACGCGAGGCGAGTGACAAAGAATGGCTCGAATCGCATTGTGCTCAGCCAGTCAAGTGCTGCGGTCCTTGTGTGTAACACGTGCAGATCTCAGCAGCTATATTTTCTGTCTAATAAAGGCTGTCAAAACAATTTTGAGGGCTTAAAATGCAATAATTATGGTCCCATATACCAAATGAAATAGTTGATTACAACATATGCGGCTACTATGCTTTTTTTTTTAGTACGTTTGCTGCTTTAAGTTCGCAACTTTCATTGGGCTGGTACGTCCAAGACATAAATGTAGGCATCATGTTGATGTAGAGATTATTCAGGGGCTTCATTTGTTTGTTCATTGAACCCTATGATCTGACATCTGTTGCCGCTGTCACCTAATACAATTTTTAAAAACTTGTATAAACGATATAATTTCCGCAGTCAACGTTGCATACGCTCATAAAGTAGAAGGAAATAGGAGAAAAGGGTATACAAGTTGCACCTGTATTATACACACCAGCAGAAAATTGAGAAAGAAAATGTATCATATTTTGGCAAGTATGTTTTTTTTCTTATTAATTTTTTGGGGGGCTGGTTACAGGGCACCAGCTGCTGGAACAAGCCCTACGATGACTCCAGACATGGTGGCAACGGATGCTGGTGGTTTTAGCTGGACAACAGCTGTGAGGCGTCATTTGCCGATCAAGTCTCATACAACGGCTGCGGTAGCTCTGTCAGCCACTTTTTCAAAGGCTGGCACATACAACATGGCTGCCCTGCACGTGAGCGTGCTCACAGATGATGGACGTCTTTCACATGAACTGCTGTGTCCTAGTCTCATGGTGGTACAACAGCCACAAACTCTCTAGGCTTTAGTTTTAATGCCATGGGCCATTTCACTCTGCTGGTGGAAGACCTAGATGTCACTACAGTGGAAGTACTAAATATGTGCTTATGGACACTGTCCATGTTGAGTAATATTCACACTATGAACGCACACCATGGCCCTGAACAGTCGATTGACTGACAGGTTGAAATGAGCAGCTGCAGTGCCATTGAAGAACAGTTGTATTGCTCTGGTTTCTTTTAATTTCAGACTGGCTGTGGTAGAACATGTGTATTAAAACTAATTTTTTTAGGGAAGTGCATTGGTGTGCCAGGTGCCAATGCTTTGTCGGGGGTTTTCAACCTTACAAGCAGGGAGCTGGTAAATCGCAATCAGTCTGGCGAGCGTCATATTGTGAGAAGGAAGCCTTGGGAAAGTTTATGCTGTCCAGAGTGTAAACTTGTGTACAACATGCACAGAATATATCTTTGAAGCCACCTTTTCCAGATAAGGGGCACCATGTGACTTTTGGTGTGCTTGGCATATACTCCTGCTTTAAAATGCTTGAGGCATTGTCATGTACTTACCAATAAAACGAAACAAAAACATGACACACACCTGCATTAACATACCAACATGAGCTTTCATATCTTGTGCATCTGTAGTTACACTGTATAGTAAAGTAGGCTTATTAAAGATATTTTATTGAATATGATAGTGTGTAATGACTGCTAGTGTATGTTAAGACTCGTGTAGTCCCACATTTTCTTTTTAGTATTGGAAACTGTCTGCATCCAAGAGCAAAAGTGTTGCCACATTTCTATTGTCACATGCAATTTATGAATCACAGAGCTTAAAAGGCACAGTCTACAAGATATTCTTTTGAGCTAGGTTGGCGACTCAATGATTTGAATGACAGTTAAGACGAACCTGCTATTGCAGGAATCCATAAAATGCTGTCCTTGGGCACCCAGCAGATGTCTATATTGAACGACAAGCTGGGCCTGATATCCTGTATAAAATTTCAAATACTTCAAGAATTTATGTTGCAGTAGAATTTAGTGTGTAATGATGCTTCAGTCAAAATTATGGATGTAGTCATGTACATTTAGTTCATAATACTATGGAGTATATTACTGCCAGTCGGCAAATAGGAGAAGCACATGTGCATCTTTTTCTCCTGAATGAATCACATCCTCATGTGCCATAAAAGTACAGAAATTCTTATACTTAAAGTTTTACGCTAGCTGCTTCAAAATTTCTCTTATATCTTCATTTAAAATGTACTGAACTTGAAAACTTCACATATTTCATGCTTCTCTCCTGCATGACTGTAAAGTTTATTACTTTGGGCTCATAAATTTTAAAGGAGCACTGACATAATATTTAAAAGGTGAGATAATAAGCGAGATAGATATATGTGGAGACGTACGCAACATAAAGATATCAAGGGCAAACAACCTAGAACATATTTAAAATCAATTTTTAAAGTGCACACCACGAGACTGAGCGAGATGCGGAGCCCCTAGCGACACCGACATCAATGCATAAGCAGTGTAAACAAACGTATGTCACGAGTTTGTGCTGGCTGGTTGCTGGCACACGCTTTGCTCTTGCCTTACACTTCATTTCCTCCTCCATGCCTGTAGCTTTGCGTGTGCTGGCTGTGCTGTGACGTGGCCAGCTGTGTTTACCTTGCCCCCAAAACTGCTGCTGCCTGGCTCGGTGCTACTTGAATCCGAAATTGCGATTGCGTGCTCTGAAAAAATCTCTAAATAAATAACCCTTGTGCACTCGCACAAATGAGGTTTTCAGCTGTGATAAGTTGGTCATAATCTGCCTATTACCAAAAAATAATGTTTGTGTCAGTGCTTCTTTAATATACATTAAATTTAATATCTTTAGTGTATTTTTATATTCCTACCATTTCTAGAAACTTGCAAAAACACAGTGGACAATATCGCTACTCAAATACCTAAAGAAACTCTGATACATTTTGCCACTTATACAAAATTTCAAGTACGCCTTGTTAACAATTTTACTGTGTAGTGTAAAGCTTATATGTTTTTCTCAAATAGTACCCTAGTGATAGATAGTGAATTGTTTGCAATGAGGGTGAGTGTAGCCACATGTGAAACATTGTATGCATGCCAGGCACATGGAAAATGCATTCACATTTCGCCATGTTTTTGAAGAGTGAATATGAAGCCCTGACCTTTACCAGCAATGTCTAATAGAGGTCTGTTTTGCATGAATAAAGTTTAATGTGCTGTTTGATGGTGGTTCTTGCATGAAACCTTGTACTGGGTGAAAGGGACATTAAAGGCAAATAACAGTTTATGTTAGAGTGACAGATCAATGTACGACAACGTCTAAAACAGCAATACAGTATTATCAACAGCAGTGCCCTTTTTACCGAGAAAATAAATATATCGTATGATGTGTGCCACGAGCGAGACATTTTCAAAATGATCCCTATGACGTGAGAGCATCCAGCTACAATCTCTAGTAATCAAACTAGCTGCTATAAAAGAAGAACCTTCTGTGCATGAAAAGACATAAGAAAGTGCTGCTCGTCGATTTTTGTTTTATTTATAGAAAAAAGTTACAGCTTTTCCACAAAGGCGGAGCAATGAATGTGATAGCAACAAGTTAGAAGGTGACGTGAAAAATGGCAAGCAGATCAAAACATGTCCTGCGTTTCTCGCGCACAAGTGACGCACGAAACGTAATCACAGATATATATGTATGTGAATAACTTATGAGAAACAGTACAGAACCTGCAAAACGTGCATAGTCGCTGAATACCTAACTGTGTCTCAAGAAGCATTCTCGGTGGCTATGTATACACATGCGCATGTTGTCAAGTGCTGTTCACAACTGTGGCAGGGATGATTGCACAAAATCAGTTTCATTGAAAAATGTGATTGCGACAATTTGAAATGTTATGTGAAGTGAGACTGGCAGTCAACTCATTCAGATCTGATCTCATGTAATTCTACAAAATGCTGGTGTAAGAGAATGCAGCCGCTCCAGGTACACTCTTGGCAGGGACATAGCCAAGGGGTGGCACACCATGCCGTGCTCCCCCCCCCCCCCCCCCAAATTTTTTCGTGATGGCCTAAAAGCGAAAAATGACCATATCAAAAGAGTGTGTGCCCTCCCCCCCCCCCCCCCCGAAAAAATTTCTGGCTACGCACCCGACTCTTCGCACCGCTTTTTCATGTTGGCAGCGCAGCCCGTAAAAGCTCCCGCTTGCTGTGGGGGCACAAGGCACGCGCTGGTCGTTGCCGCAATAGCGCGACAACCATAAGTGCCCCTCCCTACCTTATTCGCTCACGAGATAAGCACGGGCGCAGACTGCCACGGCTGGATAGACTATGTTCACTGCTCAGAAACAGGAGGCTTGGGCATCCTTCCCTGTATATGTATATACATACATATACATATACGTTAATGACGGCGGCGGTGACGGCAAAGAACCAGTCGAGACTTTCCATATAATTGCTATCGCAATAAAAAGCACCGCCGGGGGTTATGGGAAATGGTGCAAGTGGTTCAATTTTTTTTTTTTTTGCCTGGTCAGGCTGTATGGGTGGTGCCATCTAGCAGTCAAGCAGAAAATTGTTCAGTCACCATTCTTGCTGCTGTGGCTCCCGCTACATTGGCTCTGCTGCTACTAGTGTTGGTGGCTATGCAGTGAAGCCAGGCAACGTTGGGCTTGGCAACAGTGACGTCAGAAAAACTGTTTTCAGGGAGGTGATTTTCTATGAGCTACCATGATGCTGACCACTAAAACATGATCGTATTTCAAAATAAGCACTTCCTTGGCAAGAAAAGTAGCACTTCGAGGTTTCTGGTTTGCTATTTCAACAGTCAACGGGAACTTGATATTTGTCTTTAGTGTCCCTTTAAATTTTAGAACAGGCTGGCATGGCTAATTGGTTCAGCTCTGAAGGACTATGAGCAGGGGTGTGCAAATTGTGAATTTTAGAACCAAACTAAATACTAATTAAATAGCGAAGACACTAAATTGAATATGAAGCAAATACAATTTTAAAAATCTTTTAATCGTAAAGCAGCCATTTTCAAAGCATGCAGTCCTAGAATGATAATCTAACCATTTTTGAAACAGGGGAAAATATTTCACAGCATTTTACATGAAGCAGATATTCACAAGCTTTAGTGGAGCAACATTACAATTACAAAAATAAACCACAATTATGTAAACTGAGGTAAACTCGTATTAGCGGCAAATGAAGCCTTCAAAATATTTTGTAGCTACAGGTTGGAATGCAGCAGTAGCTACATTATTCAATGTGGCACTTTGTCTGCAGCTAAGGAAAGCTGATGTATAAATATTAAACAATATTCATTAGTCAGCATCATCATCGCTGTAATGATTATAGTGATTTGATGACACTGCTGCTTTGGCGACAGTGGAGTTTGATTCTGTGATCAATATAACGTCGATAGTCTGGCAAGGCTTTAGGCTGCATGCACTTTGACAACGCAGTGTTACTCTTCTGTGTTTCAATGTTTTGTGCCTTTGAGTCTTTTTCAGCGGTGCTTGCTTTTTGAAATGTATTTAAAAAGTTACTGGGTATTTCTAATATACACTATTTGATTCAAGTTTCGAATGTAAAATGATATTCAATGTATCATTATAAATTTCCGAATATTTGCGTACCCCTAACTGCAGGCAGAAGAAAACTCTGACCTGAGTGCCATGGAACATGGGTATAGGTGGAGTCATATTTTTATGCTGTCTTTTTTTGTTGCATTAAATAAGAATCGAGTCATTAGGTGTTCCTTTTTTTTTCACTCCCCTCTAAATCATAAAATCTGAGTGCCATGTTTTAGGAGGCATGTTTAAAGGGGCCCTGCAATGCTTTTGTAAGTAATTGTCTAATTACCGCATTAAAAGAGCTTTTTTGCTTTATGAATTAATCGACTTCCACAAGAATATTTAGAATTTGATAAGTACGAGAGGAGTTACAGGGCATAATGAAGGGAAAAAAATGCTGAAACGACGAGAACAGAGGAACAACGACACACAATGTGCTGCTAACAGTTTATGGCAGCAAAGTAATACGTGTATAGTAGATAGGCAAAGCCTGCTAGCACATGCGCAGTTAGCATCGTAGTGATGGAAGTGCTGCTCCAAATGCTCCAAACTGCTCCAAAATAGAAATGCTGCTCCATGCTGCCCCAAAGTGCAATATTTGCTAGTAACTGCTCCAAACCTGCTCTGAAAGCATGTTGGCAAATTAAAAAAAAATGAAGTTGAACCATGAGACCATCCCGTGAGCATAAGCGAAACCAAAAGCAAGCTGTATACACTATCATCCTAGTATGCTACTCAATGTCGTAAATCCAGAAAAATCTCGAGGGGTGACGCATATCAGGCCATGGTGTCCAATTTATATCTTTAATATGGGTTGTATTTGTATTTATATAGGAATTAAATCATGCTTTCAAAAAAATTTGAAAAAACGAGCAAGGGGTCCGAACTCGAGCAGTTGCATTGTTCTATTCAGTCTCTTTGTTTCACCTTTTTTCAATTTTCGTAGTTCACACAGCTGAGGGGAATTTAACACAGGCACACAGTAAAAAATGACAAGCCTTTTAAAAAGTTGATTGCACTATACTTAACTGTTAACTCAATTATATCACATGCAAAGCTTAACCTCAAGTGGGGCACTTGCAAGGGGTGTCCTCCCCAGCCTGAACACCAGAAAAGTCCGAACTCTCTTGACCCTTCACCCCCGCCCATTATTTATGCCATCTACGTATTCTGCTTGTATACTAGCTGCATACTAGCATACCGTATGTTTATTAATACTGTTAAACCCCTTTATAGGAGACATGCTCTGGACAGCAATTATTGTCTCTTATGAGCAGGGTACTTCGTATTCATTTCTTATCAACCCGTATTTTATTGTAGGTACACTGGTGTCTCTTATACCCATTTGTCTTTTATGTCAGTGTCTATGATAAAGGGGTTCAACTGGAAATAAAATTAGATGCTTAAGTGATGTTTTAGACTTCAGGAGCCCTTAGAAACATGCATCTTCTCTGAAAACACCAATAGCAACCCCAATTTGTAGCATTTTTTTTCTGCTCCGAAGACGCTTGAGCCTGTTCCAAAGCACCATTTTTTCTGCTCCAGAATCTGCTCCAAAAGCAAAATGTCCCTTCCAACACTGACATCGTCACGTCAACTTAAGAAAAAAAAAAAACACTTAAAAGAGAAGTTTTGTAAGGAATGAACAAAATTCTTTACAACTGTGAGACTCCTCAGCAAATTTCAAAAGCAACAGGTACTTAACGTACTTACACACAAGGCAGAGAGTACCCGGGAGGAGGGGAGGGGGGAGGGCTTTGGGTGCACTATTTTATAGGGGCACAGATTTCCTGACTCCCTCCCGAGATATTCTTCAAAATCTGGATTAGGTCTCCGTTCGCTGAAAATGGACTGTTGGAAGTACTTTCTTGCAGCTATTATTTTACAGGGGCTTTCTGTGCCTGCTTCTTTTTCATCACAGGCTTTTGAAAACTGCATCATGGATCAGTGAGAAGTCTAAAATTCAGTGGAAAATGCCCCTAAAATGAATTTGTATGCATAGAATATGATGTGTTGATGAACAAGTTAGTCATGAACCGTATAGTGACTGGTTCTCAGAATGCAAAATTGTTACTGAGAATACAAAGCAATTCTGGCACAGTCAACCGATGAATAGTATTCTCGCTCTATGACTTGCTCGCCAATAAAAAAATAAGTGTAATTTATTGGTTATATACAAATGTGTACACTTCGACATGCCCGCCTATAAAAGGGCTAGGGAAAGATGGTGCACATTTTTTATTGACCAGAAAAGGCTTTTGGGTGACCGCAAAGAGCAACTCTAATACTCATCCAGAAAAAATACCTTTGGTGGAAAGAACCCCAGCTTTGTACAAGGTCTACTGGTTACAAATTGTATTCACTACTATCTGAAAATTATTTTGACCATATTGAACTGAATTAACTGGAATCATTAAAGCTGCTTGGGCCAGCAAAGAATACTCTTTGATGTGTTGTGCTTGTTTTAACAAAGTAAAGCATGTAAAAAAATTAGCAGATTTCACACAATGGAGGGCTCTATTTAATGGGATATTCCATGAGTAGCAAGCTATACGGTCTTTCTCGCTTTGAGCCAAGCGTTAAGCGAGGGTGGATCGATGTCTGTGTAAACTGAAAAATAAATCTGGAGTCTCCCACTAGATACTTTCATAATGATATCATAGTGTTGCAACTTATAAGAGACCAAATTTATCTTTATTTGCTAGTGAAACTCTCTCATCTCTCTCTAATATATATAAAGGGAGATTTATTACCTTCACCAAGTACACAGGAGATTTATTGAGCGGAAAGGTTGTTGCTAGTAAGGCGATGCACCAGCCGCAGTTCATGAGCTCGAGCCTCTGCTGCACGCTTGATGCTGCTGCCTCTGCCCCGGAGTACTCTACAATATATATATACATATATATATATATATATATATATATATAAGTGACGATACATGCGACGGGATTGTGACATTATACATGTCATGGCCTGCGAGAGTCGTTTTGTCAGTCTGTCTTACCCTACCATACCAATTTCGGTCCAAGGGGGCAAACACGTGAGCACGAAGCGGCTAGATAAACAGATAGATAGATATATAGCTACGTAGACGAAGCTGCTTGCCCCTATCTCGTTCTTGCCCAGTGTTCTGCATCGTCTCAAGAAGGTGTGCACATGGTATGACATGGACGCTGAATTTTCGGCTAATAATAGGCTGGGTAGATTATGCACCGCCGTTGAATGAAAGTTAGATGGGACTTCGCAGAAATGGCATGAGTGCAAGCTCATGCCATTTCAGGGCGTAAAACTGGCATGGTTGCGGTGGTACTCCTTGTGCAGAAGCGCCGGTTACCTGCGTAAGCAGTATACTGCTCACGCTGCTTAACAGCGCTTCTGCACGACAATGTTCCAGAAGAGGCACAGCATTTCTTCCACCGGAAGGAGCAACGACTATGAGAATATGTCTATGCGTGGAACATTTGTACATCAATTTAGCGTTATTATAGCGTGTCACTCAATACAAAAATTATAGCACGGTCACCTTTCCTCCGCATGCTTCGCATAACGTCGATTCTCAAGGTACACGGGATCTGCCGAATTTCTATTACCATGGTTTTCCCAGCTTTGTTCAGTGAGCTTGGAAAACCTCCGCAGTTGAGCGGAAAAGTTAGTCTGCTCCAGCAGCACTGGTACACCGGTACACCAATGCTGTGAAACAAACTTTAGTGGTTCCACGTATGCCAAATATGCTACTAAAACTAACATAAGACATGCAAAGAATAGAAGGTCCTTGGTGTCTTTCAATGATGTTTTGGTGTTGTGCGTTGCATATATGATATCAGAGCCAGCATGTACGCGTTGGTGAAGCTGAACGTGACGACAAAATCTTCAATGTAGAACATGGCTACCGCGGTGAACACTGGTGTGCGCCTTTCACAGAACGCTACTAGATTATGTCGGACTCGCGAGCATGGTTAGAAAATTCCCTCAAGTTTCTCGCTCGTATTCGCCAAAAAGTATTTTTTTTTCTTTTATCAGTGGCGCAGCAGGCATGCAGACAGGGGAACGCGCAGTTGACAGGGCCACTGGGTGTGTCGTGTGAGAAAAATAAAGTAAATATTACTCTCTGGCGAAACCTAAAACTGCCTCATGTGCGTAAAATTCATTTTCAAGTTTGTTTTTCAGCTAAACGAGTCTGCCTTCGAGAGCTTCTTGTCCTGCCAGTTGACAGCCACGTCGCTGTTGTGTGACGCTATAGCGGTCATTCTTGTCGACTTCCAACATCAAGCTTAAATCATAATTATTTTTATGAGAAAAAAGCATGTTCGTTTCTGCCGATATGATGAACAATCTTCTCATTTTCGCCACAATTGGATTGTTTAAGAGCGGTAGACAGCCCCTTTAATTATAAATTCCGGGCTAATTAATGTTTGGCTCGGGTGTTCTCGGGTGCTTCGATCGGCAGCGTTTCTTGACCATCGGCTCAAGAAGTGTTACAAGGCCTCTTCAAAGGATAACAACGCTCAGCGTAGTGGAGCAAGTGAAAGGAAGAGACAGAAATAAAGAAAACGGAGAGAAGGTTCGCCCTGCCGATGAGGGAGCCGCTTACCGAGAATCGCGGTGCGCTGCCAAGCGAGACCGCTGAAATGAGCTGTAACTTGGTATCACTTGGTATGTATTACTCCATAAAGCTTGGCATATGGCCAATACCGAACAGCTCCTCTGTGCCTTTAGCCTTGCGCCACTATTGAAAGCTAGGACTAGTTTTATAGCGAAAGCTATTATCAGATCAAAACAAAAGCCTATTCCGGCGCCGTATAAATATTGTTTTTCGCCGCCAGTGGTCGTAGTAAGAAAAAAAAAACAAGAACAAACTAAATAATAAAAATTATCGAGGTGAGAATTGGGACCCGGACAGTCTTCGTGGCAGCGCTGAGCTACGCCGACGCTTCGAACTCCACTACAAACTCAATTCACGAGCTTCGTGTTGGAAATCGCATTATAAGGGAGCGTTTTTCGTAATGGGTAGGTCATTGAATGCTCCAACCCACTACAAAAGCCTTGGACATAATTATTAATCGTCCGCCACAGCGTCAGCAAAAGGCACATAATGTCTCAACATTGTGTAGCAAGTACCAGGCTTCTTCGAAGATTGACGAATAATGGCTTATAGGGGATGCCTTCCTACTACACAAAAATTATTTATGGCTTAGTGGGTACTATCCAAGTGTGCTTGGGGTAGTTGCCAAAAGAGTGTTCAGAAAAGGCCTGGAAAGACCGCTCTTCATGCTTTTGCTGCGACTGCACTGCACCTTCCGCGCAGTCATTCGACCGCTCGCCACAAGTGTTTCATCGCGTAACTTCAAATGAGTATGAGCTAGACGGGCGTATGCGCTCATTATGAACAGCGTAGTGATTTTGATGCCTCAATTGTACCATCATAATAAGTATATAGATGGTCCCAAATACTGTTCTGCCATATCAAATAGCCAGTATAGACGACACAGAAACAGCTTTAGATATTGCATAATGCACCCAAACGTGTTGTATTGTTTAAATTTGCAAATAAATTTGATGTAATGCCGAAAGTTTCGCATTGCACATTTAAATTTCGCGGGGAAGGCACACCGGTCGACCGTGCCACTCTTTTGTGGCGTCATCGAAAAAGTGACCACCATTATTTCAAACACTTCGACATTCATTCCTCCCGAGCCCGTGATGGTGAAATAAGCAACAATAGTTCTGGAAATATGTTTCACTTGGAACCTTTGTAAGCGGTCAAACTAATCCCCAGTTTTAACACTGTATCCGCAAGCAAGTGAATGCACGAACGCGACTGGCACGCGATTTATTGTCACCCTCACTATAGGACATCCGTTGAGGGAAGCTGCCTACACCGACAAATTAGAGTTACTCTATATGCTATCATGAGGTAGCATATAGAGTAGCTCTACGACACATATCATGCTGGGGTCGGGTGGGCGTTAAACCTGAGGCTGCAGCCGCGGTTCGTTTATTCGGAAGACTTCTCGGGCGTATTTACGATGGATTGCGTCTTCAATGCCTCGCTTTGCGGGTTTGACGGGCTGAGCTTCTGTCCGGGCCAGAACGGAATTTCGAGGAGGCTTTTCGTGCTCTTCAATTCCACACCGCGTGCGCCGTTTCGGCGAGGGTACTCTGTCGTTCAACTCGCCATTCTTTCAAGTGTGCTTCTCGGTCGGGCACGGAAGACTGGCTGTTGAAGGAGGAGTTTGGAGAGCTATCCACCAGAGTCGTACTCCACTCCTCCAGGCTGCTGTTTGCCACACCTGTAGCGCTGTCCTCGAACAACGCTGCAGTGATGTTTGCGCCATTACCGATCTTGTCAATGTCCAGGTCCCCGCCGGCGTTCGGAGCTTCTTTCGTGGCAATCTGCGCTTCTCTAGGGACGAAGGTGAAGGCGACGAGGCCGGCGATTACCAGCGGCATCACGATGGCAGATTTTGAGCAAAGCATAGGCTGGGCCTGCGATACCCCAAACGGCGTTGTTTAATCACACGTATATCAGTAAAAGCTGCGTATTGCGTGACAGCGGTGGCCATAGAATGACATTACGCTAAGCACGAGTTTCAGGAAACATGTGCGAACATAGGTGTGCGAAGTATTCTTCGTTAGAAAGGGTGAGGAGGGGCAAGTTTGATTGTAGCGCTCCACCCCCCTTACTTTGGTCGAGTTCGAAAGCTTGCAATGCATGCAATAATGTGGTTTCTTTCCGTGCCGACCGGTTGTGCCCTCGTGATCTCCAACGTCAGCGTAGCTCTGGCCGACTGGGCTGGCCCTACGCCATCTCCTGACGCCGACAAGAGCTCTCGCAAGTGGTGCCTCGTCCTCGGACTCCTGTGACCGAGTTTCCACCTTTCCTATCTCTCCTATCCCTCATATGTCCTCGCTCGCTGCCCCAGCGCATCTCTCTCTCTCTCTCTCTCTCTCTCTCTCTCTATATATATATATATATATATATATATATATATATATATATATATATATATATATATATATATATATATATATATATATATATATATATATATCCTTTTAATCCCTCCTCACCCCATCCCTTGTGAGCTACTATTGAGGTGTCGCACCCTGATGCAGACAGTTACGGGGCTTACTTTTCTTTTCTCTCTTATAACCACTTCTCACAACTTCCTGTTCATGTTCCTCGGCCTTCTGGGAATAAAGACCCGGAATAAAGATTTCTTGGAACACAACATAATTAAGGGGTTCTTGGCCGCCATTTTCGTCAAAATCTTGCGCGGTCCAAACTAACCCAGCCCTTTAAACAAAGACGTGGCAGCTCTATCAGAGTACATTATGGCAGACATGCACAAAGCTATGGGGCAGACTTGGCGTCCCTCTAATTTTTTTTCAGGGGGAGGCGACCAAGTGGAAGAGGGAGCGCGCTCCGTCTTATATAGCTCAATAGGTAGATCAGTGGTCGCGGAATTCGTAGGTTGTGGGGCGATTTTCGATTACCTTTAATTGCTTTAAATTTAGGGCAGAAACGCAGGTCTGAAAAAGAACAAATGATGTCCCCTGTTTTTTCCCCTTTGCTGAATTGTCTGTTGGTTATGTTCCCGTAGAATATGTGTATGTAGACATCAAGAGTGTATAGAGTTGCCTAATCGACATACGTAATCAGGACCATGGTCGGTATATTGTAACAATTCCGTTCGCTCAGACGTTCCTTTCTTATAGGCCAGGTTATTTTTCTCGCACTGACGTTTAGAGGGAGCGTACGCAATTATTCTTGACCCCATTTATCTGTCGATGCGGCCAGTGTAAGAGCTGTGAATTTGTTTGTACGTCACGGGTGAGCGAAAACCGTGCCGCATGCTGCAGCACGCGATAAGGACAGGCCAAGTGCAATGTGTGGTCATCCGTTTTACCACAGACAAAGCACACCATTAAAAGATAGCTGCCCCCTGCGAGCTATGACAATACCAGATTGGGTGGCTGATACCAGCTGCGATAACGCAGGCGGATAACCTTTAGGATCAGTGGTGCACTGTGCTCATTGGAGAGGAATATCATTGGAGAAGAAGTGTGCTCACTGAAGAGGAATATCATTACATTCCGTCACATGTTCCCTTTGTAAAGTTCCTGTTTTGCCCATAGCGCTTCCACTTTATCACTGTTTATCTCTTCAAAAAGCTCATTTCTGCATAGGAAAACAGTATTTATGGGGCGGTCATATCCTTACCAGTATTTAGCCTTCGAGGTTCGCGCGATACGCAGACGCCTTCCAAGGGCTGAGAGAGCCCGGCCGTCGCTCAAGTGTTGCATCGCTGATCGCGATAGACGGCGGCGTTGCTGCTGGGTCCGCGCTTGGCGTCGCCCTCCCTGGAAGGCGATTTCGGACAGCAAACCCGGGGTCGGGGTCAGCGGCACTTCATCCTCCGCTTCCTCGCCGAAAGTGATGCAATCGCCGGCCGAAAACTGAAGCCGCGTATCACTCTGCATGTAGTGCATGAACATGAATGGTATACTCTGAAATGGTGCACGCGTTCTGTCCTGCCAAGTATATGGTGAGGGGTGCGTTAAAATCACGGTGGTTAAAATTCTTACGCCGGGCTACCGTGCGCACGTGTTTTTTGTAATGGACGATTTCAATGGCACTGTAATTTCTAGACTACTGAAATATTTCTAGAAGAATTGCCCATTTAAAAAAATCTTCATTTCGGTCGACATTGACACGCGGTGCTTCAATTAAAGATCAGCTCTATGCCTCAAACGAAAGCAAATAAATAGTTGTTATATGACACGTTTTGTCGTCACATTTTTTTTTTTGTTTTAAGCTAGGAAGAAAATATTCACCGCGTCGGCTATGTTCACATTTATTGAAACGGCAGCTTGCTCCTGGAAATTCCTTAATGAGGAACCTGAAAAAAAATCACGCGTGCCGTGCGCTCTTCGTAAGCAAGCCGACAAGTGTTATCCCCTCAACAGTATAGACCTATTGCATGTTTGTAAACATAGGTAGGCGCTGTCGACATAACGAGACACTTGTAGCGACGTCGCGGTGCGTAGGCTCTGCCCATCCTGAAGCACTTTCCTCTATGATTACCTGACAACTGGCACAGCAGCTGTGCCACCTGACGTGATCATAGAGGGTAGCTCCTGGCAGCAGAACCCAGCTGTCCGCGAGAAATGTCAGTGATGATGATAATAATAATACCTGGGGTTTTACATCCCAAAACCACGATATTATTCTGTGTGATGCCGTAGTGGAGTGCTCAGGAAATTTCACCATGTAGTGCACGTTTGCTTACATCGCACAGTATAGACGGGCCTCTACCATTTCGCTTTCATCGAAATGCCACGGCCGAGATCGGCCTTCGGGTTGGCAGCCGAGCACTGTAGCCACTATTCCACCGCGGCGGCCGAAATAAGGGCGTCAGTGGAACAATATTGTCACGCACCAAGAGCCGTAGAGACAATACAGGAACAGCGGGGCACAAAGACACCAGCGTGTATCTTGAAACGAGGCGCTAACCACACTTCTTCTTCGTTCTCTTTGCCCTTTTTGGCTCGCTAGGGCTTGCCGGCTCACAACTCTAGGTGACATTATTCCCCCTCCCATTAGAGCATCGACCCGATGCTCATACACAAGGGGACGGCAGGGCTGATAAGGAAAAAAGAGAGAGAGAGAGAAACAGTACCTATAGTGCACAGGGCATATGCAGGTGCAAAAAAAAATTGTCTGAGGTTGGTCATAAGAAAAAAAAACATTAACAGAGTTCACAGTTCGTTCAAGACCCAACGGACAATGTAAAAAAAAAAGCAAATGTTTGCTGCCCTGGCACAATAATGTTATTGCTTCTCGTCGTTGCTCGCGGCGAGAAGCAATAACAGTTGTGAAGGATAGAGCCTTTGGATATGCCGGAGTCGCGTCGAGGCACGAACAACTAAGTGAGACGAAGATTCTTAATCTTATTGAGGCTGCAGTAGAAAAGGCGATGTCGAAAGCGCTGGAACACATAGTTACGAGCGTGAGTGAGTGCATCTCTCAAGTGTTTTGCTCACAGATGACACAGCTGGCTTCTGCAATAGCAGTACCGATGGCCAAGTCGGCACCTTGTGCAGTGGAAGTTATACCCAATTTAGCCCCACAGCGACAATCCCGCGAGGAGAAAACCCCAATTTTGTCCGTACCTTCTACGTCGACCCACGTGGAGGATCAGAATGAAATGGACGTATGCCAAGATTTCAGGCGTCAGAAGCGCACTGGATCTCCATTAAAATCTCCTTGCCCAAACACAAAACCCAAAAAGGGCAGCGAAAATGCCAGTGCACTTTTTAAGGAGAGTATTTTAGAAGCTGCCGTTGCTGAAGTGTTTCGCTCTTCAACATAGATACCTTGAAAGTACTACAGTGGAATTGTAGGTCTTTGATTTCTGCTTCTACTGACTTACTTTGCTTAATTAATCAGTTATATCCGGATATAATCTTATTACAAGAAACTTGGCTTAACCCTGTTAAGAATTATCATTTAAACAATTTTAGAGCATTTCGGTTAGACCGTCCATCACTAGGAGGTGGTCTAATTATACTAGTCTCGAATAAATTTTGCCGCACAGCGAGCATAGCTTTTCAGCTTATGTCCACAGACTGTGAAATTTTGGCAATAGACCTCTGTCTGCCCGGGCACCACCCTTTTTCACTTATAAACGCATATTTTCCAACGGGTTTGCATAATACTCAACAATTAGATACTGCCTTAGCTAATTGCAAGAATGATTTCCTTCTGACTGGTGATTTCAACTCACATCATGTTTCATGGGGATTTCGAACAGACCATTCTGGTACTCTTCTGTGGGATTGGATGATTAATAAAAATCTTACCTGCCTAAATGATAGACAGCCTGCATTTATTCGCGGACGGACACGATCGGTATTAGATCTCACGTTTTGCAGCCCAAGTGTTTCAATAAAGTCTTGGAAAACAATTGATTTCTCTTCAAACAGTTACCATCTTCCTGTATACTTTGAAATCTCATGTGCTGTGAAATCTATTGAAAGGACAGAGAAAACATTGATCAATGGAGGAGGAAAGAACTTTATTCAGAGTCCGGCGAGTAGATGGGGTGGGCGATTGGCCCCGCCTAGGTTACGGCCAGGAGTCCTTGAATCCTGGCGGCTTCCTCGGCCCGCTGGACGGCCCACATTTGGTCTTCGAGGACGGAACTGAGCATTGCGGCCTCCCAGCGCGCGCGAAGGCTGTCAGCAGAGGCCGCATACTTGTTATGAGTACTAATCCCTCTACATTCCCATAACATATGCTCCAGAGTGGCTCTGGAGTCGCAACGCTTGCACCTGTCCGTTTTGTATATATCAGGATATATAATGTGCGATAGTGCAGGATTCGGATATGTCCTAGTTTGTAACTGCCGCCATTCGACAGACTGTCTTTTTGTTAATTTTGGGTGAGGGGGCGGGAATATGCCCCTCTGTAATCTATAATGTTTTGTAATTTCATTGTATCTGGTCATTCTGTCTTCCCACTCCCACTCGTCTGCCACGCCGTAATCACCGGAGGAGGTTGGGGCGGCACTTGAGAGGGCAGCTCGGTCGGTGAGCCCTCGAGCTGCGTCATGTACAGCCCCATTGTTGCTGTCCCCCGCGATGGCATGAGCAGGTGTCCATATAATATATGTATTTCTGGGGCTTGTTCGACACCCTCCTTTGATAATACGTAGTGCCTCCGGGGAGATGCGGCCGTTGGCAAAGTTTCTCACTGCCGTTTGAGAGTCACTGACTATCACGGTTGCGTTTGTCTGAGCTACAGCGAGCGCTATGGCTACCTCTTCCGCTGTCTCGGTACTTGTGGTGCGTATCGTCGCGCATGTCATACAGCGTTTGTTGCTATCGATTACGGCTGCGGTAAACCCCCGTTTGCGCTTGTATCGAGCAGCGTCTACGAAAACTGCGTCCTTGTCATTACCAAACTTTTTTTGTATTTGTTTTGCTCTTGTCTCTCGTCTAGCTTTATTGTGTTCGGGGTGCATGTTTTTTGGCAAGGGTGGTATCATCATTGTTTCCCTGGTCTCTTTTGGAATGTCCACCTTAACGCCGTGTTGCGTGTGATACGTTATACCTAGTCGCTCTAGAATATGTCTTCCTGCTCGTGTCTTAGAGAGACGTTCATATTGCGCCGTACGCTGCGCCTCAATAAGCTCATCTATTGTATTGTGCAGGCCTAACTGTAACAGTTTGTCGGTGCTTGTGCTAATCGGTAGCCCTATAGCTAGTTTGAATATTTTTCGAATGAGGCAGTCTAGCTTGATCTTTTCCGCGACTTGCCATTTTAAGTATGGCGCTACGTATACTATTCTGCTAATCACGAATGCCTGTATCAACCTTATCGTGTTTTCCTCCCGCATGCCACTGTGCTTAGTTGCTATCCTTTTTATGAGTCTCATTATTTGGGCTACAGTTGCATCCAATCGCCTGAGGATTTCTCCATTGTTGCCCTTGGCTTCGATGAGCAGACCCAGTACTCTGATCCTGTCGACTATGGGTATGGTTTTTCCATCGGCTGTTCTTAACTGTATTTCTTCTCTATGAGCAAGACCTTGCAGGCAGTTGCCTGGTTTGCGACCTCTACGAGTAGGTCTGTACAGCAACAGCTCTGATTTTTCCGCAGAGCAGGCTAGCCCAGTACCTTCCAGATACCGCTCGACCGTTTCGACTGCTGTTTGAAGCGTTTCCTCTATTTCGCCATCACTACCACTTCTCACCCATAGGGTGATGTCATCTGCATATATAGTATGATTCAGTCCTTCGATTCCTTGGAGTTTGGTTGGCAGTCCAATTAGAGCCAGATTGAATAACATAGGCGATAATACCGAGCCTTGCGGCGTACCTGCACTGCCCATCTCAATTTCCTCTGAAACTAGGTCCCCTATCATGATCTTTGCCTTCCTTCCCGTCAGGAAATTACGCACGTAATTGTACGTCCGTTGTCCCAGATCTAGATCGTTTACCCTTTTTAGCACCGTTGCATGGGTTACATTATCAAAGGCCTTCTTGAGGTCTAACCCTAGAATGGCCTTTGTCGCTGTTCCCGGATTATCTATAATCTGATGTTTTAACTGTAGCATTGCGTCTTGCGTTGAGAGGTTCCTCCTGAACCCTATCATTGTGGGTGGAAGCGCATCCCGGTCCTCTAGATAGGTAGTTATCCTCTCCAGAATCACGTGCTCCATGAGTTTCCCCACGCAAGATGTGAGAGATATGGGTCTCAAGTCCGCAATCTGCACTCGCTTGCCTGGCTTGGGTATTAACACGATTTTTGCCGTCTTCCATTGTTGCGGAATCTGTCCTGCCTTCCATGATTTGTTAATGAATTCAGTTAACTTAGTTATGGACTCGTCATCCAAATTGCGTAGCGTTTTGTTAGTTATGCCATCTGGTCCAGGTGCTGATCTAGTATTGAGTTTTTGCAAGACGGCCCTCACTTCTGCCTCCCCGATCTCGTTGTCTAAATCATCATTTGTTAGCCCTGTGTAATCAGGGTGTGTAACGGGAAGCGCTTGAGAGATGTATGTTTTCTTGATTTCATTCAGGAAATCCTGCTCTGTACCTTGATATCTTTGTATTAACCGATTAATATTGTGCCTTTCTGCCAACTTGTTTCCGTCCGGGTTTAACAAATGTCTAAGGATGGTCCACGTTTTCGCCATTCCTATCTGGTTGTCCATGTCATTGCACTTTTCCTCCCACTGTTGTCTGCACAGCTGCTGGGCGTATTGCTCTATATCTCTGTTCAATTTAGCTATCTTTCTACGAAGTGTCCGGTTGTGCCTTTGGTTTTTCCACCTCCGTTGTAAACCTTCCTTAGCTTCCCACATGTGGAGAAGCTTATTGTCTACATACTCTAGCTGCGCCTCCGGTGGCACCGTTTGCGTAGCGGCCTCCACGTCTCGTTTTAACTTTTCGGTCCATTCCTCAATACTCCGTATCATTTCGTCGGGCTCCTCTCTGATGTTTCGGAACTTGTCCGAATCGACAAGTTTAAGTTGTCTGCCTTTTGCCTTCCGCGGCCCTGCCCTCACCGTTATTTCAAGTATAAAATGATCGCTTCCCAAGTCATGTTGCGTATTGGTCCATTGCGTGTCCAGTATATTTTTGGTGAACGTCAAATCTGGCGTGGTATCCGCGCAAACGCAAGTACCTGTTCTTGTAGGAATGGATGGATCGGTCACGAGCGTCAGGCCCTCCTCCTGTGCGTCCAACCACAAGTTCCTGCCTTTCTGGGTTTCGATCCTGTATCCCCATGCACCGTGTGGGGCGTTGAAATCTCCTCCAATCACTAGCGCCCGGTTGCCCGTTATAGCGAGGGTTTTTCGAAACAGCGTGCGGAATTTGTGCTTTCTGCATTTAGGACTGCTGTAAATATTCAATACGAAAAGACTGTCCTCTGTTTTTCGCGTGGGTATGAGTTCGAGGAGAATGTGATTTATTGCCTTGATTTCCGTGTCATGTTGCACCACCGCGTGATATTTCGCTTAACCAACGTTGCTAATACCTTTGTCTCCCCATCAGCACTGCCGAATGACTTATATCCCGACAGTTTGACCAGCCCGTGCGTTTCTTGCACCATTATAACATCCGGGGTGCTGGTGTCTTTAAGATGTTGTTGCAAAATGTATCGTTTTCGATTATATCCTCGACAATTCCATTGCCAAATCGTGTAGCTATTTTGTCTGTCCATGGCGGCGTTACAGGTTCTCTAATCCCTCGGTGGGCACCGAGGTCCTAGCGTACGGTTTAAAAGACGTCTTAACTGGGCCCCCACCACTTGACTGCGATCCCCATATTGCTAGCTTGGCGTCGAAATCAGCCACCATTTGCTGCACTTTCTGCAGTATCGTCTTGCCTAGCTCCTCAATTTTGGCCTCTATGTTTGCCTCAAATCTAACTTCTTGTTGTTCGAGCTTAGTTTGCAATTTTTTTTCAATTTGTTCCATTTTGGCTTCCATGGTGTTTGCGAATTCCTCCTGTCTTTCTTGTGGCGTCGCCACTGCTTTTGGTTTCTTTACCACGCTTTTAATCGGAGCGTTCTCTGGTTTACGTTTAACAGGGGTGAGGGCTGCTACCTCTTCCTCCATTGCTGCGCCTTTTTCCTTCATTATAACTTGTGAGGTTTCCTCGTTGCGTGTAACCCCTCCGTTTTTCAGAAAATCATTTTCTTCCCTGAGTTTTCTAATCTCATCCATAAATGCAACATTGTTCTGCCTGATCTGCGCCAATTCGTTCTCTAGCGCCTTAATTTTACATTGAAAAGCAGCCTCTGCCTCCGCGCGCGCCCCGGAGGCCACATCAGCCCAGCTCACCTGGAAGGGTCCCGCGGTGCCACGGACGCCGCTCGGTCCTTTTGAGCTTTGGAATCCTCCTCCCTCCTTTGATCGGGGAGACCCGGTGTTGCCGGTGTTGGGTCTAGACCTCGATCTGGACCTCGATCTGGACCTCGATGTGGACCTCGATCTGGATCTCGACATAGATGTGGTGGTAGTAAACGTAGAGCGGTTTTTGTTTTGTGCTTGAAGCTTGGTGAAGGCTTCTGGTCCGGATGCGTCCCGCGTTCGATGTTCCGATCTTTGACCTGAGTCACCCCATCTTTGCCTGTGAAGTGTTTTCGCTTCCGTCTCGTAGTAAAGTGCTTCTTCTTCCTCCCGTCGGGCTCGTTCCCAGCGGCGTCGTTTCACCAGATACGGTACCTTAAATCTGGCCTTGCAATGGCGATCTGCCGTCGGGTGGTCTTTGCCACACAGCTGGCACTTCACTTCGCACTCGTGCTCCTGCGGTGGGTTCTTAGTGCCACACCCTCTGCATATTCTGTTATTCGGGCTCGGGCAGACGTCAGCTCTGTGACCAAGGCGTCCACACTGGTAGCACACGTCTATTTTCTTGCAGTATAGTGAGCACTTGACCAGTGCTCTTCCGTAGCTCACATAACTTGGGACGCGATGCCCATCGAAGAGGACGATGACGTTTGTGGTGTTTCCCATCCTCTTGGCCATGAGGACTGTCGGATTTCTCGGGGTTACCAGCATTTCCACGATCTCTCTTGGAGACACGTCCTGCGTTACACCTCGGATCACCCCTTTAGATGTATCTTCCGGAGCTGACTCGTACGCATTGGCTTCGAATTCTTTGTCCCCAATCTTCAGTTTAGCAATGGTTCTGTATTTTTCGGCGCGCTCCTCTGATGGTGTGCTGACCACTAGAATGTTCTGTTTATAGTTGGCACATACCGTGTCTTCTTCCGATTCATTCCTGGGTATTTTAGCGGCGTTGGCGATGCAGCATTCTAGACGATTGATCCCGTAGTCAGTGACCTTGAAGCCGTCACGTGGGCGCACAATTATCTTGTAATCTTCCTTCGGCAGACGGGGCATCCTGCTCGCAGCCGCAATTTGTCTTGCTCTCTGTCCCTTCCTCCATCTATTACTGACCACGTTCTCGCTTGAGAAGTGCGTTTCTTGGTCCTTGGCTTCATGCGTTGTGGTTTCTTTGTTGGCTCGTCCTTTTCTGTTCACAAGGCGCCAACCTGCGTCGTTCTCATACTCTTGTTGCGTGATATCTTCGCCATCCACGCTCATCGTAGCCATCCTGTGGCATTAACCCGATAAGACGCCGCCTTGAAGGGGCTCAAGACGCCAGCGTCCGTGGGCTAGGCCAAGCGCATTATGCACAGCAGCAGGAGGCAACGGCGTCGTGCGTTCGTCGGCGTTACATAAATGTGGTCAATGTGCCGAAAATTAAACGTCCACCTACTTGAGAGTGGTATCGCGGGGTTCCGTGGAACTTCCACTTTCTTCACTGTAAGAAGGCGTCCGTCAATTCTTCGATTTCACGCTGAGAATCACTGAAAATCTGCGGAGCCGACGCGACATGCGTGTCTGCACTCCGTGGCCCCCTGGCGGTCCCCCAACATTGATCAATTACAAAAAAATTTAAAGACTGCTTGCGTTCCAACATTAGGGCAGTGTCCAGTGGTCAAAATGAAGACCTCGGCAGAAATCTCTGTTCTGCTTTAAAAATCTCCAAGAACACTTCAGAATTTGTAATTGCTTCGTCGTCATCCAAAAGTGCCCAACCTAGTAGATGGTGGAATGATGAGTGCACACGAGATTATAGAAGAAGAAAAGCTGCATGGAAAAGACTTATATGTAATCAGAGTCCAAAAAATTGGAAGGATTATCAGTTCATTGCGGCAACATTTAAACGCACTGTATCGCGAGCGAAAGAGCAATATGACCAAGAACATTTCGAGTACCTGTCTAAATCAAATAACAAACGTGCTTTATTCAACTTCCTTCGTGGTAGGAAGAAGACCCCTATACCAGGAAACGTTGACTCAGTAGTTTACACCTCACAGGAACTACAGGAATCATTGAATCAGTTGGATAAAGAATTAGAAAACAGGTTCTCAACACATCTTCCTAATTCGGCTTACACAACAACCATCTATGACTACACAGAAATATCGACTTCCGAATTAAATCAGGCTATGGAAAGCTTGCCAAATGCAGCACCAGGCCCCGATGGAATAACAAATACAATGCTAAAAATACTTCACAGGGAATATCCGAATGATCTGTTAGGTCTCGTCAATTATTCCCTTAGAAGAGCATGGATCCCTTCTGAATGGAAGATGGCGAAAATTATACCATTGCTTAAGAAACAGGGGGCAGGCTATAATTTAGACAACATACGACCGATAGCCTTAACATCTAATGTAGTAAAACTTATTAAAAGGGTACTTCATGGTCGTATAATTAGGTTTATTAACGAGAAACAACTGTTGAGTCCTTCCCAAATTGGCTTTAGATCTGGATATTCCATATGGCATGCACATGTAGATCTGGAAAGTCGTATTCATATTGCCCGTCACAAAAAGCACTTTGCGGCTTTAGTAACGTTAGACATATGTAAAGCATATGATAGTGTAGAGTATTCTATCTTGACTAATCAGTTATGGAGTCATGGACTTCCACCTTATATAGTAGCATGGGTGACGGAATTTTTAAGTAGAAGAGAATTCTATTGTTATCAAGGCGGTTTCTCTTCCTGTAAGCACAAGCAAACCCGAGGTGTACCTCAGGGGTCAGTACTTTCCCCGGTTTTATTCAACATATTGCTTAGTACCATCCCCGTTCATCCAGAAGTGAAAACCTATGTTTATGCCGATGACATTGCTTTCTTTGCATTGGCACATGACTTCCACTGTCTCTACACTATCTTGCAAACATATCTTAATAGAATAGAACATTGGTTGGATGGATTGATGTTGAACCTGAATACCGGTAAATGTGCTATTCTCGTTTTTCCAATCAAAGATCCCGTGCACATATCTATTAATTACAAGCTTCAAGATATCCCACAAGTACAATCATTGAAATATCTTGGAGTTATGTATAATGAGCATCTAAATTGGCGCCCTCACATTGAATACATCGCGACAAAAGCAGTACGCGCGATGGGCGTATTGCGGAGGTTGAGCAATTGTAGATCAGGTATGAGAAGAAAGGCACTTTTGATTATATATAAAATGTATGTCCGACCTGTGTTGGAGTTTGGCTGCATTCTTTTTTCTGGTGCGCCAGCCTACAAACTTCGGCCGCTCGTTCTGTTGGAAAGAGAGGCTTTACGGCTCTGCTTAGGACTTCCAAAGTATACTGCAAATGCAGTGTTATACCTTGAAGCACGAATACCAACCTTATTATGTCGCTTTAACATTCTTACTGTGCAGACCTTTTTACGACTATATGAAGCACCGTTTAACCCTGAACAAATTATTTTTATTTCCAATCCTGACCTATTCCTCTCCGTGCATTGGCCCAGATTTACCAAACCACAAATAGTATTTGTTCAATCGTTACTTGAGCCCCTAAATGTACACGTTCGTGATCTGATTCCTTTAACTGAGCAACAAAATTCTCCAGAAATTGTTTACCATGATATCTTCCCAACTCACGCAAAGCTATTACCTACAGGCATTTTAAATGGTTTATTGCAGGACCATTTAAGTACTCTGCCAACAAATGTCATTATAGCAACGGACGCATCTCAATCACATGAAAAATCAGGCATTGGAATATATTGCCCCGTACTTGATTGGTCATTTTCACTTCGCTTACCGGACTTTCTTCCTGTCTTTCTGGCTGAATTCATGGCAATAATGTTAGCTTTGCGAAAGGTAAATATTTCCATTCCAGTTGTAGCAGTCATAACTGATTCATTATCAGTGTGCTCTTCTGTGTCCGCATCTGGTCACTCACCTATAGCGAAACTTTTTAAATCGTTGATCCCCTGTCATCTCCGAAGTATTCATTTAATCTGGACACCAGGGCACAAAGGTTTGTTGTTAAACGAAATAGCTGATTCTCTTGCGAAGGCATCCCTTTCGACACCAATTATTCCTATTTTCCCTCATACAGTATACATTACGGTGGCGCGATTTCGCACACTTAAAATCAGGCAAAATTTATCTGACCCTGCACTGACGGCTTCTCCAGAGTACAAACACTTGTTATTTCCCTGGCGCAGTGAACTGACTAAATCAAGGATGATGGAAGTTGTCATCACAAAATTTCGTTGCCGCGTTACCTCCCTCAATTTTTACTTGCATAGATCAGGCATATTGAATTCCCCTATGTGCATTTACTGTAATCAGGAGGAAACGATCAGTCATTTTTTATTACATTGTCGCCGTTTCGATTTATTCAGGCAAAGCATACTAGCACCACCTCTTCAAAGACTGGGCTTGCAACTATCACAACCTGATCTTCTTTCATTTGGAGCCTCTACACTGGGTTTCAGCCACAGGGATGTTTTATTCGCCGTTCAAGAATACATCACTGCGACTAAACGATTTTCTTGCTAAATTGCTGTCTCACTATTTTTCTCATTTCTTTTTCTGCAAACTTGATATCGGTATTTCAAATCAAAATTAAGTTACAAAAAAAATTGTAGGAATGACGCAATGCTGAAAGTTTAGGGCAAATTCACCTTATAATCGGCCAATCCCCTTCTTTGGGTACGAGCCATTCGCACAGGAAAACAACAACAACAACACAATAAGGTGATATCACCGCGTAATATAAGGTTTAGGCGGACGACATGCACAATCTCTGTTCGTGGTGAGTGGCGTTGGGTCGTTACCAAGCCTCCGTCTGGAATAACTTCGTAGTTGACCCCGTTCAACCGCCGTAATACTTTGTAGGGTCCGAAGTACTTGCTCAGGATTTTTTCGCTCGGACCTCGCCGTCTAACAGGAGTCCAAACCCACACTTGGTCGCCAGGTTTATAGGAGATTTGTCGATGGTGGATATGGTACCTTCGGGCGTCTTTACATTGCTGCGATCTTATGTGCACGCGAGCTAATTGACGTGCTTCCTCTGCATGCTGATAGTAATCGTCGACATCAGGAGTTAGTAGCTCTTGCTGGTCGATGTCACAAATAATCATAGCGTCTAGCGTGGTTTGCACGTCTCGACCGTAAACGAGGCGGAATGGTGCGAACCTTGTCATTTCCTGGGTTGCGGTGTTGTACGCAAACGTTACGTATGCCAGGATTTCGTCCCACGTTTTATGCTGCACATCCACGTACATAGAAATTATGTCCACCAGCGTTTTGTTCAGCCTTTCTGTTAAGCCGTTACTCTGAGGGTGGTATGCGGTTGTCTTGCAGTGGTTCGTGTAACTGAGCTTGAAGATGTCGTCCAACAGTTTTGCCGTAAACACTGTTTCTCGGTCAGTGATTACGAATGACGGGGCGCCGTGACGAAGCACCATGTGGTGCATGAAAAACTGGCGACTTCAGATGCTGTATTGCGTGGCAATGGCTTCATTTCAGCGTAACGCGTAAAGTAATCAGTTGCGACGATGATCCACTTGTTTCCGGAGTGAGACAAAGGAAACGGTCCAAGGAGGTCCATCCCAACTTGGTCAAACGGCGTACGCTCCGAGACCAATGTTGCTTGCGTCAGTGCGCACCTCCTCATCGAAATAACCGAGTGCAGAAGTGGAAGACAAACGGTGTTGCAGTTCCGCAAAGGCAGTCGCTTGTTCGTCAGTCCATTAAGATGGGGTGTCGTCACGCGTAAGTCTGATGAGAGGCTCCGCAACCTTAGAGAAATTTTCAATAAAGCAGCGATAGTATGCGCAGAGCCCTAGAAATCGCCGAAAACATTTTTTGTCTGTCAGAGCTGGAAAAGCGGCCACAGATGCAGTCTTCTCGGGATCGGGCCGAACAGCTGCAGCGCTCACAACGTGACCCAAGAACTTCAGTTCATTGTAGCCGAAATGGCACTTCTCAGGCTTGAGGGTAAGGTCAGCGGATCATATGGCTTCAAAAACACTCCGAAGGCGACGGAGGTGCTCGTCAAACATTTTTGAAAAGACAACAACATCATCTAGATAGACGAGGCAACTTTTCCACTTGAGGTCAGCGAGAATGGTATCCATCATTCGTTAGAATATGGCCGGAGCGGAACAGAGGCCGAATGGGAGCACTTGGAATTTATACAGGCCGTCGGGAGTTACAAAAGCCGTTTTTTCGCGGTCACGTTCATCGACTTCAATTTGCCAATAACCACTTTCGAGGTCGATTGAGGAAAAGTACTTCGCTCGCCTCAGCCTGTCAAGAGAATCGTCCATTCGAGGCAACGGGTACACGTCTTTCTTTGTGACGTTATTCAGCTTCCTATAATCGACACAAAAGCGAACTGTACCGTCCTTCTTTTTTACAAGGACCACTGGCGATGACCAAGGGCTGCTTGATGGCTGTATTACACCGTCTTGAAGCATTTCCTTCCCTTGCTTTTGAATCGCGCGTCGTTCGGTTGGTGAAACGCGGTAAGGCTGTTGCCGTAGAGGGTAATCGATGTTTGACGGATTCTCCATGAACGTACAAAACAGGCGTGGAATTCTATCAACAGGTCGTTAATCCTTCGCTTGTTTTCGTCAGAAAGCGTTGGATTTATATCGACGCCCCGGAGAGGTGCTTCGGGATTATCGGTTGCCTCGGAAGCAAAACATTCAGTCACATTGGTTACTAGGTAGGCATAGGCAATGACAGTACCAGGGAAAAGGTGTCGGCGCTCGTAGCTGAAGTTCGTAACAAGTACCTCGCAGTGGCCAGCCTGTAGGTCTACTAGGCTTCGTGCTACGCAGACACCTTGGGAAAAGAGTAGGGATCGATTGCTCTCCGCCACCATTTCACCGTGTGCTGATTTGTTACACGCCACTTGAATCATAACACTTGAGTGCGGTGGTATCGTCACAGCATCGTCAATTACCCGCAGACATACTCTATCGTGGCTGGGATTATGCTCTGGTGTGGTGCTTTTTGTCGAGAACGTGACGAGGCGTTGTCGAATGTCGATGATAGCACCGTGCTTCCTGAGGAAGTCCACGCCAATGATCAGGTCTCGAGAACACTGACGGAGAACGCTCAAGCTGTCAACGAAGGTAGAACCACGAATCTGTATTCGTGCTGTGCAAACGCCTAGTGGCATGACGATGTGCCCGCCAGCAGTACGAATTGGCCTGAGGTTCCAAGGCATCGTCACTTTTTTTAGGAGAGCAGCCTGTTTTTCACTTATTATAGAAAACTCCGCACCCGTGTCAACTAAAGCACTGACTCACGCTTTATGACGCTTCTAGGCTCATTCCATAGATACGCCCACCTAATTTATTTGATTGAGTATTGGGATGCTTTTCGCGCAATGTAGAGGGCAGTCGCGCCAGCGCAACGCTGTAGCTCTTTCGCTAAAGCAACAACTACATAACGGCTTGGCCAAAACGAATGCAGTGTGCCGAAAACATCATATTGGTTCATATCATATTGGTTCACCAAGCATACGAATTGCCACGTCTGAGTTCTCGTACAAAAGCTAGAGAAGTGCCGGCGAGTGCGACCGGCGGCTGTCGGTGAGAAGACACTTAATTACGTTCTCTGGAAGTGCTTTATTCGCGTCGCATCGATGTTTGTTGCTTCTTGAGCGGACACCATACACAATGAAAAATGCTTCATTTAGGTTAATTGATGCCATGGCTGCGCTGTATTGTCATACTTAATCGTCGAAATCGTGTATTCTGAAACCCGGAAGCACGGATAACACAATTGTACGGGCTCGGCCGGTAGGCCTAACCTTTGGTGGAAATCATGGTGGTAGAACATGTAGTGTACAGATCCCAGCTTGGTACACTATATAAATTGCCCGCCATTATAAGCCCACCCATCATCTGCTTACTGCTTCCCAGCATTATCGCGATGGTGGACAGAGCTTCTCAGCTTGGTACACCATGTGGCCCACCATAACAAGCAGCACCCATCATCTGCTTAGTGCTTCCCAGCATTATCGCAATGGTGGGAAGAGTTTCTCAGCTTGGTACACCATGTAGCCCACCATAGTAAGCACCACCCACCATATGCTTAGGGCTTCCCAGCATTATCGCAATGGTGGACAGAGTGTCCCATTATTGCCCACTATCTAGCCTCTGCTTTCCACCATCATTTCCACTTTACCCATCATCTGTACACCATACCACACAGTATGTCCCGGCATAACCACCCTATTTTCCACTACGTCCCACCATAGCCATCATAATTTCCACCATGCCCACGATTATTTCCACCATGCCCACTATTATTTCCACTACGCCCACCATGTTTTCCAGTATCCACCATCGCAATTTTTCCGATAGGGCTGTATTTCTTTTTCAAAAGATCAGCTACCATAAATGTTCACTTAAACAGGAAATCATCTCGGCATCTTCATACGTATCATTGCATCTTCATTCCTTTTTCATTCAAGGTTTTCATTTCTTTTTACTGCACTAATTTTTTTCAGACTTCTTTTTAGCGAAAACGAGCACTGAGTGAAACCGCCTTACGCATTCTATCGCCTGCATAGAGGATGCGTCATCATTCAAGGCTGCACTAATGGATTACGTCTCCAGCCTATTCTAACTTAGTTTGAGCATGTATGTTGTATTGCTATGTTGTGTTTGTTGCCTTTTTTGTTTTAACCCTACCCCCTCTGTAAGGCCTTTATGCGCCCTGAGGTTAAATCAATGAAATGAACCGCATGTGCCCTGCGAAACATGCCACGCTCAGTCCGTTTTGCAAAAGAGAAAAAGGCTTCCTGCCACTTATCTTGGCAGATTGCTCAGAACTCAAGACCCCCTTCCTTCCCTTTCCCCTAACACCCTCAACCCCCCACCTCTTTCGCGTGGGAGACCTTGATATCCAGCCCCCTCCTACCAGCTCGGCTTTCACTGACGAACAAGGGCTAGGATCTGCTGAGAACATATGGGTCCTGTAACCAGTGTACCACCTCGTCTGGTGCCCGTGTGCACCACCAATATAGTTGGGCTCATTGAAAGTCGATTCATCTCTCTGATTCTCATCATCTAATTTTGGGGCTATGTGGACTCCCCAGTTTTAGTTTCTTGTAATGTGTCACACAGCATCCCACAACAGGAATTTCTTGTAACCCATTATTACACGCTTTCTCCAAATAAATAGCAGTCCCTTCCCTGTTCTTGGGCTAGCTTGACTTTCTCTTCAGCACATCGGCATTAATACACCTTTTGCCTCTACCAGATAGTACATCTAGTACCGAAACAATCAAAGAATTGCAATTGCCATTGGTGAACAGACCCTGCCACTCACTTAATCTCTTGGTTTCCCGCCCATATGGGTGCGGACGTTCATCAGCACGTACATTACTTCAACGAGCTTGCCCATGACCGTGCGCGAGATATAACGCACCGCGGCGGCATGGAGGCCTTATGGGGTCAGGATGAAATCCAGCATAACGATCCACTCCTTATGTTTAATGAATTCACATCTCACTATCGGCTAAGTAGAAGGATCTATCCTCTTCCTCACCCGAAGTTAGACAGGTCTCAGTCAAGTACACTTAGAATGCTCCAAACGGGCTCGTTCCCCTCGCGGGGCCTTCTCAGTCGTATCTCCACAGACGTTAACTCAAGTTGTCTGGAATGTAATGAAATTTATTGTTCCTTAGCGCACATGCTTTGGCGATGCCCCGCGTTACCTAACGGCCCTCTATCCAGCGAAGCCGACTGGGAAGAGGCACTCCGGAGCCCATCGCTCCAGGCACAAATCCAGGCAATCCAGAGGGCCCAAGAAAGGGCGGAACATCACGGTGTCCCAGCCCCGACTTGGACGCGGCCAGCGGCTTCTGCGGGTCCCCGATAGGGGTTCCCGCGAAAGCTCCTCAGGATCACATAATGTTCATTGTCTGTCTGTCTGGGTCGTTCTATGCCAAACGTCCCAGCCATTTTGGTGACCATCTCAAATGTATTCGAAAAAAAACAACAATTGTGCTGATTCACTGTGTTCAAAACAGTGAACTGCTAAAATTTTTCTGAAAGAAAAAATTTTTGGTCATGTGGCTGCCTTCTGAGTTTCCTGAAAATGTCGTTTGGGTGTTGTTTGCAGAAAAGTTTATTTTAAAAGTACCGCTCCTTCTTTCTATACCAACATTGGTCTACATGTTAAGCAAAGGTGCTTGGGTAAGGTGTTTGAAGCTCAGCAATATTAGTGCAATGTTACTGGCGCGTATGCTTACAAGAATTTAGCCAAAATGTCTTAAGTTTGCAGTTTTTTTATTGCAATACTGCAGTTCGTATGAATACCTGAGTAGTGAATACTTTCTCGACAAAAGGTATATTTTTAGAAAAAAATATTTTCAGACCTCTCAAGCATCTAAACTTTATGAGAAAAAATCACAAATTTTGCAAGTCGTCCTTTTTGTCCATATTGAAACTCAATTTGCACCTTGTGGTACTATAATTAAGTCACCTTTATACCTAAATCAAAAGCAAATAAGCAGTTATTTTTATATGCAAATGTCATCATTACATTTTTGTTTCAGGGAAGAAAGTAATTTTTGAACTTTCCCATTGGAGCCCATCTTCCAATCTGGTCATACAACAGCTGCCGCTTTGAAATTCCACATTGCCGTCGATAGGAAAGTTTCAAAATTAATTTCTTCCTTAAAACAAAAAATTTAATGATTAGCTTTGCCATTTGAAAAGAAGTGCTGATTTGCTTTTGATTTAATTATTAAGGTGGCTTTCAATTTGACCACCACAGGGCGCAAATTGCATCTGAATATAGACAAAAATGACAATTTTGTTAAATTTATGCTTTTCTATCTATCTATCTATCTATCTATCTATCTATCTATCTATCTATCTATCTATCTATCTATCTATCTATCTATCTATCTATCTATCTATCTATCTATCTATCTATCTATCTATCTAGCCGCTCACGTTTGGGTGCTTTTGTGATCACTTCCTTAACTTGGCGTGAACCAAAATTAGTATGGGAGGGTTCCATAGTTTGACAAGTACGACGCGCTGGTTAAGACATGAATAAGGTCACAATCCTGTCATGCGCGTCGTCAAACACTTCCTGCTGAATAGCACATACCCACGGGTATGTGCCACAAGTAATTGACACTTAATTTTTTGCTTCTACCCAGGAATGACGAGAACACACGTGGAAAATTTTGACACGTGTGCATTGAGAAATTATGAACCATTTCCCGAAGTGAACCCTGCTGGGATGCAAAGCAGCAGTGGTGCGCACGTGGTTGACCCAGTTGAAATGGGCGTCGACGCGAGTGCTGGAAGAACGGCTTGAAGCGAACTCGGTGTAACGTTTACTCGAGTAAACGTTTGTTTGAAACGCAAAGACATGGGAGGTGGGTTGGGTTTCGTGTGAGTTTCATCACAGATAACGAGCTCAAAGAGTGTTTCCACTCGACGTGCGGTGGAGCGTTGCGGGTGGTGGAGAGGGTGAAGCGGGAGAGATGTGTGTTATGAGCGGGTGGAGGAGCCGGCAGCTGCTGCGGGTGAGACGTTAACGCGCAGCTGCGACTTGACCTACTTGGCACTGCTCCAATACCTGCGGCAAGTGAAACGCACCGCGCTGCGTTCGCACGGACGTACGTACGGCGTTACACACGTAAGTCAGAGATGCTTTGCATCTAAAAAGCCTTACATCGGCAAGGCTGACCCGACGAACGCAAGGAATAAATATCGCGGTCCAAGCAGGAATCGAACCCAAGCATTCTGCGTGGCAATCAAGCATATTCTACAACAAAGCCACGCCAGATCTCTGACCTACTTTTCAAATAGCTTAATACCTTAATATGGTCATGAAACGTTAATAGTGGTTGCAGTGGTGGCAATCTAGCTTTATGAACATTACATATGTACTCCTATGATGCAGCCGTGACGTCGGGTTAACGTCAATTGTTGCTAGACCCATGCGATGAAGTCAACTTATGCAGCAGCGTCCAGGGCTACCATTCTCACTAGCACCAGTACTTCATACCAGCTTATTGCTTCTGGTGTCCCTAACACTCAAGTTCATGTTTGCATCATTGCACAAGAGCAAACAACTGGTTGTATAAACACTTGGAACTCTTCAATGTATGTCTGTGTGTGGAACAATTGGACGTATATTTGGCGTAATTTCATGACATGACGCTATAAAAAAATTACAAGATGGTCACGCTAAGCATGTGTTCTCATGCTTCGCATAACGTCGATTCTTAAGCTATGTGGAATATGCTGAATTTTTCAGAAATATCCTTGGGCAAGACGTCCTTTTGGCACGAATCTTGACATAGGTATGTGTCACTTTTTTACAAGAAAATGTAACTTTTAGGAATGCTGATTAACATATTTTTAATCGTATAGTCAGTGTACTTAACATTTCAAGCAGTACTCTCTTTTATACTCATACAAAACACAGCTGTAGTGTATGGCTCATAGTTGAAGAAAATTCTGGCAAAGCACAACTTCCATTTCTGCAGTTAACACGACATAACTTAAGGGCCCACTGAACGCTTGTGTTATGCATGGTGTACTACTAAGTTATTACCGTTATTTCGTGCGATCAGGCTGACATTATGATCTGTGCATGATACAGCTCCTCAGCTGCACGATAGTGATTTGCGTCGCTTAGCTGTTTTCTGGCACGACAGGCATGAGAATTTTGGGACAGGATGGGACGAGTATGTACGCTAAATCTGAGTGCGCCATCAATTCAGTCGATCTGTGTATAGGAGCGAAAATTTAGCCAGGTAGTAATAAAAAAGTGACGCATAGGGAAAAAACGAGCAGCCCTCAAAAAGGGGGGTGAGAGAAGTTCGGTGTGTGTGTGCCTCCTTCTTTCTCTCGTTTCTTCTCTCTTTCTCTTTGAGAGCTCGTCTTTTTTTTTCTTGCTCTGTTCTCTGTTTTATCTTTCCTCTTTGTTTTCTTTTCTGCCTTTCGATGCATCAATTTCTACATTCTTTCTTTTCCAGGTGAGAATACACCACGGTTTCAGTTCACTTTAACTGAAACCATGGCTGTATACAGCTGGGATTAAGTACAAGCCAACAGGTTAGCAACATGTTCTAGTTGGTCCCAGCATGAACCGCTCGAGACTGAAAATGAAACCAGCTGGCCTGGAAATGGAATCAGCTGGAATCATTTATTATAATGAAACCAGTTGGTATGAATTATTATTATTATTATTATTATTATTATTATTATTATTATTATTATTATTATTATTATTATTATTATTAGTAGTAGTAGTAGTAGTAGTAGTAGTAGTAGTAGTAGTAGTAGTAGTAGTAGTAGTAGTAGTAGTATTTTTATTATTATTATCTTTCTTATGGCCATTCTCTTCATCCCAGAATACCTGTAGTGCAAGGCAAATAAGTGATAAGGGCTCACTGCCTTCATGATGGTTTTTTTTTTTTGTACATCTAATGCTGACAACATTTACAGTTCATTGTATGCCAGTACAAGTTTCATTTCAAAAAGGCACAGGGTATTTCAAGCAGTGCAAACAACTAAAAAACAGTTTGTGGAAAGCACAGGACTTATGCACAACCAAATATTGCTGTGTGCTGCATCAAAGTTTAAAGGGGCTGGCACTCCCTTACCTCCTATTGCCTTGCACCTCTCTGCCAGAGGAGGACATGGCACTGCAATTTATAGAAAGGTATAAAGCTACTCTGAAAAGGTCTAACTGCTTTTCCTCATACTGCCATCACCTGATCTTTTGGAGATAAGGTAAGGTTGCATAAAAAACAGGTAGCCGTGCATCAGTCATTCCCTAATACGTACCTCCTTCAAAAATCCAAAACATCCTCAGGATGTCCTGAAATGACGAAAATATTCTTGTCCTGTAGGGTGGGCCACAAGACTGGCTGATATATCTGGGTCCATTAAATGCAGTTAAAATATATAGGTCTCTGTAAGGACATTATAAATACTGCCTTGAACAGTGTAACAGAGGAACACAGATTTAATGAGTAAACCGCAAATTAAGTGCAATGTTATCAATGCAATGGTAATATTAATAGTAAAAAATGAATATATTACTAACATGATTATAAGAGTATTGTTTGGTTTCTGCATACAAAGTAACTAATTGCGAGGATTAAAAGGGGGTGCACAGGAAGGCAGTGAGGTATATTTATAACAAATGCAATCTAACGAATTCTCCTACTGAGCTGCAAACGAAAGCTGGTCTATTAACACTACAAGGTAGGGCAAAAATAGCAAGACTAAAGATTTTGTTTCAATAAATTCATAATGACATAAACATCAACTCGTCAAAAGTCATTTTTTTCTGTCGTTTTAAGTTAACACATTACAGGCACTCACAAACACTTAATAAATACACTTCCAAATCAAATTGCTATAAATATTCATACTTCACCCAAATCATAAAAGAATGCAAACCAAATAAGTCCTTTTGGTACTAATGCCTCATCTTTCACTGTGTCCTTAGATATGGTACAAGCGTCACGTGTAACCGAGAGAAGAGAGGACAAAGAAAAAAAGGCAGTATTTGCCGAACAGTATAATAGACAGCGCTTTCTTAAGAATTACATAGAAACTGCAGTTGGGTAAAGATAACTAGATGGCACTGTACCCCTACTCTCTGATTGACTGCATGGGGGGGCTGTGCCTGGATAAGCATAGAACGAGTAGATATCTCAGTCTCCTTTACAGTCATCATACGTAGTGGATCATTGGTGGGGCGTGAACGAAGCAGAGTGGCGGGCACGTTAAAGACGCTTGCGCTCGGCTTTCTTGGCACGCGTCTCATCGGTGTTACTCATGCGCCATCTGCATTCTCAAACACGATCGGACGCATAGACGCATGCATGGACGGACGCTTCACCCCACTCATCATCAGTCACTCCATGAATATGCTGTGATTTTTTTTAATTTCTTTTTTTCTTCTGGGATTTAAAAAATTTATTATTATTTTTTCTCATTTTAACTTGCACATATGTTGTAATACCACTACTATTATTATATTCTAACAAAGCTTATTAAGCAGTTCAGTACATCTACATCGCTCTACATTTCATACATCACTACGCAGTATAGATTTTATAATATGCTTCAAAGTTAGACTCCACTTATTCACTCATGAATTGTGCCATTCTCTTGATGCAGTTATTCATAGACTGAATTATTTTAGAATTTTCTAACACATTTGACAAGGTCAGTCATAAACATTTACTTTAAAATTAAGTCATCTGGACCTTGGCACTAACAAAGTTTAGTGCTTTGAATGCTTCGCATGAAATTGAACTCACTTAGCGCTCAGCTAAGCCCAGCTTATTTCTCATTTTAACTGCCAATGCCCTTCCTTGCTATCATCTAAATTTCATCATTATTTGTTGATAATGCTGTTGTCATTTGTGAAATTACTAACAGGAACTATTTGTACCACATGGTATAGATATATTGCTAAATAAAAGTAGGGTGGAATTAATCTGAAACTCCTGTACTAACTATAAAGTTGGCAATGCTAACCACATGCTTGGATTGTGCCATAAATGTCGCACCACTCCTTCCTTTCTTAATTTTAACGTACAACCAAACCAAAACATGTGCACCCATGTGCCTTTAACACATTTTGTAAACAGATTTGTCCAATGCCTATGAACAAGCCTTACCAATGCCTTTTGGCCTGTTTGACACTTCAGGGCCTTTGATGCACTGTAAGGGCACAAAAAAACTTGTGAGTCTTAAAAGTGACTTGTTTCAAAACTTTGCACTATGATGGTTGATTGAAAGTGATAAAATACTGAAGTTGACAAATGAGTTAGTTGTGGTGTATTGTATAGTGGTATGCATAACTTGTGAAAAAGAAGCAAGCATGCAAATTAGTAAATTCATAATGAAAACATAATGACATCAGTGCAAGATTGATTGTTGTTGTAACTCACCTGCAGTTTTATCGTAATTATGGAATATGAATGCTTCATTATCGTGAGTTTTGATGAACTGCCATTTAGTTTGTGAATAACAGTACGCTAAAGAGCATGTACATATTCTTGTTTGGTTGTACAACAACAGTGTTAGGAAATATTTTTAAAGAATGAGTGGTAAAAAATTTGTGGCACAAGCCAAGAAGATCATTAGCACTGCTCATTTTGTAATCAGCCGGGACATTCGAAAATAATTTAACAGACATCTGCCCAGCCAAGTATTCAAAATTACCAAGGAATTTTCAAGGGACGACTACATAATAATTGCACCTGCGTGCATGAGCTCGTGTCTCTCAGGTTTCATGCATGTGCTTCGTTATGGCAGAGCGTGGTGCAAGTACACCCAATGGTTGTCGGCCACTGTTTGGTACACATGTTGTGCAGCAAAATGAATTTGAAATAAATTTTAATACAAAATGTTTCATTGATATTTCCCAGTTGATGTATTATTTCCATTGAAATATAAAAACAAGTACATCGAAAACTGGCTGTATCTCCCTTTGCAGCTATGATAAGGACTCCTAGCAATATTAAAAGTAGGAATCGAGTATCTGGCGAAAACATCAAGCCCTTAAAATCTACAGAAGTGTTAAAAAAGGGTAAGTGACAATTGTATAGGTAGCAAAATCACTTTCCTAGAGCGAAGCAGCCAGCTGCACTAGATAAGCTGTCATGTTTAATGCGTATAACCTGCCAGGGATGAAACTTATGATACTTTTACATATTTTCTATTTATTTCAGTCCACTTAACATTTTAAATATTATTAAACTAGTAAAAAATATTTAGTTCTACGAATAATGGCGACTGAATCAAATAGAACGGTATTCAATTTGGTATGTGAAATCGTAGAATATTTTGCACACCCTTCGAATTTGGCAGTTTCAGAATTTCCCTGGGACACGTACTTCTCCATATGGGCTTTACATGTTCTCTAAAGAAAGATTCTGGGCCATCATCATGAAATAATTTTTTTAATTAAGCCATCATAGCAAGTATTATACTTGTACTTCATTTGTTTTTTGCAAAGCAGTTGTAGGGTTCACATATTTCTGTTTTCAAGAAATATGAAGTGAATGAATGAAAGTATAGTTTGGCAGCTAACTGAATGATATAATGACCCCTATGGACTATGACCACTGGTAAGGTGGAGCGGGTGTTGTTACACGTAGACTTACAGGCTGTTAAGGATAGATAGACAAATCTGGCTGATTGTGTGCAAGTATTAGGGCATGTCAGTTCAGATTAAATACCAGACAAAGACTACAGACAGCAGTCCTGATAGATGTGAACTGTTGGAAGCAGTTCAAGCTGGAAAAGAAGTAGGGTATTTATTAGTGACACATTTGTTGAAACTTTGAAAACCAGGAAAGTTTCTCGAGCAGGCAATGTTGTGTGACGTTTTTGATGAATGTTAAATTGCATACTGTCACTCAGCACATGTGTCTGTTTTCTGATATATTTTCTAACAAAGCCACAAACAAAGATAGATGGCAGTTAACTCACGTCCTGTGTTTCCTGTCTTATGCAAGTGTCATTCTGCACTTTATTACCTTAGAAGTACTTGTATCTGGGCAGGTTGGTATAACATTATTAGGGGAAATTCTAGACGATGCGAATGTGTGGTGCAGTGTAAGTATTCTCTGTAGTTCAGCTGCGACTGACGCTCTTTCCCTGTGGTTTTTCATTTTTCCTGTGGTGCTTAGGCATCTAGAATTTTCCCCCTTAGCTTAATTACCTCCCTGAAGCTATACATCATCTTGCCCATTAACAACCATTGTTAAACTATTGTATGTGGCATTGTTGATGCAAAATGACCTTAGAGTATATGCTAAAGCTGAATGTGACAACCAGTTCACCATTTATAGGACCCGAAGCATTGACATTTTTTATATATTTGTTCGCACAGTGCTTCATTGGAGTCATGTAAGCTTAAAATATGGTGCTCCTACAAAGAAATTTTTCTTCCTGTGCTGTGACCAATGGGAAAAATATGTAGACAATAACGAAAAGAGATCACAACTAGGCTTAGCTGTGCGATGTGGGCCTCAATAAATTAATGTAATAAATAATGCAAGTGTGCCTATATCACCATGGTGTTGCCAGTTTATTATTACATTTGATATGAACCTTTGCTCGCTCCACCATGGTGTTCCTAAGGGTGTACACAGTCTTACCTCTGAGACAGCATTGCTAGAACTAATTTCACTGTCACAATCTTGAACAGGTGTGCGACAAGCATGCGCCAGTGCAGAGAACACAAGAGAAGTGGTCACTGCTTACACGTTCAAGGTCGTATGCACACACACCTGATTATGATTTTGCAGTGTCTTACATTTTGAGTGGAGTATACATGGTGATGGCTGGAGCCATCTCTGTGGTCACCAGCTAGACTGTCACAATGTGCATATTGTTGCTTGAGACAACTATTTAGGACAAAAAAAGGGCACCGTAGAAAAAAAATTTTTAGGCTAATGTAAGGGCTTGTGGTGAGGAGACTCTCAAAAGGTATATGGTGTGTCATCTTGCAATAGAGAAATAACATTTATACCTAGTTTATGTTAGTAGAAGTCTGCTAAACATAGGCCATACAAGCTTGTGGCTAGAGAAGGATGATGTCCAGAAAATACCTTCCTGAAATGTTAACTTGCACCGTTCTTCCTTGTCCTTCTTGGTGCACTGAAATTTTCGCCCTATAGGTACTAATTCCCTCAGTGGGTACTCTTGAAGGGCTTGTGAATAAGCTCACTCTTACTACCTGCTTTAACCAAGGGCCAATCCTGATGTTGAAACTTGTTTGCTTGGCAGAAATTTTTAACAGAAAAAGAAGCTTCACTCGTTACACAAATAAAGCTACAGCATTGCAAGATTACTATGATGTTATGTACACAGACCTCCCACATATAACTCACTAAAATGTCACCACTTACCTCTATGGTGAGCCTGATTAAGCCTTAAGAAAGCATGTAAGTTTCTTGATCCTATACTTTTTAATCAGTACATGAACCTTAAAAAAACAAGATCGTCACGTGCAGTGCATAAAACTAGTGCTTATGAACTGCAATGATGCCATCGAAAGCATCAGCAAAAGTAAATTCACTCTGCTGGAAAGCAAATTCTGCATGAAGCCTGTAAATGTACTGTTAACAAAGTCTTCTTGACAACTTCATCATGTCTATTTCTGCAATTTGCATAATCCTGTTTCATGCATACTTTGCTGTCCGCCCTATAATTATTCACCTCTGAGGTGTTACTCAAATGACCATGCTCATTTAACATACCTGCAAGCCTCAGTGCTAACCTAATAAAATTGGAGACATTAATAAAGCAATGCTCTATAATGCTCACCCCTTCAAAAAAAAATTTTTTAGCATCCCCTTAAAACTTATTTTTTTATAAACTTGATGATCAGAGATGCAATGTATCTCCACGCCTGATTACAGGCATTTGTCCAATTACAGCCACATTATAACAACAAGCAGCCTTTGTATGATGCTTGAACACATTCCATCATCTCAGGTCAACATCTTTTCTGAAACCATCTTGCATTTAGTTATACAACAGAATGGTTTTCATAAATCATTTCCTTGCTAAGCTCAACTTGCCCCATGACAAACTGTGTGTTTAATTTTAGACCATTCTTGGGGAGCTATTTTTCTTGATAACTAAAGAAAACACGATAAAGTGAACCATGAGCTTTTAAAAGGAAATTATCGAAATATGCACAATCATCTCCAATACCTAGCCTGAGTATATCTTTCAATATTAATGATCATTTTCATTTTAGAGCACATATCTGATGGCACAAAATCTGGAGTACCAAGGAGTTTGTCACAGGTATTTTTCACTTCTTTATTGGGGGCCATGCAAGAATTTTAAATTATTCATGCGATATACTACAAGTTTACTGCAGTGTGAATCACTTGCCACAATTAAAAAAATAATTATGGGGGGAACATCTGGACTCTTTACAAAGGTTGAAGTTGGTGCTGATGCCGTCTGTCGCATGACCAGTAATGAGACAAAGCACGGCGCATCGCATTAGGCCTAATAGCAGTACTACGCTTCCATTTTACACACACACACACACACACACACACACACACACACACACACACACACACACACACACACACACACACACACACACACACACACACACACACACACACACGCACACACACGCACGCGCGCGCGCGCGTTCTGTATGCTTTACTGCAATACACTGCAAGCTCTTCAGCCCATGACACTGCTGTATTGCGGCAATGTTAACTTTTCAAAAGACCTCTAGGGGTTAGCAATTTAAGTTCGACAATGCTCCCAGCAATGAAATTTCTATTTTATTCCTTTTTTATTTTTATACACTTGCCTAAACTAGTGTTACCAGCCATTCTGAATTTTGCTGGACTGTCCAAGACTTTGCCCGCGCTGTCCCAGTCGGGACAGATGTCCCCGATTTTTTCCGGACCGTTCAGTAAACAAAAAAAAAAGGAAACGTTTTGTGTTATTAAAGGCACGCCAAATAACGTGCGTCCAATTGATCACACAGACAAAGAAATGTTGCTGTGGATAGCTGCAAGGAACTTCAAACACTTCAGCTGACTTTTCGCGTCAACTTTTACTAGAGCATTCAAGAGCAAGAGAAAGTGTCACGAAGAGCACAGAGCAAAATTTAATGCCACCGACGCAATGAAGACCGACGCAATGAAGAGAAGAAACAACGGATTTGTTTGGAAGGCACCGCAACAAAGAAAACTAACCCATCCTTCACTGTTGGTTACCGCAATCTAAACACACACTGCTAAGCAAACAAACTGCCATCATCTGCGACCGCTTAATAAAGCCACTCGGACAAGAACGTTCTCTAATTCCAACTTGTGCATTCCGTATCTATCTCGCGCACTTGCGCAAGAACAAGCTTCAACGAAAGCATTGGCACAAGTATATACTTCCTCCCAAGTGACACCAGCTGTTTGATTGGTTCTCAAGCAACACGTACGCATGCACCTACCATACATCTGCGTAATACATGCGTCAGACCACGGAGGAAGGAAAAGGTTTTTCCTTCCTCCGTGCGTCAGATCTCCTCTAGGAAGATGCCTGCCGCATGAGAAAAAAAAACGGCTGCCACACCCTTTCTTTTTTCATTTTGAAATTGTTCTCGGTCGCTAGCGTCACTTGGGGCAAACGGTGCAACAACGCAACACTTTGCATAGCCTCCGAAACAGTAGCGCACAGTTGCAGGTCTTGAACAACTCTCGACTGGCGCGCCCCTATGGGCCGCATATAAAGAACACTTAAATGATACCGCCCGTTGCCATGATAATGAATGGATGGATATGGCTGTACCCTTTAAATTGGGCGGTGGCTAGCGCCACCAAGCCGTAATACCTAATGAACTCAAAACTATATTTATTTATTTTTTCCTTAAAAAGTGAGTTTGAGGATTCGTACTTTGCAGTGAAGAGTTTAATTTTCACTCGTGCCTTGACTTTAGCCACCAATCAGATAACCTCCTTCTAGTTAAGTCTACTTGCTTAAAGTCCATTTTGCCCTCCCGGTCCCTAAACCCCAGTTCTTTGAAAAACTCTGCGCCATCATCCTGAACTATAGGGTGAAGCCCTTTACAGAACATTATCAAGTGATCGGCAGTTTCTTCTTCCTCTCCACACGCACTGCATACTGTGTCTACCCCTTCGTATTTGGCCCGATATGTCTTGGTTCGCAGTACTCCCGTCCTTGCCTCAAACAGTAAATACTTAGAAAACAGCAGGTGGCCCGAATATTATCATAGATCCTTTCCTTGACAATTTCCTGCTTAAAAGTTCGATAGATCTCTAGTGCGGACTTCTTAATCATGCCCATTTTCCACATGTCAGTCTCCGTTTCCTTCACTTTCTTCTTAACCGATAGTTCTTTTTGGTTTGGCCACCTGCTGTTTTCTAAGTATTTACCAGTCAACTTCCTGGTTCGCTTCCTCCATTTTGTATCGACATTCTTCATGTACAAGTAGCTGAAAACCTTCCTAGCCCAACGCTCCTCCTTCATTTCTCTCAATCGCTTCTCAAATTTTATCTTGCTGCTAGCTTCCCTGCCCTCAAGTGATGTCCATCCCATATCACCTTGTACTCCCTGATTTGGTGTATTCCCGTGAGTTCCTAAAGCAAGCCTACCTATTCCACGTTGCTTAATTTTCTAATCTTGCTTGAGCTTCTGATCTCATGCACAAGACCGCATTGCCGAACGTCAGCCCAGGAACCATGACCCCTTTCCATATTCCTCTCACAACATCATACCTATTATAATTCTACAGTGCCCTATTTTTCATCACTGCTGCATTCCTGTTACCTTTAGTCGTCACGTATATTTCGTGTTCCCTCAGGTACTCAGTCCCATTGCTTATCCATACGCCCAGATATTTGTATTTATCTGTTATCTCTAGCGTGACGTCCTGTATCCTAAGCTCACTACCTTCGTTGTCATTGAAAATCATGACTGCTGATTTTTCCTTACTGAATCTAAAATCTAACCTATCCCCCTCATTACCGCAGATGTCCATCAATCTCTGCAAATCTTCCTTGTTGTTGGCCATTAGCACTATATCATCTGCGTATATTAATGCTGGTAGTGCCTGATCAATAAGTTTTCCTTGTTTGACTAAAGAGAGGTTGAAGCCTAGCCTACTTCCCTCTAATTTTGCCTCTAATCCTTGTAGGTACATCATGAATAATAAAGGTTACAGGGGGCACCCCTGCCTAAGCCCCCGTTTTACCTCTGCAGGCTTGGATACCTGTTTTTCCCACTTTATAACTACCTTGTTACCTTTAGAGACACCCTTTAAAAGATTAGTGACTACATGTTCCACGCCTAGTGTGTCCAGTATTCCCCACAATTCCTCTTGAACCACGCTATCATACGCTCCCTTGATATCCAAAAATGCTAGCCACAGGGGCCTGTGTTCTTTTTCTGCTATTTCGATGCACTGCGTCAGTGAGAACAGATTGTCTTCCAACCTCCTGTGTTTCCGAAACCCATTCTGCAGTTCCCCCAGCACCCCCTCATCCTCTATCCACGCCTGCAGTCTTTCCTTTATAATTTGCATCGCCAGCCTGTAGACCACTGATGTCACTGTTATAGGACGGTAGTTGTTTATGTCAGCTTTGTCCCCCTTTCCTTTATAGATCATGCTCATCCTGCTAAGTTTCCATCCATCGGGAACTTCACCATCGATTATTATTGTACTCACTGCCTCTCTCAGAGCCTGCTTAGACTTCGGACCTAATGTTTTTATCAGCCTAATTGGAATGCCATCTGGGCCTGTTGATGTACTACTAGGAACCCTTTTCTCAGCCCTTTCCCACTCTTGTTGTGAAAATGGAGCCGTTGCACCACTTGATTCGTCTTTGTCTATTGTGGTGCATAAAGTACTTCTTTGTTGAAATTTTTCTGTCACCCTTGTTCTTATATATTCAATAGCTTCGTCCCCTTCTAGCCTAGCACCTTGGGCTGTAGTTATAAAGTTCTGCTCTAGGCTCGTCTCATTTCTTAGGGAGTTTAGATGGTTCCAAAATTTCGCAGCTGCCTTTCTATCTTTTTTATGTACTTCTGCCAGCCACTGAGCTCCCTTCCTTTTAATCTTTTCATTGATCAGAAGGGATGCATCCCTTCTACAGCTTTGAAAGGTTGCCCATTTTCTTTCCACATCATCTGTCGGTTCACCCCGCTGCTTAGCATGTCTGTGTTCCCTAGAGGCTTCCTGACGTTTTGCTATGGCTCTCTTAACTTCCTCATCCCACCAACTTTTGGGTTTGTGTCTTCTTTTCCGGGGTGACTTGTCACGCGTCTTAGCAAGCTCTATCTCAAATAGTCTAATTAGATTCGTGTATGTCCACACTGTCTTGTTATCCTCCGTGATTACTTTCTCAATTTGTTTAGTGGCTATTTCAATTTGCCTTTCTGGATAAAAATTTCCCTGTAGTTGCTCATCTTGTCTCCTTCCCACTTTCACTGCTCTTCCAAAACTTAGCTTGATACGTTTGTGATCGCTACCCAGACTTCTGGAGCCACCTTCATCTATGTGCATTTCCCTGAGCTTATCATACATCCTATGTGACATCAGTGCATAATCTATCGTCGACTGAAGCCTTCCTACCTCCCATGTTATTTGCCCTTCACACTTCTCGGTACTGTTGCAAATGATCAAATCAAGCCTTTCACACATATCCATGATCATTTTGCCTGTCGGGTCGGTATACCCATCTATATCTTCTATGTGCGCATTCATGTCTCCTAGTATAATTATCTCGCACTCTCTTCCTAACTCCTGAATGTCCTTTGATATACACTCTACCATTGCCTGGTTTTCCTCTCTGGCCTTTGCTCCCGTCCACAAGTACACGAACCAAGGAGTGTCATTTGACCTGCCACTTTCCCTTTTAGCCATAAATGTTCCTTGCACTCCTGCTTGACCCTTTGCCAGTCTGTACTTTTATGAATGAATGCCCCAATACCACCCCCCTTTCTGCTGCCTTCTGTTCTATTACAATACTCCCACGCGTAGTCCGGATTGTTCGGAGGTCGTTCCATGTCCCTGAGATGTGTTTCTACAAAACCGTATACCATCGGCCTCTCTTCCCTTAGCTGTTCTTCTATCTCTTCCCACTTCAGCCTGTTCCTACCACCCTGCATGTTAATATACCCTATGTCTGAATTGGCTCGGCGCTCGTGGCTACGTCTATTTATGCCCCGGACTCTACGTATCTTAGAAATTGGTGCCACTTTGGAATCGTATCTGTCCATACCACCTGTCGAAGAGTCTCCCTGGTTGTTTTCCTCGTTACTAGCTATCCTGCTCCCCGAAGGGCTCGCTTTCCCCCCAAAAAAGCTACTGCGCGTCCTGCAAGTCGCCAACCCACCTCATGACCTAGCCGCCCATCGAAGTGAATTCTGTCTCGTTGAAAACCCCCCCACCTATGCACCTCTCTGTTTATTTCCACCACCTCAAAGCCTTTCTCTCGACTCATCCGCCATATCTCTTGGTTTGCATTGACCACCGCTCTTTGCTGGTTGCTATCACGCACCGGTACCTCCTTTTCTTGAAGACAGTGGAATTGATTGTGCTTAGGAGAAGTGGCGCACATGTCATCGACGCCTTTCGCCAGTGTGGCTGCTAGTCCTGCTGCATCTTCATTTAGGACATCGTTTAAACCGCCTGAAATTATCACGAGGTTGCGTCTATCAGCATTCGTTTCGAGCTTTGCGCTCGCTTGCTTCATGACTGCTTCCAGCTTGCGTCCTGGGAACGCCCCTACTGCAACCCTCTTGCCACCTCTTACCCTCTCTTTGATGGCTTCTGTGCATCGATTTAAATTTGAGTCCCCGGCGATTATCACATGCTGTGACTTTTCCCCTGGAGCGTTCTGCACCTGGGTGTTACTTGCACCTGTGACGCCGGCTCTTTTGTTCCCTTCCTGCCCCACCACTACCTCGCTGAAGCTGGGCCTTGCGACAGTTGAACCGGCTAAACCTGTTTTTTCCAAGCTTGCTTGCTTTTCCTTCTCCACCGTTCTGGTTGCCGGTTCCCTACTGTTCTCTCGGTAGGTCGCTTCTTTGTTCACTTGGCATAATGTGTGTTTGGCATAATGTGTCGGTCGCGAGCGCCACCGCGCGGAGCTTGTTTGAAACTGAAGGCAGGCCAACTCCGGTGGGAGCGCGAGCCATTCCTCAGGCATCTTTTCAGAGAAGGCGTTGGTCAGACCAACATTCACAAATCGCATTCCACACGGCCTTTATTTTATGCTCGTTATCATCGCTTGTAGATTTGGCGGCAAACACTTCGGGCGAATGCTGTTAACTACTCGATAAGCATGGATGAGAAGCTCCTGAACACGGCGACATCACAGGAATTAACAAAAGCGGCAGCGACTTGCGTATGAACCACTTTCTAACAACAGAAAGCGACCACGTCCCCACGGGCAGAGGCGGTTCTCGCCATTTCAAACAGATTACAGTCCAATCCAACACCAACGTCGGACCAAAACAACATCACGACTAGAATACGATGAACCCGCCACAGACTGTGTGTCACAAGCTAGAGAGAAACTCTACATGAACCACAGAATAAAGAACGCCTAAACCGCCTGAAAAAAGTTTTCTAACACAACGATTCTAATGCCGTCTATTCATACACTTTAAGCCAAGTCAAGCCGGTTTTAAGCGGCTATTGGGTGAACCGAACGTTTTTGCCTTGAAAAGGTTTGTGCCACCGGGTGAACCGAAACACTGCCGTTGAAGAGAACTGGTCTTCGGCTTGTCAGCCAGTTGAAATTCACTGGTTTATACCAGGCCAACCAGTTGAACACTTACAACATGAACTCTTTACAACCAGAATGTTTTCAATGAAAGGTCTACTCCAAATGGAAAGTATTTTACAATTCGTGTGTGCACATTAAATTGGACCAACAAGCATTCCGATTGGGAGGCCAATTGGAATTCGCTGTTCTAATGGTTTACCAATTGCGATGTGTGCAATCAATTGTACTGACAAGCATTCCAATTGGGCGACCAATCGAAAACTGGTGGACCTATTGGAATGACCGATTATAACTGTGTGGTCCAATTGGTCCTCCACATTGAAGCCCCACTTAGAAGTGTGGTAGCTTGGGCTAGTTGGTATGGCATGACGATAGTTACAGCTCGAGAACAAAACGACGACACAGAGACAAGAAGGCCCATCAGCCCGTCCGTCCGCGCGAGCATCTGTGCGTCCATCCATGCATCCGTCTGTGCGTCCGTCCGTGAGTCCGTTCATGCGTCTGTCCATCCGTTCGTGCGTCGATCTAGTGAACACTCCTAGGACCACCATCTCGCATCCCCTGTGGCACATACCCGCTCCGCACGTCCGTCCACTTGTCTGCTGGTCTGTCTGTCCGTCCATCCATGCGTCCGTCTGTGCGTCCATATATATTGTTACGGAAGAGAAGAACAATCCAAGTACCGCCATCTACCATCTCGCATCCCCTGTGGCACATACCCGCTCTAGAGCGGGTATGTGCCACTGGTGGCTACGTACAACATCGGAGGATGTAGAGACTCACGCCTTAAGGAGATTCACTCCTGAAATAGAGCAGGTATGTGCCACTGGTTGCTACGTACAACATCGGAGGATGTAGAGACTCACGCCTTAAGGAGATTCACTCCTGAAATGACAATTATGTTTGGGGTATAGTGCAGTGAGATAGAGAACCGGCACAATACTGCGAGTGGAATATAGCACAAAGGCCGCCGTCTTATGCCGGGTTACGTCGCGCTATGTACGATTTTTATTTGAAAAGCCTGCTCGTGCTTAGTTAAAAAACAAAGGATATTAGCTACAACTAGCAAAGAGAAAACCGGGCGGGGCAATAGCCTGCAAATTATGCAAGGCTAGATCCGCCGGCTACCTACAACATCCTCAACCTCACTCCTGAAATGAAATATAGACGTTTTTCCACATATGCAAATGGCATCGTCAGTACACAAATGATCTACGATAATAGAATGCATCTTATATGTTACCGTAAACAGGCAGGGGACCAGTTACTATATTGCATGCAGATTACGATGGGTAAACCATGATTCTACAAATTTTCTTGGGCCCCAGTCTTCCTCCCGGGCCAGTGTCGTCACGCGTCTCACCGATGTAAGTGGCATCACATCATGCAGTGAAAAAAATTATCTTTATAGTGATCAATTCTCTCGGATACATAAACTTTTAAAAGCTATAGTCCGTAAGCTGGATTACTCGAAAGATGCCGGTATTATAATTTTATGCGAAACTAAAATGCGCTATGCGCTGCTAATATAATATTCAACATTTTGTAATTTATCAAATACAGCTGATTCAGCACTATAAATTTGCTTAGGAGCAGCTTTTCCTGGCTTACTTGACATTTCAAGATGGAACAAAGTCGTGATTTCTAACGTCAAGAACATGTCATTTAATGTTTCAGAGGAACATAAAATAAATATGCATGCATACATTCGTACACGCAACAGAAAAACAAAAGTGGTCAACACACAAGACAGTGAACAACACGCAAAGTCTGCTCAGTCACGCTGCGGTACGGGGCCTTGAAGACAAAACGTGTCCTCAGCCACCTTCCAACCATTGTTTTCAGCCGTCAGTACAAAGACTTCCTTGAACTGCACCCAGCCATCGTCTAAAAACTTTATTAGGCCACCAACAACGAGGCCTAAAGCTCTCTGGCCTTGATGCAAAAAGGCTTCTCCGTCGGCACATATTACGTCTATACGGCAAGCCGGTAGTGAATCATAGAACTTGCCGATATCTTCCTTGGTGTAGCATGTGTTGCCATTCCACACCAGCTTCGCGGTGTCAGCAAAAAAGTTTCTCATCAGGCCTCGCTGGTTTTCAAGAGCATTGTAAAATAGCCCAACGAAGTGCGGTCCAACTCTAGCCACCAGCAGGTCCTCTTGCTGAACGGAGAGCGCATCAGGACTACCCAAACCGGCCATTATTGCGGTAGCGCGTACGATGGCACTTCAAACCTAGGCAATGCCCACAATGTTGCAAGCAAAAAATTGGTGCACAATGTTGCTTACTAAAGAGTAGCCCGAGTAGCCCTTGTTTTGCACATGCGCAAGAAATCTGGGGACGTTTGCGTCGTGTCGTTTAGGTACAACCGAGAAAGACCATATTTCGTGCATTTGTCCCTATATTCGTAGAGAGAGAGAGAGAGAGAGAATAAACATTTATTAATAACAAATGCACACCGAGTCTTCTTTGGGTGGGGCCCCCAGTCCAGGGCTCCATTGCCTTGCGCCACCCTGCGAGCCCGCTGGACCAGCTGCTGCTGTTCCTGCCGGCGTAAGCTGAGCAGTGCCACGGCCGGTCTCGACTCCTTCTCCGGCGCTCCCCTTACGGCCTTCGCATTGGAGCGTTTTGCTGCCTGCCGCCGCAAGTTTGGGGTGGCGCTGCTAGACCACTGTTGCTATCGGGCCAAATACGAAGGGGTCGACACAGTATGCAGTGCGTGTGGAGAGGAAGAAGAAACTGCCGAACACTTGATAATGTTCTGTAAAGGGCTTCACCCTATAGTTCAGGATGATGGTGCAGAGTTTTTCAAAGCACTGGGATTTAGGGACAGCGAGGGCAAAATAGACTTTAAGCGGGTAGACTTAACTAGAAGGAGGTTATCTGAATGGTGGCTAAAGTCAAGGCACGAGTGATAATTAAACCCTTCACTGCGAAGTACGAATCCTCAACTTCATTATTTAAAGGAAAAAAAAGATAAATGTAATGGTTAGTTCACTAAGTATTACGGCTAGGTGGCATTAGCCGCCGCCCGATCTAATGGGTACAGCCACATCCATCCATCCATCCATCCATCCATGCTCCGCCGTCTCCAAGCGCGTTCACGGGCGCAGTGTGCGCGCCACAGCGCTATGACCATCATAACAGCGCTGAGTACGAGGAACAGAACCAACTGCGGCGCCTGAATTCTTCAAGATGAACGTTTTATCCACACAATACAGCTCGGTAGTTGCATGTGATGAGGTTAAAATGTTATAGTCGACCTCTGAGAGCACCGCTTACCCAGTCGCAACCATTCCGGCAGCTTTCCCGGATTTTCGCACACGCGTGTTGTCACAAGCAACAGTAATCCATTACAGCGCACAAAATGCAGAGAGAAAAAGCAATATTTATTTTGCCGTAAGGTGGACTAGAACTTAAATAAAAAACAATTTCTGTGCGAGGTGAGCACAAATACCTTTTTCTTTCAAACCCACGCTAGCAATACAAATTAACACAAACACAAATGCATGGTAAAAATAAAGCGAACCTCCATGACATACTCATCACAGTCTGAAATATTTTCTAGACGGCTTGTGCACACACGCAAGTGGTTTTTCATTTCTATCGCTCAACATCTTGGTGTAGTTAACGAAAAGAAGTCTGAGGAATTTGTCCGCAATTAAACGAGCTGTGCGCCTTGCGTGGCTGCTGTCTACACCCTCTGGGCAGAGGAGGACGGGTGATTGTTCGAGGTGTGGGGTAACCAGAAGTTGCAGCACTTCATGCACTTTTGTACGCGGAAGTTTGCTAGCAGCTTTTTCAATTTTTTCAAAGAAAGTAACAATCTTGTCCAACAGTGTCAAAAACATACGGTTTGGGTAGTGGAGTGCACTTTTGTCCTGGCTGTGCAACAGAACATACAAAGGATCAGCTTTGTTCGTAGTCTTCAGCATCGTAACACAAGCACCACACTCAAACTCACTGACGAGCTTCACGATGTATCCACTCCCCGTAGGTAGACGGCGATGACTCCGCTTTCCGTTTCGTCGGCTGTCGAGGAGCCGAGGTGGCCGAGGGGGCACGCGCTGCAGGTTGTTTACGCAGCTTCTTCGTAGCCGGGACCATATACGAAGGATACTGATCGAAGACCATGGGCACGGCTCCTGGACGCAGTTTCCGGATACGATATCCGGGAACATAGTAATTTTCCGTGAAGTGTTTGCTGCACACTACAGTCGATGCGGACTTGTCATTGATGACGAGGTTTTCACGTGAAACATTTTTCCTTCACTTCGAACACAGTTACTCATCGCTAGGAAATTGGTGGTACGACACACCCAGTGTCTTCCCTTGCTGTGACTTACACAGCGGCACGCAACAATAAATCATGGCTACGCTAGTGCAGTTAGCGTGCCTGAGCGTGTCTGATGCATTGTTTACCCGAGGTCATCGAACGCAGTCAAGAAAAGTCGCAGTCGGCGACGCGGGAAGCCGGCGGAGCTTACAGTGAGGTGGTGCTGCCCTCGTGCGGTTAGCCGCCGCACTACGCGTCAGAAAAAAATATACGCGCGGCGCCGGTATTGAGAAGGCCGTAAGGAGCGTGGGATTGGGAAGGCCGTAAGGAGCGTGGGCCGTAAGAAGCGTGGAAGGAGGGCATTTTTTGTTGACTAAAGCTATAATAATGCGGCACTCGAAACGCCGAAAATCGAAATGACGAACTATTGGAACGCCAAAAGTTAGTACTCCGAAAAATGAAAAAGCCGATTAAACAAGATACCGAAAGTGTAAAATGTCAATGGCGCTGTTCTTTCTTCTTTTCTGCTCTTCCTGCTTCACGATATGTTTTTCGCGCCTCAGTCTTCTGCACCAAGTCAAAAAATCAAAACACCTAACTACCGAAACGCCGAAATATCAAAATGTCTGCGCCACCTAGCTATACTGGAAGATGAGGTACCTATCTAAATTAAAGGTTACGCTAGCACACTCTTTCACCCTCATTTTCAGTTGTCCCTTTACATTTATCTCAAGCCTTCATACAAATAGCAAACTATACATTTTCCACCTCCAATCGCACATCAGAGTGATTTCTTGCTAATCGCAAACAGCTTATGTGCAATTCGTTGTCGAAAAATTGAAAAGTCGTCATTGTCCGGGTTGCCCAGAGCAGCATCAAGCGATTTTGCAAAAAGAACGCAAACAGAGCATTTCGGCAAGATTTCTGGATGCTTGTATGACAGAAAAATAGCAGCAATATTGTTCAGCTTTTAACACCTGGAACAAACGATTTTGCGAAAGCACTGCTGAGCGCCTTGAAGGGAGGGGAGGGTAGAAAAGAGTTTAGAAGTAGGTAGGAGGAAAATTTTTGGAAGAACGTGACGGCTATGGCTGCTAGAGCAGAAAGAGAACAGGAGCCGTTGGCAGGGCAGTCCGAATCGCACCACTTGGAAATGTGGAGCTGCAACCACATACGCACATACCTATGGTCATTCCCATGAAAAAAAAAATGTTCTAGATCACCTTTCTTGGCCAAGAATACAGAAAACTAGCCAAACGAGAAAACTAAAATAAATAAAGAAATAACCGATAATCCAATCACCAATTGTCACCACAGATGGGGAAGGAAAGAAAAATGTAATCCGTGACCTCGGCACCAGCGGCTACACAGAGACATTTATTCGCAGAACACTGTGTATAAGAAAATACGCGGGAAACATGACACCAATGGCACCGGAACGACGGCGCGTGTCGACCCAACTTGAGCACTTGAGCGCAAAGAACAGCGAACGGAGTGCAATGGCAGAACACTGCGAGACCACTCGCAACATGTTTGCGCCATGCATACCAGTCCCGACGGCACGGTGTACAGCTCGTTGGGTTGTATTGTAGTCTTTCTGCATTCCTTGAAGTGCACAAAGAGCGCGAAAGGTTGGGTACGAGGAACTTGAACATAGAAAACGACTTTGCCATCAAGCTTTTTGCAGTGTGTACGGGACGAACGCGGTGACGGGTGACGAACGACAGGAAGTTCTTACGAGCTTCAAAAATGACTATGAATGGAGTCGTTTTTGAATTGGAATGGGAAAAAAAATCTTGAAAAACTTGGGCGTTGCTATGTCGGTACAACAAAACTGCAGGCCTGTTGGAAAAAGATGGCAGCAATATCTCATAAAGAGACTCGAGAATTAAAAGCCTCTCTGATTGATGATCGGTAAAAGAATTCTTCGACCACATTACAGCTTGAATAAATTTATTTTCGCGCGTGATGAAGGATCACGTATGGCATGAACGGTGCGTTTCTGCCTCCTTTCTTCTTGAAATATGACCGCGACAATTTTCATGGTACCCTAAATTATGCCACCGCTGTTTAAATGGTAGTAAATGACATTACAAAAGCCCATGGTCTGTGCCATCGCCACATTTTAACAAAACTTGAAATCCTGCCAGATGGCGCATTGCTATCGGGAAATTTCGAGCGCTAACTAATGCCTCCACACGACGTTCACAAGCACCCGTCCTTTCTCTCTCATTCTTGTTAGCGCCTTGTTTGGCGCTCACAATTTTCCAGATCGCCACATTTATTCAAAAAGAAATCGAAGTGGCATCTCAGGGCACAAGCAGTTCAACGAAACAGAGAGAGAGAACGGGCGCTAGATTGCTCGCGAATCGCGCTGTTTTCTCGTCTTTGAAGCCACATTAATAATGAATCCGGAGCTTAGCTCTTATTCTCCGTTGATTAGGTACATAATCATAGATCAAGCTCAGTGTGGATTCCAATGTCATGTAATAAAGGTGACCTGGAGTGGCACATGTGTCACAACATGCTGCAGAACCCAATTCCATGCCTTCGTACCGTCATGCTCGTTTAATACGAACGTTTGTCGATTGTACTACAGAAACAACATGAAAAGACCGAGAAATATTTAATTCTTCCGTTCGTTAGTAATGTACTTCGTTATGTGTTTTTCTGTTCTATGGGAGCATATCACGAGAGTTGTGTAGCATGAATTAACATAAATTGCTGTTTCTATTTCACCACAGTCGTTGAACGGTGTACTCTAAACACATCATCTACAATAAACTTCGTGCCAGCACAATGCATAAAATCCTCAATTACATCACCAAAAAAAAAAAACACGGATTTCACCGAAAGAAACTCCTAATGCCTCGTTAGATATTCAAACGTCAAATTTAGAAATAGTACCGCCATGAACGGGATTAACTCCATGGCTAAATTTCACTGCAAAAAGCGCTCGAGTAACTGCACCTTGCAGGTATGCAATATACATTGCATGAGGTTTTAGAAGTGTGGTGACATTATTAGTTCAGGTTACATTGTTTTAGCGTTGAATTAGCTTTTTAGTCAAGTTTACTGTGCTTTTAAAGTTAATTATTCACCTCAACGGTAATTTAGTGACGTCATTTCATTTCCACATCCTTAAATGAGAGTTATGAATAGTTGATATCCAAGCATTTTACTAAAGATATGTGACTGGTCTTTATCAAAGCACCAACCCTAGAACGAGTGCCGGGGAGGGGGAGATATCAACAGTTTATAATTTGAAAAATAAAATTTTCGGCTTTACAAGCCAGAACGTCAATACAACACCAAGGCACGCCACAGTGGGAGGTTTTAAATATTCGAAACCATAGTGTGTGCGAGTCGGCTTCAGGCAATGAACAACTTTATTGCCGGAACAAGAACGAGTGTATATATATATATATATATATATATATATATATATATATATATATATATATATATAGACACACACACAACGAGTGCCGCCGCCAGGCATGCGCACTAAAGGTACAAACAGTGACGTGGCGCTTATTGAGCCTTGCTACATCTTCCCTTTTTACGGGGCAGTTAACACCTGGTTAGCGCCTCTCAGGTAGAGGGTACCGACAGGGCTCGCATCGTTGCCTTGTGCGATGCCGTAGTTCTGTAGGGGCCGTTGAGGACGCCCCGTTTGGAGGGACAAGGCTCGCTTCTGGCTGGTTTGATTCTGGTTGCGGTTCTAGCAAGCGGAGATGCTCTCTTGTGCGCCGAAGTTCCCGGCCGTCTTCTGTTTTAACGATGGCCGAGCGGGTTTCCCCGAACGGTCCGATGAAGACTGCAGGCGCCCAGGTCCGCTGGTTTGTATCATATACGGTGACCTGCTGGCCTGGCTTCACAGGCGGTAGTGTTCTGCTACCGCGGTTGTAGTAGGTCCTCTGTCGGTGCCGTATTTCTTGAAGGCGGCCCTGTACCACTTTCGGTGGGATGGTCCTCGGTTCCAAATGGCTGGTAGGCACCGGTAGCAGAGTTCTAGTCTGGCGTCCCAGCAGCCTCTGCACAGGAGACTGGAGCAAATCATCACGTGGAGTATTGCGCCACTCAAGCAAAGCCATTTGAAACACGGGTATTTTCAATGAGCACTTTTTTAAAAGCTTTTTTTGCCTCCTGGACCGCTCTTTCCGTCATGCCGTTTGACCGCGGGTGGTAGGGGCTTGAGGTTACGTGAGCAATGCCCAAAGTGTCCAGAAACTCCTCGAACTCATGACTGCTAAAAGGCGGGCCATTATCACTGCACAACTTTAGTGGCAAGCCATGGACGGAAAAAATTTCTGAACACCATATTTTAAGCGAGGACGCCGTTGTCGTCCGAAACTCTCGTAGTTCAAAGAAGAACGAGTAGAAGCCGACAACGACGGCGAACTCTCGGCCTTCGAAACAGAACAAATCTATGCCGACAACTTGCCATGGTAGCGAGGGTACCTCGCGACTCAAAAGTGGCATCTTAGGGTTCCGAGGTTTATGCTTTTGACATACTTTGCAAGCTTTGCAGAAGTGCTCGATGTTGCCCGCCATATTCAGCCAAAACATCACGTTCCTTGCCCTAGCCTTCATTTTTTTCGACTCCCACATGCGCTGAGTGAAGAGTACCCATCATTTCTGATGTCTTCGATTGTGGCACGATTACCTTGTTACTCCGGAATACGAGGCCGTCCTGTTCGTGTATCTCGTCCCGGTACTCCCAGTACGTCCGAAGTGGCTCGGGGACGTCTTGCTTGTGAAGCGGCCATGCTGTACTTGCGTATTCGCGGAGCTTGCCCAGGGTTGAGTCCTCATTGGTGGCTTGAAGCAAGTCTTGCAGCGCGCGTGCAGAGGCTGAAATACATTGAAGAGCATAGACCTGAAACTGCTCGTCTTCTGGCATGCATGCTTTGCTCGGAAACCTTGACAAAGCATCAGCTAGGAATAGTTCTTTGCCCGGTTTGTAAGTCACATGGATGGGGTAACATTGTAGAGTAAGGCGCATGCGTTGTAACCGTAGTGGGCACTGATACAACGGCTTACTGAATATCGCTGGACGGTGGTCACTTTCCACAGTCACTGCATGCTGTCCGAATATGTAGTCATGAAATTTAGTGCACCCATGTACAATAGCAAGTGTTTCCTTCTCTATCTGTGCGTATCTTGTCTGCGCTTCCGTAAGTGTCCGTGACGAAAATGCGACGGGCTGCGCATCCTGCATTAGGACAGCGCCCACCCCCAGCTGGCTCGCATCCACCGATAAGGTCACCGGTTTACTGGAATCAAAATACCGGAGTACTGGCGCTTGTATCAGAGCCTCACGTAGTCTAAGAAAACTTTCTTGCTGCACCTCCGTCCAGACCCATGCAGTGTCTTTCCGCAGCAAAGTACGAAGTGGTGCTGTGACCTCAGACATGTTTGGAATAAAACGCTGTACAAAGTTCATTGTGCCCAAAAAGACTGGTAGCTCCTTACAGTTGTTTGGTGTCGGCATTTCCAAAATGTCCTGTACACGTTGTGGGTCCACACGCAAGCCTTCGGCAGTGAGCACGTGCCCAAGGTAGCGAACCTCTGTCTGCAAAAAACACTTCTGTAGGTTTAGTCGAAGATAATTCTGTTCGCGGCAGCGTGCTAGAAGGAGCTGCAAATTGCAGTCATGTTCTTGCTTTGTTTTGCCCCAGACTAGAATGTCATCCATTACTACCGCTACATTTGCGAGACCTAGGACACGATGCATCGCTGCTTGGAATATTTCTGGTGCTGAGGCAATACCGAAGGGCATGCGGAGAAAGCGGTAGCGTCCGTACGGTGTACTCATTGTGCAAAGTTTGGAGCTATAGTCATTCAGCTTTATCTGCCAAAACCCTGAAGCTGCGTCTAATGTCGAAAAAAATTTGGCTCCAGCAAGCTTTGGCACAACGTCTTCCAGTGTAGGCATAGGATAGTTCTCCCGCAAAAGTGCTTTGTTGAGCTCGATGGGATCTAGGCAGATGCGTACTTTATCTTTCTTAACAACGGTGACCATGTGACTTGACCATTCCGTTGGACCCCTTACCTTAGTTATCACGCCTTGTTCTTCCATACGCTTGAGCTCTTCCTTGACTCTTTCCTGAAGGGCCACGGGAACTCGCCTGGCTGGCACGACGATTCCAATGGCTCCGGGCTTTAACTTCATTGCGTACTCTTCGCCGTTCAGCTGTCCCAGTCCACTGAAGACTTCTGCGAAAGGTTGAGCCACTGGGTACAACTGTTGGACGTGAACATTTTGATGGCGGCAAATAAATCCTAAGCGTTCCGCCACTAATCCACTTAGAGTCACAGGCACATTTTGTTCGACCACAAAAAAAGTTTCTTCGTGCTCTTTGCTGTGAGCACGTAGGCGCAGCCGAATTTTTCCTGTCGCTGGGGTCTTATAGCCGAAGAAGGCTGTCAGGGTCGCGTGGCAGGTTTGCAGGGGCCCATTGCTAAGCTTTTTTGAGTCTTTGCTTGAAATTACGCAGCAGTTAGCACCCGTGTCTAGCTTGCATGCACGTGAATTGGCTGCCCTCGATGTCAACTACTGCAGTCCAGTTATCTCCCGCTTCGACTGCGCATACGGTCAAAGCTTCCAAGAAAAAATTTTCTTCATCCATTTGTAGTTCGTGCAGCTCTTTTTTCACGCCTCTGTTTTGTCACCGCACCGACGATCTACATGCTTGAGCGAAATGATTACGCCCCCCGCAATTTTTGCAGGTTTTTCCTGTAGCCGGGCACCTTGCGTTACCGTGCGCGCTATAACCGCACCGACTACAGTGATGCTTTTGGGTGCTGACGGCCTGAATAACTGCGGCGCTTGCTGCTTCTGTGCCTTCATTAATTTCTTTAAACTGCTCCTTCCCAATTTCTTCGATGGAGGCGGAAATGTTGTAGGCCCGTGTGCTCAGATTTGGGTGCACGTTAAAGAACCCCAGGTGGTCGAAATTTCCGGAGCCCTCCACTACGGCGTCTCTCATAATCAAATGGTGGTTTTGGGACGTTAAACCCCACATATCATATCAATCCCAATTTCTTGGGCGCGACACATTTCGACGGTCCTGCTGTACGATGGATTCTCGGCGATAAGCTTTTCTTGCAAGCGTTTATCTCTCAATCCCAGAATAATCCGGCTGCGAAGCAAACGGTCTTCTAGGTCCCCGAACTCGCAGTTCTTCGCCAAAAGCCGGAGATCGGTTAGCCAGTCATTGAAACACTCCCCTGGCCTTTGGTTCCCTGATCCGAAGCAGAATTCATTCGTCAGGTTAGTCACGGGCTTGTAGAATTCCTCAAACTTTTCGAGCAACGGCTCGACGTTGTTTTTGTCAGCATCATCTTTGAATTTGAAGGTGTTGTAAGCCTTCCTACCTTCTTCGCCGACTGTTACGAGTAACGTTGCTGCTTGTACTTCTTTAGGCTGCTTTCTCAACTGGGTAGCGGTGGAGAACAAAGTGAACTCACTTTTCCATGTCTTCCATGCAAGCCATGCGTCTGTCGACGGGTCCAGTGGCTTGGGTGGGGGAAGCAGGGTTGACGGACCCGACATAGTGACGGGAAACCGCTGCCACCATGTGTGCGAGTCGGCTTCAGGCAATGAACAACTTTATTGCCGGAACAAGAACGAGTATATATACACAACTAGTGCCGCCGCCAGGCATGCGCACTAAAGGTACAAACAGTGACGTGGCGCTTATTGAGCCTTGCTACACATAGGTTGGCAAAATAAATAGAGCCTATACATAGACTCTTTCAGTAAATATACTTTTATCTTAGGACTCAATATAGGGACCAGGCTATAGCTGAAATTTCAGTCACATATAGGTCACCAAAAATATTTTTCTCTGAAAAGAATTTTCGCGATAGACTGATTTCAATGGCGTAAATCAGCCCGACTTTTTTTTTCGAATACACCTGAGATAGTCGACAAAACGTTTTGAACGTTTGGCGGGGAACGACCGATCAACCTTTAAGTCAATACCTATCACTTTTCGTCTCCACTGTCTCTTTATAAGTTCATGTTCTTCCATTCTTGACATTCAACTTCACAGTATTTTAACAAATCCGCATCATATTGGTTCTATAGAAGAAAACAGCTTGTGGTATACGCATCTTAAACAAAACTTGGGCGTGCATTTACCCCCCATATCACTGTTTTGCATCAATCATTTCACCGTTCTCATTTTACTTACGGTATTGCCACGTGGTTGCGACGGCACAAAATATGGTACTTGGATTGCCCAAGACGACACTTTTTATTGAGTGAACATGTGCCAAGGAAAGTACAAAGTACTAGAAATTCACGCTTTACGCAGATAGCGGTAATCAGAGCATTGGTCGTCGGTAATAGGATCTGCGCGAAGGTACGTCGTCATTTATACACGTGGCATCGAACATCATCCATATCGTACGTGTCTCAAAATTATATGAAGATTATAAAATAATCTAGAATTTTCGCAGACAGCCCAGCGTGCTTTGCGCAAGGCAATTGTTAATATGTAGTGTTTAACGTCCCAACACCACCACATGATTATGAGAGATATACCGTAGTGGAGGACTCCAGAAAGTATGACTACCTGGGGCTCTCTAACATGCACCCAAATCTGAGCGCATGGGCCTACAGCATTTTCACCTCTATCGAAAGTGCAGCCGCCGCAGCCAGGATTCAATCCCGTGACCTGCGGGTCAAGCCGAGTACCTTAGCTACTGAACCGCTATGGCGGTGCCTTTGCGCAAGACAGTGACATAAAAATACAAGCGAGCGTTGTAGTATAATAATGTTGCAATAAAGTTTCAGCAGATGCAACAGCTTTCACTGTGGATGCCATTTTAATACAGAACAGTCGATCAGCGGGTATAACCACGCGTTGCAAGGTGGATCGACGTCTTTGGGGTAATTTCAGTAGGCTAAATTTCTACCTAAAACATACGGCGTGACGACAGCAGTCACGTCGGCTGTAAACTTTAGCGAAACAAAGTGCACGCTTCGATGGGATAATATGCATAAAGAAGCTGTTGTGTATCCTTCAAAGGTCGAGATTTTCAATGGTCGAGCAACCCTTCACTATAGCGTGCTGGGTCAAAGGAATATATCCATGTAATGTTTACAGCCAGCCTATAGATCGCAACCACAACTGACGGTGTGGGCTGACATCACTCTAGTAGGTCTATTTAGTATTGGTATGTTGCCTTTGCCCTAACTCCGGAATCGTCAGTTTTAATCAATGTGTCTTTGCTGCAGAAACCCACAATGAAAATTTTTATATCTCAAATTCATGTTTCACACATATTAACCCAAGCAAGTATTATACTCAAAATGTTCACTTAACGACAATTATTTGTACAAATGTACAGAACCTTAGCAATGTTATGTAGAAGCTTAATGATGCCTGCACATGTGATGGCTTCTGACTCTGCAGTGTCACAGGTGAAACCATTCTTTTTTCATTGGAGCATTATACACAAAGTGAGGTTCAATATTCCATGGTATCCACAAATAAACAATTACTGAACTTTGAAGAAATTTACGACGATCGGCCTTTTCTTGATCCTTCAGCACCTCCAATAAGGCATGTTGAAGTCAGTACTGTTGGCCCTATAGCCACCAAAATGGCCCGCCACGCGCCAGTAGGCAATCATGGAGGCCTACGGAGGCCTACATTAGTGCCTTTTTATTGAGGGGGGGGGGTGATCGGGAGATGTCGTGGGAAGGAGAGGGAACACTTGCAAGTTTGTGACACCAGATGTGGCTTGCAGAGGCGTAAGTCTAAAAAAAATCACGATGGGGGACACACATCTTGCAATAGCAGCCATTTTGTTTTAATATGTTGCAGGTATTATTTTTGTTTATATAGGATTTAAAATCATGCCTAGAAATCAAACTGACAAACGAACATAGGTTCCCAGCACACGTAATTGCATTCTTCTATTGAGTCTTTTCCGGAACCAGTCGAGAGTGGAAGTTGCGATTTTAATTGTCTCACACAGCTGATGGGTATTGAGCGCGGGTACACGCAACAAAAAAACATTAAAAAGTTGAATGTTTTATACACACTTATCAAACATCCTTATTTTTGACGTTTTGTAAGAGAAACTTTAAGGGAGCGCACTTGCAAGGGGTGTCCCCCTCCCCTGACCAAGCACAAAGGGGTCAGGGAGTCAATGTTCTCTGCAGGTGTGGTCAACGGGCGTGACCAGTATAGATTCTAGAGTGTACACCCATTGGTGCAGGTGTGTGTGCATCCACCTTTGAGGAGGAAACGCCACTGACTGTCCGCGTCCACGACAAATCCGGATTCGGTCCGTCGTCTGAATGCACCATAAAGGGTGCGACTAAAGTCTAGTAAGTGAGAAAGAAGGAGTGGTGCAGTAATACCATACCACGGCCGGACTCGACTCCTTCTCCGGCGCTCCCCTTAAGGAGCCTTCGAAAGGAGCGTCGAGTCCGGCCGTGACCATACAGGTGTTACTGCTAAAGGACCCTATTGTCACTCCCAGTTCGCGCTGATTATCTGGTTGAGGAAAGACGAACGAGCATCCGCTTCACTCATTGGACACCATCGAAAGTAATAATCGGCTCAACTAGCTTTCTCTCCCTCTCTCTCTCTCTCTCAGTCGATGGCCTTATGCTTTAAAAACGCAGTATGGCACAGCAAGAACAGTGAACTCGCCGCGTGGGAGTAATCGCGATTTCTGCAGTCTCTAGAGCACTGCCTGTGGGATAATACAGCCGATATGTCTGAAACCGCACCCGTCCCAAGAGATGAAGCTAATGACGAGATGGAAATTTCCGGCCCCAGTATATTTAAGATGCCGGGTGCTAATTTCCGCATAATGCCGTTACACTCGAAAGTGAAGACTAGCTATGTCTGGCAACATTTCGTGCACCTGACGTATATCACCAGAGGAAAGCAGAAGAAAATCGGAACTGGCTATTATTGTGAGAAGTGCTTGACGAAATCATCAAATGACGACGACTCAAAGTCATTCGAATTGTGAGTAAAGCGTCTTTGGTTATTTATTTTGATAAAATGTTTGGGCTTAGCCCTTTGATAATTTCATAGTGAGAGTTTATTATTCTTCTGTTTCTGCTGCAGATGCAAGATAAAACGCTACGCTTCAACAGTGAGCACGTCGAACATGCAGAGACACTTGGTGGATGAGCACAAACTGCAGTATGACAACCAGGGTGCATCTAGGGTGACAGTAAAAAATTACTTCCAAGTGGTTCCGAGGCGTGACACGACATCATTGTCTAGGAAGAATTTGCTCGCCAGGGACCTGGTTCTTTTGATTTCCAGAGACCTGCTGCCTTTTAACTTGGTCAACGTTGAAGGATTACAGGTGGGTGTATAGACAATAGCGCCGTTGCTGCATTTCGTTTTTTTTTAATGTCGTGATAGGTGTGAACAAAGAGTGATTTCTCCTCTATAGGACTTCTTCATGAAATATGGGGTGATAAAGGAGCTCCAAGAGCTTCCTGACCGAACCACCTTGTCGAGGTCAGCGCTGGATGACGTGTGCCGGTCAATGCACGGGCAGGTGAAGAAGACGGTGGTTCAGGGGCCGAGGTTCTGTGCCATGACGTACGACCTGTGGACCGACAGCTACAGGCGGCGAGCCTACATCACATTCACTTGTCACCTTGTTAACCGTAAGTTTTTTGCTTATGCTGTAATATATATGAGCACGTGTATCAACACAAATGTGCGAGAGGTGTTCATGAAGGACAACCGCATCAGATTGCCGTGCAGAGAGACTGCTGTGCAGAAAAGTAGTTTCGTTTGTAAAAGCTGTATGGGTCGTACTTTTCTTCGCTTTTCTTGTAAGCACTTTTGGTATCGCGTCCCAGCTTTTTCAATGCATCTGCATATGAATTCACAAGAACAGCCTTGATATATATATATTTTTTTTCGTCGAAGAATGCCTTGTCAGTATTGAATGCTTCCTTTAGTTTTTGTGCTTGGTATATTAACATCCCGGTCATGACCAGGCCATGACCAGGTCGTTACATTTTACGTGGAATAACACGTTGCCCATGTTTCGTTGATCATGGCCATTTTATCTTTCCGTTTATCTCTAGTGGTTACGAATCCTTTAATATTCCAGTAAGCTCCTAGTTCTTTAACTTAATTTTCTACAGTCTATTTCAATGCAACATGACAAAGACCTTTCCTTGATATTTCATTTACTTTGGCTTGTACGACCCAATTCCATTTTAATTATTACGAAACTGGCCCGTGGCGGCATGAGAGGATATGTAAACATTTACTCGCATGTGGCTGTACACCTCAGCGCTATAACAAAGCAAAAATTTGCTCAATATACGATTGAAGATTTTGTAGTGCTGCAACGTCACGAGTGGAAAGCTGGTGCCTGAATGTTTGTGTTCCACCCATACCATGCCTTGAAACAAGCATGAGATTTAGAATTTATACTGGACGTACTAAACACGAAAATGTGCCTAACTTGGTTGTGCAGAGAGGTGTGAACCATGAATGATTAAATGACAACAGAATATTTCTTGTGATAATCCTCATTTAGGTTATTTTCACCAGGTTTTTAATACTAGTGGTTGCTGTTTTTATTTCAGAGAACTTCGAGATTTTATCTTTGACTCTGAGCACCAGGCATATGAATGAAAGGCACACAGGCACTGCAATAATGAATGAATTTCAAAGGTGCATAAAAGAGTTTGGTATGGAAGAAAAAGAAGTGTACGCAGTTACTGACGCTGGTTCCAACATGAGGCGCGCAGCGGCTCTCGCTTGCACAGAACACCACTTATGTATAGGGCCTGCCTTGCATAATTTGGTCATCAAGGACGGATTCGGAAGCGTCCCAGAACTTCACAGCTTGTTGATCAACTGTCGTGAAATTGTGAAGACTGTGCATTATCGCGCTTCGAAGCTTCAAGAGATTGCGGACTCTGAACTGAATGCCACGGTACAATCGTTGGTAAGCACTGCGGAAACGCTCGAACACGACGAAAACGATCCAGTACTTGACGAAGGCTATCAAAACAGCGAACACTCGTACAATGCCGCTCCAGTGGCACGGGGAGGAGCAGTCACCACGAAGCTTGACACGCCTACCAGGTGGCATAGCACATTGGCGATGTTCGAGAGCCTCCAAGCCAATAAGGCTGCGCTTAGAATGTTGCTGGCTAGGCTATGGCGCCCATTTCCGGGCATTGAAGACTGGTGTCTTATTGAAGAAGTTGTAAAATTTCTGAGCCAATTTAAGTGCGCAGTGGAGCTGTTTTCGCAGCAAAAATTCAGCACATTTAATTTGCTCATGGTCATTAGAAGCGAGCTTCTCACTTCATTGAAAGACACATCAGGAAGTTGCGACGTGCAAGAAATGAAGAGAGAGATGTTGCAGAGGTTTGAACACAGGTTTCCCCTTACCGATGCTATGGTCACGGTATCACTTCTTGATCCCAGATTCCGAAACCTACATGCCGTTGAAGAGTACCTAGCACAGAACACATCAAAACTTGAATTTCTAGCGAAGCAGGTGCGTAGCCATATCAAAGGATGCGATGTCATAAGGACAACTGAACGTGACATGCACCCTAACAGTGACGCTTTGACGTCCTTAGCCCGGCGTCATTCCAATACACCACAGCATTGGACAAATGAGATCAACTCAGAATGTCACGCACTGTTAAGTAAGCCTTGCGCCCAAGTAAACGACGTGCTGAAGTTTTGGAAAGACACCCAGAACGAGCTGCCGTGGCTGTCATGCCTGGCTAAGAAAATGCTGTGCATCCCGGCTATGAGCACCCCAAGTGAAAGAGTCTTTTCTGTGGCTGGTCTTGTCCTTCGATCTCGAAGAGCCAATTTGCACCCGCTAACTGTAGATAAACTTTTTGTTTATTCATGATAATTAAAGTCACTGCAAATTTTGCCTATGAGCAACATTTTTATACAAACATTGTTTTCGGCCCAGTTGGTTGGTTTGCTCGTTTGATGCCTGTTTTCTAGGTTTATTTGGTTCCGAAATAAATATTCTACATTATCCACAACATGGTGTGCTTGTTTTCTCACTTACACGTAAAAAAAATCTAGTATGACTGACACAGAAAGTTGCACCGAAGTTGAATTACGTTGTGCATCATAAAAAATATTTTTTGAGAAATAACTGTGCATCTGAGCAAATATTGCGTTTGCTCTCATCTGTACAAATGACCGTCGACACGATTTTGGCTTTTGTCTTGAGGGGGGATACTAACCCTTCTTTCTACTTGCATCACGGCTGAGAGAGGGGGGGGGGGGTCGTGTTGGTGTCGCTAGAGCGAGTAGCAAGTGCTGGCGTGGCTTGACGGGGTAAATTGCCCCTTTTGCACCACGCGCCTCGCCCATGTCTACACTTCATTTATTGAACACTGTGCTGATGACTAGTTCACTAAATATGCGCAGATATGTTTTCTTCCGCTGCATAAAACGTTCTCACATTATAAAAAGTAGGTATTTTGGTATTTTGATTCGTTTGAAGGAAAGTTACATTCAAGGAACGACAGATAGTCAAAAAAGCTATTTCATGCAATCGCAATAAGAAAGTTCGTAGCAGAGGCGATTCTTTTTTCGTGCAGCATATATTGTAAAAGTAAGATCTGATTCGGAACTAGCGAACGTATACCTAACCGAGTGACGTGCGTCGGTGCTTGCTCATGGTTCAATGAACGAAGGCTTCATGAAGTATGACTTAGCGAACAACAGCAACAAACTGCGGCATCCTAAATTAAAAAAAAAACAAGCGAAGTGCTGCACATTCGTGGTAGAACGTGGACATAGATTGAAATGCGCGTTATTTTTTTATGAAAGCGAAATCAAAACTATTTTACAAAACGCTTTGCATTCACCGTCATTTTGACACATCTGTGTAGTGTCCTTTGTGCTATTTGAATGAACATCTCTGAATTTCAACTAATTCAGTAACCTGTACCAGAACAGCCTTTTGAATTTTTAGTTTCGGTTTCCGCGCCACCGGCGCCGCTGCCGCCGACGAAAATTGACCGCACGCCGCCGCCGATGAAATAACCGGCGTGCGCCGACGCCGCCGACTCCGGACGACCCCCACGCCGCCGCCGATCGAAATCTCCTCGGCGCACACCTCTAGCCACCATACCGCATCGTAGACAAATAACGACCTTCTATATAAACTTCTGACCTGCTCACTGGCGCACTCCCTTACGGCGGCGCATGGGCCTGAAAATTGATGTGTAGGGACCAAAAGTGTCACCAGATGCCACAAAACTTACCCACAGACGATGTTCTGTCGTTTACATGAGCGCGCAGCGAAGTCCCCGCGCATTTGTGCGCGCGTTCATGTGTGTGTGTGTTTCTGCTTTGATGAATCCTCCCAGGCAGTGAAGGAAGTAACCTAGCAATCACTGCGTCGTGCGTTATCATCAACTAATCCCCAACCAACACAGCAAACTACCGTGTCTCTTTCCGTAATCTTCACCAACATTCGCAGTTTCATTTCGAAACGCGAAATCGTCTCTAATCTTGTTTCATCGTCCAGTAGCAACTTGCTTTTATTAACGGAAACATGGCTTAATAGTGACGTAAGCGATCAGGAAGTTCTAGCTGACTTACCAAATTTTCAGACCTTCCGTAAGGACCGGGACGGCAGAATGGGAGGAGGGGTGCTCATTGCTGTTAGCCAGGGCCGACCCGCAACTTTGGTAAATATTTCGTCAGACTTGGAAATAATATGGATAAAATACCAAGCTGTACCGCAATCAGTTTTAATTGGCGTGTGCTACAGGCCCCCACATAGGAATCCTGACTTTCCCGGCATGCTTAATTCGGTGCTAAATGAACTTTCAACAAAGTACCCTAATGCCCATATTATCTTGTTTGGCGACTTTAATTTCCCGAATATTGACTGGCCTAATCTAACTGCTAACGGAGGACTACAGAGCGAGGCGGGTGAATTTGTTAATGTATGTCTAAATTTCAACCTAGCTCAAGTTGTCACCAAACCAACCCGCGTAACCCAAGACTGTGAAAACATATTAGACCTAATACTAACCAGTATTCCTGAAAGTGTAACATCTATTTCCTACTTGTCAGAAATAAGCGACCATAAAGTAATTCAAGCCGACATTTTAATCACTCCTTCAAAACAACGAACCACCAAAAAAAAAACCATACGACTATATGATAAAGGAAACTACACTGCTATAAATGATGAATTAAACTGTTTTCTTCCAATATTCAAAGATAATTTTCTTTATCGCACGGTGCATGATAACTGGAAGTTATTTAAGGATAAATGTGATACACTGGTCGAAAAATTCATTCCTAAGCTCAGTTTCCGTGCCTGTTCCCAAAAACCATGGTTTACTAAAACGCTCAAAAAATTAGAAAATAAGAAAAAAAACGCCTTTTTCGTTCCGCTAAGCAGCAGAATATCGAAAACGCATGGTTAAAATATTATGCTGCTGAAAAAGCTTACCTCACGGCAATACGAAACGCTAAGCATTCTTTTTTTCACGCTCACTTACCGAAATTGCTTGCCCTAGGAAATTTTGGCAGGTCATAAATCCCAACCACTCATGCACTATTACTCTCACTAATGAAGCAGGTGACGTGGCCACTGACTCGGAATGTGCCGACCTGTTTAATAGAGCTTTCTCATCGGTTTTTAGCAAAGAAACAGACGTTCCACCCACGCCACAGCCTACCGTAGTCAGTACTTCCATGCCGCCAATCCTTTTTGTTGAACCCGGAGTTTTGGCAATCATTAATAAACTTAAATTATCTTCATCATCCGGTATCGACAACATAAATTCGAAATTTCTAAAGAACACTCAACAGATCTGTGCAAAATTTTTGTGTCTACTTTACTCGCAGTCTCTTTCCACGGGTGAGCTTCCTAGTGATTGGAAACACGGAAATATCACCCCAGTATTCAAATCAGGTATTAGAGAGTCACCCCTCAATTACCGACCAATTTCATTAACCAGCATTCCATGCAAAATCATCGAACATGTCATCTACACCCGGATTATGGACTTCCTAGACTCAAATAACTTTTTTCAATTCCGCGCGGCATGGCTTTCGCAAAGGTTTGTCGTGCGAGACTCAACTGGCTATGTTTTCGCGCGACTTGCATATTAACTTGAATTCTAACGTACAGACTGATGCCATATTCCTGGACTATGCGAAAGCATTCGATAAAGTACCCCATAAACGCCTTATGTTGAAACTTTCCCGCTTAAACCTACACCCCGACGTCCTAAAGTGGATCCGTGAATTTTTAAGTAACCGCACTCAAGCTGTCTTTGTTAACAATGCTACCTCTACTTCACTTCCGGTAACATCTGGTGTCCCGCAGAGGTTGGTTCTGGGCCTGATTTTATTCCTGATATTTATTAACGATCTCCCAACTCATGTATCCTGTAAAATCCGAATGTTTGCCGACGATTGTGTTATTTACCACACTGTTTGTAACGCTTCTGATCAATTAGCTCTACAGAGTGGTCTTAACAAAGTAAAACAATGGTGCGATGATTGGCTAATGGAACTTAACCCTCACAAATGCAAAGCCTAATCCTTCACCCGCCACCGTTCTCCACTTGTTTTTCCATATTCCATCAGTAATGTTCCAGTTGAAACTGTTAATTCTTTTAAATATTTGGGGGTCACACTCTGCAACGATCTTTCATGGGGTTTGCATATCACGAAAGTCATATCATCGGCAAACAAAACATTGGGATTCTTGCGACGTCATCTACGTAACGCACCTAGAAATGTAAAATTATTAGCTTACAAAAGCCTTGTTAGAACTAAACTTGAAGATGCCTCCCCAATCTGGAGCCCGCAACAGGCCTATCTTGAAGACGCCCTTGAGTGTAATCAAAACCGTGCCGCTAGGTTTATCAATAATTCTTACTTCCATGACGTCAGCGTATCTTCACTAAAGACAGAACTTCAACTGCCCCTCCTTTCCCTCCGCCGCCGTATCACCAGTCTTTCGTTATTTCATAAGTTATTTCACAGCTCGATGCGCATGCCACCTTATTTTGTTCCCCCAGCGCACATCTCTCAACGAACTAATCATCCTCTTCAAGTCGCACGCCCACGTGCACGCACCGTTACCTTTTCAACATCATTTTTTCCTCGCACAGCAGTTGCCTGGAATGGCCTTTCAGGCGACATTCCTGCCATTACTTGTACTTTTACCTTCACAACCAGTATCACTAATCATCTTTCACTTTAGGACAAACGATTGTTTTCTCCTCAATTTTTATGTACCCACCCCTTATGTAATGCCCCGCAAGGGGTCTTTAAGGAAATAAAATTAAGTGAAATGAAACGCGTGCGCTGACTTATTCACGGGGTTTAATCAGGGGCGGTGCCAGGGGAGGCAAGGGTGGGCTGGAGCCCCCACAAAATTCTCGCCTGCCACCCCTATGCCCACCCAAGTGCCCGGAAGCATATATTGAAAACCTAGTAGGAGCAGAGCTAGCAACCGACGGCGAGAGCTGATTGGCTACTTGCGCCGAGGGACGCTCTGACGTCACACCATAGCAACGGTGACGGTGCCGCTCCGGACCTTGGCCGCGCGGGCTTTTCCGTCGAGAAGCTGGGCTGCACGACCATATCGAATCAAGCCATACGCAATTCGATGTGGCAATTCGATATGGAGGCTGCTTGCTCGCTCGTTTCAGCGATCGCTTTCCAGACTTAGTAGGCAGTGGAACCCAGAGCGCACCAGCGGCATGGCCTTGTTTAAGCTTAAACCGCGTAGGCCGCTGCACAAAAGCACGCAGAAATGTGGTTTGGTGTGAAGGGGAGAAAGATTCGTTCTGCCAGCCTCAAGGACTGGCCGTGGACTCAATGCTGGCCGTGGACAGCGGGAAGGAAAAGCGCACGTGGCCGTTCGGAGCAAAAAAAGTTAACCTCTGAAACAAAATTGTCATGCAAAACAAGAAAACGAACAAACCTATCAACTACATTTTAGAGAAACAATACTTCCAACTGTTCATCTCCTCTTGCTCAAGTTCGCGGATATTTATTTGTAAGATAGAAATGTGGTGTTTGAAGGGTCACAGCTTATGTACAACGCTGTATACCAGTTTCCTTTATTTCACGAGTTACACGTGGCATGATTGGGTCGCAAATCGGCCAAAGTGCGTGTATGTAGGCTCTGCGCAGTTCCGATTAAAGTTGATATAGGTGACATAAAGGCACGTGCTGGCTCCGGAGACTGCGCCGTGCGCATTATTGCAAAACTGTGCGCGATGGGAAACGCCTGCAATGCATTGTAAGCTTTAATTAATACGTATTATTTTATTATTAATTGCTGTTCGATAAAATAACTTAACGGGCGCTTTAGAGCATGTGGACCAAACTAGGTGATATAATAAAGGCACATGCTGGCTCCAGATACTGCGCGTACTTAACAAAGCAGCTCTCCGCGCGATGGGAGGCACCTTCAATGCACTATGAGCTACATCGTCCAGACAGGGCGCTGCCTCAATGACCGACTCAGGGAACACGAAAGAAATCTTAACAATAACGAGAGAAGTCATCTTGTTGACCACTGCGCGGCGTGCTCGAATTGTGAACCACGGTTCCGCTGCGCAAAAATCCTTGGCAGAAGTAGGCAAAAAACGGCCCGTGAAACCTTAGAAGCGTTTTTCATTATAAAAGCAGGTGAGGATTGTGTCAGCGACACTTCCATTGCGCTGTACAAAGCCGAAATTCAATTTCTGACGCGCCTTGTTTGAACGTTTTTTCTGTTTCCTGTTCTAAGGATCGCTGTGACGATGCGCCTGCGCAGCTTGCTGGTATATATACTTGTTGATCTGCGTTCAATAAATCAGTTGTTAGTTTGCGCCTGTGCTCGTCTCTTCTTCCCTTGTGTTGTGTGGTAGCGCTTTTACGATGTATTCCATGGCTTTAGTTACAGCCCGTTATTTCGGTACCGAATGTTGCTGATAGGGTTTTTTTAATACAATTCAAAAAATTTTGTGAACGGCGCAGCAATTTTTCGGCGCAAAATTGCTTAATGCTCTGGGAAAAGCTAGGAATACATTCCTAATTAAGGCAACTTTATTCACTAAACAATGCGCGTCGGATGCGATAGGAGATAGCTATGAGCTTTAAGTACAGCCTATGAGCTTTAAGTACTATGAGCTTTAAGCGCTATGAGCTTTAAGTACAGCCATTGTATTGCGATGCGTAATTTTGGCGATTACATGAAGTTTCTTAATAGAGTTCAAATAACTCCATGAACGGCGCAGCATTTTATTGTTTTTTGCAATGCCCTGGAGAAGTGTAGGAATGCATTCCTAATTAAGGCAACTTTATTCACTAAATAACGGCGCGCGTAGCGCTCATGGTTTGGCAAGGTTCTCCAATAGTCATCGGCGGCCCAGCGCAAAACGAGAAGCGCCGCGAGAGAGAGAGCGGTTCGGGCGGCCAAACGCGCGCAGCGCGAAAGCCAAAGCCGCGTACGAAGCAGCGGTAACGGTGGCGCGGCCAAAGCGGCCAAGATCCGAAGCGGCGCCGGCGCCGTTGCTATGGCGTGACATCACAGCGTCTCTCGGCTCAAGTAGCCAATCAGCTCTCGCCGCCAGTTGCTAGCTCTGCTCCTACTAGGTTTTCAATATATGCTGCCCGGAAAGCTTACCCAAGGGATGCGGTATCGAAATAAAGTATCAAATTGTTGGAAATTTCTGATCAGAGACTATTACCCTCTCGCCTGTGATAAACAGGCACTTGAAATACAGTGCGAACAGGCACGATAAGAAAAGAAATGGCTCTGACTGATAGTAGATTGAAACAAGAAAGTCCACAGTTTGTAGTTTGCTCTGCTTGTGTGAAGCAACAAGCTCGTGCGACATCCTCTTTTCGAGGCGCGCCTTCCCCTCACACACCACCACCGCAGAGAATAAGCTTCGCCCTGCTGGGGCAACGAGCGCTGGGGAACCTTAGACAGGGTGCACGTGCAGTGGCGTAGCCAGGGGGTGGCACATTAGGCCTGTGACCCCCCTCCTTCCAAAAATGCCATCGCATACAGGGCACAAAACAAAACGACGCTCGACCACGTCTGCCTGGCCGGCCCCAACTTCGGATCCAGGTAGTATCCCCCCCCCCCTCACCTTAAACAAATTTCTGCCTGCGTGCCTGTGCACGTGTGGCCATAAGCAGGCTAGAACATAGGAGCAGCAAGCAGCGTGGGCTCAAAACCGTAGACGTTCATATACGGAGCCGGTTTCGATACCTTTTCATGTGAAGTTTAACCTTGGACATAGGGAGATCCCAGCCGCCCACGTACGTTTCTTTGCATAATCTGCAGGTGCAGTTGGGAGTACAATGGAACGCCAGAGCGTGCGTACGCCGGCGGCTGGGGGTCCCTGGCACTAAATCTAGAACACACAACACGCGGATATGCGTGTCGTCTTTAGGCGATGCCAAAGCGGCACGTAAAAAAAAAAAACAAAACTGGACAAACTGCCGTGGTATTCCATTCGTTTGCTAGCTCTCGCGGTGTAAGACACACACTTTTTTCTTATTTTCTTACTCTGTGCTCGCTCCCAAGCAGTGTTCGTGTCACGCATAGGCATACGCAGGGTTCCCCTTCAGGAGGGGCGAAGGTTCGTCGCAGTGCCACCCCTCCCTCTTATGTCAATGCATGGGGCTGACTTGGCGCTCCCCCCCAGTCGCAGCCTCTATTATATCAATGTGCAGACCTGACTGCGCCCCCCCTGCCCCCCGTCGTGAGAGAGAAGACCCGAGAAGTTTGTCCGGCGACGTCAACGCTTCTCTGCCGGAAAAAGCGTACAGCCTCCGCTCCCTTTGGTTCCCGCGTATACTTGTGAAGCGCGCGCTGCACGTGAAACAGCCCTCGTTCCGCCATGTCAAGGCGACAAAGAGGAGGGAATCATAGCTGTGTCGTCAACTGTGACAATGGCCATGTAAACACGAAGGGGTCGACTTCAACATTCCCAAACAGAAAAAGCAGGCGACAAGCATGGATCGCAACAGTGCGCTGAGACAAGTAAATTTTTTTATAAAAATGAGCACGTGCACGATGCATTTAACCTGACAGGAGCTTATTACTGCGTCACCACTCCTCTAAGCTTTTGAGTTACATGGAGATACATATCTGCATCTTAAAAGCGCAAATTGCCATATTACTTTCAACTTGCATCTTTTCAGCACTGTCAAAAAATTGCGAAGACATGTTTATGCTGCTACTGTTATTCGATATTGTAGTAGTTGAAGTTGTGTACACATGTGGTATTTGTGATGTGTGATTATATATTTTTTGTATCTAAGCAGCGCCGATGGAAGAATGTGGTTGCCAAAAGCTTCGACAATGATTTGTAGCAGCCATTTTGTGGAAAACTGCAAAGTGACTCAAGCGAGCACACTTCTTATGTACTGACGATAGTTCCAGCGGCTTACAGGAAACGGGCATCTTACGCAGAAACGGCGCAGAGGTATGATAAGCAGCGAAGCGCATAACGGACTATGCATTTTAAAGCATTCTCTTTAGACTGTTGATTCCAAAATTTACGCTCAGCGAAAATTTGTTCCGCGCACGTGCAATTATCAAGTAAAGCTAGAATAAAAGGGTATTTATCATAAACATGACCCCTTCATACCACCACGTTTTAAGGGTAAGATTGGAACGCGGTTAGTAACAAGGACATTTGTCTATGCAACAAGCGCGCCCGCCCTGTCTATGTGTTTTCTTCATTTGCAGTATGGTCGTGATTTTGGCGCGAAATTGACTATTTAACTGAGACATGTACTAACTAGCCTAACAACGAGTACAACAAGCGCATTGCTCTTTGGATACCTTTCATTAAATGTAATAATGATTCAAGCAACGGACTACGCACAATGTTTGATTAATAAATTTCCATACATAGCTATCTCCGTGCAGTTATCGTATGACATATTTCTGTGCACACCAGATGGTCGCAATCGCTAGTTTTTTTTTAATGAGGCATTTTGCCATCGCACATGTTTTTATAGAGTTTGATTATGGCGTTGTCTGCTACCACTTGCTCCGCATCTGCTACATGGCTGAGCAGATCGCTGACCTTTCACCAAATTGCTGCCACGAAAAAAATCTTAAATTGCGGCGATCTTAAACGCGACAAAAGCGTGTACATCCTAACCGCGCGCGAGGCGAAACTCTCAAAAACACGTGCAGAACGCGTGTAGCGTGGGAGCAAAGGAACAGGTTTTTTTTTTTTAAAGACAGGTTGAAGGGAACATCGGAGAGGTCAACATTCTTGTAACGAGTTTTGCCCCCCCCCCCCCATTCAACGGCAGCGGCCGACCCCGCAGCGCCCTCTACGGCGTGGGTCTCCCCTGCCATCCCTCCAACGTTCAGTCTACATTGGCTTGTCTCAGTATGTCGACTTTCCTATCTCCTTCTTTTTTCCTCTCGTTGGCTGTCTTCTTCTGCTTCTACTTTCCTTCTATTCTTTTTATCCCTCCTTCCCCCCACCCCTATAAGGCACTGCGCCGTGTCGCATGAAGGCAGACAGAAATTAGGTGCCTTTTTCCTCTTCATTCTAATCACTACCACCACCAGTATGTCACAGAAAAGGTCTATTGCCGACTTTTTTTTCGCCTTCGAGCAAGCGGGCCAAGCAAAAAGCTGTCTCCCCCGAGCTTTTTGCTTCCACAGCAGAAGATTCGGAGACGCTTCAGGAACAAGAAAATGCTCAGTGCTTTGTTTCAATTCCGCTTGAAGAGACTGTGCGTAGCATCGCGTCTGACGATGCTTGCCCGTCCTCGTCAGGGCACATGGACCGCGAATGTGATGACCTTTCCGCATCGTGTGCAGCAAGACATCAACCTGATTCTGCGACAGAATTCACCGCCTCTGATGTGGATGTCGACCACGCAGGCCAGTTGGACATTTCGAAATTCAAGACAGAGAAACCTACACAGCCAATACTGAACCCATTTCCATCTAAGAAGTACGGCAAATTGAGCAGGAGCTTCAACTCAAACTGGTACCGCCTATTTCCTTGGTTGGAGTACAGCGCGCAGGCTGACGCAGCTTTCTGTTTCCCTTGCAGAATGTTTTCAACTGGTGACAATGAGAAATCTGCATTTGTCAATGGTGGATACAGTAATTGGAAAAATGCCCTAGAAAGAGACGGTGGCTTCAGGAAGCACGAAAACTCACTCGTGCATAAGACTTGCCAGGCATCGTGGGTTTCCTTCACGCAGATGAAGGCGGGAGGACAAAGCAGGTCGGTTGCAACACATCTCAGCGACGCGTACTCCAGGGAGGTGCAGGAAAATCGCCTCTATATAGCAAGAGTTGCCGATATATTGCGATTTACTGCCGTTCAGGGAATCTCTCAGAGGGGCCACGATGAAAGTGCCAGAAGTGAAAACAAAGGAAACTTCGTTGAGCTCTTGAACTTGTTTGCTAAATATGACATTATAGGAAAGAAACTGAATGGTGGAGCAGCGAATGCAAAGTGCGTTCATCACTCGATACAACACCAGATCCTCGAAATTCTCAGCCACATCACATTAACAAGTATAAAGGAAGAGATGAAAAGCTCCCAGTGCTTTGCACTTATCGTCGATGAAACCAAGGATCTAAGTAAGACGGAACAGTTGTCAGTGGTAGTAAGGTACTACCTCAATGGGGCTGTCTTTGAGAGGTTCCTTGGATTCCGCAACGCTGAGCAATTGGATGCTAAGTCGCTCCTGAGCTACGTCAAGGAAACGCTGAATCGCTGCGGCATTGATTCTCAACTGTGCATTGCTCAAACATACGATGGTGCAAGTGTCATGAGCGGTACGTCACGAGGCGTCCAGGCACTATTCAGGCAGGAAGTGCCGCAGGCAGTGTACGTACACTGCATGAACCACCGTCTCAATCTTGTCATCGTGGATGTCTGCAAGGCGATAAAACCGGTGAGGGATTTTTTCTCTCTTTTGGAAAGCCTTTATGTATTCCTAAGTGGATCTGCAGTTCACTCCCTCTATGTAGATGTTCAAAAAAGGTTGTCTTTGCCTGTGACAGAGCTGCAGCGTCTCAGCGATACACGATGGGCCTGCCAGATAACGTCTTGCACAGCTGCCATGAAAAGCCTTCCTGCCATTCTTGTATGCCTCAGCGAAGTCATCGCTACAAACAGCAGGCGGGCAACGGAAGCCGGGGGTCTGCTGGAGCAAATGAACTTCTCTTTTCTTTTCCATTTAAGGCTATTCACCAAGCTACTCAGCCGCCTTAAGGTTTTTTCGGACATATTACAAAGTAAAGACTGCAACCTTAGTCAGGCATGCCTCATGGCGCACACTGTCATTGACGAGTTATCCGAAATCAGAAATTCGCAGAGCGCGTTTGGCGCTGTGTGGGAGCAAACCTGCACTATTTCTGAGGAGAACGGGGTCCCCCAAAGGGAAAAGCAGAGAACGAAGTGCCTTCCGCTCCATTTAGAGCAGTTTGTATTAAGTGAAGGACGGCCCGTTGAAGAAGAGTCTCCAGATTCAAAAGAAACTTTCAGAGTCAAAGTTTTTCTGCCCGTTTTGGACCACCTCATTGTGGAACTGACTAGGCGATTTGCGGAAAATAATGACGTACTCTGCGGAGTCAGCGCCCTCCACCCTCAAAGTGAGAATTTTATGGACGTCTCCTTGCTCAAGCCTTTCGCTGAGCACTATGCATGCGACATCAACAGCGTTGAAGTTGAATGCAAGTTGGTAATTAAACTTCTTCAGCGCATCGAAGCCGAAAGGAAGTGCAAGATAGAAACATTGCTGCAATTGGTCACCGTCTTGGAAGAGTATAAGTTAGCCTTTCACGAACTGCACAAGCTAAGTGTTATCGCCGTGACGATACCGGCATCATCATCTTCTTGCGAGCGCACATTTTCGTGCCTTCGAAGACTGAAGACTTATCTTCGCAGCAAAATGACTAACAACCGTCTGAGCGACCTAGCTGTGCTTGCGGTAGAACGGTCTCTAGCCAATAAGATAGACCTTCAGCGTGTTGTTGACATGTTCGATGCTGCACACAATAATCGGCGTATACGTCTGCACTAGTATGCCGGTAAATGAAACTCTATAGTACCTTTGCGGCACTTTCATGGGAAAAATGTTCGGGCACGGAAACCCGCTTCGCCATCGAATAATTCCGGCCGTTTTTCCTCGCTTTCAAACAAACTGCAAAAGGTGCCCCGCTTGTCTGAGGCCACGTCGGTGCCCCGCTTGTGTGGTGAACAGTGCCTAGTAGGAGAGCTGACACGTTTGTGAAAACTGGTGTACTGTTTAGTCAGATATGAAATGACTTACCTGCCTATGCGTGATCCAGTTTTACAAATCTATGCCCTTCATTTGTTTATTCTTTTGCTACATTGCTTCTTTTTTCTTTTCCCATTTCCAACGTTTAGCAACACCAGCAGGTGCAAGAACAGCCTTTTAACATTTTGTAATCTGGCGCATCATTACGAAACTTGGAATTGATATGAACATTACTTAGTGGTGTTAGTTATCTCTGATGCTCTGAAATGACTCTTCCGAAGCTATATTGTGATCTAGTTAACACGTGTTATTTTGTTGCTGCTGGTTACCAAGCTTAATTTCTTTTATTTGGTACTGCATTTTGTATATCGGTTGTTTGACAAACTGTATCAATTTTCATTTTACTAGCAATACAACTGCTGTGTAAACATGCTAAATATTAAGTTGTATCCTACTGCGTTGCTCGAATATCTTACTTACACTGGTGTGTTTAGAACCTGGGCCTTTAGCCCAGCCAAACGGTTTCAGCCACCGACTAATTGGTGTCCTCTTGTGTTTTCGGAAGATTGTGGTGAAAGATTGTGGTATTTCGTGACTGAGCAGCACTTGCGTGCAGCAAATGAAGCAGTTGCAGGTGAGCTAATAGATAGCTATCCTTGGCGAGATTGCAGTGAACTGCGCATAGCAGTAGATACAGCTACAGTGTACTAGACAGCAAAGATAGCGAAGCAGCATAGCGGCGTCAAACCGGTCGATGCTGATGACGTAGCTGACGTCGTGACACGCAGGCTTGACAAGTTCTAGGAGGCGTTGCTTCGGCTCGACTTCTCCCAGAGGCTTGGCTGGCTACCTCCGACTACATCACAGCTGCGCCCATTTTCTCAAGTTGCTATCGTCCTGGTAATATTATCAAGGAAGCTATAGATCAGCTGTTTTTCGCCCAGCTAATCCCATTCTAACCCGTATAAAGCTAGCGCCTAGGTGATTTCTTTTGTAAGAGTGTAAGAGTTGATTTAGATCAAGAGAAAATCTTTCAGATAATATATTACGTTGAACTCACCTAAGCAGAACAATACGCATGTTTATTGACGTGTTGAGCTACTGAACGAAGCGTAGGTGACATGTAACAGGACATATCGTAGACTTCCATCGAAGAAGTTGGGCGTTTATAAAAGAAGAAAAGGGGAAGAGAGTAAGACAGTGAAAATACAACGCATAAGCTCCCCACTTGCTTGCCCCCCTGGAGGAACTCACTTTTCGTGGTTGCCCCCCCCAGTAAAAACATCCTGGCGCCGCCCCTGGGTTTAATATCTCGAGGCAACACGCTGGTCATAATGAGCACAGCAGCCGAGTGTTATTGATGTTGATCAGCCGATTTTCTGTCAGACGGCCAACAGACGGTCGGGAACACGTAGGCCGCAAAAACAAATAATATACTAAAAATGAAGTGGGAAGTGCAACCGTTACATTTTTAACTTCGCTTCACGGAGCCTCGCATCAGCTCTGGAAAAGTAATTCAGGGGTTGACGGCACATTTTGAAACAGTAGTTTCCGCAGGGCACTCTGCCCTGCTTGACCCACGCTGTCGCCTGTCTTCAGGACCAACTCGTTGCCACTGCAAGAACTTCTGTTTCAGGACACACCATTCCTACGCTGTCCAGATGTGAAGGGTGTGTGAAAAGCGATAATTGTAACCGTCAGGGTGAAGCAAACGTAAGGCGACGTAAACGTGTGGCCCTTGCACATGTCAAAGTTTTAGCAATGTAGCGGCTTGCCGCTACAACGACAGTTCGCGCCAACAGTATTTTCAAAAGGTCCATCATCTAAATTTAGTCATCGCTGTTACAGTCAGTTGAAACATCGATGCGCCTTCAATAACATTGCCACGTATCTTGCATCGGCGGGGCCACCAAACTTTCCCATGACTGCTGGTACACCGTCTTGAAAATATTCTTCATATAAAAGCATGACGAGACAAACCCAACTTAATCAGTTGCTCTCCCTATCATTTTATGTATTCCGACTATCCGGTATGAAATATCACTTTCTTGTTTCACGAAATTTTATATCTGCCAACACGTTTTACAGTTTGCAAAAGTATGTTAACCTACACAGCAATACCTACTATGCATGCACTGTTTCTGATCAAAGGCTGCATTTTCAAATTTCTTGGTTGACAATATCATGCACATAATGCATCCTGAAGGCCTGTTTGGCAATAATTTCAAAGAGCGAAATTTCAATGCTGTTTACAGATTCACCCTGGCAATTTACTAGACAAGTCCCATATATATTTCACTACTACACAAGTTCATAAATTCCGCGTTTGGGGCTGAAGATACAAAAGTCGATTCCTCAGAAGCTATTGCCGGTACCTGTGCGAGCTTTCCCACTGAAAGAAGCAGGATTAAAAAGCAAGTTCACAATTTAAATGAGTTTATTTCACTCAACATACACTGAAACACCTGCATTTGGCAGACACATTCCAGTTAACATTTCCAACATTGAATGTGCAGTCACAGTGATGGAAAAGACATTCTGATTTTTGTGGCAGGAAAAAGGCTGTTCTGAAGTTGAATGTGGTGTGAGGGGGGCAGATGGCAAAATATTTTAAGCAACTGCTCGAGTTTAAAGCATCATTTAAAGGGGTGGCGACACCAAACTTTTAACGAGCCTGTCGTGGGTTTTCTTTATATGCAAGGACACTCCACATGAAGGGTCGGACGCTACAAACGTTCAAAAATATAGTTTAACTCACTTCCGAAGTGTACCCAAATGCTCATTCTCCCAATCACCCATCACTAGCGCGGCCGACACTTGTTGCCCTTCCTAGAAAGTCGCCCGCTGGACTTGAAGTAAGGAACGCAGCAGTATACCATCGCAGAAAATGGTATTATACTACTGCCGTCCCTTGACGATGTTGCCGACTATGTATTTCAGACTGTGTTGGCGACGACTGGGAGCGTACGGAGAATGAAGTGGCCGCTAACACGATGGGGGTTAGTGGTGGCGCCACGGCGCGCTGTGGCTGTTTCGAAAAAAAAAAAACTAAACAAGCAAAAGCAAATTTGGCGACAGGGGGAGCGATGCCATAAGTAGGTCGGAAGTTTATATATAGCAGGTCGTGAGAAAATACGATGCAAGATGGCAGCTCTGCGAATCGCTCAGATAGATCAAATCTTGCCAGAATGGCCGTCTACACACAAGCAGACGCTTAATGTGAGTTATGTTTATTTGTTTTTGATTTTAACACAAAATAAGCCAGAAATTACAATTATTACATTTTTTTTCAGCTTCTCCACGCGAGGTGGCGCATCGTCGCGTAAAAGCTGTCTAAACGTTTCAATTTTCAGACAGCATGGGGTCGGTGCGGTCTTCTAAGCTGCTAAGCAGTCTGCGTAGACCAACGTTTCTAGAACTAGGTAAGTTGCAAAACTGAGTGATGTTGCGCGGCGCCGCCGCTGCCAGCGACAAATGTGGCGCTGCTGTCGCACCCAGATTCACTCACTGCATGCTCGCTCATGTCCCTCCTGTAACCTCCGTTGGCTCTGCATGTTGCAGTGCGTCTTTATCCGTGGAGGCTTCTTTCTGCGTGAACAGTTTTATGCTTCAGCGTGCCCTGTTCTGCTTTGTATGTGTTGCGTGTTTTCATCATGGCCAGATGTTGCGTTCTTGGCTGTAGAGTAGCTACAGGAAATGAGAGACACCACAACATTTCTTTTGTACCCATGTGTATCTGAGCAGCGAGAGGTATAAGACCATGCTATTCCTCGTGCGGATAAGAAACTGCCGAGCACCTCACGTCTGTGTGATATGCTCTTTCATGAGAAGGACATCCTGAAGACTTACACTCACGTCATATGGTAAGAAGGTACAAATCGCAAGAGGAAAGTGGGACCTCGTCGAAGGATGCGTTCCACAAATATTCGCGAATTTGCCCGCTTACTTTTGCTGCGGGGCCCACGACGAAGAAGCGAAAGTTGCGCGATAGGAGTGGGGTCCTTTCCAGAATATCATCGGTGAAAAAGAATAGACTATCTCCGAGCACTGAGCTCGAAGAATGTGAAATAAGTCCCGACATGCCGTCAACTAGTGGCGTCATTTCGCTTAAAGACATAGAAAACGTTTGTTTGCATGCTGGCGGAAAGTTGTTAAAGATGGCGAGACAAGATGTCTTGTGGTGTTTCTAGGGCTCAAAGAAAAAAAAAGCGCTATTTGTGGAGAAATGTGTTTTCGTCGCAGAAGACATGACAGTCACCATTAGCAGCCGTCACAATCACTTAGCCAAGTCGCCTGGCAATGCAGATACCATCACCCTATGGGCCGAACTTCTGGGACACACAGAAAAGCTGCAAGTGTGTTCATGTTGTCCCAATGCGTCAACAGGCAGACTCGTGAGTAATGACTACGAAGTGCTCACCGATACCCCAAAGTGTGGTCTCTGCTCGAAGCTTTGGCTGCAGCTGTGTTAAAAGGTTTCATTAGAGGAACTACATAAGAGGCAGAGGGAAGACATGCTCAAGAAAATGGCCCCACGCGTAGCTTTTCGACGGTCTAAGTTGCTAAAGAATATGACTGACATGAAAAAAAAAAAAAAAAGCTGACTACATAACCAGACAAAAGCCACGAGATCGCGCCACATCGTTGTAATTTATTTTCAAGCCCGAAAAACACAGCCACAAAAAAGGATGCCAGACATTTTAATTGGGTTTTTCGCGTCTAAAAATCTATTGCGAACGTACACTAACTAGCAACTAACCGACAACTCGTATGCCATGCTATATATATCAAGCATTGTTTATTGTGTGCAGTTCAGAAAACCATAATTACACTGTATTTGCCTTACACCGCTTAATATTACGCAGTATTAAGTTTCGGCGGCAGCACAATAAATCTCGATAGTATACTGTTGGCAAAGCTCTTGCAGAACGGCCGCCACGGCGTCTTGCCACTACGACTACGCGTTTTCGTCTGCTAGCGGAAGCTTCTTGCGCCGCCAGCGCCACTAAACCGAAAGTTGTCCCGGCGCCGTGTGATGAGTAGTCTGACGCGGGGAGTTTTGCAACTTACCTAGTCTAGAAACGTTGGCGTAGACTACAGTGTCTTAAAATCGGAACACAGCCCATGAAGTTTTATGAAGCCTAGCTGAGCCGGATGTGGCTTTACTTCAGTTGTTGGTTTCCGGACCTGACGTCATATAGCAACATGGACGATTCCCAGCTTCAAGGTGAGCGTCGAGAAAACGCTTCGTTTTCACCCTTATTAAGAGTGTTTTTCTGTGCTAGGGCCCCTGTCAATTCACTTGAAAGCGCGTATAATCCTAACTATGTAATGAAAATTGAAAAGTGAATGATATACTACGTTTTGCTGCATTTCGACAGTAGGCTTAAATCCAGGTAGTACTTAGTAGTATACATTGCTCAGCTTGATTACGACGTCACGAATAGTATAAAATATGATTGAAGTTGCCATGCTTCACCTTTGCACTCACTGCTGCCTATGCATACTGGGAACAACTTACGCTGGGAAGATAACTAAGGCATGTAATTACAAGCTGTCAGTTGGTGGCGAACTTTCTGGGTCCAGGCCCGAGGAACTTGTTTTGGAGAGGCTTTATTTAGGTATACTTTAATTCTACTGGTGCCGCTTGCCGCAATATACAGGCAATTCATTGAAATAACGAAAGCTTAAGCATCGTAAAGAACTTGATCCCTTGCCCTAGGTGCGCTTTATGTCGCGTTCGTAAATCTTGTATGCGTGACCATGTATAAACCGAAAACAGCTGTGCTTCTGTGGAATTATGTTGTGAGCCTGCTACGCAGGGGCTTTTCTTTTGGTCGCAATCCACAGGCAACACCCAAAACATCTTGTTAAACACCAAAAGTAATAAATACGTATATACCTGTAGCCTTACCAACAGCCCGCTGGCATGCGCTGGCGCAATACGTGTGTCAGCGCTTGCGTTGGATCAGTTGAGGCCGTGTAAGAGATTCATTGCTCGAAAACTTATCGGAAGCGCGTTTCGTTCAAAAAAATGTCTTCTACTCGTTGCCGTTGGAGCGTAATGATGTATGTCGTAACCTTTGTGCCGGTGGTTTCGCGCAGACGACTTGCGGTCTTCTCATGACAGGGAGACGCTTGAGCGGCGTTGTTGTACTCCTGGCGCACGTAGCAAGCCTAAGAAAAGTGCACGCGTGCAACCGTTTAATTATGTGGCCTAATGAAGTTGGTCGGCAGAGCCTGGGCAGAATAGCGTTCTGCGTTTGATAGGCCTCGTGATGCCATGAGACACCTGTTCTGCATCCTAATAATAATAGTAATAAAGTTGGGCATCATTTAAATCGTTGCTGCGCTGAGTGAGCGTGCAAGTTAATCGTCAATATCGCTTTCCTGAATTTGTGCTACTGATGTGTACTTAGTGGGAAAATTGGTCACGAACTCGAGCACATCACGCCCCACTTCATTGATGTTTGCATTTCATAGTTACTGTAGTCTAAGCTGATATATATATATATATATATATATATATATATATATATATATATATATATATATATATATATATATATATATATATATATATATATATATATATATATTGGTGTCGCATGTACCATGCATCCATATTTTCAATAGGCTAATAAGAAGCGTTCCACATTAAGTAATAGACATGCACAAATCTGTGTAATATATGTTTCATACAGTGACTACACAGTGCAGTTTCATATGTAAGGACATCTGAAAGCGCATTGTGTGATCACGTTTCCCCATTTATTTTATAATAAATGTAATGTAATAGTTTGGTGGAGCAAGCAACAAAACACACTGCACAACTTTGTATTATTTGTCCTTCATGATATGGATTAGAGGATGGGTTTCCTGGTGTGTATACCTGGTATAAAGAAACCCTGTTCACTTGTTCACACGACGAGTCGAGTAGAAATTTCATCAGTTGACACGTGGAATGAACTGATGCTTAAGTTAAGTACACTCCCAGCTCTTTTTGCTATACTTGCATTTTAAGGTACGTATTCTTAGTCTCAAGATCTGTTCAAGAATATGAGATTTGTGTTGTTTAGGGCTTGTCATTTGCTCTCTTTAATTCTGGAATATAAATAATTCACAGATATCATCACTGGCTCATGCACTTTCACTTGTGAAAGCTTTCATTGTGCCTTTTATTATTCTGTACTTCACGATACATGACTTGTAGAAAATGAGAAAAAGTGTCAAAGAAATATCACCATATTTGTTTAGTAGACCTATGCTGCTGTAATCTGTGATGCCTACCATTTCCTTACTTGTTCCTCAAAGCTTTTTGTAAAATCGGAACAATTGATGGGCCAGCGGCGTGTTTTTATGCTGCGTCCATCAGAGAGTGCAAAGCCCTGGGCAGTGCAGCCACTTATTACCAAAATAATGTGTGGAATCGTTTTAATAGCTGTGTGCGAGTGCACATCTATTTCATATTTGGAGTGTGGCATGTTTTTTTTTTTTCTTGGAAACAGAACTGGGTAAATGTCAACGTAAAATAAAGGCTTGATTTTTAGGTTATTTGAGGTGGCCCACTACTTGATTATTGATTCTATCAAGAATTAAATACTTTGTTACTTGCTGTTAAATAAGTAATTATACTTAGTTGTGAAGGAAACTACAGGTTTTAAGTACACACCACTACGACTAATAAACAACAGGTACAACTTTACTAGAGCGCATGTTTTTTTTTTTTTAAGTCATGGTTCGAGTTGGCTGGGTCAGCAAACACACATGTGGACTGTATCAGGTTATATTGCTTTCTGCTTATTCTCAGAAGAACAGGCATGTACAGGTATCCTTGCGATTACAGTGCACTTGTGATCCTTTTTACTTTGGCCCCGTGAATGATGTATACTCTGCTTCCGCAACACCCATTGAGCAGCAACTATTCAGATTCACTGCTTGCCTTCCGGGCTTTAGGGGCTGTAAAGCCTGTTCTGGGTTATCGGAGAAAAGGGGTAATAGTAACATCCCTTTTTACACAATTAGTATCAGTATTGAGCAGTTAATAAAGGAGTTAGGCGAGTCTTTCAGTGAATGAGTTTTACATTAATTTTCTTAGTTCTTTTTTCCCCTTCACTTTCTAGTTTCGATTTGGTGACTCATTCATAATAGGAGACACACATGGCAGTTGCTGATGTTAGGGCATTTGAATATGTGTCCGAATTTTGTACTTCTCTGCACTGAGTTGCTGATGTTAGGGCATTTGAATATGTGTCCAAATTTTGTACTTCTCTGCACTGAGTACTACCGGAATTCTAATTAAAATTAATGTTATTTTAATTTTCAAGAAAATATTAATGTTTTATTAATCACTCCATGTAGAGTATTTCACTCGTGTTGGCTCATAATTAAGATGAGGAAAACAGTGATCAAAATAAATGAGAGTGAGGTGAGTATGGGCTTTTTTGGTGAGCTGATCTCAGCCTGGTTTATTTTGTGCTACTACTCATTTCTTGCTCCCAGTTATGCTAGATTCACAAAAATTCCAGGGGGCAATCTTTGTAGGATTCGTAATATGGCTTTGTTGCTAAAACTTCAGTTGGTGAATTGCACCATTTGATTAAGCCAGAACTTACATTGTTTCCTTCTTCTGTTTTATGTTGCATTGTATCGCAAGGGCACGTGTTAGACACGAAGTGGGGGCTGGGCAGGCAAGGGTGGTCAAGTGTTATTTTGTGCTCTGTAGCCCGTGGCAGAAAGGAATTTTAGGAGGGGCATGTGTCCAATGTGCTATCCCTTGGCTACTCCACTGGTGTGAAGGCATTTCATAAACACGTGCATGCTATTGTCTTGGCATCAACTTTCTTGTGTATTGCTTACTTTATGTGAGTATTATTCATATGTAACAATAGTTGTTTTTGGCAGTCCTTACATCTAAGTTTTAAGAATATTGAAGGTGCTAGGCACAGGTAGTATGCTTCTTTGTGCTTTACCGCTATTTCTATACATCACCTGTATTGCAGGGACGAATAATGAGTGAATGTGTCGTTATGGAGTGCAAGCAAGGCTCTTGTTTTGTATTTTGATGCACAAACCTTGCTCATTTATTCTCCATGGCATGTAATTCCCATCAAAATTATTGCCTCGATTAGTAGCATATGTAATAACAAGACTTTTGTTGGCATGAATGTTTGCAATGATGTGATGACTTTGGCACATTATGGAGAATTTCACTTGAAGGGCTATAATGAAGGTGGTGGGTAACATCTTATTAATCTTTAATGCAGTGCTGTACTTATACACAAGATTCCATGGGGTTGTTCCCACTGTTCTCTATGTAGAGAAAATTTGTATTCTTGTGTTTGATTGATTTATTGATTGATATGTGGAGTTTAACGTCCCAGAACCACCATATGATTCATTATGAGAGACGCAGTAGTGGAGGGCCCCAGAAATTTCGACCACCCGGAGCTCTTTAACGTGCACCCGAATCGGAGCACACGGGCCTACAACATTTTCGCCTCCATCGAAAATGGAGGCGAAAATGGCTTAGGTACTCGGCTGCTGACCTGCGGGTCAGCAGTCGAGTACCTTAGCCACTAGAACACCGCGGCAAGGCTATTCTCGTCTTTGATGTATCGTAGTCTGACTAAAACTAAAGCCTCTACAAGTGCACATGCGAAACTAAAAAAGACCAGTAGGAGAGAGTGACACCAGGGCTTGGTGGTGCTTTCTTTCCTTTGTTTGCTCCTTTATGGCCTCACACTATTTTCCATTTCACTTCTCCATAAACTAGTTGTCAGCTTACCTTCTGCATTTTATCTCTTGGTTTATTTATTGAAAACGTCATGGCAAAACCTCCTGCTCTTATTTCTCTTTGTCAAGCAAGCGGTGCACAAAAATGAGGTTCATTGGACTTGTGTCTGTGCTTGTTTGTGAAATACTTCGAGAAGTAAAGTGTGAGAACTAGTAGTTAGCATCATTCAATACAATAAAGCTTCAGCAAAGTTGAATATTTTCAACACAGTTCTTGTGTCTCTACTGCATTGAAACAAACTGCAGTGGCTTGCAAAAATTGCTATATAGTATGGACGTTTGCCACATTAGATGCTGCTTTCTACTTTTTCAAAAGCTTCGATGGGGTCTTGGGAAAGTCCTTGAATACGGTCGAATTTTCCTGAATGAAAGCTATATCTACCCTGTAGGGTAGGAAGGTCGAAGGTTATAGAACAAAGTGACACTAGAAAAAAAGAAAGCATTCAAACTCCTACTAAATATTACATGAGGCTAAGATGCACATAAGAGGAAGCATACTGAGGTATCCAGCCTTAAAGTCATGCATAACATTTGCAAATTTTAAAGACTTTTACTGCATAGTTTGAGCTGCAAAAATATATTGTACTTAAATCTATTCTTTCTTTTTCTCTCATACATCGGTGCATGTGCATGCATGCACACTTGTGCACACAAACGCTTATTATAAAATATGCCTACAACTGTGTTGTGTACTGTATCTGGGGCTTGTTGTGGCATTTCTGGCACAGAAAAAGATCCCAATTTCTCTTGTATCAATAACATTGTATTATGTATCTAACACATCTATAGTATAGGTGCTCTAGCATGACTCAGTGGCTAATGCCTCGCACATCTATTGTATATAGTTCAAGAAGAACCGCAAAACACTTTAATGTTACTGACAGCCACTTAGAACCTGAATTGAGATTATTTTACTAATAAAAGGATTGTCTTTTGCATTGCTTTAAATGGACCCTGTTTCCGTTATTAAAGGTGAATTCATCTTTACTTATGGTGCCTCTGGCAGCAAAAAAGTCAAGCACTTGTACCTATCATGGGACCTTTTACCCTGTTTCCGTTATTAAATGTGAATTCATCTTTACTTATGTTGCCTCTGGCAGCAAAAAAAGTTAAGTACTTGTACCTATCATGGGACCTTTTACTGTTGTGCGCTGTTGTCTCTATAGTAGCATTGAAATGCAGAACACTTTTTATTGTAATCTTTTCTGACGTAAAATGTGCAGATGTACATTCCTTTGCACTGAGCGGAACGGCGGCGCCTCCTTTGTTTGATGTACGACCCGATGCCCATGGGCAGCAGCATGAATGTTAGCTGGGGGCTTATAGCCTAGGAGCACTTGCTGACGTGTTGGGAAAGTATGAAAATTGCCTCATGGCTTCTGAGATTACCTCCGGTGACGTGTTTTTGGAAGTAATCGCGGGGGCCACTAGCACCTAGCTTGAGAGGTGGTAAAGAGATCTCGCGTGCTGATGAGCATTTTTTATCCCATAATGGTCAAGAAGGTCAATATGAATGTGTTTGATCGCAGTTTCAATCACTCCTGTGAAAGCAAAACCTTGAGCATAATGCAAAGAGGGCCATTGGCATTGCCATTGTTTTGCAGCATTGCTAGAGAGCATCTTTGTGCAGTTCAGGGGCATTTAAGATAGAAAAATACTGCTAATAAAGTAACCACTTAGTTTTGGGATTAACTACTATAGCTAAAAACACTATGAAGGATGAGGTTTCTATTGGGTTTTAAAAAACTGGCTCCAGAAAAATTTCTTGGTCAGCCCCTTTAATGCCAGTGCAGTTTGGAGAAGAGCACTTTTCTTTCTTGGCATAATTGTGGCTACCTTTATGCATGGTGTTTGTGTTGCAATCACTGTGTATAATACACCACTTTAGTCAAATAGGGCTCATGATTATGAAATGGTGCAACGAAGGGATGATAAACTCAGACGATGAAGAATAATCATAGACAGGTACCGGTGCTTGTCTTCATGTATTCTTTGCCTGCGTTTATCGGTTCTTTGTTGCATAATTTAATAGTCATGAACCCTTACCACCTCGCCTACCTATCAGTGCGGCTAGCCTAACAGGGTTTCATCTTTCAGTGGTTAGTCATTCCTGCTGTTGTTAAATGGTTATTACATTACTGAAATCAGTAAATGAGTGTGACACATTTGTCGTGCAGGGAACCCAGTTTCAGTTAGTCCTGCTTATACCAGAACCAGCATAGAATATACGGCACTGAATATCTGTTTCTCTTTTGTTGCAGACATCTGTCGGGTATGTCGCTCGGAAGGGGCACCCGACAAGCCATTGTTCCATCCATGCATCTGCACTGGAAGCATCAAGTACATCCACCAAGATTGGTGAGTTACCATATCGTCTGCTCTGGTATTTTTGAGATGTTGCATATTGAATGGATCATTTCTTTGTACATTACCTTGTCTATAATTCTGTCATAATAATTCTAAAATATTGACATTTCGGCAATTCCTATGGTTTTGTGCTTGTTTACAGTGAAAGCAGCTTGTTATGAGGGTGGACACGACGATCTTGTCAAGAACAAGTCCTTGTCAATACCCACACCATCATGGTCAATTGCTGCTTTGCCTGCTGTGTGTGGCTTTTGAATTTTGTGTAGATTCCAATACTTTGAAAGCTGTGTGGGGAGTGAAACTGTGGAGCTCACTCATACTCTTTCATGAAATGTATATTGCCCTCAAGACTCACTCTTACTTGGACTCACCAAAATCTTTCTCAACCGGAGCCACTCGGACTCAGATTCACAAAAATTTCTTTTAGCTGGACTTACTCGAATTCGAGCCTACCTAAGTATTACTCACTTGGACTCACTCAGACTTGCAACTCTATCCAGTAAGTTACAATCCAGTAAGGACATTTTTATTGAAAGAGATGACGCACACAAGGTATTTTTTGAAGAATTCTCAAGATAAATTTTCAGGGGTTGGTGGAGGGAGAGGATTTCACGTCACCCTTTTTTTTCTGGTAACCCATGCCTTCGATGAATTATTAATCGGCGAGCATATGACCACTGGTGCTTTGAAGAATGTGCGAGTTAGTGTGAGCATAAACGTGAGCCGACGTAAGGCTGATAGTAATGCTGAAGTTGAGTAAATAAAATCATAGATCGTCAAAAAGTGTGCAACTCACTTGGACTCGCTCATGAAATACATTTTGCACTTCGGTCTCACTTAAACTTGCTAAAAGTTTTCTCAGCCGGACTCACTCAGACTCACACTCACTAAAAGCTTTCTCACATGAACTTCTTTCTCATTATTCCTGTTTACTTTGAAGTCTGCTGGGCTGACATGAAGACTGTATCAACCCTGATATAAGTCCGGCGGACGACTTCTTGTTTTTTCAAAGAAAGAGGCACCTGAAAGTTGACTTACGGTGTTTCCGCCACCAATGGGTTTTCACAGTGTCTCTGAGAGGAGTCGCAGCAGATGACTTTCAGGGAGCCTTTCAGATAGGGAATCGTTTTGAAAGCTTTGTATGGATGCCCAAAAAAACTATTTTAACAGTTTTAGTAATATAAAGTACTGATCACATCAGTAAATTCTTTTTACAAGACCCAATTTACCGTCGAACCCTGTTTACCATGAATGACTGACCATTTGTGTTTGTCATACTCGTGCCATGCTAATTTTCGTACATGTTAAGTTAATGAAACAGCTGCAAGAGTGCACCTAGACTGTGTCATGTAAATCATGGCCAGAGCACACTGTTTTTGGATTAATTCCAAAATCATGGCTAGAGCTCAGTGTTTTTGGATCAATCCGAAAAAAATATGAGGACCACCTACTGGGAGACTTTTTAGCAATTCAGCAATTTTTAGCAATTCAGAATTTTTAGCAAGAAATTTAGCAATTTATTCGGTAAACTTAGATTTTCAAAGGGCATTCTCAATGTTCAAACAACGCTTTCAATTTCAAAGTGGAGAGTCATCATTTGAAGGAGCGCACCTCCATCAGTGCCAGTAACCTTTCAAAGTATGCTTGCATCTATTACAACAAGCTTAAGATATTAATACAAACAAATGCAGGTGGTTTGTATTCAAGGATCTATGCTTGTATGGATATGCACTTGTGCGGTCAAACCTTCCAAACATCTAAAATACATTCACTGCATTCGCTTATTTTCGTGGTCAGGTATTTCATCTAAAATTTTGAAGTATTGAGAATAATAATATAAATAATAGGTCCTTGATTTTTCATCAAGACAAAGGGAGGCTGGGAGACAAAGCTGCAGAGCAGCTTGACTAGCTTGGCCCCCCAAAAGTACACTTAGGAGAAGGGGATTATACAGATGAACAGCCTTATAAACAGAGTAAGTAAGCAGTAGGTGAGAAAAAAAATGAAGGAATGAACGGAGAAGCAGGATTATCAGCTACAAGGATAAGCAATTTCACTGGAAATATTAATTATTAATGAGATCACATTTCAATAAATTATAATGCAAAATTAACCAATGAATTTCAGGCAATTGGGGATTTACCAAAAATAAACTTTGATAAAAGCCAAATTTTTTCCCTAAAAATAAACTGAAAACACAGATCTCTAATTATGGGTTACCTGCATGCATGTTATAATTTATATGTTAGTCTGTGATTTATGTTAGTCATACTAGTGTCATGTCATACCAATTTTAATATATACAAGTTAACAAAATTAACATCAGTTAGCTCGAGAAGTTAAAGGGACACCAAAGTCAACTATTCAGTTGAAGTTGAGTGTTGAAATGGCAGTCCAGAAACCTCGTAATGTTAGTTTTGTGCCAAGGAAGGGCCTATTTTGAAATAAAATCACGTTTTAGTGGTCCGCACGGGGTTAGCACACTTCAAATTACATGCATCACGAAGCAGACCGACCGGACTGATTCACTTCACTGTTGCCATGCACAATGTTGCCCGGCTTTACTGGGCTAGTAGCAGCTGACTGAAAGCAGTGGGAGCCACAGCGGCAACAACGGCCTTTGATCAATTTCCCGCCATTGGCTTTGAGATTGCAGACGCTTTTGTTTCAACTGTGCCCCGCTAGATGGCATTACCTGTCCCGTGTAACCATGTGAAAATTGAATTTTTGAACCACTCGCGCCATTCCCCATAGTAACGTCCAGCAGTTCTTTTTTGATGAATCAAACATGAACAAGCAGCATTTTATTGCATCTCTTGATGCACGGAAGGTTTTTTATTTAGTGCAGTTAGATTGATTACTAGTGATTAATTGTAGGCGGTCTGTCTGATGTCATTGGGATCATTTTGTAAATGTCCTACTGCGGCGCTTGTGTTCTTGTGCATTTACCCTAATTTCTCGTTAAGTAGGGCACAGTTGTTGATAATATTGTTGTTTTAGATGTTGTCATACATTGAGCTTTCACTCTGACATAAATTGTTATTTGACTTTAGTGTTCCTTTAATGTAAGAGTATAATATATAGTAGGTGCTTAGATGGATAGATATGATCAATGTGGCATTGGTTCACAAAGAAATGCTTTAGTTAAAGCTGCATATTGTACTAGAAAAATAATTTCACATTAAAATTGCCACACAAATAACTGCTGCAATATAATTGCTGCAGTTCAGTGTCAATAAATAAATCAAGAAGTAGCTTAAAAGTGACTAACTAGTTGGCATTACAGTTTCCAAATTGGAAGTGTAACTTGAGACAGTGACATTAAATTGAAGAACAGAGTAGGACAATCACTGCTTCTTTCAGCTCTTTTGTTTTTGTTCCAAGGGATGCATTTTGGATCACATAAGTTCATATAATTCTTTTGGAGAAGCAATCTTTATTTTATCATCTAATCTTGAACACCAGAATATCTTTATCATTGACTATATGGCAGCCTTTTTCTCTTTCTCTCTTTTATAGTTCAAAGGGCTGGGTGATAATTATAACCCGTGTATTCACAACCATAACTTGTACCTGTGACTTAACTCAACCTAAGCCATAACTTCGCCCTTAAAGGGGCCCTGCAACACTTTTTGAAGTAGCCATAGAATGGACTCACTAAAAAAGCTTATTGCCTCACGAATTCACCGGCAAAAAAATATTTAGATTCCGTCCAGTCCAAGCGGAGTTACAAGGATGTGTCGCACGCTAATATTGCATTTTCTCTTCTGTCCCGACAAAAGCGCTAAAATCTAAGCAGGGAGGGATGGCATAAGCAAATAAAATATGTCGCACGCGCCTTGTGACCTTAAGCACTTTTTTTTTCGAATGCGCTACTTTTCAGTGCAGTCGCACATGCTAGTATGGACAGGTTGCGGCCTCCCACAGCGATTCCTGTGATGACCGAGCACGCCAATGGCTGATGCGACGGCTTTGACGAGTGATTTTTTAGCTTTTTCCTTCATTTGTTTAGCGACGATAAAGTAGTTTTTTTAGTTGACTTTGAGAATTGTGAATTTCAGGCCGTGTGTTGTGCTGTAATATTTGCTCGCGTGTTCTTTGGAGCCTCTACTACCGATAGGCAGTGTTCTCCGGCCATGCCCAGAAAGTGTTGTAAGGCCCCTTTAACACATTTCAAGAACCTACCTTGTACTTGTCGCTGTACTTTTCTCATACTTTAGTAAGACTCGGTTAAGGTAGCTTATGACCTACCGTAAAAAAATGGTATATAGGTCGGACGGGAATGTAAATTGAGCCCCCCCCCCCCACTTTGAATCTCCGAAAAAAAAGTTTAATTGTAAAGTATCGTGGCGCACCCTTACCTTGATAAATACGGGACATAACCAGGTGCACTGTAATGACGTTCCTTTATATTTTGATACTAATCTTGCGTAGTTAAATGCCAGAAGGCCACAAAGTGCTGTCACTCAGACTTCTCCGAACTTGAGTCCGACGACGTCTGTTTCTCACTAGTTATGTCCCAGAATGGATCGTCCTCCATTCTATTCAATGCGGTGCTGATGCAGTATTTGCGGAAAGACTTGTGCCTGATCTCTTCCAGGAAATATTTCCATGCTTATGACACCCAGCCACAAACAGTCTCGAGCGGTGGACGTCGTAGGCGTCCAGCGGCGGTCTTGGGATTGTCATCTAGCATCCACTTATTGTAGAGCTCGTGCATGCGATCTTTAGGGTTTATTGAGCACTTTTTTCCAGCAGCTGGAGGATTGATGTTAGTCCCTCGGTGATCACGACAAGGTCAGTCTTGCTATCGGACAGAGCTGCCTTTACATCGGCCGTGAGGTGGCCTCGAAATGAGTCAAGCACCAACATGCTTGGTGGCTGTAAAAGCACATCAGGTCACCGATTCGCCGTATCCACTCAAGCATGAGGGACTCATCCAAGAATCCTTCTCCACCCGCAGGGGGGCAGTGGCAACACACCCCTTTGGCCCCGGCTTCACGTAGACGGCACCCCTGGGCTGACCCACCCAGGGGAAATCGGCAGTCGCCTTTTCCTGTCTCCTTCTCTCTCTCCATCTTCATTTTTTCTACTACTTTTGATCTTTCCTGTCCTCTCCTCACTTCTTTTTACTTCCACTATTCTCGGTGGCAAGGGTTAACGTGGTGTAGATATCCAACCTTGGATAGATATATTAGGTTATAGCGGCCATGTACGGCTGGCGCCTGCGTCTCCTTCGTGTCTCGCAGCGTCCCCTTGTTGGGCTCGATGGTGGGTGGCTGGCATGGCCGCCGAATAAGCTACCAAATTTATGGGAACTCCTAGCCCTCTCACAACCAATCGCCCCTCCAAGAGGTGGCGCACCGATGCAATTTTCGAATTTCTTCCAAACAAGAAAGATAACTTCCGAAAATACCACATCATCCACTGTGAAAGTACAGAAAAGAAAGCTAGAAGCATTTCACTTTTCCTTGTGTCCAGATGCCTTATAGAAACGCTAGGCACAGGCTACAAAGCCACAAAGACCGCCAGTGGTGACCTGTTACTCGAAATAAAAGACCACGCACAGTACCAGAGACTGCATAAACTTACATCATTTGGGGATCAGCCTATCACAATCACACCGCATCGAACCATGAACACCGTGAAGGGTGTTGTATCAGATGGAGACCTGATGGACCTCTCTGATGATGAACTTCTAACAGGCTGGAAAGAAGAAAATGTCATTCAGGTGCAGCGTATTAAAATAAGAAGAGAAAATAAAGAAATCCCAACGAAACACATCATACTCACTTTCGCATCTAGCACTCTCTCCACTGAAATAGCAACAGGATATCTTAAACTGCCAGTCAGACCATACATACCCAACCCGCGGCGCTGCTTTAAGTGTCAGAGGTTCGGGCACGACTCCCAGGGCTGCCGAAGACAGCTTACCTGCGCGAAATGCGGCGCCAAAGGTCATACCGCTGACGATGACTGTCAGCTACAAGTCCACTGCGCAAACTGTGAGGCTGATCATCCTGCATATTCCAGGTCATGCGTGGCCTGGAAAAGGGAAAAAAAAATTATAATTACAAAGTTTAAATTGAATATAAGCTTCCGTGAAGCGCAGCAGCGCGCGTTTCCCCGTATTTTGCTGGGAACACATCGTATGCCGAAGTGGTGCGAGGGGGGTCAGCACCACTTCAGTTTTCGGCAATGCCTTGGACCACGCCCAGCGTGGTCCAAGGCATTGCCTTCCGAAGTATGCCGAAGTGGTGCGAGGGGGGTCAGAACCACTTCGGTTTTCAGCAATGCCTTGGACCACGCCCAGCGTGCCGAGGCAAACGCCACAAGCCCTCATGGGGGAGCAGCCTCGGCTGCCCCACCCTCCTTGAATACAGCCCCACCGAAGGCCCCTGTTAACCCTGGCAGCAGCCAGGGCACCACACAAACTAAAGAGGTCCCGTCGATCTCGAGCCCGGTGGGGTCGAAGGCTCCGTCTGTCACGACGAAGCCTACAACGAAAACAACATTGTCTGTCGTCTCTCCTGAGGCGATAGACACATCAACTGCACCGGCGCAGACTGCGCCAAAGGAGCGGCGGGGTCTCTCGACCGCTCTAAAAAAGACAAAACTGTAATTACAGGGCCTTCTAAAGGCTTTGTAAGATAAGTCACTTCTCTCTTTAGACACCAGCCACACTCATTTGGTACACACAGCACTTCTTTACTCCCATAATGGAGACACAAATTATACAATGGAACGTCAGAGGACTACTTCGAAACCTCGACGATGTCCAAGAACTTCTACACAAACATTCTCCAAAAGTGCTGTGTGTACAGGAAACACACTTAAAATCCAAGAATACAAATTTTTTGCGTCAATATGTTGTCTTCCGAAAGGACAGAGATGATGCTGTGGCGTCATCTGGTGGTGTAGCCATTATTGTTAATCGAGGAGTAGCATGTAGTCATCTACCACTACTAACATCCCTAGAGACAGTGGCTGTTCGAGCAGTTCTATTGAATAAGCTCGTCACCATCTGCTCTCTATACATACCGCCGCAACACCGCCTGGAAAAACATGATTTCCAGTCTTTAATAGATGAGTTACCAGAACCTTATCTGGTTCTAGGGGACCTGAATTGGCATAGCGGTTTATGGGGTGACTGTCGATGTGATGCACGAGGTCGTCTCATAGAACAGTTCCTTTTTTCATCAGGTGCTTGCCTGTTGAATAGAGAAGAGGCAACATATTATAACCTTGCAAACAATACTTACTCCTCCATAGACCTCAGTATTGCATCTCCTTCACTTCTACCCCTACTCCAATGGAAAATTATAAATAATCCCTACAGAAGTGACCATTTTCCTGTCATTCTGAGTACACCAACATCATACCAATGTCATTCACAAGTTCCCAAATGGCTGACATACAAAGCTGACTGGGAACAGTTTTATAACACTACTCTTTTAAGTTGGACAGACATAAGTGGGTTAAGCATAGATGAAGCTGTGGAGTACTTCACAGCTTCCCTTATTGACGCAGCAGCCAAGTGCATCCCACAAACATCTTGACTGCCTGGCAAGCGACGCATCCCATGGTGGAACACTGAGTGTCGTAATGCGCGGAAGGAGCAGAACAAGGCATGGAGGTTGTTTAGGAATTCGCCGACAGCCGAAAATCTTGCCAGCTTTAAGAAAATAAAATCTCAAGGCAGGAGGACGCGCAGGCAGGCTAGAAGAGAAAGCTGGCACAAGTTCTTATCAGGGATCAATTCATATACACAAGAGGCTAAAGTCTGGAACATGGTTCGTAGGGTAGCAGGTAGACAAGTACATACACTCCCACTCGTTAACACACAGGGTGACAGCCTGGAAGATCAGGCAAACTTCCTCGGTGCCCACTACGAGCAGGTGTCTAGCTCATCACACTATACTCAAGCTTTTCAAAGATATAAAGCAAGGATAGAAAAGCAGAAACTAGAACACAAGTGTACAAACTACGAGGCATACAACCAGTTTTTCAACTTAGCTGAGCTTCAAACGTCACTGAACTCCTGCAGTAATTCTGCCCAAGGCCACGATCGTGTCGTGTATGAGTTGTTGAAAAACCTGCCGCTCGAAACGCGAAAAACATTACTCTCCCTATACAATGCTATCTGGTTTTCTGGCGTCATCCCCGCTTCCTGGAAAGAGGCTATAATTATTCCCATTTTAAAAGAGGGCAAGGACCCTTCCTCAGTTTCAAGTTATAGGCCCATAGCTCTTACAAGCTGCCTTTGTAAACTTTTTGAAAAGATCATAAACCGCCGACTTTTACATCTCCTTGAAACACACAGCCTGCTCGACCGATTCCAGTGGATTTCGGGAGGGTAGATCCACCACCGACCATCTGGTGCGTATCGAGACACAGATCCGAGACGCTTTCGCCCACAAACAATACTTCCTCTCAGTGTTCCTTGATATCGAGAAAGCTTACGACACAACATGGTGTTTTGGCATATTAAGAGACTTGTCTCACCTGGGTGTGCGCGGTAGAATGTTTTCCATAATCCAGAGTTACTTGTCCAATCGAACATTCTGCGTCCGTGTAGGCAGTGTTCTCTCCCAAACATTTGTCCAGGAGACGGGAGTACCGCAAGGTGGTGTACTTAGTTGTACACTTTTTATTGTTAAAATGAATTCCTTGCACCTGTCCATTCCCCGCAATATGTTCTATTGTACATATGTCGACGACGTTCAGCTTTGCTTCAAGTCATGCAACTTGGCAATATGTGAGCGGCAGGTTCAGCTGGGTTTAAACAAAGTCTCCAAATGGGCAGATGAAAACGGATTTCGACTTAACCCACAAAAAAAGCACGTGTGTCTTGTTCTCTCGAAAGAGAGGCATGCACTTGGAACCTGACATTCGACTGAACGGGCAACGTCTGTCTGTCAAAGCCGAGCATAAATTCTTAGGCTTAATCTTGGACAATAAGTTGACCTTCGTACCACACATGAAGTATTTAAAAACAAAATGTTTAAAAGCATGAATGTTATAAAAGTGTTGTCACGTACTACGTGGGGTAGTGATAGGCAATGTCTCATGAACATGTATAGAAGCCTCATTCGCACCCGCTTAGATTATGGGGCCGTTGTTTATCGGTCTGCGACTCAAAGTGCTTAGAAGGTGCTGGATCCCGTGCACAATTTGGGCATCCGCCTTTCTACGGGTGCTTTTCGCATCAGCCCTGTAGAAAGCCTTTACGTTGAGTCGAATGAATGGTCGCTTCATCTACAAAGAACTTGCATGTCCTTTGTATATTTTCTTAAGGTGAAAGCAGACAAGAAGCACCCCTCATACTCTACTATTAATGATTTGTCGAGCTCCATTCTGTTTCAAAACAGGCCTTCGATGAGGCAGCCCTTCCCAGTACGCCTGAAGGGTCTAGCTGAAGAAACTGGAGTGTCACTTGAGCACAGTTTAATGGCTCCAGTAGCATACCCGCCACCATGGCAGTGGCAGACTATAGACTGCGATGTGTCTTTCCTAGAAGTAACAAAACATGCGCCTATTGCCCATATCCGAACATACTTCCTGGAACTTCAACACAAATACACACATCCTGAGTTCTTTACAGATGCTCCTAAGTCTAACTCCTCTGTGTTTTACGCTGCTGTCGGCCCATCCTTTTTGGATGCTGGCCCTCTACATCCAGGCACAAGTATCTTCACAGCGGAAGCTTACGTGATACTTGTGGCTGCTAAACACATCAAACAACTATAAATACAAAAAGCAGTAATTTATACGAACTCCCTTAGTGTGGTAATGGCTCTGCACAATCTTAAAAAACAAAAAACCCCTACTCGTCTCACTTTACTCCACTTTATGCACACTCCACACACTCAAACAACATGTTGTAGTGTGCTGGGTGCCAGGGCACCGCGAGATCCAAGGCAACGTGATGGCGGATCAACTTGCTGCATCCGTCCACGAAAGCACTGCCACTACACCCATAACCAATCTCAGCCCTTGATCTTAAGTTCTTTCTCAAACGAAAGCTCAGGGACTACTGGCAGAACAAGTGGGATAGACACTCACAAAACAAACTACACGTTATTAAGCCACACCTTGGCCATTGGTCGCCAGTATCAAAATCACGTCACACAGAGGTAACACTAACGAGACTCAGGATAGGACACACACGACACACTCACATCTTTTGTCCGGTGGCGATCCACCATTCTGTGACAGATGTGGTGAAGCACTAACAGTTCTTGACATTTTAATCCAGTGCAAACAACTAGACACTCTAAGAAAACAACACTTTTCATTACCCTACCGACAACATATACCATTACACCCCGCAATGTTTGTCGGTAGGGAACCACTTTTCACCCATAAATCATTGCTAGCTTTTTTAAGAGATGTCGGTTTTTACCATGTAATATACCCAAGCGTTGCGTAGCGTGACCTTTCAAGAGAGGTTACTGCTGCAGTGGCTACATTGAGAAGCACTTGCCTCTCGGCCCTTGGACACAAGGGCGCTGATGAGGCATTTGTGCTAGTGCCAAATATTTTTACATGTTTTTATTATCAAAACCTTTGTCACCCTGTTTTTACTATGCATATCACGCCACTGTCATGATCTTAATACTTATGTTTTTACCCGCATTATCGCGAGGAATTTTAAGGCCCCTGTGCAGCCACGCAACATATTATTGTCCGCATCTCTAATCATCGAAATGGCGCTCTTTGGCCATCAATTGGCCCTTGCACCACAAAGCGCCACACATCATCAAGAATCCTTCTCCAATCGCTCTCACGATAACATCCCTGGGAAAGACTTCTTTTGGCAGCCTTTTCCTCTTGAAAATGATATAAGGCAGCTTTTTTTCATCGGCCATGCATGTGCCCATTGCTGTAAATCGCAAATGCTTGTTGCGCATTGACAAGAGCATCACTTGCTTGGATCCTTTAGCGGTCACAGTCCGGTTCGAGGGCATATCAAACCAGTTCAGAGTTTGGTCAGCATTGCCCATGTGTCCCATCATGTAGCAATGCTGTCGACAAAGCCCTATGATGAAGCGCTGATACTCGACCAGCTTGTTATCGAAATCCTCGGGCAGTTCTTGGCACATGCCTCAGTGCGAAGCTCTTCTGTTTCATAAATTGGTGCATACACGGTCGCGACGAGCCCTTGAATTGTGCCCTTGTGAGCCCAGAGTCGCGCACTATTTCTATAGCTGTCGCGCAGACGCTCTCCGCTATCATGCAGCTCCCGGAGGAATTTGGCGAGTAGCATTTTCAGGTCGGGGTGCATTGCAGTCCATCCACGCAATGCTTTTTTTTTTTTACTGCAGGATTTGAGACGCTGCTTTTGGCTTCTCCAGTATTAGATGATTTTCTCGTATGCACGAATTTCTGCTTGTATGGCTGGCGTCTCCTTCAAGTGTTTGCTTTTAACCTTGTAGTGTCCTTATGTTGGGCACGGTGGTGGGTGACCACCATCGCCGTCGAAATTATAGTATTTTTATGGCAAAAGCTTTCCCCCGCCCCCATTGCTGATCGCTCCCTGAAAAGGTGGCGCACTGAAGACACTTTCCTGCTTAACACACAAAAGCCGACATTCCCAAAGTACTATGTTATCCACAGCCTGAACGAAATGAAGACAGTCTGAGCTATTTCACCTTTCCTCTTGTTGAAAACTCGCACAGAAGCAATAGGCCCAGGTTATAAAATGACAAAGATAGGAAGTGGCGATCTTCATCTGGAGGTTCGTGACAAAGCTCAGTATGAGAAGCTGCCTAAACATGTAGCGTTTGTGGAAACCCCTGTTTCGGTGGCCCCACACAGGATACTGAACACTGTGCGTGGCGAAATTTCCAGTGATGATCTTACTGAACTTTCTGAAAGTGAACTGCTCGAAGGTTGGCAGGACCAGAACGTGGTCAAAGTCCAACAAATAACAATAAGGTGCAACAACAAACAGGTTCCTACAAAACACGTAATTACCTTCGGAACCAGTGACCTACCAGAATCAATCGAAACCGGCTATTGTAAGCTCTGTGTAAGACCATACATTCCCAACCCTCGTCTATGTTTCAAGTGTCAACGTTCCGGTCATGGATAGCAGAGTTGCAGAGGGCGTGCCACTTGCGCAAAGTGTGCATCCATTCAACACATATCAGACGACTGCATCTCAGAAACAACTCATTGTTCGAACTGTGAAGGAGATCACGCTGCCTACTCACGATCATGCCCCACATGGAAAAAGAAAAACAAATAGTAACTTTAAGGTCAAATTCAAGCTGTCATTCCAAGAAGCACGTGAACGTTTCGCACTACACAACCCATCTTATCCCTCCTTCGCAGATTTGACGCACCAGGGTGCCGCGCCACGTGTTTCTGCATGCGCGAATGTCACACAGAGTGTGGCCGCGGTCGTGCCACCAGCGCCCCCGGCTGGAGCAGCCTGTACTGCTTCGCCACCTGACAAACAGCGCAGGCAGACTCCCGTGTCTGTTGAACCTCGAACCACTGCAAGCGCAGTTAGGTCCGAAAGATCTGTTACCATGCCTGCTGAGCAGGCACCATCCGCCACCTCACAAAAGGTGATGGATACAAGTGCCACTCTTCTGGTGCCTGAGACGCCGAAGGAGAGGCACAGCTCTTTGGAGCACACTAAAAAAAAAAAGACTACGCATTACAGGGCCTCCTAAGGATCCTGTAATTTAAGGCAACACTTTTTGTACACACAGCATCACACAACTTAAAAATGACACAAATATTACAGTGGAACGTCAGAGAGCTGCTGAAAAATCTTGATGATATTCAAGAACTTCTACACAAACATACACCAAAAGTGCTGTGTGTACAAGAGACACACTTGAAACCGAAACACACAAAGTTTCTACGCCATTATGTTACGTTTCGAAAGGATCGGAACGATGCAGTCGCTCGCGTCATCTAGTGGTGTTGTCATTATTGTGAATCCAGGAACTGCTTGTACACATTTACCACTTCAGACATCTCTTGAGGCAGTAGCCGTCAGAGCCGTTATCTTGAACAAACTGGTCACGATTTGCTCTATTTATATACCTCCTCAGCACCAACTTAGTAAACGAGAATTCCAGGCATTAATTAATGAACTTCCAGAACCGTACCTTCTCCTTAGAAATTTTAACGCACATAGCAGTCTGTGGGGTGACTCGTGCTGCGATGCACGAGGTCGGCTGATTAAACAGTTTCTTTTCTCCTCTGGCGCATGTCTCCTCAATAGGAAAGAGGCAACATGTTTTAGCCTCGCTAACAATACCTACTCGTCAATCGACCTAGGCATTATGTCTCCATCAGTCCTTTCCCTACTCCACTGGAAAGTCATCAACAATCCTTTTGGAAGTGACCACTATCCTGTAGTTCTGAGCTCAGCAGTACAAAATGAATGCCCTCCTCAGGTTTCCAAATGGTTAATAGAAAAAGCCGATTGGGACCAATTTTACAAGGCTGCTAGCTTATGTTGGACGGACATATGCGGTTTTAGCTTAGATGCAGCTGTACAATACTTTACTGGTTTTCTTATTGAAGCTGCAGCTAAGTGCATTCCGCAAACATCTGGACTGGGCGGAAAACGACGAGTCCCCTGGTGAAACAGTGAGTGCCGCAATGCTCGCAAACAACAAAACAAAACATGGAGACTGCTTTGAGACTCACCGTCCGTTGCAAATCTTGTCAATTTTAAAAACATCAAGTCCCAAACCAGGCGAACGCGTCGACAGGCCAGGAGGGAGAGCTGACAGAGGTTTTTATCTGGAATCAACTCATATACACATGAAGCAAGAGTCTGGACCATAGTCTGTAGGGCAGTAGGACGAGAATCACATCTTCTTCCCCTAGTAAACCCACAAGGCAACGGTTTGGAAGACCAAGCGAACTCCTTGCACACTTCAAACAGGTCTCCAGCTCATCCCATTACAGTCCAGCATTCCAACTATACAAAACAAGAATAGAAAAACAAAAATAAAATGCAAATCCATGAACAATGAGGCATACAATGAACCTTTCGTCTTAGCTGAGTTAGAAGCATTGTTAAACTGCTGTAACAGAACTGCCCCAGGCTCCGACCGTATATTATACCAAATGCTCTAACGTCTGCCTCCCGAAACCCAAAAAGCTCTCCTTTCTTTGTATAATGCCATTTGGTTTTCCGGCGAGATCTCTTCCACCTGGAAGGAAGCAGTCATTATTCCAATTCTTAAACAAGTCAAGGACCCATCTTCAGCATCAAGCTACAGGCCCCTAGCATTGATGAGTTGCCTTTGCAAGGTTTTTGAAAAAATGGTAAACAGATGACTGATGGATTTCCTTGAAACAAATAGCCTGCTTGACCCATGCCAGTGTGGGTTTCGAGAGGATAAGTCCACTACTAACCACCTTGTCCGTATCGAGGCGCGAATTCGTGATTCTTTCATTTATAAACAATTATTTCTGTCGGTGTTCCTTGATATGGAGAAGGCCTATGACAACACATGGCGCTTCGGCGTACTCCGAGAGCTGTCACCCCTAGGTGTGCGGGGCAGCATGTTGGCAATAATCGAAAGCTACCTGTCTAATCGGACATTCCATGTTCGAGTGGGCACTGTGTTGTCCCGTACATTTGTTCAAGAAACAGGAGTGCTGCAAAGAGGGGTATTGAGTTGTACACTTTTTATAGTCAAAATGAACTCCTTGCACCTCGTTATCCCACGAAATATATTTTACTGTACATATGTTGACGACAGGCAGGTTGGTTTTAAGTCCTCTAACCTCTCAGTGTGAGAATGTCAGGTTCAGTTAGGTCTGAACAAGGTCTCTCAGTGGGCAGATGAGAATGGTTTTAAACTGAACATGCGAAAGAGCACTTGTGTCTTGTTTTGCCAAAAGAGGGGCCTCTATCTAGACCCCGACATTGACCTACATGGTCTGCACCTTTTTGTGAAAACCGAGCACAAGTTTCTTGGACTAATATTAGACACAAAACTAACTTTCATACCATATATCAAGTATTTAAAAAACAGGTGCTTAAAAACCATGAATATTTTGAAAGTGTTGTCACGCACTACATGGGGTAGTGACAGGAAATGTCTGATGAATTCATATAAAAGCCTTGTACAGCATGCGCCTAGACTACGTTGCTATAATCTATCAGTCTGCGACACCATCAGCTATAAATATTCTCGACCCTGTCCACCATCTAGGCATTCACCTCTCTACGGGTGCTTTTCGAGCTTGCCGTGTAGAGTGTCTGTACGTAGAATCAAATGAATGGTCGCTCCATCTGCAGAGATGTTACCTGTCTTTTACATACTATCTCAAGGCTAACGCTGAGGAGAAACATGCTGCTCACACCATAATTAATGATGCGTCCGATGCTGCCTTGTTCAACAACCGTCCTTCACTGAGACAGCCCTACTCCCTCTGTTTGAGAAGCCTCGCTGAGGAAATTGGCGTGCCACTTCTAGAGCACCGGTTGATGGCTCCCGCAGCATATCCACCGCCACGCCAGTGGCAGATTATTGACTGCGACGTATCCTTTGTGCAGGTTACTAAACATGCACCTACTGCATACATTCGCACCCACGTTCTCGAAATTGAACATAAATACACTTGCCCGGAATTCTGTACACATGCATCAAAGTCTCATACTAGTGTGTCCTATGCAGCTGTTGGCCCATCTTGTTCAAAATTCGGTATTCTGCACCCGCAAACAAGCATCTTCACTGCAGAAGCCCATGCGATATCTGTGGCCATCAAGCATATCAAGGAATTGCAACTGCAATGTGTGGTTGTGTACACAGATTCGCTGAGTGCCGTAACAGCTCTGAAAATGCTGAAAAAACATAAAAATCCTGTCCTTATATCACTTTACTCTCTTTTATGCACAATCTACGCCCTCAAACGACAGGTTGTGGTTTGCTGGGTGCCAGGGCACCACGAGATCGCTGGAAACGTAGTGGCGGACCAGCTGGCTGGGTCTGCGCACGACCATGCACCTGCCAATACATCCCTGGCCGTCCCTGCAGTTGACATGAAACCCTTCCTATGATGGGAGCTCAGGGCGTGCTGGCAGCTCTTCTGGGACAGGCAAACGGATAACTAATTGCATGTTATCAAACCAAGGCTTGAAAGTTGGCCAACAGTATCCAGATTCCGCTACACACAAGTCACACTTACAAGGCTACAAATAGGACACACTAACTTAACACATTCACACGTTTTGTCTGGTGGTGATCCGTTATTGTCTGAGAGATGTGGAGAACCACTTACGGTTCTCCACATCCGCATACAGCGCGACGGTTCTCCACATCCGCATACAGCGCGATGAGTTAGATGCTCTGAGAAAAAAGCACTTTTTACTACCCTACCAACAGCAGCTCCCACTACACCCTGGGATGCTCATTGGTAGGGTCTGATTTTTAAACCTCAATCACTGTTTTGGTTTTCAAATGACGTACATAGTTTTCACTGCATGTTTCGAGCTGATCCGTAGCACGACCTCTGTACTGAGGTCGCGCCTGTTGTGACTACATCCCCGTCATGGTTTCATGATCATGACCTTTCGCCATCTACTTTCACTAGACATACTTCACGTCACTGTCATGATTTTAAATACTTCTATGTTTTTACCCACGTTAGCGCGAGGAATTTTAAGGCCCCTATACAGCCACGGACCATGTCATTGTTCACTCTAGTCTACTGAAATGGCACTCTTTGGCCATCAAATGCCACTTGCGCCATAAAATGCCACACATCATCATCATCATTGCTTTCTCCTTCTGTAAGGTACAGTGGTTATGGCTTACCCATGTGTTCAGACTGCTGGTTCGTATTTGTTGTATTGGTATTGGATATGAAGTTACTATTGAGTGTTTTTCCCCTTTTATTCTTTGGACCACCAATGACGGAATCTACTTTGGGAGAGCTGAAGTGATTTAGTGATTTTTTTATGTTTTTAGCAAGCTCAACAAGCCCAATGCGTCATCTCTGTGAAAAGCATTATTGCACGAATGATGTTCACGCTTCATTAAAAAATGTGATGAATGCTTTTGCCAACATAATTTTTTTATTGCTGAAAATTGCAGGCTAAAATGATATTGAATTTGTGTTTTTTTTTTTAAAGTGAGTATGGACTTCAACGAAAGTCACTCCTTGTCACTAAAAGCATTCTATTTTCTCAGCAAGCTGGTATAATTTTTTTAATACTTAGGAGTTCATAGTTGATCTATCTTGCTGTTGAAATACCTTGGGAGGAACTGATATAGAGTATTTACTAAAACTTAGAGGCCAACTGCAACAAAATTGTGCTGACCAAAAAAGCCACGTTATAAACACTCAAGGTGACGATAATGCTACCTGCCAAAATTTGGCTTTAGAAATGCAAGTGGTTGCCTAAGAAAAAGATGTGCTAAATATGCAATTTTTGATACTGAAACTAGAAAAAACAGTGCCATTATAGCTGACTGCAAGTGATGTAGACAGCAGCCTGAGAGAGCTACTGATGCAGGCGAATCAGCTGCTCTGCACTCCAAAGTATGCACTTCGGGGCTGCTCCCGCAGTTTTTTCTCTTTATATAGTACAGAAAAAAGACGGACAAAATATACGTAAGAAAGGACCAGGAAGGAAACATGCATACATTATCATAAAAGTACGTTAAGGCGTTTGTCTAAATAACGGCTGCCCACTTTGTGCCTACTGGCTCGTCTCATTCTCTTGGAAACTCGGTGGTTCACAATAAATGAGGATGCTGGTTTACGCTTCAGATATTCTCGCTGCTTTGATATAGTGCAGGTGGTAACACGGCCAGTTTCAATACCGATGCTTGGTTTGGCACATTGCCATATGTCAACTGAAAGTTGTGGGAATTGAGGCTAGCCTACCGTCATTGCACGGGCTTTGTCGCCTATTTCTGCCGGTCTCATGTCCTGACATGACCCTCCCCCTCCTCCGTGGTCTGTCGTGCTGGGGTAGCTGGAGTACACTGTAGCGGGACTGAGTATCGAACCCTCTCGCCCGGTAGCGGATGTCGACTGTGGTGCCATGCGTGAAGTCTCTTCGGACGTATCGCACGCGCATTGGGAATGAGTCGGATTTTTCTGGGACATCTTAGAGTGAGTACACATTTCTTTTCCGTTCGTTGGCTCCTATGTTTTGGGGCTCATCGGACTCACCAATGGTGCCTTGCATCCGCGGCGAATGCTCACCTTTTAATGTCCCTTAGGAACGCTAGGCCGAAGAGCTGTGTGGTGTCTTTGCGCGTGGTCGTACTACGCTGACCCGTATCTCTCGAAGCCAACTCGAGTGGAGTTTTGTCCTCGCTCGAGTGGCCGGGCCCTGTTGTCCTAGCGTCACCGTGAATCACTTTTTCCCATGGAGACGTGCTCGCGGCACCCTGGGTGGTACTTCTCGGACGTGGCATGGATAAGCCCATTTGCTTTCCCGTAGCTCCTTTTGCAATGGGCTCTGTACTGCGTTCTCGGTGTTGCCGCAGGCAATAAAGTGTTGCGGCCTTGAGCTGTACTGTGTTCTCGCCATGGAGACTGTTAACGCGTGCCCTGCGGCTCGCTAAGACTGGACCCATGCTAGTGGTGGTACTCCTTCGGCATACGTGTACACTACAGTGTCCCTGTATTTCTGTAAACACTTATGTGACTGCACCTGCATCTTTTACACTAAACCAAATGCAGCACAATTTGTTTTCTTAAAGTATTATGTTAACGTGCTTGAGTTGCTTTGAACAGAGCCTGATTACATTTCTGTCGAACTTCGCTGCTTTGTCTACTCGCGATAAGGAGCGAGCTGTTCAACTTTTTTCAGCTTTGTGGCATGATCATGCATGCGTTCCAAATATGCATGGAGGTGTGTCGTTTTTTAGAGACGCACGTGATTGGTCAATGTGAGCTGTGACGAACGCTGTGATGTTGAGGGTCGCATGAGCCGTGGCTTCATGTGACCACTTTCAGACAACGGCGAGAGGAAGGGGCACCGAAACCTCCCGAAATCGATTATAATGGCTATAAGATGGCTTGGCTTGGATTGAAACATAAGCTGTGACAGCACACACTTCTGTATCCATTTCAATTCAAATTGACGTGGCAAACAGTTGGAGAAAATGGCATTACCTTTCCTTTCTGCGCATTTTTGTGCTGCCTGTCTGGCTGCTGCAATCGTGCAGGGACGATGGCGCGAGGTAGATGATGCATTTGAAGACATGACAGAAGAAGTGTTTTGAACAGTGTTCAGCGCATCCGCAAGCTGCTGCCAGACGCGTCTGCGGTCGGCAATGGTTAAGTGCAGCCCCAGCTCGATAGCTCTGGAAACTAGCTGGGGCTTACCCGACATATACTATGCATTCCGAGCAAATTCTGCCAAACTCAAATTTTGTTGCAGCTAGCCTTTTAAAGGGGTCGTGAAACATTTTCCGAAAATTTTCGATTACCTTTGTATTCAGAATACTGCCCGTCCATTCAATACTGTACCTCGACTCGTTGAATCGTTTGGGCCTATTTAATAGCTATATAAAGCATAATTTTGATTCCCCATTTACGCTTCCCTAAAATATACAGCTGACGTCACTTTAAGTCAGCCAATGAAAAGTCTCTGTGTTCGACAAAATGTATCGACGCAGCGATGTTTGCTGAGCCATAGTTAACCGAGGTTCATAGCATCGTACCATCTGAACTGCGGCGCCGTAAAACCATCATAAAGGTTGTTTCCAGTTCGATAAGTTGTGCGACACTGTCTAATGATGCACACAGTAGGCATAACGAGAATAAGTCACCCAAAGCACGCCGTAAAACACAACCTAACACAATCACTTAGACAAACACTGGGACGCTACACCGAGCGAGCGAAGGCAATACGTGACAGAACCCCGATGTACTTTAAAGGGCCACTCACCAGGCCCCATACCGAATTTTAGTTAGACAGTAGAAGTTGTTGGGCGTCCGATGAAGAACATTTTGCCACAAAAATTTTTCGAGTCTGTTCATTACGAGCGGAGAAAACAGGTTTTTTGAAGCGGCGCGAAACGAGAATGCGAGGAGGCGAGCTCGAAACCCTTACCGCTCTTCCGTGTAGCCATTTCAAGCCAAATCTCTTCCCCATCCTCTCCAGCATCCGACCATGAGGTGACGTGTGCATGACTTGCCCAAACAAGTCCAACCCCCGAGCACGCGAGGAGCGTTGCTTTGTTTACCAGCGTTATTTTGAGGTCTTCTGCCTGTTTCTGCGGGATGGTTTATAAACGCTGGCTTAGACGCCGTAAAGTAGATGAGCACAATGAGTGCAGTGCGCGAACCCGTAGGAGTGTTCCACGGCGGTCGTCTGCTCAATGCGCTGACCGTGGGGACACGAACGCATGTGAAACGCTGGCACATTAGCCCCGCATCTCGTAGCATTTCACGGTAAAAAAAAAAAAGAAAGAAAAACGTGCACAATTTTTTATTGCGTCTCATTATTTATTTCAAGATTTATTAAATAAATCTCTTAAAGCAACAAATACATAAACTATGCATGTTGTGTTAAATAATTTTTGCCATGTCACGTGGTATATTGTTGACAACGTCAGAGCAGACTCGTCTACGTAGAGGACCAACGTCACTGCATTGCCGTGTACGTAGGGCCATTCCTACGCCTACGTCATGCCCTCATTCTCTATGCGTGCAGCGGCAGAGGGGAGGGGGAGCAGCTTTTATCTTGAAATTTGACTCATTTCCGCGGCGCGTAGTATTGCAAAGTTTGGCAGACGTGATCATGAACGCCTCGTCTACGCATTGCGCTTGTCAGCCCAAAATTGTCAAACCTGGTGAGTGGCCCTTTAATGCAGAACCAAACAGATCACATTACTGTACATCAACAGTATACACAGCTGAGAGCACGAAAATTTCTGTAATTTTTTTCTTTCCGGTGTTCCCATCATTTTGGAGCAAAGGAGAGCTAATGCTCTGTTTATAACTTTCCTTACCATGTCGTTTGACTGACAATACACATGCTTGGGGCGCCCAGTAGTGCTGCATGTTTGCTTAGGAGCCACAGAAAACTACGATTTCAAATTGGAATCAATAAATACAGACAGGGTATCGTGCCGAAATATTTCGAAATCTCCATGACTAATCCCTATTGAAGCAGGGAAAATTACAACGGGGAACTTCATTTTCATTTCATGACCCTTTTAAGCCAATAATATTTTTCTGATTGTTTGATATAATATTTGAAATGTGACCTTTCTTTGATAAGTGTCACATTTAAAATGGTCGTTCAAAGAGTGAGGCATCTGTCAATTGATACTTCATGTCACTATCTGCAATTAGAGCTACGTCCAGTTAGAGAGAGTAGGCAAACAGGATTACAGTACTCACGGATTCAAATGTGACATCAAAATTTCTAGTATAACGACTTGTATAAGCAATAGATTCGAGATTATTATGTCATGTTGCGACGAACTTGTTTTTTATAATAACCTTGGCTTTGGTGTACTCATTAAAGCCAATATTATGCCAACATGTCCCGAAATGAAGACAGTAGAAATAGAAACATGTTTATTATTGAGCCCTAAATGGCCCTTCTTCAATCCATGAGTGCTGAACAGTGGAAGAGGGGCAGTAAATTTTAAAAAAGAGAAAGTAAGGAGTAGTTGACGCTGTCAGTGCATGTAGCAGTAGGGCATGGTTGTGTCATATAAGTATGATTATTTTGAATGTCATGTGACCGTAATAGATTTGTGATGAGTGTTGAGTGTACAGTGGGGCATAATTAACTTTCATTTATGCTTGTCACATGGTTGCCTTATTTTAGCAGAGCCTTTCCTTTTACTTTTATGCATTATTGATCACTTTACACCTAAGTAAAAAGTTATCAATCATGCTTTACTCACTCTTTTTTGTGCTCTGTTATTGTGTTATTCCTTTATATTGCATTGCATTCAAAACATTTTTCTTTCAATATATTCAAAATGTGCACTTTTATAGGAGATTTTCCTAATCCGCAAGTGCACCTCTCTGCTGTGCAGTTTGCCCTACTAATGGCAGCTAGCCTCTTACTAAAATCAATGTATTCGAGCACAGTTTCCTTGCCCTATGACGTGGAAAATATTGACTCTGCTGTCTTGATGTAGACACGGATAACAGACAAGTGCCAGCACATGCAAGTAGGGCCTCGTTTCCCGGTGCCACCAATAGTAGAGCGAATATGCATTGCAGAGAAGTGCTCTTGCAGATTAGAAAAATATTCTTTAAGCAAGTATTGTTTTGTCTGCAATCTTTTATCTCTGCTGTGTCTCTATTGTATTGCTTCTTTCTTTTCCTACCCCCCTATGTGATGCCCTCCCAGGGAGGGCCTCTAATGGTTTTGTGAAATGAAGTGATCAGGTGCCACATTGCAGTACAGCCCATTGTGCGTGTACATGAAATCAGTGCGTTGCAACTTTCTTTATTCATAATTTGCAGTCTGGTTCAGTGGTTGAAGTACAGCAGGAAAGAATACTGTGAACTCTGCAATCACCGTTTCTCCTTTATGCCAAGTGAGTTTTTGATTTCATTTGCTTTTGTATTGTTATGTATTGTATCGTTATGTTTTATCTATCATTATGTATTATCTGTAGTTATATTGTGAGCGCGACAAGCGAATGACCCTTCATTCTCTTTAGATATCATCATCACCTGTACATCTTCATCATCTGTAAATATCACCAGTGTGATTTAGCTCGAGCCTGGCTGAATAAACCGGTTGCTCACAAGTGGTGGAGATGCTTTTCGTTCCCCCAAGTCCTCTCGCCCGTTCTCACTGAAGCTCCGCTCGGGTCGTCGCATACAACCCCCTGCCATGGCGGCCCAAGAAAACCCTGGCCCATCCAACCTCGTCGTCCTACTGCAGCCACTGACACCCGCTTCGCCCAACAACATTCACCTGCGTGATCCACTTGTGTTTTTCGGTCTCCGAGGCGACGATGTAGAAGACTGGATCAAGAACTACGACGTCGTCGGCGATTTGAAAAGGTGGGACAATCCACAGAAGTTGCGCAGCGTCCCATATTACTTGTCTGATGTTGCCAAAACTTGGTTCTGGAACCAACACCCCGATCTTCCCAACTGGGACACTTTCGAGCAGCAACTTCGTCAAATTTTCGGTGTCCCTACAGTTCGCGCTGAGGCAGCAAAGAAGAAGCTCGCTGAACGCACGCAGCTGCCGGGTGATTTTTACACCTCTTATATTGAGGATGTCCTTGCACTGTGCAAGCGTGTTAGCTCTATCATGTCTCAGGACGACCAAATATGCCACATTAATAAAGGCATTAACACCGTCGCCTTTAACGCCCTCGCCAAGCAAAATCCTGCCACCATCCAGGACGTGATGACCATCTGTCAGCGACTTGACGAGCTTCAGTCTCTTCGCCTCTGCTACGATGCTACTGACATTCGTTTGCCTGCACCCCTCGACTTGCGTGCGCTTATTCACGACATCATTCTTGAAGAGCTTCACAGGCGCTGGCTGCTCTTCCTGCGCTGCGGAAGTTACTCTCCCTTCTGCAAAAGATAGCTTGCGAGACCTGATGAAACAAGAAATCGCATCCGCATCACTTCCGACGTGTTCCAACGATCCCTGCGTGCGCTAGAGGCCCACGTACGCCGAAGTTGCCGCACCCACCATTTTTGTGCCTACACCAGCATACCATGCGCCTGTGGCTTCGTTGTCACCGCCAGCGCGTGCACCGCCTTATTACGCACCTCAGCACCCTCCTCGGCCAATCTGTTATTACTGCGGCTATCAAGGACATATCACTCGGTTTTGTTGCGTCTCTCATAATCATATGATGGTTTTGGGACCTTAAACCCCACATATCAATCAATCACTCGGCTTTGTCGAAGGCGCCAACAAGACGAGCAACGCGGCTACGCTCCTGAAGAACATCGAAGCTTCCGTCCGACCATGAATTACATACGACCACCCTCTCGCTCGTCCTATTATTAATCACAGTCTCCTACCTACCATACTGGCATGCCTAAGAATTCCCATACGGTACTCTTGCAGCGTGACAAAAAAACTCGCGCGAACGTGTCGTTGCTCCCGCAAGTCGTGTTCTTACCGCTGCAGAAAAGAACTACACTATCACCGAGCAGGAGTGCCTTGCTGTTGTTTGGGCAGTGCAAAGATTCCGACCATATCTTCACGGCCGTCATCTTACCGTCGTTACCGAGCACAACTCCCTATGCTGGCTTTCATCGCTGAAAAACTTATCGGGTCGCCTCAGTCGCTGGGCGCTTTGCTTGCAGGAGTACGATTTCGGTGTCGCCTACAGATGTGGGAAGAAGCATCAAGATGCTGGTGCTCTATCGCGCTGTCCTTTGTCCAGCGGAGGCCACTCACTATCGATACTTCGAAACGACAGCACCTCTCCAATCGCAGCGCTAAGTTTATCACCTGGCACCCTATCCGTCCTTGTTTCACAACAACGTGTCGACCCATACTGCCGCACCATTGTTGACTGCTTGATCGGCTCTACTACTCCTCCAAACGCCACACTCCGTCGACAACTTAAACAATTTAAGCTTGTCGGTGGTGCTTTACAACGCCACATTTACCACATCGACGGCAACAAGTGGGTACCCGTCATTCCATGTTCTCTGCAACGTGAAGTTCTGGAAGCCTTTCATGATGATCAAACCGCCACTCATCTGGGCTATCACAAGACTTACGACAAAATACAAAGTCGTTGTTTTTGGCCTGGCCTCTTTTCAGCTGTCGCTAAGTACGTCGCCTCCTGTGTCCGTTGCCAACGGCGAAAACGACAGACAACTGATCGGGCTGGCTTAATCCAACCTCTTCCTTGTCCCGCCTCGCCTTTTGAAGTCGTTTGAATCGACTTGTATGGCCCTCTTCTTATATCATTCAATGGGAATCGCTGGATTGTCATGGCTGCCGACCACCTTACCTGCTATGCAGAAACAGCTTCTATACCATCTGGGACTGCCACCGAGGTCGTTGATTTCTTTCTTCGCCACATATTTTTGCGCCATGGAGCTCCACGCATTCTCCTGAGCGATCGTGGCAAAGTCTTTCTCTCTTCTATTGTCGAGCAAGTTTTGCGTGCCTGTTCACAAGACCTCTTCTAGCTACCACCCGCAGACCAACGGATTGACTGAACGATTTCATCAGACCCTATCGGACATGATCGCCATGTACATTCACATCAACCACACAAACTGAGATGCAATTCTACCTTTCGTGACATTCGCTTATAATATGGCTGCTCAACACACTACCGGCTTTTCTCCATTTTTCTCGTCTATGGTCGCTCACCGAGTTTCGCTCTGGATGTCTCTTTTTTTTCGGCCCCTGCACTCTCGACGGCTCCTTTCTCTGCAGAATTTTTATCTCGTCTCGCTCACTCCTGTCACCTGGCCCGCGTTAACATCGGCCTCTCTCAAGACACTCGAAAATCTCGCTACGACTCGTCTCGCCGTGTTGCGAGTGTTTGCCCTGGTGACGAAGTTCTTCTATGGACTCCACTGCGCGTGCCCAGCTTATGCGACAAATTCATCAGTCGCGTCATTGGGCCGTACACGGTGATTGAACAGACATCTGTCAATTACCATATTTCTCCTCTTAGCACTAATCCTGATAATCGTTTCCGAGTAACAGAGATAGTGCGCGTATCTCGTTTAAAGCCTTATGCGCGCCGCATTTCATAATACTCGCAAGCAACCAGGCGGCTGCTTTCACCGCGCGGGGGAATTAGTGGGAGCGCGACAAGCGAATGACTCTTCATTCTCTTTAGATATCATCATCACCTGTACATCTTCATCTGTAAATATCATCACCAGTGTGATTTAGCTCGAGCCTGGCTGAATAAACCAGTTCCTCACAATATATTGTTTATGCCAGGTATCTTTACGTGGCACGAGGAAGCAGTTTAAAAGAGCAGTCAAATTGGCTACTTGATTGTGGTTTATTCTTGTGCTGTTTACTTTTCTGGTGGGGGCAATATGGAACTGTTCATGAACAGGAACTAAGTTGCCCTTCACTCTGCAAACTTGTGCTTTTCTTCATTACCTGTACCAATCTTGTCCCCTATTAGTTCTAAGAACGTAGTTTAAAAATAACGAAAGGAATGTAACGAGGGTAGTGGGCATGGAGCTCGAGGATAGAAAAAGAAGAAGACTTGCTGTGATCGCAGGCTTGCGTTCAGTTAGCCCTTGCGCTAAATAAAGCTCTCCTTCGCCGAGTTCGCCTGCTTGTTCAACAACCCGTTTCAAGTGGTGGAAGTGCTGGGCACATCTGGTCCTCACCCTGGAACTTCGCAGCCGCACACTCCAACGACCTCCTACAATGACTGATCCGGGGCCATCTCATGCTGCTACTCCAGATCTCGCACCTGTGCCCGTCTTCTGCGCTGGCGCTCTCCGGCAGCGCGACCCCCCCCTATTTGGTGGCACAGAGGACCAAGATGTGGACAACTGGATTGCCGAGTATGAACTGGTGAGCGCCGTCAATAAGTGGAACGCAGCCGATAAGCTCACAAATGTGAGTTTTTACCTGACCGACGTGGCAAAACTATGGTACAGAAATCATCAAAGTGATTTCAGTACCTGGTCGGAATTGGCGAAAACCCTCGCGGAAGTCTTTGGCCGTCCTGCTGTCCGCCGCCTTCGTGCTGAACAGCGCTTGCGGGGCCGAGTACAGAGAGCAGATGAAACTTTCACGAGCTACATCGAAGATGTGCTATTTCTCGGCAAGCTCGTCGATTCGACTCTGGACGAGGCAGGCAAGATCAAGAACATCATGAAAGGAATCGACGACGGTGCGTTCCAAATGCTGGCTGCGAAGAGTCCCCAGACGGTCGCCGAGGTGATTCAGCTCTGCCAAAGCTATGATGAGCTGCGTAGGCAGCGCGCTTCTACGCGTTGCGCTGCTCAAGACACCGCGGACATCTCATCTCTCGGCTCAAGCCATACCATGACCCTTCTGTCTACACCTGTCCTTAGGTCGCCAGGATGGCTCCCTCATCGGCCGGGGGTGATTGTAACGAGGGTAGTGGGCATGGAGCTCGAGGATAGAAAAAGAAGAAGACTTGCTGTGATCGCAGGCTTGCGTTCAGTTAGCCCTTGCGCTAAATAAAGCTCTCCTTCGCCGAGTTCGCCTGCTTGTTCAACAACCCGTTTCAGGAAGTTATCCCAGAAAGTGTAGTAATGTTTTAACATTCCTTTTTTTTACAGAACTACTTTATGATTTTTTGAATGCTGCACTTACGAAGATTGGTTTTCCCGTATACTTTTACCAACACTCTCATGATATGATAGATTGCTAAGCTGTGTACGAAGGTAGATTTTGCCAATAAATGCATGATTTGATGAATATTGTTGTACAGTTAAACCCCTTTATAAGAGGCATGCTTTGGATGACAATTCTTGTCTTTTGTACAAGATGTCTCTTATAAACAGGGCATCTCGTATGCATTTTCTTATCAACTCATCATAAACAGGGTACCTCGTATGCATTTTCTTGTCAGTCCACATTTTAGTGTAGGCACGCTGGCGTCTCTTACACCCATTTGTCTCTTACATTAGTGTCTCTTATGAAGAGGTTTGACTGTATAATGTGTTTCTAATGGGTTAGAACTATTTAATCACTTTGATAAACAAAGAAACAGCCTAGTATTGAGTAGTATTCAGTTTGAATATCTTGCCAAGTTTGTTTTCTTGTCATGAAAAGATGTGTATCCTTTATAAAGTATTCTGTGACGATGAGTTTAAAACACTAGATTTAACAGGAGAGCTCTGCTTGTGATGCATGCTTGGCAGTATTGATTGCTATCATTAATTATTGTTAGGCCGGGTGCCATCAAGTTTTATTAAAATTCATACCACATGACTGCATTCGTTTTCAACCGCACTGCATCTCTCTCAAACATGGCTAGAGAGAGAGAACCACCATGCACACTGTGGGGAAAGGAGCAGCCATGGCTTTGAGTTAACAGATTCCCAGCGAGTTCGCATTTTGACAGCTGGGCAGGGCAATGAAGCACTTTCATCCTTGACAAGTGATAAGTTGACAGTCCACATGCTTGTTGTTTTGATCAAAGCACAGTTGAGGGCACTGCAGTACAATAGTGCATGAATGTAGTCACGTGGTTTTACTTTATATTTTGTGGGCTTTTTTTTAAACACTGAGAAAGGTTGCCATGTAGCACGTATATTGCCACAAAAAATTGGATTGGTTGTATTGTAATGTTCTCTTCAACATTGTGAAACGCAGTTGGCCCTCAAGTAAATAATAAAAAAATTTGTGTAGTTGATGTTATGAACTCGTTCACTGTGATATAAAAAATACTTTAATGAGTGCCACTCGATGGCATTGCAAAGGTCATTTGTTTTAGTTTTGGTTAACCACATTCTAAAAAATATTTGATTTTCAGTTACACGAAACACCCTGTATACGGGGTGTTTTTATTTTTGTTTTTTGCAAGGCAATACAGGTATCAGATAACCCTATAGTAGTCAGGCTCCCATGGCTTTCGCATATGAACGCTGTGTCAAAGCGGGAATGCTTTTCCACAGCTAGAATAAAGCTGTAGTGACTGATTAACTAAATATAATTAAATTTTAAATTATTGACTTTAGGGAATTTGTTTAGTCCGTTCTATTCCAAGACAGTTTACGGCAGACCTATTATTTAAAAATCGGAAAAAGTACATGCAATGAGAGATATTCTTTGTGCAATTTTAATGGCAATATTGAAACTGATTGTGCCTGGCTTGCAGGAAATACAGCAATTCTGTTAGGTCAGAGCAGCACTTGCTTCCAACAGTAGATGAAGAAATTTTAATCAGGGTGCGTCAAAGCAGATTTTGGTCACAAAAAGTTACTAGTAGTCTAAAATACACGAGTAAATCTCAATTTTTGTATGTGATTGGGTGTGCTTATCTGTTTCACAAACTTTAAACTGGCCTAAAGAAACTATTTTGACTGTCTAGAAACAGCTCTGCAATGGCTGCCTCTTAGTTTTGTTCGTTACAAAGAAAGGAAAGTTAGGTATTGGGGCTTTCTTGTGCGCAGCTTAAAATAAACAGATAAGCACAAAACACCACACGTGAAGGTAAGGCTATCCTTTGGTGCAAGTCAGATGACTTCCGTTTTCCATGACAATACACAACTGGGCATTTTAATTTAGACGTAACAGAGTGGCCAGATTACCTGTGCCTCAGCAGCAGTCAGTTTTGATATGTTTATAAAAATTGGAGGATGAGTATCTCGAATTATGTGCAACTTTTGTGATTTCTGAGAAATGGGTAAGCCATATATTTTTGTGGGCTACAGCTTCCTAGCATAAACAACTTCCCTAAATTCAGTTATTAAAAAGCTAATTATTCTTTTTATTAATTTTAATCAATCTGTCATTTTATTTACTACTTCAGGAAGTAGAGGGCATGGGATGAAAAGATCTTGACTAAGTTAACTAAAAGCTTGACTAAGCTTTCTAGCTTATTACAGTTCAGCAAGCAGTGGCGACATACAAAAACCTGGTGCACATAAGTATAAATACAAATAGAGCATACATTATTCTTGCACATGATCACCAAAACAATGCAATATGTACCCACAATTCAGCGAGGAGAAAAAAGAAGAAAACTTTGTCATTTTAAGGGTAAATCACCACCTTCAAAAACACATTTTTTTGAAAAATATTGTTTTCGGAGATTTTACATATTCATGTTGCCGGTCCATTCAAGAATACCTAGAGAAAAAATTATGTAGCTATCTTGAGTCGCTCAAATGTTACCACCATTTTTTCAACCCTTGATGAATGCATGCGAAATCGAAACTGAAGATTTCCGTTTTTTTTTTTTTCAACCTTTGGTGAATGCATGCGAAATCGAAACTGAAGATTTCCATTTTCACAGCACTTGCCATCTCGTCATAAATATTTTTAATATACATATTACATAATGCTAGGTTATCTAAGTACGTTTTAAAGCTTGTGGAACATCACGTTCTCATTTTATTTTAAAATTTTCACTACTTGGTTGGAGCACTCCACTAGTCAAAGTGCGCTCATTTTCGTTCAGCAGTCATTGTTGTTTTCTATGTCATTCAAGTCCTTGGATTTAATTCTGGCTTTTTATGAAAAAAGTAATGATATTTTATAAAACATGGTGAAGCACAGGACAAAAAATAAGCATAAACGCAAGTTAAATATTCAGTACGCCAAGTGTGGACCCACCGTGGAGCATGGGGATGAGAGTCACCTATAGACACAAAACGAGCTAGGAAAAAAATTCTTTCGTCTCGTTCAAAATAAGCTTGTACCACTTTAAAAGAGGTCCTAAGCTTTAAGCCTGGTGAATTTCAGGCATCTTGAATGTTTCTTTGTTACATGAAAATTCGATTCAAATCTATAAAGCCATTTTTCTATAAACGTGATTTTTTCCATTCTATTGTTACGTGAACAATTATTCTAACTAATATTTTCACATAAAATATTGCGTGCTGTTTCTTTATAGGTGGATCTGTGTATTCAAGCAGAATTACTGATAACAAGCAGTAACTTTTTGTAATATATGGCTAACTGCATACAAAACAACTTCCCAAATATCAACTTTTTCACTCTTTTTATGGTAACACGCCTAGGCTTTAAGATATGATGGTCATGGAGGTTAGATGCAATGGGTGTTGTCCTCACCACATAGCTGCCAAGTCAGGTTGAGTCACACTAAAAGTTTTTTTAGTGATCACTGTTGGCAAAACATACATATTTTGGCACTTTTTGATTCTTGTAAATTTAATTTGTTATATTTTTACCTATTTAGTCATCTTAATTTTAAGATTTTCTAAAGCTCTACAAGCCAAAATCATAATTGTAACTTTTGGACTAAAACTAAAATTTTTTCTCGACGGTGTTGACCTACCTCAATGTCAGTTTAGCTTTGGAAAAATGTTTAAAATGCACGGTGGGTCAAAGTCCTTCATCATGAGTTTATTAAGCAAGGTAGGCACAGTGTGAGATATTACAATTTGCTTGAGAATTAGAGACATGTCATATTTCTTCATGGTTAGTATCGCAGATGCTCTAGTTGGCATGTTGCGTGGCAAAAAATTATTTGTATAGGTATTTTTATTTATGTTGAATGTATATAATTTCATTAAACATTTCTCACTATTTTTCATTTGGATAATCTGTGACAAGCTATTGAACTGCTTGGAAATTATTAGTAGTATGAATCGTGTAATTTAAGTTTTTACAGCAATGCAATGTCATTATATAAGTACCTTACTGAAGTACGTTTGGCTTATTTTAGGTGTATGCTTTGAGATTTATTGGTTTACAAAAAAAAAAAAAAAAGCAGGAGCAAGCTTGTAGTTTACTAAAATATCTTGGGAAGTATGGTTGGATAAATTCATGGTACCACAGAGCCATATATCTTAATAGGTGTGGTTTTTGTCAGTGTGGGGTGCTCTGATTAATTCAGTGCAGTACACTTTACATGAGTGTGAGGTGTGCCTGCCTTTATTTTTTAAAATTCAAAGTGTTGCCCTCAACTCTAAGCGTCATGAGTTTTACAAGAACCTAAGCAGTAAATAAAATTTAAAAAAAGTGTGGTATATGCAGTGTTTAAAAATATGATACAATGTGTAAATGCAACTGGACCCGATGCGCTAAAATTTTTTGCTTTTGTGATGTCTAGCTCTAGGTTGTGGCGTCCAGGCCTTGCAAGATTTGCATGGCTAAACTCTTAACATTGTGTACTTGCCTGATACATATCTGAGGTGTATATTGCTGTCTGTTAGCGTGCTCTGCATTGTGTATCTTCTTTTATATATAAGACTTGGCCCCTTGTCATTCATTATTATTCTTGTTTCTGAGCAGTTTACTCTCCTGACATGCCAAAGCGGTTGCCAATACGGGACATAGTGAGCGGCCTGCTGAGCAGCCTGGGCACGGCCATCCGCTACTGGCTGCATTACACTGTGGTGGCCTTTGCTTGGCTAGGCATAGTGCCCCTTACAGCCTGTAAGTGTGGCATTCTTTTATTCGTACATGTGTGTTTTGTACAGCATAGAGCCATTGCTGCTGAGTGTCTATACCTTTGTTAATACTGGCTGTCCTGGCTATCTTGTACTAAGAATAAAAAAAAGCATGCACTCTAGGAAAGTTATAATGGTAGTTGTGTGTACATACATGTATTTTTTAATGACCAAGGGCAAATTTGTTCATCAACTTTAAATAGCCACTTTTGTTGTTCTTTCTAAACTTGCTAAAATATATTAACTTTATGTTGTATGTCACCTCAGATAACACTGGAATGAAGAATGTTTTTGCTGAAATCTGCCTGTTTCTTGAATCCGTCTGTTTCTTTTTTCCTAAAAAAAAAAAGCAAGAGTGTGTGAAACATGCAAATATGAAATAGACATGTGCTCATGTGCCACTACTTAAGTGTTTTCAACCATTAGTTAGTGTATACAATGCGAGGTGTTTATTCATTACTGCATTATATAAGGCTTCGAGACGTCAGTAGTGTGTTTTGATACAAGTAAATCAAATACCCTGAAGCCCTGTACAATAAACAAAGCAGTCATGTATCAATCAAAGAATGCTTGGAAGCACTTGAGTAGCGGCATAGCATGCGTCTGTTTCATATTTGACGTTGAACGCGCTTAAAAAAACAACCAGGCAGATTTCATCAAAATATGAAGGCTTGATTTCGGTGTTGTTTGAGGCAAGGTACAACATGAAGTTAATATTTTACCGATTCGAGCAAGAATAAAAAGCTTGGCCAAATAAAGTTAATTATCAGTACTTAGTCACGAAAAAAATGCTAATTGTATGTAATAGCTGGTTTGTCAACTCAACAAGGCTGCGAATATACCTGTGTCTTATTGCGAACAGCACTTGCATAGCAAGCTTTACGAACAGGTTTTTTCTTCACCTTATATATAAAGTCTGCATTTAGCCTATTTCTTGCTATATCTATGTTTCAGAATATGTAATTAGCCTAAGAGATTGTATTACATAATTAATCTGCTACATACATTTTTGTATTGTACTTTCTGTAAATCTTCATCCTATGTTAGCTGAAAGAAATGTTTTTATAAAAACTACTTTTGCTGCTTTATCTAGAGCAGTTGTATTTTTATGTATTACATAATTAATCTGCTACATACATTTTTGTATTGTACTTTCTGTAAATCTTCATCCTATGTTAGCTAAAAGAAATGTTTTTATAAAAACTACTTTTGCTGCTTTATCTAGAGCAGTTGTATTGTTTATGCTGTAACTTTTGTCATATGCTTTCTCATGCAGGTCGCATATATCGATGCCTGTTTACTGGGTCTGTGAGCTCACTCTTGACATTGCCTTTGGATATGCTTTCCACGTGAGTGTCTTAAGTTCTTGTGGTTCTCGAAAAGGATTGATTTTCCAAAGTGCGAAGTAGAACAGGTAGCAGTTATGCTTTGTGTGCCAAGTTAATTGCTTTGTGAATTGTGGTTTGGTTTGGTACTTGGTTTTGGTTTCTTTTCATATGGACTGGAAATAGGCTGGATATGGACTGCAAATAGGCTGGTTGAATTTATGGTTCGGAGAATATGTGGAAAGACATGTTTTCGCAAGCAAGCGCAGTTGTCAGTCAGCGGAAGGTGGTGCCGCATGGTTGTCTAGGAGTCTGCCAAAACTGCTATGTAAAGCGGGCGTCATTAATTATAGACTAAATATTGTGCCAAAATATTTTGGAATCAGCATGTTGAATCCTTATTGAAAGAGGGAAAATTACAATCAGGCAGCTGCATTCTCTTTTCACAAACCCTTTGAATCTGCTATATATAGTGTTCTCTTTTTGTCTTTTTTCTGTTTTTTTCATTGAGTGTTTCAACAGGTACTTCCCTTTTGGTCATGGGTAGGGCTGTCTTCAAATGCTAGAGTAGCTTAGCAGTTTCTTGATTGCTAAAAGAGTGAATATGATCGAGCTATTTTTTAGATATTAGATGCTTTTACCAGTGTCGGAGATACAGCAAACACCTTCAGTATTGAGAATTGCAAAGCAAGTCATAAAACATTTGTGTCTAGTATGTGCATTTTCCTGGCAAGAAAATTTTAGAAATTGGTTTGCCCTTTTTGCTGGCTGATGGCTGTATCTTATTTGTTACGCAAATTTTCAGTGTCCTGTTTTGGTAATTTTAAATGTTTGCTTTTGTCCTGAGTTTAATTGTGTTGCCATGTAGCCCGAAGCATTGGCCACTTGTTTAAAACACATTATGGTTGCTTGTATTTGCAGGGAGAACTTGCTGTCAGACAGCTTGTATGGCTGTTGCATTGTTACTTGCACGCTGTGTGCCTTTATCAGTTTGGTCTGGTTACGAGAACAAGTCATTCATGGAGAGGGGCCAGACTGGCTGGAGCAAGACCCACAGGTAATTCAGTGACTGCATGTTCCTGTGGGCTCTGTGTGCAGACATGCCTCCTTACGATGACTTAGAGATGGTTGATATCGAGAAGTGGCATATGTTTTGAGGAATGCTCTGGTCGATTAGGGAGTTTTGTTTTTAATTCAGGCTACAGTGCAGCCAAATTTGTGTGCCTTTCATGATCATCAAATGTGTACCGAAGGTTGTATACCTATCAAGGAGTAATGAGTTGTTGGGCTTGATTTGCACAGCATTAGTATATGTTTGTGTGTATGTGTGTGGGACGTCAAATACGTTTGAGCTTTAATATGTCAAAATACTGTGTTGACAAGAATGGGCATTGGAGACTTCTGTTGATAGGGATTATCTTGAGATTTAAGAGATACTGCTGGCTCTTACCTTATTCACTGCAATAGTAGCAGGTTCTTGCAGCAGACACTGCTGTCTTGATTGCTTGTTTCCTCTTCATATAATGGCACTATGTTTGTACTAGCAAGTTCTTCATAATTCACACATCTTCATAATTCACACAGTATTTTGCGGAGCTGGTGCTGTATGGTAGCCTGCTACATGGTCCATGGTGTGCTCACAGATGTAACCCTACTCTAAAAATCTGCATGGTGCACAAGATCCCAGATAAATGGTCAAGCGGGAATGAGCAGGGTTTTAGTGTTAGTGCTAAATGTGTGGGAATATTCTACATTTCAACATTGAATCAATCATTGTTCGAAATTGTATATTCTAATATTTTTCATATGGTTTCTTGATAATGCATATTGTCAACTGCGCAAGATAAAACATGTACTAATTGAAGCAAAACTGCAATAACTGTATGCAGAGAGCTCCGGTAAAGAGTCGGGAGTGCTCGGCTTATGAAGAGGCATAATCTCTTTTCTGTCAGAAGGAAGGGCAAGGACTCTTTCTTGCTGTCTCCTACAGCCCATTCCTGGTTATGCCATTAGGCTGAAAAGAAAAAGCTCTTGCCATCACCATACCAGCAACAAATTTCACTGCATTAGGCATTGTTTATGCATAGTGAATCATTGCCATAAATTCCATTTTAGGTTTATTAAAATTATGTGCATAGACTGCATGAAAATTCCAGAAAATTTGTAGCATGGCCTCTCATTAAAGGTTAACGTTGCAATATTGACTTTCATAGCGCTTGCTACTCTACTGACCATGCCAACTTGGTGCAGATATTTAGCTGTGAAGCAGCAGGGCAGTAGATGCAGCTCATGAATGTCAACACCACTGAAACTGCACTTACGCGCATCTGCTGTGTCTACTAGACAGGCCATAAAATTCCATTGGTTGGCAATGTTCTGTTGAGGTGCTATAGTATTGACATATGTGGATGCAGCTTGAAGCATGCTACAAATCTCTGCAACTTCACTCGTTTTTGATGTATTCTAAAAATTTTTGCGGCAGTCGATTCGCGAGGCAATAAGCTCTTTTAATTTAGCTATGCAATGATTACTTTGGAAGGTGTTGCAGGGCTACTTTAAGTCTTTTCTATAGATTTTTCGCTTTGCCAATGAATGCTGCCTGACAGTCAGTATATTACCTATAGATGACCCCTTGGGCTCTCTCTCTCACTGTGTATGGTCCATAGGTTTGGTAGGAGGTTGATTCCTGCGAAAGGGGGTAATTCTTGAAGTTTGTTTCCTGCTGCTGGACTGCTTTCAGAATGAAATTGAGTTGGCAGCTGATTTTTTTCTTTTAATTCAGTTCAGGGATACAGTTTTTTCCTTCTCTCATTGTCAACAGACTGTGACCTTGACTGGCAGCAAAAGCTATTCTGACTGCAGTCAAACATGAGTGTATGGCATTGTTTAGTGTGCGGTTCAAACATCCCCTTATAAATCTCATTGAAAAGTATAGCACACCATCTGTACAATTATGGAATCGCACTTCAACATTCGAAATATTGAACACTGTGCTGTGGTGCATCCTTGCAATGTTTTAACTGGCACATGATGAAAAGTTGATGTGCATTTAATTTTTATTTTGCAAATCAGTAGTATTGTTAGAGGGCCACTCACCTGGTTTGACAATTTTGAGCTGAGAAGCGGAATGCATAGATGGGGTGTTCACGATCACGTTTGCCAAAATTTGGAACGCTACACGCCACAGAAATGAGTCGAATTTCAAGATGAACACTGCTCCCCCTTCCTGTTGCGGAGGGGTGCCCAGAGAATGAGGGCATGACGTGCACGTGTGAATGGCCCTACGTACATGGCAGTGCAGTGATGTTGGTCCTCTACGTAGACGACTATGCTCTGATGTTGCCAACAGTGGCACGTGACATGGCGAAAATTATTTAACATGACATGCATAGTTTATGTAATTTGTTGCTTGAAGAGATTAATAAAACTTCATATAAATATTGAGACCCAGTAAGGGAATGTGCGCGTTTTTTATCCATTTTTTCCCCGTGAATTGCAACGAGATGCGGGGCTGATGTACCAGCGTGTCACATGCGTTCGTGTCCCCGCAGTCAGCGCATCGAGCAGATGACAGCCGTGGAAGCGAAATTAACGCTTCTACTTGTTCGCGCACTCATTTTCATCCTCTATTATACGGCGTCTAAGTCAGCGTTTTCAAACCATCCCGCAGAAACAAGCAGTAAACCACAAAATAACGCTAGTAAAAAAAAAAAAAAAAAAAAACGCCGCTCGCGTGTTTGGGGGCTGGGCTTGTTCAGGCATGTCATGCATACGTGACCTCTTGGTTGGATGCCGGAGAGGATAGGGAAGAGATTTGGCTTGCGAAGGCTACACGGGGGAGCAGCAAGGGTTTTGAGTTTGCCTCCTCTCGTCGACATTTCGCGCCGCTTCAAAAAAGCAGTTTTCTCAGCTCGTAATGAACCGGTCGAAAAAAATTTTTTGGCATATAGCTCTTCATTGGACACACAACAACTTCTGCTGTTTAACTAAAATTTGTTATGGGGCCTGGTGATTGACCCTTAAAGTTTACGCTGTACACGTAAAAGTGGATGCGTGTTGAATTCAAGGCCATGCTAGAATAGTGGGCAAATGCAGCCAAATGAAAGGGTAGTGTGTGCTAAAGCACTTTCTTTATTTTATTTAAATTGTCCTGCCAGATAATTAGGTAGACCAATTTGACCATTTAGTTCTATTAAGCTTGAATAGACAGAATTTGACTATATTTATGCCACAACAAAGTGGCACTGTTTTGGCAACTGATGTCAAACGGGGACTTGAATCTGAAGGGCATTGTAAGCCATGGAGAAAAATTAACTGGATATTTATCTCGGAACCTGGATGGCTCACACGTAAGGGACTTAAATTTCACTTTATAATCATAGATTATGAATAGTGTGCATCACAACACAAACTCGTGATGTGGTAAAAAACACTAATAATAACAGATAGAACTACTGGCCTGTAGACCACTAGACTAGAGACTGGTATGGGTAATCCCTGTAGTGGCTATAGTGGCCAGTACGTAGACCACTACAGGGATTCTAGATCATAAGAGGCCTCATAATCTGATGTGCACGTCCCACAAGAAAGTGTGGTGGTTAAGTTTGTGCAATTTTAATTCACGGCCTTAACCCCAACCCCCCAACTGCTTGAACTGTCACCAAACTGCTTTGGACGAGTAGAACTCGTCCTAGTGGAATAGGTACTCCTCTCTAGCGTTTAGGTGGAGAAGCATGCATTTACAGTTTATATCATGTGTCATACACTAGATGGCAGCATTTTCTCGAGGATTTAGTTTTCTCCTGCGGCAGGAGTGCAGTTTTTGTATGGAGAGATGGCGTGTGATGGCGGCGGGCCATTCATATCTGACCCGTGAACACGAGAAAGAAGCTATTCATTTTCGTCATCTTGTTTGAGGGATGACTAAAGGCCCGATTTTTAGGCAATAAAAAAGTGTGTGTTAGGCACCGAAGACAGGCAGGTAAAACACTTTTAGGCATTCAAAATTATTAATATAGGCACAATCAAATTCTACGAAAGTTGAAATAATTTAAAACAAGAACGTCGGTGACTTGTATTTACGTCAACAAGCAGAAGAAAAGATATTGTTTAAGATAGCGCAAAAGCATGAATGGTTGAGCGTAGGCACGCATTTTCGAAACAATTCGCAGATTACGGTCTTTCGTTTTATCGTCTAGCATTGTAAGTCAAGTGTCTACCGTCCAATCAAAACTTTCCCGGGTATCTTTTATTTCATCCTGACTGGGAATAGCAGTGCAGGATGAAATAACCAGACCACTGATCCCCAGAAGGGAAGGATGCCAGATTTAATCGCGTAGGATCAATTTTTCCCCGGTCGGTGAACACCTTAGAGGGCCCCTCACTAGGTTTGGGCACTTCGAGCTGACAAGCGTAATGGATGCACTAGGCACTCAGGGTCATGCTTGTTAAGATTTGCAACACTACATGTCGCACAAAAACGCTAGGATTCTACTAAGTGCAACTTGCCCTTCTCGCGATCGTGCGCCCCAAGTTGGAGGGAGTGACATGCAGCAAGGAATGATCCTGCTTTTACGTCACACCTCTACGTTGACATTTGGTATTCTGACGTCGCGCATCGTACACTCTTCATCCGAACTTGGTTAAATGCTAGCTATATTTAGAAAAATAGATGAAAAATGCCCGCTTTCTGGTTATATGTATCCTGCATTTTAAAGGGTACCTCAATAAGAGCATTGTACGTGACATTATTCTAGTTGGCATCTGTAATTTTTGTATTCTGTTGTGTAGCATGATTCAGGAGTACCTTGTTTAGGTAAGAAGATTCATGTGATATAGAAAGGGAAGCGTAAAGAAAAAGAGCAAAGAAAGACAGCGGTACATCTTTGTCTTTGTCTTTTTTTTTTCCTGGGTCTTTATGCTGCCCTTTCAAAATGAATATAATGTTTGAAAGCTGAGAAAAGTATTGAAACACGCATACAGAATGTCAGCTTCGTATTATTTTTATTTTTGTTTTGAATAGCTGCGAGATGCTATACACTAATCCGCCTAGTTTCGCATCTGGCTCAGTGGACCAGTGGCTAGGGCGCTTCGCTGCTCACCCGAATGTCGCGGGTTCGATTCCGGCCGCGGCTGTCGCATCTAGATGGAGACGAAAAGGTAGATGCCCGCGTACTGTGTTATGTGAGTGGACGTTAAAGAGCACCACATGGTCAAAATTTTCAGAGACCACCACTACTATTACTACTATATACTACTACTACTACTACTACTACTACTACTACTACTACTGTGGGCATTTAGTATACCAATCCTCTTCATCTGTACATTATCATCATTATCATGTATTGCTCATGCATCCTCATCGTTGTCACGTATCATCATCATCTTGGTTGGTGCATCTACGCTGTCGGCTGCCGGTTCCTCGGGCCTAATAAAGGTCTTCCAAACGAAGACTTCATGCGTGGTGGAGGTGCTGGGTATCGATCCCAGTACCTCTCGCCGACGCTCTTTCTCGCTGCCCACTACCAGGGACTCCACTCGGGGTTTCCGCAATCAATTTGCACAACACGCCCTCGGAGTCCACGTCTACGACGGTTTCCTCTCTCGCCTCTATGGACCAGCTGCCTTCGGACGACCCGCACGATTTTTCTTCTCGACAGCTGGCTGACCCATACTGTCGACGTATTATAGGCTACCTCACTGGCAGTTCCGATCCACCTAATGCGAGGCTCCGTCGCCAACTCTCGCAGTTTAAGCTGGATAACTCGGTGCTGTACCGCAAAATTTACCATCCTGACGGTCAGCGCTGGGTTCCCGTTCTACCCCGATCGCTTCAGTCCGAAGTCCTCAGAGCACTTCATGACCATCCGACGGCTGGTCACCTTGGTGACCACAAAACCTACGATCGCCTTCGAAGTCGGTTTTATTGGCCAGGTATTACCACTAGTGTAGCTCGGTACGTTGGGTCCTGCACTACCTGCCAATGTAGAAAACTACCCACATCTGCTCCAGCCGGTACACTACAGCCTCTTCCATGCCCAGCCACACCATTCGAAGTTGTAGGCATCGATCTTTATGGCCCCCTTCCAGTCAGTGCTGCGGGAAACCGATGGATAGTAACAGCCGTTGACCATTTGACGCGCTACGCCGAAACGACATCTGTCACTACCGGTTCAGCTTCTGAAATTGCCGACTTCATCCTCCGAGCCATTATACTGCGTCATGGTGCTCCACGTGTATTGCTCAGCGACCGTGAAAGGGCCTTCCTTTCACAACTAGTGAACGAACTTCTTCGCGCCTCTGGCACAACTCACAAGACTGCCTCTAGTTATCATCCCCAAACTAACGGCCTCACTGAGCGATTCCACCGCACTCTTGCTGACATGATCGCCGCCTACATTCAACCAGACCACAAGAACTGGGATGTAGTTCTGCCATTCATCACTTTCGCCTACAATACGGCTATTCAGCGGACAACCGGCTACTCACCATTTTACCTAGTTTATGGACGCTCCCCTACTTCTTTGCTGGACGTCTCTTTCTTTACCTGCCATGCGGATTCATCTCCATCCTCTTCAGAGGAATACGTTTTGCGGCTCACAGAGAGCCGCCAACATGCTCGTATAAACACTGAAGCCCGACAGCAAAACAGAAAGCTGGTTTATGATGAATCGCATCGTGCTGTATCCTTTCAACCTGGCGACGAAGTGCTCCTTTTAACGCCAATTCGCAGACCTGGTTTGTGCGACAAGTTCCAGCCGCGATTTATCGGGCCGTACACAGTTCTTGAAGAAACTTCACCAGTACATTATCGCGTGACGCCACTTGTAGCCCCAGCAGATCGCCGTTATCGAACTACTGAAGTCGTCCATGTCTCCCGTATGAAGCCCTTCATGCGACGTTTTTTGTCCCCTTGACTTGCCGCAACCAGGCTGGCCGCTTTCACGAGGGGGGAATCAGTGTGGGCATTTAGTATACCAATCCTCTTCATCTGTACATTATCATCATTATCATGTATTGCTCATGCATCCTCATCGTTGTCACGTATCATCATCTTGGTTCGTGCATCTCCGCTGTCGGCTGCCGGTTCCTTGGGCCTAATAAAGGTCTTCCAAACCAAGACTTCATACTACTACTACCCCATTTCGCTTGCGTTCATCTTCTCCTCGTTCCTGCGTTGTGCCTTTGCCATCCTTGACAAAGCTTAGCTTCTGTTTGGTGTGTCGTCTCTGACCGCAGTTTCAGCAGAGTGGCGCCGTGTATAGCGGTCACGATACATGATCTTTGCCAGCCTCTCCAAAAGTGCGCGCACTGACAGATTCATTCTACAGAAACGGGTAATATACAACAGAGAACACCGAAATGGCACAACATCGATAGTGTACGTGTACGAGTAGGCTGGGGCACGTCATGGGCACGTGACCTTAATTATGCATGATGTTCTTGGTGCCTATGCATCATGTGATACTCCAGCCCCGATACTGAAGAAAGCAGAGAAGGAATTAGGCTCGCGATGGCTACACGGGGCGAGAGGCAAGGGATTCAAGCTTGTCTCTTCGCATCATGGCTTTGCGGCTCGTAGCAAACCAATTTGAAAAATCACCGTGGTAGAACACTTTTCATTGGGCACACAAAAACTTCTAGTGTCCAGTGTCTAACTACAACTTGTTATGTCACCTAGAGAGGGGTGCTTTAAAAAGTAAATTATAAACAAAATAAAAGCCACGTGCACATCGCATTATTACTCGAAGGTGCTGCAGCTGATGGGCTACAATGTCAAAGAAAACACGTGTTCATTGATACAGCACACTTGTACCTCTTTTTAAGCCATTTCATTCAGTCATGAAACTAACAAAAATGTTTTATTATAAAAATTAGCTCTGATACGACATTATAAAACTTAAAACAATTGCCATTGCACGAAGAGGAATGTTTTGGTACGTTCAGTTTTGAATAAAAGTTTTATCATGAAATACTTGACATAGGATTTAAGCGCAGTTTAGTTCGACGTGAGCTGTCATTTTTTGAGTAATGGCTTAAAAATATTGCAGATCTGTTCTGTATTTTTTCACGTTTGTCACTCAAAGACATATCCTGAAAAATCTTATACGGAAGCGTATTCGGGCATAGGGTGAATGTATGCTAAATACATTGTTAATTGTGAATATGCCAGTGCCTGTCTCAGGCTTCGCTGTATAATGTACAACAATATGGGGGCCGTCGCCACCACTGAATCAACATGAGCATTCCGTGAGTGGCCCTCTATCGTTTTTTATTTGTTCTCCATCTGCCCGTGGCTGCACAGAAAAACCTGCTGTTCCTTTCCCACCACAACAACCAGGTTTTCAGGGTGGTTTTTTATATCGTTCAGGACACTGGACAGATGTCCGTAAAGACATCGGCCATAGATGCCACTCATGTATTTTCTTATCCCATCGTTACTTCTCTCTCCTCATTAATCTGCAGGCGCTGAGATGTGCTTCCACTTAAGGCTGCAGAAATAGCGTCTTTTGCACTCCTCATGCTCCCCCTCCAATCGCTCGCAGCATGTCAGCTCTGTGGCGTATGGTGGCCAGCGAGTGCCATTTCACTGCGGTTAGAGATTGTTTTCTGGATGTTGCTAGAACTAAAGGATTTTGTTGAACCTCGTAGTGTTAGGAAATATCAATGTTGCCTTTTTCACATGAATAACGCTTTCAAACCGCATTCAAAAACTAAATTTCAGCCTAAATAGCGCTCATTTAGGGGCTGATTTGGATAATAGGCATTTATAGGCGTTTAGGCACGAACAGCAAAAATAGGCATTTATAGGCACTATAAAAACACACTAAATGCCCTCAACCTCCAGTTCATGCTCATATACCAAATGGCACAATAGGAACGCAAGGAACAAAATAAGCATTTGCCTATAATCCGGTCTCTAGTTATGATGATTCGAGTACAGATATTGTGTCCGGAAGTGAAGGCAGCGATGACGGTGAATGAGTAGCTTCTCTGGTGAGGATGAAGACGGCTCGAACGCGAACATTGCAAGTGCCCACCAGTGAAGACGCCTTGCATTATTGAGTGTTTTGAAATTTTCTGCACAGGCCCGAAGCTTCCAGAGTGAAATACCCCAAGAGTGCTTAGCCTACACAAGTCAAGAAAGATGTGGTGTCTGTAACTGTTTTGTTTATAACGTTTTTAATCTTATTAGCAGCAGGTATTGCGCTTCCTATGTATTCAGAAATCAACTTTATTCCGTTGATTTGACTAAGTATGTGGTGAAAATATGTTTTCAATATCGACAAGCTGCTCTTTAGTACAACCAGAATCGAAATCTGCAATAAAAAAGGTAGGCACTTTCTGATTGGAAATTTTCGAAAAAAAAAAAAATAGCAGTTAAAAGGTTAAAGGGGCTGACTGGTCTTAGACATTCTTTTGTTTATTTCTTCAGTGATCTTGATAAAACTGCTCAGGATTATGCAATTTTTTGTGCTGATTTCAAATATTTAATTGGTTTTCCTGTAGCTCATATTGTTCCTGAGATAAATGAACTTCACCCCTATTGTTTAAGGCCACCATAGAAAAAAAAGTGCTTAATTATAAGTGATATATAAGATATGCCAATATAGACTAATGACTATAGGTTGAAAGTATGCAAGAGTTTTTTGTTTTTAGGCATTTCTTAGTTATTTTACAGCGAAATGAACGATTCATTTTCAAAAGCAGTTGGAATCATGTTACATTTTTGATGAGTAATTAATTAAAAAGGCTTCTGCTCTAAATACTTCTCCAATACTTGCACTCTACACACATACAGCTTTCCATTGCAAAAAGAATTATTGTTGTACCTGCCCTAACTGCTGAGATATCGAGGCCTCAAAATTGAACAGTTGTAGATTGACATTTTTGAGCAAAATGGAAAAAACTGAAAATGCACAGCGTAATCCTCATAAAGGTGCTCATTAATTTATAGCAGAGCTGTCACTCTGCCGAGCAGGTATCCTCAAATGAATGCGATAAGGTTGCCGGCAATGAGTCAAAAGTGCACGTTCATTGCCACGGGCCACCTCGCCATGGCTCTTTTCTGATGCTTCTCTGTTAAGGCAAGGCCCAACTGTGTGGAAGTCACTAATCATCAGTCTCTGCTATTACCGAAAAGTGGAAAACTTTACGCGGCCATAGGCGAGCACACGAGGGGGGCAGGCTGCCGCCCCTAGTCGCCTAAGAGGGGGGCACAAAATCAGCTTCATACATTAACTAGGGGGCACCCTCCTTGTCATCAGGGGGGGATGGGGGGGGTGTACAAAATCGGCACCATACATTGACTTAAGGGGGGAGGTGGCATTGAAAACAAACTTTTTTATTTATTGACCTACAGCAATGAAATTTGGCATGCATACTCATAAGTGTCTAGAATAGAGAAATATGCAGTTTCATCATGATAGCTTCAGTAGTTCTCAAGTTACATAATGCTACACGATCCAATTACATGGTCTGCTCGTGGAAAGCCTAGCGCTGCAACAAAACATGCCAGGAAGCTGCGAATGGTGTTGATCTTTACTCAAAAGAAAGCTACAGGGTATGACACTCTCGGAATTTTTTAATAAGTTCTCTTTTTTTTTTTAGAGATCATCATGGCTGCCGACACACATTGTCAGAAACAATGGCATGGACAAATCATGGTCTAGAAAAATAACAGGGCCACAAAACAGAAATTGAAGATTGCTGTACCCACAAGCAGTGTTCAGAGATTCAGGAAAAAAAAAAAACAGAATCAAAATCGGTCCAGTCATTCTCGTGCTACTCTTTCCACGAGCAATGCACAATGTCCAAAACACACTTGTGAGAAAAAGCCTGTCGAAGTTTTCGACAGGCTTTTTTCAATTAACTTTTTTGTTTCTCGTTGGATATTGATGAAAATTGGCACAGACACTAAGAATAACCTCACAGTGCTGAGGTTATTCAAAAATTTTGAAGCGATTCCACGAATACTTTACGAGAAACAAATTATTTCTTCATTGAACCATGTGGAGGGGCTGAGCATAATGTCAAAAAAAAAAAAAAAACAGTATTGAGAAAGCTGCGTTTAAAGTTTCAACTTTTCCTTACGTCTCTAAGACACCTAAAAATTGTGATTTCTGGTTTGTCTTGTGATATTTGACTTCTTTTCATGATTTACTCCTTTTCATGAGTTACAAAGAACAAGTATGGATTTCAAACCAAGTTCTTTGTATGAAGGAGTGGTGTGATAGGTATGACAGAAAAGATTGTAATTGAATAAAAACATATACTGAAATTATTACACTTTTTTTTGTGCTGAAGTTGTAATTAGCGTAATTAAGTACTTGATTACAAATATTGACTGAACTTTTTTTTTTATTTGGAGAGAAGTTTATTGCATCAGAAAAATGGATCACACCATGACGGCCTATGCCTTCTTTCTAAATAACAAAGTTATGGGCAGAAGACTGGTGGCACGGGAATTTCTAGCAGTATAATTAATGACACGAAACGAGCATATAAAAATTCGTGCCCCTGATTCACACATGCTCTTTCGCCGCTCTAGCCGTGAAACGCATCATCTTACAGCCAGTCGCGGAAACGCTAATCTACAGCAATTCATTAACCTCGGAACATTCATAGACGATCGTGGCGATATCAAGCACGGCTCCAAGCACGTCTGAATCGCATCACTAAAGCTTACTGACAGCACTCCATATGACCGTGGGGTGCGCGGCCGCGTGGACAGTGCAGCCGGCGCGTAATGCACTTGCCGGCGGCGTTCGATGACGATGCGTGAAATGTGTAACTACGAAGACAAAAAATCGGCACGCACTGCACTTGGCATCGCATTTTCGAATGACGACGCGCGAAACTGCTAGCCGCTGTTCCGAGCGATCCTTGGCAGTGAAGGGGGGGGGGGGGGGGGGCGTGACAAGCTTGACTGTGTTGTCCGCTGCCGATGCGTAAAATGCCCGTACAATATTCAGAGGAGCTAGCGAGTGATGTGGTACATTCCTTGCGAAGAAGCACGCCACCAAGAGTGCGCTTGTGCATCGTTCCTGCCCGCAGTCTCCCTGTCAGCGGAGTTAGGCCTAAAGCCGACTCCGATGACGCGCCGCACTCGTAGACCGCCGCGCGCCGCTCGTAGTAATCTGATCGTGCATCTGGTGCGGCCACTCGTAGTAATCAGATCGAGCCGCCGCTTACAGCTTCGTTGTTTGCGAAGAAGCACGTCGCCACGAATGTGCTAGCGCGTCGTTCCTGCCCGCAGTCGGCGGAGTTAGGGCTAAAGACGACTCCAATGACGTGCGGCGCTCGTAGACCGCGCTGACGCTCGTGGTAACCTGATCGCGCATCCGCTTACTGCTCGTAACTAAAGCGTAGTTATATCTTAAGTGATTATCAAGCCGTGAACACGTCACGAAGTGGCGATTTTTGAGAGCCATGTCCTCGCGACGCACAAGCAGCAGACGACGATCTCCCGGAGCGAGCATCGGGCCAATGGCGAGGCGAGCTGAGGCAACATGGCGGCCACGGCCAATCAAGGGCCTCAAAACGACCTTCAAACATTTGCTTTTTGCTCGCTTGTTGTTAAAGGGAGGAGCCAGCTGAGGCGGGAAAGTTAAACACGGAGAAATGCTCTTTCCGATAAGCCCAAGAAGCCGGCTCCCGGCTCAAGCATCGCGAAGCTATAATTTTTTGAAAATCGCCGTTTTCTCGCCATTTACAGAAAAATTTTTGCTACCTAGGTGGGTGAAACGAATTTTCCGTAGCACTTCTGCGCGGTTTTCAGTGTAGATATTTTGGAACCAGATAGATGAAGGGTTCCAGAAACTGAAAACTTGAGTTTCAAAAAAATCGATTTTTTTGCCATTTTTCGCGATCCCAAAGCCGCGTCCCCCCTTAATAAAGAGGGAGGGTGCTGCGATAAATCTTTGACCCCCTGTCCCCCCCACCTCTCACCTTTGAACGGGATCCCTGCGCACACCTATGTTTGTGGCACATTGTAGTGTCTGAGAGTTGAGCGTGTTAGTGAACTATTATGCGACAAAAAGTTACTGCTTCTCCCATATATGGCGTCTTGTGTTGGAAAGCATGTTTGGTTAATCATCGGCTGTCGTTGATGCCGAGAACGGCGTCAGAAAAGTATGCCGTGCGAAAGCTGACCGTAAGTCTTCATGCTGCCTCTTATTTTTTTTTTCCTCATTTTCGTTTGTGGGATCTCGCTGAGGAGAGCTCCACGCTCTTGTAGTGAACGGACACAGCAGACGCGGTCGAAACAAACTAAGCCAAACACGTTTATTTAACTACTTTTAGAACCACGATATTGTCAGCCGTATTATTATAACATCAATTGTGATCAACACGCTAAAACAACCTTACACAATATTACCATACACTCAACAACATAACATACACAAGCACACACGCAAGGCGTGTTCGCCAACGCTCGACTCGCCACAAGGGCCCCCGGCAGATGGGCCGCAGTGCCGTGCAACGGGGACCCACGCGAGAGACAAGCGCCTGTGCCAACTGCCACACGCCAAAGAGACCCGCTCAACTCTCTCGTGCCGCCACCAAGGCTTCCCGTCGGGGGACACCGCCGGTGCTATCGATCTAACGTTGCGAACCGACCGCCGCCTACCTATCAATAGTTGTGAGCCCCTAAATGTGGCCGATGTGCGAAGCACATGCGCTACGCAGTGCAAACAACTTTATAGGGGGTGTCAGCACCCCCACTTGTTTTGCTGGTGAAGAACGCCTGGAAAGTGAGCGACCTTGCTCACAACATCCGAAGTCTACATGCGGTGCTTGCCACGGTCTATGATATCTTCGTCGCAAGTAATCTGCAGCGGGGTACGCTCGAACGCGAGCCTATAAGATGGTTTAGAATGCCTTTTGAAAATTTTTTTTTTTTTTTTTTGCTTCGTGTGCGCCATATATATACCTTGACGGTGTCTGAAGTGTTCGTTCTAAAAATAAGAGGCTTTGAAAAATGTTCGCCGTATGTGGACTTAATTTCAAAGGGCAGCATAGGAAAATCGTCAGTACACCGAAATATTGTCGTTATTACTGATAGATTATTATATCTGGGATCGTTATAAGTGGTTTTGACTGTACTGGTAAATTTTCGTGTGACAATTCCAAAAGACTATCTTAGGCTTGCAGAGTTCTTAAGAAAGCAACAGATAGGCTTCTTTCAAATTTTTAATTATTCATATATTGAGCTATTTTACCAATGTAAGTTTAATGAATTTGGGTTTGACTGTGCTTCCAGTGGGAAGATAACTTTAGTCAGGACACATGCCTTATAGCTATGGAGATGGTGAAACATCATTCAATTTGAAGATAGCTCATGCAACTTGCATGTTACAAAGTGCATGCAACATGTGGTCAGTGCTATTAAATTATTTTCGGCACAAACACTGTCTTTTCACCTTTAACAGTAGCACTGTAAAGAAGAAAAAAAATACCTAAATACATAAGACACTTATATTTTTTACAGAGATCACATATGTTAGGTGAAAAATTGTTGCATGACAGGTACTAGATCCTATTAAATTTTCTTGCTCTGCAGTAGCCACATTTTTTTACTTGATAGATATATTTACCGTATTTGCTCTAATGTGCGCATGCCCAGTTTGGTCGAGAGATATCATCTTTTTTTTTTACCCACGCATAATAGGCACACCCCGAACTTTACCATGATCAGTAACTCTGTACCGTACTTGGACAGTTCCAAGTTCATGCTCTCTTACGTCAACTGAAGCGAGAAAAAAAAAAAAAAACAAAAGGAGGAAAAGAAGAACTCGGCAGCGCTGCGCGGGCTCGCCGTGTGAGAGAGACTGGCAGTTGCCCGTGAGAGAGACTGGCAGTAACCGTTGAGTAACCTTTGCACCGGCAGGAACCGGCTCTGGCCGCACCGGCTCTGGCCGCTAGCCAGCCACGCGTGCCCTGCATGGAACACGTTATCTCGTCCTTGTCAAGTGTGCTTTTAGTTTCTTGTCGGAAAGAGCATCATCGTTGTCCTGTTTGCCACTTCGTCAGCAAATTGGAAAGCTATTTGACTTTCCTACGTGACCTTTCGCCTTTGCTAGCACTATGCGGGCTTGCACGAGCTTGGCCAACTTTCTCATTGATTTCCAGGACGCGAACCTAAACATCGTATCACGTGCACTGTGTTAAATAGGTGCTTGAGTGCGGTCTTTTTCACGCCCAGTCTTCATGCTGTCTTGTACAAACTTCCCGCAACAACACGCCGAACCGTTGGCTGGGCCTGATTAGTGTTGGTTAATTGCTTTTCGGTGGCATTCCCGGAAGGTCAAAGTTGCCGTTTTGTATGGAACAAACGTAATTTGCTGGTTCTACTTGAAGGAAAGGGGGCTTGAGTGGCATTTGTAACACTTGAATGGTAGTTTGCGATTCGATTGCATAAATGAACGGTCAGTGAAAATGTTCAGCGATAATGCGCATAATCTAGGGGGCCTGAAATGTAATTGGCGAATTTCTTCAAACGCACTTCCTTTTCGTAATTTTTTCTCAATCATTTTGTTGTCAGTATGGGTCTTTCGACGTTAATATTTTGGAAATTTGAATGCACACACATCGCATGCCTCGATTCTTGGACACATGAGGCTGCGTGATGAGCACGTTTTGTGCTAATGTAGCCTACGAAAAAGGCTCTTTTGACTGAAGTGTGGATATTCGCGATTTTGGCGACGTATACATCGTCAGCATTCTATGATAAAATTTCAGAAATAAAATTTTTGGAAATTTTACTCCATGTAATAGGCGCACCCCAAACTTAGAGCCAGATTTTCTGAAAAAAAAAAGGTGCACCTATTATGGGAGTAAATACGGTATTTACTTGATAGACACAGTTAGGCTCAGCTTGGGTCAAGGAGACTAAGGTTATAGTATTTAAAGCTACGAGGTTTTTAATATTCTGGGAAATATAAAAAACAAAAAAAAAAGGTTAGGGGAAGACAGGAAGGATTATTAACTTCTCTGAGAACCTTCTGTTAGGCAAATACATTGAGTCACCCTTGTTGAAGGATAGAGGTCTGCTACATTGTAATTTGTTACTTTTTCCTTCTAAGAATGTTGAAGGTCTGGCGGAAGCCGAACCAGGAGAAGTTGTGGGGCCACCTTTAGGGCCAGTGCCTCACCATGCCGAGGAACCTCCTGCACAGGCAGATGATCATGTTGCTCAGGGTGAGTGGAGTAGTTAGTTGGTGGTTTGTAAAAGGCTGCATATAAAGGTGTCATTCTTGACAATTAATTTTTTAATACAGTCTATCAGGACCAGGAGAGCAAGGGTGAAATACTTTTTTAGTCTTTTTGAGTTGCAGACCAATGTCTGTCATCTCTTGCTTAAGGGGGCAGACTGGTCTTTGAGATGAAAAAGTGACAAAAAAATTCATTTCTTAAAATTGACATATTTGGTTTCTGCAAATATTTTTCTCTCTCTCTTCAAATTTTCATGCACCAGGAAGTAGCAATTTTTTGTCATGTCATTCTAACTGTCCAGATTCTTGGTGCTGTTAACATGCAGAACCTGTAAAAAAATGGGGAACCGACTTTGAGGCTTCTTTATAATTTGCCGCCACCTGTGTCTAAAGCTGTACTACCAATTCATGAGTGCCTTTATGAGGATTGCAAAACATGTGCACCATGATTGTTGCTTTCTGAAAAGCTGTGTTTTTTCAGTTTTTCCATTTTTCACAAAAAAGTAAATTTACAATTGTTTAATTTTGAGGCCCTAATATCTCTGCAGCTAGGGCAGGTACAGCAATCATTCTTTTTGCAATTGAAACCTGTATGTGTGTATAATGCAAGTATAGGAGCAGAATTTAGAGCACAAGCCTTTTTAATTAATTACTTATCAAGATTGTAACACAATTCCAACTGCTTTTGAAAATGGATAGTTCATGTTGCAGTAAAATTACCAAGAAAGGCTTAAAACAAAAAAAAAACTTGCATAATTTCAATCTATAGTCATTAGTTTATGTTGGCATATATTAAATATTACTTTTATTTAGGCACTTCTTTTTTTCTATAGCAGCCTTAAGCAATCGGGGGTGAACCTAAGTTATCTCAGGAACAAGACAAGTGGCAGGAAAACTAATAAATATTTGAAATCAGCAGAAAAAACTGCATAATCCTGTGCAGTTTGATCAAGATCACTGAAGAAATAAACAAAAGAATGTCTAAGACCAGTCTGCCCCTTAAGTGGTCAAACGGGTCTTATACATTTTTTGTTTGTACTGATCTTATATTACTAGTGATGGCGGTGTTTCTTTTGTCTGATGATATGCTTTTTCTGTAGATGATATCAACTGGAACCCGATTGAGTGGGACAGGGCGGCTGAGGAGCTTACCTGGGAAAGGGTGAGAGCAACTTCTCTTTCTTAATGCATTGCATGTCTGTGAAATAGGGGCATCTTATTCATTATTACTGTTAGCATCCTATTTACGTCCACAAATTTGGAGATAGGGTTTTAAGAAATGAACCATTTTGAGATTCCAAGAACCCTACTAATAGAGATGATCAATAATTCTCCCTAATTTTACCGACTCGATGTTGCCTTTAAAACTGAAAAGCACAGAGAAAACTTTTTTAACGACCTGGTATTTTTAAAAGACCACGAAGGTTTTATAAGCAAAAAAATTTTAGATGGCACAATTAAAAAAAAAAAGTCACAGCTTTGCCGCAAAGGCGAAGCAATGAGCGTGATAGCAACAAAGTGGAAGTTCACGTGCAGAATGGCCAGCAGATCGAAACGTGCCCTGCATTTCTCACGCACAAATGATGCACAAAAGCGTACTTACAGATACAGATGAATGTGAATAAGTGTCTCAGTTCTTACTTCACTGTGTCTGAAAAGCGTGCCCTTTTCGCAAACGGAGACTGTGCTAAGGGTGTAGTGACCATTGTGCGTCCGGTAACTACTACAGAATTGTTCCGGTGAAGGCCCTAAGCTGGTACCAGGCAGTGCTGGTACCCCGCAAGGTTCGGTCATATCGCCAATGCTGTTTAATCTCATTATGATAGGACTCCTGGTGCAGCTTAACTCAATATACGGAATACATCATTCAATATATGCAGATGGTATCACCATCTGGGCGTGTGAAGGTAGTGATGGAGAAATAGAGCAGAGGCTACAGGAGGCCGTCACCACTATTGAGGAGTATCTTAAAGGTACTGGCCTCGAGTGCTCGCCAGATAAATCCGAATTCCTCCTCTATTGCCCCACGCTTAAAGGCAGACCACCCAAGAGATACAGCCGGGACCGTGCTTACGAAGAGATTCAAATTCACACCAAAAACGGCAGGACTATTCCTATAGTGCAACAAATCAGAGTCCTGTCTAAGAGTACAAACGGCGAAACCGTGAAGCGGTTAGTAACCAGTCACCAACGCAATACAGCTAATCAAGAGAGTCACAAACAAACACCAGGGCATGAAAGAGGCTAACGTCATCAGGCTTATTTACTCATTTGCCTTAAGTCATATTATATACGTAGCGGCATATCTAAACTGGTATACAGCCGAAAAACTCAAGATCAACGCACTCATACGAAAGGCGTACAAACAAGCTTTAGGCCTTCCAAATAGCACCAGCACAGAAAAACTGTTTCAACTGGGCTTACATAACACTTTAGAAGAGCTGATAGGGGAGACCCACGCCGAGGGAGTTGCTACAGAGCCTGGCACTGTCAGTCAATGCGGGGAGAAAACTGGTTACTTGAGTGTTGACCCTTCCGCTGTCCCCTTCAACCTGCCTTGAAAACGCGATGCTTTGCTCGCACGCTGCACGCGTTCTGCACGTGTTTTTGAGAGTTTCGCGTTGCGCGCGGTTATGTATACGCTTCCCTCCGCGTTTAATAGGATCTCCGCAATTGAGGATTTTTTTCGCGGGAGCAATTTGGTAAAAGGGCAGCGTCTGCTCAGCCATGTAGCCAATGCGAAGCAAGTTGCAGCAGACGACGCCGTCCTCGTCAGAGCGAAGTGCGTTTTGCAAGTGAAAGACGACGCTGTTTATGATGTGAGTTAGAGGTGAATACAAATTTCTATACGTTCATAATCATATACCTGTCTTATTTGGTTTGCTGTATTTTTGCCTTATTTGGTTTGCTGTATTTGGTAATCTGCAGGGGATGAGCACATTGCTATAAAGGCATTTTATCTTGGTCACTAAATGCACCGTATTGTTCGGGCTGCCCTTGCACACTCAGTAACAACTAGTTCACTGTGTCTGCCAATGGACGTGTAACATTTTATACAGAAACACAGGACATGCAACATTTTATACAAAAATGGACAGAAACATTTCATACGAGAACTTCACGGAGATAGCTACGTATGAAAACTTGTTACTGTGCTTGTTACTAACCGCATTCCAATCTTACTCCTAAAATGTGGTGGTGTGAAAGTATCATGTTTGTTTAAAACCCTTCTATTTTAGCTTTACTTGATAATTGCACATACGCGGAACGAATTCCCGCTGAGCTTGAAATCAGAAATCGACAGTCTTCAGAAAATGCTTTAAAATGCACAGATAGTTATGCGGTTCACTGCCTATCATACCTCTGCGCCGTTTCTGCGTGAGGTGCCCGTTTATTGTAAGCCACTGGAAACACTGTCGGCACATAAGACAGGTGCAGACTTGAGTCATTTTTGCAGTTTCCCACAAAATGTCTGCTACAAATCATTGTCCAAGCTTTTGGCAACCACACACTTCCGTCGGCGCTGCGTAAATATAAAAAATATATAACCACACATCACCAATACCACATGTGTACACAGCTTCAACTACTACGTTCCCTACAATATTCAATGATAGTAGTGTAGGGAACTACGCGAACGATGACGAAGCAGCAAGAAACGGCAAGTACATGCATGTTGGTGCACATGCGCGACCTGAGCTTGCGTTTGTTTTGTATTTTCGGCCTGTTGGCGTTCCTCGCTCTTCTGGCATTCCTTGGCCTTCCAGTAGGTCTGTACGTAAATAAACTGCATGACAGTAGCAGCATAAACACATTTCTTTGCAATTTTTTAACGTTACTATAAAGACGGAAGTTGAAAGTATTACGGTAATTTATACTTTTAAAAGGGAGACGCGCATCTTCCAGTAACTCAATAGATAAGAGGAACGGTGATGCAGGAATTAACACCCGTTATGATGAATGCATTGTGCGCGTGCTAATTTTAATTAAAAAATGTTTTCTTACTTTTTTTTGGCACACTGCTTTAATGCATTCCTGTCGTCTGCTTGTTTCGTACCATCGGTTTGGGATTCGGTAGAATTTAACTGGTGGAGTGGAGCCCTTCGTGTTTGCATGGTTATTGTGACAGTTGACGACGCAGTAATAGTTGCCCTCTTTCTGTTGGGGTGACATCACGGAACGAGGGACGTTTCACGTGCAGCGCGTGCTTCACAAATGCGTGGAAGCCAAAGGAAGCGGAAGGGTCGCAACACGCTACTATTGTGCGCTTTTTCTGGCAGGGGAAAGGCAAGCGCTGGCGTTGGCGGGCAAACTTGAGCGGGTCTCCCCTATAGAAGTGCAACAGATTGCCCAGTTGGAGAGACTAGCCAGCACGTGCCCAGGACGGAGTATCCTTAACAAGTTGGGGATAAATTACCATAGCCAACAATGAAGTAAAGTGTCAGTTCAAAAGGTGATCAGGGAAAAGATCTAGGTCTTGAATCTGCCCAAAAACATGCACCCCGAAAACTTAATCAGGGCAGAAGAGAAAGCCGCGCTAAAACTCTACTTAAGGGCTACGGCAGAGACAAGGAGGCATTGTTCGTAGACGTAGCGGAGTATCCTAGTCACAAATCCTACGTTGCGGCAGTAATAAACACCGACCGCAAATGCGAAAGCGCATGCTTCATACGCTCTGATAATTCAGAAATCTCGGGAGAGGTGGCTATAGCACAGGCCATAATTTTCCCAAAGTGTAGGTATGTCATCAGCGACTCGCAGTCGGCAATCCGTAACTATGAACGAGGAAGAATATCTCCTGAGGCAACTAACATACTCCTCCACAAGTTAAAGCTCATATCATCCGAGGAATTCGAAGAAAGGTATATTATATGGTTCCCAGCCCACACCTCGTGTGCGTTCCCCATTCCTAACCTCAACGAGGAAGCTCACCGCGTAGCGCGTGGTCTCACTTACCGCACTCGCGATGGAGCTTCACATGAGGTACTGGGAGGAGAGGAGTGGTGGGAGAGGGACAGAATGTTTAGGTTCTGCGACATTATCCAATAAAGTTTGCTCACTCAGGCCCTAAACGTACGATTGTCCCCACCGTGAGATAAGCAAGCGCTCGCGAGAGCATCCCCACTTCATGGAGCGAAGTACGCTTGGGAGATGTGGACAATCCGGCGTCAGGACAAGCTGGCAATGCGCGCTCATTGGGCCATTTCGCTGGTAATGCTGAAAACACGATAGTAGTTCCCCTTGAGATGCCAGTCACCAGTGGTAAGTGGTAGATATAAATAGCTTGCCGTTTGAACGTTGAAGGTGCTTCTCTGTGGCTCATTTTTCTTTCTTGTGTTTACATATATATAGATATGTATATATATATATATACGATGAGTGACGGCGACGCCGACGGCAAAATCCAGCCGAGAGTGTCCATATAATTGCTATCACAATAAAAATGAGTCCTTCTATCTTCAACACTGAGAAACAATGGTCATGATACTAGCCTGTCTCAGAAATTAGGGAAGCAAAATTATGAGTCGCTCTCAGTGTTTTCTGGCTTGTAACCATGATGTCACTCAAAAAGCTCAGTGATTTGCAACTGCAAGTTCTAGCTTGCCGGTGAGAGCACATTTCAGATCTGTGCAAAGAAGTGCCCAAATGACACGTTTCCATGGATAGTGGCGGTGCTCATGACCATCTCGGTGAGAAAAATGAGGACCATCCTTAGCAGTGGCTTTATTATGGGACGTGAAGTGTGCACCATTCTGCAAATGGTAGAAGATTTAGCTGTGTGTAAGCTTGGGGGGGAAAAAAACTTTCCTCATTATAAAAAAAAAAAAGGACATTGCATTTTATTATTAAAAAAGGCCCGGAGCCATGTAAACTAATAGAAGGTCACATTATAGTCTCTTGTTTATTGTGATGTTTCAGCATGTGGGATACCAATGTCTATTTTAGGCATGGTTGTTTGTTCCTTTAATAAAACAGCTTAAATATGACTAATTCGCAGCAGCTCACAGCTGTTTTCAGACTTTAATGCAACATTTGCTTAAGGTATTGTGGTTCTAGCATGCTGCATGTTCAGCCAACATAGCTTTTTGTTTTAGTTCCTTGATCGTTCTTGTCTGTATGAAGTGCAGCCTTTTTTTACATGCGACTGCATATGTGCTGTGCTAATGTACTTGCTCCTTATTACTTGGGGTTTAATATTTGCGAGAACTCGGTATGGAGGTTTCTCCACAAGTCTCGCATTCCTCATTTTCTGTTTATTTGTTGAGAATAATCACAAGCATTCATTATGTTCCTATGAATTAAATGCTAAAAGGCAGTTTAACATAAAAGTAATTAAGACAGTGTAACGGACTTCTCTTAATTTTTTCAGATAATTTCTATAAAAACAAAGTGGGTTTTCTGTTATTTATTATTTCTGCATTGCATTTTGAATTTGCCAAAGTTCATCATGCAGATCATATATATATAGTCAAGTAGATTTTTCGGGAGCGGTCACAACGTGGTTTATTTCGACGTTTTGGCCTAGAGTCTGGTCGTCATCAGGATTAAAGGTACAGTTTGTTGGTGCTCAGCTTTATACAATCTCAAATCAGAGGGAAGAGCAAAAAGGACAGAAAGAATGAAAAAAAGAAGAAAACGAAAAGAAACGAAAAAAGGAAAAAAGAAAGAAAAAAGAGAAAGAATATAAGGTGGGCTTTCCCCCCCCAGGCACCCCCTCCCACTCTTCCTTCATCTCTCTCCCCTTCACCTTTCTGATGTCAGCGGTCTGTGTATGCTTCCTTTCACTAATGCATCCTTCCCGACCAGACGGCGCCTCCTGGCTCTGGCGGTTCAGCGTGGGGCAAAAAAGAGCTTTTTTAGGTAGTTTAAGCCTTCAACTACTCGGGGCCCTGTCAATATTTCGTCATAGAAAAAGGGGTGCCGCGTATTGGGGCAGAGGCTGGTAAGCGGGTGCAATGCGAATTCCTTGCCCGCTTCTGGATTACGCGTGCAGTAGGAGCCTCCTGGCTGTGCACAGGGTTGCTGTTGGGCATGTCATGCATGGCACAATTGATTGAGTAGTAAAATAATACAGACAACAGAAAATCTTGCTCCCCAAAATGCACATTAAATATTTTGTATTCTAAAAACTACACCTTATACAAGAATAATAATTGTATATTTAAAATCAGTACGCATATATACATAAGCTCACCAAGTTTTATCAACATCAAGCGAGAAACAAACTTTTTACAAGCAGTGTCTTCCTTAACAGCAGAAAAAATACTGGTGGCTTTTTCATAATATTGCTAATAACATGGATTCATACGAGAAAATTGATTTTTCACTAATATAGTTGATCCTGGATATATTGAACTCGAAGGGGATTGCGAAATAGTTCGATATATCGAGAATTGAAAATACAAAATATGCATATTTAAGGCCTAAATTGAAAAATTTCAGGCCTCTGAAATCGTTACAAGAGCTAAGATAACGATTCACTCAAAAACAACGTGCGAACTGCAGGTTACCGCACTTTATTTAGTCTGTAAACTTGTCTTGCTTCTTGCGCGCTGTCAAGTTCAAATCATCCTTAATATCATTCAAGCTTTTCAAATACGCGAACTTAGCTTCTTAGGCCACAACATTGGTTGACGCAGAACGCTGATGCAAGCTTTGTAGCATGGCAAAAGCCTGGTTAGCGGCGGTATAGTGTACTACAATATGTGGTAGTGTGTTCAGGCACCCTCTCTCGCCATGCATCGCGTGAAGCGGCACACGTGGACAAAAAACCGGTTTTCAAGGTGGCGCTGCCATAGCATGGGCTGACAGGATTTGTCAGCTCCGCGCCGCTCTGCCTTCTCGAGTGCTGTTCAGTGACCTGTTGCTTGTGTTCGTGCCCGCTTAACGAAAGTTTTTCTGGCAATGTTTTTTGCTGGCCACGCGACAGTGAGGCAATGTCGAGTCATCGGCGGCAACGACACTGCTTTGCACCTAGGTGTGAAACAGGGTATACGTTTGGAAGAAAGGTGAGCAGCCATCGCTTTTCGCTGCGCTCGAAGACGAAACATGGAGGAAGGTTTGGGAACAAAATTTACATCGAAAGAATGGGACCTTGAACGAAAGCTGCTCTGTATTTGAGCTACACTTTGAGCCTTCATGTGTTCTTGGAGACTACGTGCACGTTATAAATGGTGAAGAAGTTCGCGGACCACGTAGGAGACCAGAGCTAACGCCGGACGCCGTGCCGATGTTACTGCCCAACGCCCCAAGCTACTTATTGAAGAAAGTGCCGCATCCAAGACCTCCAAGAAAGCGGAAGACCTCCAAGAAAGCGGAAGTATGTGCGCTCGTAAATAAAGGGTTTCTTCTTACAGTCTCACAGTGGTGCCAAGTGATGTTTCTTTTTGACAATACAGTGCAATATCCCGGCCACAGCAGCAGTATTTCGGCGGTCGCGTAATCGTTTAAAGACCCAAGATTGTCAAAATTATTCCCAAGTCTTCAGCTACGGCGTGCCTCTCAATCAAATGGCAGTTTTGTCACCTTAGCAGCATAATTAAGATTGCATGATGCAACTATCGACAAGAACGGTGCCGCGCGCGTAATGAAGGAAGCTGTCGCGTGTGCAGACTACGACTTGATATATCAGTAATATAACAAGAACCTGTCGGGCTTATAGATGCTCCTTCGATACCTCAATCTTCCTAATTTTTTATTCGTTCACCAACCGAGTTTTAAAAACTGCAGGCAGTTTCCCCGGGCATGACTGCTTCGCCGTCGTTTGGTAATACCTGCATTTGGACCGTGTGTTCTAGCTTTGACATTTTGTTTTGTTTTGAATGCCGTACGAACAAACCCATTAGAAAGCTTTTCGTGGACGTGTCAGCAATTAAACATGACTATAAGTGCGACGTATGCAAGGGCACATCATGGGATTGAATCCCGGCTGTGGCGGCTGCTTTTTCAGCGGAGGCGCAAATACTGAGGTGCGTGTACCTAGATTTAGGTGCACGTTAAAGCACCCCAGGTGGTCGAATTCGCGGAGCACTCCTCTATGGCATCTCTCATAATCATATGGTGGTTTTGGGACGTTAAACCCTTGCTATTACTTATATCAAAGCACAGAAAAGCATAAAAGGCAAAGCATGAGGTGACAGTCCATGCTAATGTGGCGCCATCTCGCGGCTGTCGATGCCAACTGCATCAGCCACGGCTCCTTCTTGAACACACTACCCCATATTCTAATACACTATAGCGGCGGCAGAGAAGGCGTTTGCATATTCATCGCATGAGTACATTTTCGTGGCACCGGCAGCCATAATCTCAGCATCCATGCAGTCAGCAACGGCAACATCGTTGTCTGTACCGATGAAGTCGCTGCTATTCGAGAGGGTGCCCGCGAATGCTGATAAGTCGCAGGATTCACTGAGGCACCGTACACCGTTAGTGGTCATGATGCACCCGAAGTCATCGCCTGGCCTGCAAGGAACGTTTACAAACAGTGTTTTACTTGACGTCGCTCCTAGTGCCAGTCATAATTTTTATCGCTGTGTGTAGGTCAACGTTCAGTTAAACTCCCGAATGAGGATTTATCAGGAAGGAGGTGAGAAGTGCACAAAACCACAAGGTGCAAAAGACGCGACGCCGAATTTGTCCGAGTTCTCACTGTCGACATGTTGGCAATATCGATGTCACTATGGCTTTGTAGCTGGCAGCGGCTGCTTTTAGCGGCTTTGATGCGAAGAGATAAAAAAAAAGCGTAGCCTCCAAGACACATGTTTTAAAAACGAAAACACTAAAAATACGTGACAAGGTAGCAAATCTCAAAGGCCATGCTTTTCAGGCTTGCATGCCATTGTGCGCTAAACACAAGGAATGGAATGCGAACCATATGCGAACATTGCACTGAGATCGCCGAGTCACTTCCCATTCTCATTGCGGTGCCCTCGGCAATCGGTCTTTCGGAAAACATTATGTACGCGTGCTAAGACCTGTAGATCGCGCATCAAATGTACAGATGTAGCAAGTGCCACGCAACAAACCAGATCAGCGCGATAGAATAACACCTGTTTTTTTTCCTCGCGTGCGCGCGAAAAAGGATCGGAACTTGCTAAAACATGGTCTAAAATTGATCAATATTTGGTAAGAAAAATGCACTTTCTGGCCTTCAGTGTTGCACAGCGTTCGATATAGCGGATGTCCCGCTGGGCGGGAGTTCGATATACGGGTGCACGGGTCCCATACTTTTGCATGGGAAGGTCAAGGGGATTTTTTAACTGGTCGATATAGCCAGTAATTCAATATATTCGAGTTTGATATATGCGGGATCGACTGTATCATTTGTGGTAGCATTGACAATTGTGCGTTGTGCTTTAGAAAGAGCTGTTTTATGTCAGAAGAGCAAAGTGTACAACCTTCTCTTAACTACAGTTGAACCCCTTTATAAGAGACAAAAACCAGGAATCAACTCTTGTCCCTCTCATTAGAGACAAGAATTGCAAGAATCTTATAAACAGTGTACCATGTTCTCATTTTCCGATCACCCTCTATTTCAGTGCAGGTGTTTCTTATGACTATTGATCTCTAACATCAGTCTCTTGAAAGGGATTTGACTGTATTTGGCTCTCGCAGACCTTTTTCTAGCATTGATACTGCATCCTTTACTTTGTTATTTCATACATGCTTTTTTTATTTGCTTGTTCCCTCTTCTGTTATGAATGCATCTTAATTTTGCTACCTCCCTCATATTTCGCAGGAATCGGGCAGTGTATTTAGATAGACCATGCAGTTTCTTACAGAATACTTCCTTTCTTTTCAACAGCTTCTTGGACTGGACGGATCTCTTGTGTTTTTGGTATGAAACTATACCTCTTCTTTTCTGTATTTTTGGGTGTGTTGTAATGGAGCATTTGTTACGGTGATAGGGGGTTCAGTATCATGAAAAAAAATGTACACGTGCGTGCATGCGTGTACGCAGGCACACACAGACATACAGAGAGAGAGAATGTAAAAGCTAGTTGATTTGGGCTTCCTGGGATCGAAAAAGCTCTCTGAATCAACCGAATGCTTTATTTTAAAAAGTATCAAGAACACTATAAATCTTGTACATCAAGGATCATTCATTTTCCTGAGGATTATGTATACCCAGTAATTACATTGCATAGGAGCCATGCAGAAGCTGCAGTTTTCATCATTTTCAACTTTCTTCACAATGTAAACGCGGCAAGATTTCCGTGTCGTAATCCAAAACATGCACTAAACTCCTTTTCTGTTACATGCCAACAATGGTGACTACACCTTTTTGAAAGCTCGAGGCTGTTTCAGTTGTCTGCAAACCCAGTTTTCCCTTCCTTTGCGTCGCACATTTGTGGCGCTTTGCAAACGATACGCTCCAAGGATCACCTGAATTGACAGGGTGGAGTCTAAATATTACAGAATTAATGAGAGTTTGATGCTATTAATCAATATTAAAGCTGTTTAGGACTAGAGAACACGTCTGAATTAGCTGATTTTTCAATGGAGTGAGTGCCAAATTAACAGGCTGTTGGGTCCAAATATTACATAATTAATGAGAGTTTGGTGCTATTAAGCAATGTTTATGCTGTCTAGGACTGGAGAACACATCTGAATTATATGATTTTTCAATGGAGTGAGTGCCAAATTAACAGGCTTTTATTTTATAAACAAACCAACTAATTAATGTTTCAGTGTTAGCTTTAGCTAGTACCCTCAGCATAAAAACAGTAGCCATAGTTATTTGTCATATTCATTCGCTAAGATATGCTTCAATTGACAGTGCATAAAGGAGAAGGCAATGTAGCATTAAAATTTTGTTAATAAAAATTTGGTGTTGTGGCAGTTGGAAAACGCCTTAAAAGGTTATGCCATTGGTTGTGATAGCTTTTCAATGGAGCCAGCACTAGGAGGTCATGGGTGGCTTACTGTGACAACACATAATTCTTTAACATGTGATATTTTGTTTTGATAAATGAAAATTTAATGAGAATTTGTCAAGTTGGCCTCCATCCAGTTCACAATCTATGCCAATGCCACTGCAGATGAACAGTCTCTAATTTGTCCAGATGGCAGCACTGTTTGCACAGACGGGTAAATATATGAATCAAGTAACTTCTCTGTAGGCCACTCTACGTGCTCTACTCTTGTTGCCGCTTCTTCTTTTCGAATGGCATATAAGCGGTGTAAACGGTCCTACCAACCCCAAAGGACGTTGTATTGACATTGCAATTCTGTGCAATTGGCCTTTGATATAAGGGAGGAAAACAGCCGTAGTTTCAAAGACGACACTCAACCAGGCACTACGACAATGAGTCTTTCACTTAATAACTGAATAGCACATAATATTAGCAAATACAGTACAACCTCGTTAATTCAAAGTACCTGTGACCGCGAGCAATCTTCAACTTAAATGGGCTGTCGAATTAACAGAACATACAAGAAGTGGAATGCAAGGAACTTGAAATTATTCAAGGTTATCAGGGATGATTGTTTGCTGTGCCAGCTGGTTTGCAGCCCGAAGGTTTGTTTTCCCGCAATACCTGGTCTTAATCTAACCGCAAACATGAACAAATGGCGTACCTCACAGCTGCCACAGAAAAAAAAAAAAGAAAAAACGCTGTCGTGATCAACTAAAATGCACGCCTGTGCAAAACAAGACGTGTTTCACTGCAGCACAGTAATGACACAAGAGGCAGCATGTCACCTACTCTTCGCTGCGTCAGCATGGCATGATGCAACCATTCGCCCATTTTTTCTGGTAAAATAAATTAATAATGGCCATCGTGATGAAGTTTGTAATATGTTTTGGCTGGAAAACATTATCATTGAAGCTTCCGAAATTAGTTTTCGAAGTAGACGTTGCAGGTAAAAACTTCGCCTGCAGTGTAAGTGCTGAAATTGCTGGAGCATCCGGCAATCGTAGGTTCGCATACATCGCGAATTTTGCCAAACTGTCCTTTAAAATTTTTTTACAATCCCAGAAAAAATGGGTAAATCATGACGTGCTGACGAAGCGAGAAACATGAAATATGCTGCCCGCACGTCACTTCATATTGCAGTGAAGCACATCTTATTTTTCGCAGACGCACGTTTTGGTCGTCCACGAGACCGTTGCTTAGTGGCTCTTAAGATCTATCGTTCCTGCGGATTTGCGGCGAAGTCGGGATCGAGAATCGTCACATATGGCACCCAAGGTTTTCAAATTGACCGAACTGGTGCTGACCGCCGCTTCAAACTGTGCGCTCAAACTTACATTGCAAAATATGGGACCGCCGAAATATTTCGAATTAAGTGGGATTTAGAAATAACAGAGTTCAAATTAATGAGCTTTTAGTGTAGTTACAGCAAATGGCGACAAAATTTCTGTCTTTTTGTCTTGAACTCTGAGAAACTGGGAGGCGTGACCATAGGCGTGTGTAATTGTCTGATTACATTATGTTGGGAGATAAAATGTTCTTGTTTATGGATGTGTTAATTTATCTGCAATATTTAATTTTTTTCTCCTTTGCAGGAACACGTATTTTGGGTTGTTTCCCTTAACACACTGTTCATCCTTGTCTTTGGTAAGTTACTACTCTTAGTTGTGACATATTGTGGTTTGATTGTTGAACAAGACAGTTAAAATCTTCAATGGCTCCAAGAAAGTAGACGTTGCTGAAATGTGCTTGTCCTACCGTAGCATGGCCTATTCCCAAAAGAATTATTTCGCATGATGCAGCTTAACAAGACAGGATTTGCTAAGTGCATTGTTAAACAAATTACACAATTGTTTTAAATGGAATTATGGAAGTTTAACGAGCAGTTCTTTATACCACAGCACTAGGGAAGTTAAACTAAGATGGTGATGGCACATTCGACTGGTTGTTTCAGGATGTGCTGGCCATGTTACAAAGTTTGTTAGAGGGACACTAAGGCAACTGTCAAGTCGATGTTGATTCCTGAAAAAGCAGTCCAGAAACCTTGTAGTGCTACTTTTGTGTCATGGAAGTGCCACACCTGCCAAGTCTCCCGGATTTTCCGGAAGGCTCCTGGATTTCGACCGTTTTTTTCGTTTGTACAGTTGTCATCAAAATCTCCCGAAACTCGAAATTTCTGTGCGGGATCTGGTCTCATTGACAAAAATGCAAATCAGTTCGCTACAGGCTTTTTGTGAAGCCACTGCATTTTATTAATGGCGAATTCCACTGGTAGATCCGGAGTGGCCGCGGAAATCTTGGAGCGAGCACTCGGAGTGTGCCAAACGAGATCTGCGAGTGGAACACATGAATGCTCCGCGGGAGGTCTCTCCAGAAGTTTTTTACGCACACATTACTGAACCTGTACCATAAAGGATTTTCTTTTCTGCTCTCAACGTTTCAATGACAACTTTGTCGCCACTGCAAAGCTCGCATTTCGACCACGCAGTCTTGCGGAAAGCAGGGCTACCGCTTTCCAATTTTAGGAATGTAAACAAGAGCACAGGGTTACTAGACCGCCTCAAAAAACACTGAGGGCAACCCAGCTGCCCGACTCTACTAGAAATGACGGCAACGCATTCTCGGAGTTCCGGCGAAATCTGTCTCTGCAAGATGGAGCAACCGGAACACTTTGTCGCGGAGTGGATTGCTCCGAATCTACCAGTGGAAAATGCGAACTTGCTCTGAATCTACCAGCAAAACGCGGATTGTCAGCTTTGGAGCAAGAAAACTTGCTCCCGCTCGACGAGTGGAATTCGCCATAACGAATTTAGGAGGCGTTCATTAAACGTACAGTAGTCTCAGAGATGTGAAACCGCGGCAGATACGAATTTGTGAAGTTCCCCAGCCAAATTTTACTGTGTCCATTGGGCCAAAATTTGAAGTACGTGTTAGCGTACTTCGAATCCCTCGCCTGACAGCGCCCAATGTCACTGTTGCCGTGCACAATGTAACCCGGCTTTACTGCGCGGTCACCTACATAAGTGGCACCAGAGCGAAATTAGTGGGAGCCATAGCAGCAACGCCCCACCCTGGTGGTCTAGTAGCTAAGGTACTCGGCTGCTGACCCGAAAGCGTCAGCTGAAGCTCATACGCATGGCGTGGCTCGTTCACATGGCTACGCTCGGCGACAATCGCATCAATGCTTCCAGCGGTACAGCTTCTGCTTCGTCTCTGCAAGACAACGATTGCACTGACGCTTATCGCAACGTCGAGATGGCTACACCATTGGCGCAAGACCCCGTAGTCACAAGTGAGGTTGGTGTTTCGTGCTTAAGTGCGCCTGATGCGCCGCACTCACTAAGCGCAGTGATTACGGCCCCAAACAGTGCAACCGCGTTGTTGATTGTGCATTTGCAGACACGTTTTCAGATGTGCGAGGAGTTAGCCACGGAGGATAGCAAAGCTGCGGCTGTGCAACGAAACCTCGGCGCTATGCCGGCGACCAAGAGGAAGTTTCAGGTGATGCCTGAATTTGAGGATGCTACCGCTAGAAGACAAAAAACACGTCAGAATCATTCCACCCTGTTTTATGGTTCTTGATGCCCAAGAAACAGCATGCATCATTGATAGCTGTGGATACAGCACTGCATGAGGCAGTTTTGAGATACAACGCCGGCTGCTACAGGGCCACCCAAGAGTTTTCGTCATCGGTAGGGCTCCCACCTGGCCACGGAACCTGCTGCAGAGAAAGACACTCTCCATCCGAAAAAGGCTCGAAAATAAATGCAACACAAGCAGGAAAAGTGGCAATTAAAGAGAGTCCTTAAGAAGACATCTAGCTACTATGCAGGGTCATTTTAGACCACAATATGTGTTCAAACCTCAAAGTTTTTCTCAGAATGGCCCCGCCGCGGTGGTCTAGTGGCTAAGGTACTCGGCTGCTGACCCGAATCCCGGCTGCAGCGGCTGCATTTCCGACCGAGGCGGAAATGTTGTAGGCTCGTGTGCTCAGATTTGGGTGCACGTTAAAGAACCCACGTGGTCGAAATATCTGGAGCCCTCTACTACGGCGTCTCTGATAATCATATGGTGGTTTTGGGATGTTAAACCCCACATATCTATCTAGCCACAGCAGCAACAACGGCCATTGAACGTTTCTTTGTCATCTCGCTCGGAGGCCATGGTATTTCTCCCTTGGTTCAACTGGCTTTAGATGGCACCATCTATCCAACCTAGCCAGGCAAAAATGGAGTTTTTGAACCACTTATGTCATCCCTTGTAGTAACGCTAGGCAGTTCTATTTTTTTATTAGTCAAACAGGAACGGACAAGTAGCATTTTATTACGTCTCTTGATGCATGGAAGGTTCTTTGTTTTTATTGCAACTAGTTCTTTGTTTTTATTGCAACTAGTTTGATTATTAGTGATTAATTTTTGTCGAACGCTCTCATCAGGATCATTTCACAAGTGTCCCACTTGTGGTACAAGTCGTGTGTTACATTTCTCGGTAAGTGGGGCACTGCTGTTGATAATATTGCTGTTTTAGATGTCGTACATTGAGCTTTGACTCTGACATAAATTGTTATTCGCCTTTAGTGTACCTTTAAGGAGTGGTTTAAAACTATATTACTGGATGTGTAGTGGAGATAATTTTGCTTCATTCCACCCATCACGGTGGTCTGGTGGCTAAGGCACTGTGCTGCGGACCCGCATGTTTCGGGACCGAATCTCGGCTGCGGCAGCTGCATTTTTGATGGAGGCGAAAATGCTTGAGGCCCGTGTGCTCAGATTAAGGTGCGCCTTAAAAAACTGCAGGAGGTGTAAATTTCCAGAGCCCTCCACTACCGCATCTCTCATAATCATATTGTGGTTTTGGGACGTAAAACTCCAATAATTATTATTATAATTTTGCTTCATTTGCATTTGAACCCCATTTTTTTTTCTGTGTAATAAGCCTTAGTTGCCGTTTTACACAATATTTGTGCTGCTTCCTGAGGGGTGACCATTCAAATGGGCAATGAGATCTATATCTCTATCAGCACATTAATATTAAATGGGAATATAATAATTTTCTTTTATCTGCATGTGCAGAAAATTTTTTATGGCTGAAGCTTCAAGTAGGGCTCTCATTTACAATATCCAAGTAATTGAACAATGATATTTTATACGACTAATGTGCTTTGTTTCCTTGCAGCTTTTTGTCCATATCATATTGGACAGTTTGCCATCATGGGTTTCCGGCTGAAGAGCTATGTAAGTTTGCTCTGGATGCATGACTATGTGGCATTATGAGAACTTGTGCAATATATGCTCGCTCGCTCATGCTACAAAGATAGCTCATTGTACTGGCATGCGAATGAGTCCTGTATGAAGCACTGAAAATTATAAATATTTTGCAGGTGGCCGTGTCTCAGTTTGAGGGCCTCTTGACGACGCTGTGCGGCTATGTGCTGCTGGGCGTGGTGTTGGTGTTTTTGCATGGCCTGGCAGCCTTGGTGAAGCTGCGCAGAACGCAACGCCTGCTGGGTCTCTGCTACGTGGTGGTCAAGGTGGCCCTACTCTCAGTTGTTGAGATTGGGCTGTTTCCTCTGGTTTGTGGCTGGTGGCTCGATGTCTGCTCCCTGGTGCGTTGTTTTTCTTCTTTCTCTTTTGCCAGTTGTTTGCAATGTTCATTTATAGGTGGGGAGATTTCATTGTACTGGTTCTCTCGCTTCAATCAAGAACCTAAAAGGTCACGCTGCAACACTTTCTCAGCACGGCCTGCAAACACTGCCATTCGGTATGGACCCATGAGAACACACTAGCCAGACATAATAGTGCAATGCACAGCCTGTAATTTACAATTAATTTTTAGACAACTAGTAATCGTTCCCTCTTCTTTCAACAAATGATGCCATAAACACAAAGTTCATGAACGTGAGCTGATTTGAGCATTGGGAACTGCATAGTTACTGCAGGCGCTGCAAAATGCCGCCACATGCTCGTGTGCATGCTCACGATTATGCTGAAAAGCTGCATTTGCGAGGGGGGCTACAAAAAAGGGGGGAGAAAATGAGGTTATTGCTCGCATTGACGAACAGATGCATTTTCCTGCCCCCTTTCCATAACCTTCCCCTCCACTCCTGCTTAGCTTTCAGCATGCTTGCTTGTACGAAAGGAGAAAGTAACGGCTTGCGTCGAATCTTTGTAACTCCACTCGTCCTTGACCGATTCTAAGAATTTTTCTGGCCGTCAAGTTGCGAGGCAATAAGCTCTTGTAATGATTACCTGGAAAAGTGTTGCAGGGCTGTTTTAAACTTGTGAAAAGTATGGGGCTGGGCACAGTTCTAACCATTTTTCTTAATGAAATATTAAGCAAACAAATGACTAACATTAAGTGGAAAACCATGCGTGTTTCGTATCTTCTCTGCACCATGTTACATGATCTGAACCTATAGCAGCTTGCCCATTTCATGATATTACTTGAATTAAATAGTTTTGAAATTCTCATACAGTCGAGCCCCGCTACAGCTATGTCGCTTCAACGAAATTTCCGCTACGACGAAAAATTCACGGCTCCCCGTCAGCAGTCCGTAGGAGTCAATGCATAAATATTGTCGCCACAACGAACACTTTTTTTTCTGCCGTCCCGCTTCAACGAAATTTCACGGTGCAATTCCAGGCTCAGATATTTATTGCTAGACAGAAAACCCAATCTTTCACATTTTGATACATTTTCAGAACCTGAAAATACGTCGATGAAGTCTAAAACACCCGTTCGCACCACCAGAAACCGCCGCTGTTCAGCAAGCATGGGCACCGCCATTGCTCGATAGCGATGGCAATGAGAGTGCCCTGCCAGACTCTGCTTTTGCCACTGGCTTGCCTTCGAGCCGCAGACAATCCGAAGCTGAAGCTCAGTCGCTCAGTTAATGGTTTCCTTCACGCAGCTGCAGGGTGCAACCGAAGAGCGATGCCTTTTCCGATTCCAATGCTTATCATTTTATTCGTGCTTGGCCAGTGTGGTACCTAATCAGAGCAGATGTTCATCCGTATTATGAACCAAAAAGCTAGTCGCGAGTGATGGATGATAAGAATGGCATAGAATAAGGCAAAAGTCACCACTCCACGATACCCTGGCTTCATCTCGGCATTGTCAGATACACTTTGACGGAGGACAGCTGCTGGTGTTAGCGTGTTAATGCAACTGTTTGTTACGTTCACGAAAGTGGTTATAGGTGTTGTTTCAGCATGGTTTTCAACATGGTCTCGCTATGCATGACTGTGAATCACATCGTGACGCTGCTGGAAAAGAATAGGAAGCAGCGGGCACTTTTTTTTTTAATTTTATGAATAAACGTTCCTTTGTTTTGCTGGCTCAGATCAGCTATATTTTTTTCGATTTCACTACAATGAAATTCTCACTTCAACGAAATATTTTCTGTGCCCCGTGAGCTTCGTTGTACCGGGATTCGAGTGTATTGAAGATGCAGTTGCTGCAAGGGCTTCTAAGCAGCAAAAAGCAATAGATTAAAAAAGAAATAGTCTGACGCTGTATTGTCTTCGTTTTTTTTGTGCTGCTGTATTTTTGTTTTCAAGTTGTGAACCTGTGTGCTCTTTTCCTAAGCCATACTTCTCATCAGGTGTGACAACTGCAGACAGACACTCTCATAGTGCAGATGAAGCACTTACGATTGTGTCTGTAAAGTGTTGTCTGGATATTTTTAACCAGTTGTGGGAACTGCAAACAGACACTGCAGATCGAGCACTAAGGATTTTGTTTGCAAAGACTGGAAATGTTGTTGGGCATGCAAACTTCAAACAAAATCATGTGCACCATTTCATTAAAGGAGTTCAAGTTCATAATGATTTTTTCTTGCATTATTTTGCAATCTCTGAAAAAGGGAAATAGCATTAAAGGAAAGTTACTGATTCAAGTTGAAGTTCAAACATCAGTGTAAACAAAACATTTTATGCCTCACTGTAATATGCTTGGACAACAAAAAAAAATACATTCACAAAACAAGTGCAACTTAGTTTTCAATTATTACTGATTAAGATTTTAGGGCGTACTTGATGCCACACTTTAACTTTTTTTGAAGTCTTATTGCTATAGCTTGTGCCAGAAGCATTAGTTGCCGTCGTGAATCGCCTGGCTAGCTGACAGACTTTTTCAGAAGCTTGGAGTGCTTGCAGTTAACATGTTCTTGGAGTGCTTGCCGTTAACTTCAAACAGGGTGGTCAGAAGGTGCTGCAAAAAAGTAATACTAATAAAGTGTAAAATGGGGGGCGTTTTTTTATGTTTTTGTATCTCTTGTGGTAATGCAGGAGTATAGCCTTCAATGTGGGACAGTCCCATGAGTTGCGGGATGGGTTATTGCCCCACTACTAAAGAATGTGGTACATACAGCGCACCAGATATGCTCAAGAGCCTTATAAAACGGACAAAAAAAAAGAAAGATGCTACTTTGTATTGGTTAATGGAAGGAATGACCATGTCTTATTGGCTCATGTCATTGTACTGGGGGCTGAGATGATTAAACTCAATTAAATGTTAGTCTTTTGTGATACATAGCTCAGTGATTTAGTGAGCAGAAGCAGACGAGCATTTTGAAATTTCATGAGGGCATAAAGCAGAGTTTTCAGCCATACCAAGTGCAATATCAGTTGCATTGCTCTGCTTTTTTATTAATGTTAATTTTTTTTTTATGGATGAGATAAGGCTCACTTAAGCAGTTTGCTTTACAATACTTCTGCAGCGCTAAGGCAGTGTTTAAATGAGATGTTTCACAGATAGTGAACATGCATGCTTGTTTCTTGCAGAGTATGCTGGATGCCACTTTATCTGATCGAGAGTCCAGTTTCCAGCTGGCACCTGGGACATTCATGTTTTTGCACTGGCTGGTTGGCATGGTGTATGTCTTCTACTTTGCCTCATTTGTGCTTCTTCTGCGTGAGGTTCTTCGTCCCGGCCTGCTGTGGTTTCTGCGAAACCTCAATGACCCAGACTTCAATCCAATACAAGAGGTAGGGGTCATGTAATGGTTTTATTTTGGAAATTGAATTGGATGCACGTGTCACTGTGGTTTAGTGACATGGCTACCAGCTGCCTTTTATGGCATCATGGGCCATACAAGGCAGCTGGGCCATCCTCATCAAATATAAGCCATGGCAGCTGCACTGTGACAAAAATGAAATGTAAAAAAGCTACTACATTTTTTTATATTGTTACAAGAGGTCTACACTGTGCTATAGTGACAGCTGCACAAAAGTCTACAACCAATATTAATTAAGGGGGGATGCTGTGCTATAGTGATAGCTGCATAGGAGTCTATAACAAACATTAATTAAGGGGGGACGCGCGCTTTGAAAATAAAAAAAAATGCGAAAAAATCTATTTTTTTGAAAACTGCATATTCGGGTAGTATGTCTTATAAACCATCTGTTCTGTAAATATCAATGTCTAATTCATTGCAAAAGTACGTCAAATAAATTATATAACAAGCCGTGGCCGCCGGCGAGTGGCCAGCGAGCACTGAAAATACCCCAACTTCGCATATTTCAATTTCCCAACCATGCGGCCCGGCGCCGCCATCTTGTTCTTGTTTTGCTCGTGAATTCTTGCTTTTTTTTTTTCACCACCCGCGGCAGCAGCAGCGGCATGGCTGAGGCGGGAATCACTCACGATTGCGTGCCTCTTGAAGTTTTGAAGTCTCTCATGGTTCGCATGCCAAGCCACCATTGGAAGAAGCGCGCACTTCTCGAAGGAGTTGGTGATCACGCGGCTCCTATTGGCTGCTGCACGTGATGACGCATTTGTTCCTCCAGCTCGCCGTCTGCTCCGGCGCTTGCAAGGCGGCGTGCTTTGTGTGTCGCGGTTGCCATCATCCCGCTCGGTTCTCACACATGCTCTTCAATCTTTCACCGTCTTGATGAGACAATATTCTGACGTCTTTACGAGACGATCTTTCGCTGTGTTCATGGGAGACCAATTGTTGCACTCTCGGTCCCGGTGGGCAAAACAAAGTTCGGAACTCTGTATGCGTTCAGGTCAAGAAAGCGTCAGCTGAAGCTCGTACGCATGGCGTGGCTCGTTCACGTGGCTACGCTCGGCGACAATCGCATCGATGATTCCAGCGGTATAGCTTCTGCTTCGTCTCTGCAAGACAACGATTGCACTGACGCTTATCGCAACGTCGAGATGGCTACACCATTGGCGCAAGACCCCGTAGTCACAAGTGAGGTTGGTGTTTCGTGCTTAAGTGCGCCTGATGCGCCGCACTCACTAAGCGCAGTGATTACGGCCCCAAACAGTGCGACCGCGTTGTTGATTGTGCATTTGCAGACACGTTTTCAGACGTGCGAGGAGTTAGCCGCGGAGGATAGCAAACCTGCGGCTGTGCAACGAAACCTCGGCGCTATGCCGGCGACCAAGAGGAAGTTTCAGGTGATGCCTGAATTTGAGGATGCTATCGCTAGAAGACAAAAAACACGTCAGAATCATTCCACCCTGTTTTATGGTCCTTGATGCCCAAGAAACAGCATGCATCATTGATAGCTGTGGATACAGCACTGCATGAGGCAGTTTTGAGATACAACGCCGGCTGCTACAGGGCCACCCAAGAGTTTTAGTCATCGGTAGGGCTCACACCTGGCCACGGAACCTGCTGCAGAGAAAGACACTCTCCATCCGAAAAAGGCTCGAAAATAAATGCAACACAAGCAGGAAAAGTGGCAATTAAAGAGAGTCCTTAAGAAGACATCTAGCTACTATGCAGGGTCATTTTAGACCACAATATGTGTTCAAACCTCAAAGTTTTTCTCAGAATGGCCCCGCCGCGGTGGTCTAGTGGCTAAGGTACTCGGCTGCTGACCCGAATCCCGGCTGCGGCGGCTGCATTTCCGACCGAGGCGGAAATGTTGTAGGCTCGTGTGCTCAGAATTGGGTGCACGTTAAAGAACCCACGTGGTCGAAATATCTGGAGCCCTCCACTACGGCGTCTCTCATAATCATATGGTGGTTTTGGGACGTTAAACCCCACATATCAATCGTTTTCTCAGAATGACTTTTTTGGCCTGTGAGGCTGTTTAGTCTGGTGTTATCTCTGCAACTGTTCATCTGATTTCTATTAGATTTGTTTTATTATGGACCTTAATAAATAGCGCATCCACTGACAGAGCCGCTTCTTGAATTTATTGTGTTGTAATCTGTGATAATTAAAATTTCATTGATAACAGCTCAATGGCAAACACTAAATTCAGTGCTCTGATAAAAATTTTCAGCAAGGGAATTAAAAAAAGTGCTCTGTTCTAGTGTAAAGCACCCACACAGCAATCATCACAGTCAATTTCATGGTGCGAGCACATTTACTAAATTCACCAGAGTCTGACTAAGAAACCTATGTGGACTATCCTGATGAATGGCTGTAACTTGGGAACCAGTGAACCTAAATGCATGAATTTTCATGGTTATCGAAATGTCTTTATTATTAGTCTACCCTGAAAATTTCATTAGATATCTCAACTAACAAAAAAGTTGCCCTTCTATGGTAGCCTCTTGAGCCACAAGAATTTTTCTCAGCATTGCTGAAGTAGCGGAATAACAGCTGTTTTTATGACGGACAACCACAGTTGCCTCTTGTTTTTCACTTTCCTTCACTGCTCTCACCTCAACCAGTTTCTTCTTTATTATGCTGGTAAATGTATATTTTAGAACGCCATTTCTAAAATACACTTTTACCAGCATAATAAGGAAGAAACTGGCTGAGGTGAGAGCAGTGAAGGAAAGTGCAAAATGAAAGGTGGCTGTCATTGTTTGCCATAACAACGGCTGCAATTCTGCTACTTTAGCAGTTATGAGAATAATTCTTTTGACTAAATATTTGTTGTAGACTCATATGCAGCTGTGACTATACCACAGTGTAGACCACTTGTAACAATACAGAAAAAAATCTGCAGAAAAAAAGGTAATTGATCATCTCTGTATCTGTACTGCCATAAAAATAAGGCTGCCATGCATACCTTTGTAGTTACTGGTGCAAATTTTTTATATGTGCTAAAGCATAGAAATCGTAGAGCATACGGCATACATTGTGAGAAACAATATGTGTACTGATATCTTATGAGCACCTCAAGCATTATGTATTCTTTAAGTATAGTAGTTGCAGAAAAGCACTGAATTGCACACCAGTCCGAAGCATTGTTCTTTATTCTGTATATGCTTCACAACAGCGCCCAAATAAGGGAGTTTGTGTTTGCAATGTTGCATGAGGACAAGCATTGGTGGCCATGGATGAGGCACTTCAAAACAAGTGATCTTGACTGGTTCGGAAAAAAAGAAAAGTGTCCAACTACTGTAGTATCCTTCAAGTGATCTCAAGTAGCAAGAAATGGACCACCCAGCGGTCTCCTCCCTCCAAAATCTTGGAGCCAAAAGGAAGCTACTCTTGGCCTTTCTAAGAAAAAAAAAAGTGGGAGAAAAAAGAAAATTTCTTCTGGTAGTGTATTGGAAGTACAGTTGAACCCCTTTATAAGAGACATGCACCAAGCAGCAATGCTTGACCTTTGGATGAGATGTCTTTGTAAGCAGGGTATCACGTCTGCATTTTTTTATCCATCCCTATTTCAATGTAGGCACTGCTGTCTGTAATACCCAATTGTCTGTTACATTAGTGTATCTTGTAAAGGGGTTTGAGTGTTGTAACAGGTACTTTCATTGCAATCAAGTACCTTCAATGAGGTCAGTGCTCATACAAGTCTTGGGTTTAAGTAGCCAGCCAATTTCTATATCAGCTCACGTTCTTGACACTGCCATATACTCCATGAAACAGCAGGAGTGTTGTTTAACAACACAGCCTTAAAAGACTTAATTTAGTCAATAATTTATTGCGACAAAAGTTCTCAATTTCATGTTGGATCTTGCTTGAATCATGTGGAGTGTTGGAAAACAGAAAATGTTCGAAAATACTGTCACGGGGTCATGACGTGGCCGAAGACAGGAGACTTTATGTTGGGATTTAATTGTTTATTTGGGCAAACCTGTGCCCGGTAAACGGAAAGTTCGATTACAGTAGCAGTCTTGCACAGATAGCAGTTTACGGAGCTTCGGCCGTCGATCAACTACTGACAAGCGACGAAGCGCGTCGGCATTTATACTCTTGCCATCGAATGTTCTAGCGTTATCGCTGGCGGTGGCGTAGGTTCCAGAATAATCTGTACAGTTCGCAGAGTGGGCGTGATCTTATCAAAATGATCTACTACAGTCCGGAAGCTTCTCGAAAACTGCAGGCGCGGTTTGCGCTGAGAATTGTGTAGTGTTTTCGGACGATAACAAAACTTGGGAAATGGAACGTGGCAATACTGATGCAAAATGGATAATGTTGCACCCATTAAGAAAATTGTAATTTTATTTCTACTTTCTTTATACGATATTTACTCACATAATTTGCACCCTCGCATAATTTGCTCACCCCTGTACTGTGGAAAAAAAAAATATTTTCTCGGTTGTTTTACGCTCCCCGACTCATCTAAGCCAGCTTCCCAGCACATGCATGAAGAGACTTTGGATGTTGAGATGCTTTGGCCGGGAACCTTCCTAGTTGAGCAGGCGAGTGCAGAAATGCATTAAATGGGCTGCGAATGCGAAGTCCCTTCTTCCGAGGACCTGCCCCGAACTACGGTCACTTGAATACCGTCCTCGAACACCCAAACCAGTTGACAGGTTGTCAAAGCTGCCTAAGAATTTGCCTCGTCTAAATCTCCCCTTTTCTACCACCATGAGAATGCACGCTCACGACACGGGGTGGGCTGTTTTCAGCATCGAAGTTGTGCGAGCGCTTGTAACACCAATTGTTGCCCTCGTTCTCTGCATCCGTGCTGCAATGCATGCATGATTGAGTTGGGAAGTTTAGGTTTCGCCATCCGTCCGTTGCGTTTTAACTGTTCCCTTGCAATGAGCTACAAGAATTATATACCGTGGAGCCCCTTTATAAGAGGCATGCTCCGAGCAGCAATTCTTGTTTTTTATATGAGATGTCTCTTATAAGCAGGGAAGCCCACATGCATTTTCTTATCAGCCCGTATGTTACTGTAGGCACACTGAGGTCTCTCAAACCCATGTGTTTGTTATATGACTGACCCTTATAAAGGGGTTCGACTGTATGTAGCAAAATTCAAACTGACTATTATAAAGTTTGCTGAAAGAAACGGGAACCGTGCCGTTGCCAAGCACTTCAGCGTGAAGAGTGGCATTCAGTATGGGAGAAAGCTGAAAATTGTGCACTTGCTAATGCAAGTGCCATTGAAAAAGAGCTTATGAATTGCGTGCGAAAGCTTAGATCCTCTGGTATCACGTGTCGTGGGATCTGGTTTCTCCCAACATTGTTGAGAAGAGCTTTAAGAAAATGGAGCATTCGAACACGTTTGACGGAAATGAGGGCGACGCAGTTTGGAAGAGTGGTGGCAACTGCTGCGATGATTCCCAATCAGACCACTTAACCAGTGATTCTGACTCGACCGCGCATGTCTGGATCTGGCTGGTTAAAGTACCGGCTAATCCTGTTAATTCCCTTTCGGACCTCAGCCGGTGGTTCTGACTAGACTGGGAATGTCTGGATCTGGCTGGTTAAAGTATCGGCTAATTAAGGTAAATGAACAAGTTCACCTTGTTTGTGTTTCAATTCATTTCTTTTTTTTTATGAATATGCCTCACTCATTAGGACTATATACTAATGCTCATTATTTCAGATTGGTTTGGGAAATCTCTGCATAATTTGCACACTCCCTATTCAGAGCTTCTAAAATCGCAAGAAAAAAAAAAGTGCAAATTTTGCAGATAATGATGGTGTGGAGTTTCAAGACAAAGCTTGTTTTCTTTGTAGCCTCCAGTAGGTTTCAATGCTGCATTTATCAGACTCGGTGGACAGCAGAAATTTGGTTCTGTGAACAGTGCATTTAGTGTTGCACCATTCTAGATTATGTGCAGTGTTTTTCTTGTAAACGTAGGTAGTGGAATGGGTGTAACATGCTCGCTCGCCCTGATTGTGTACCCCGATGTGGTGGAGCTGCATTTGTTGTACGGCTATGCTTGCCGTATGCCTGCTGTGAGAAGGACTGCTAGTGCAACATTTTTTTAAAATCTTTTGTTGTTGAAATTAACTCTTTTTAGCTGTCCTATCAGTGTTTCACCAGATCTTGAGGCTTCTTTCATTTTAAAAACTTATTGGCTTCTGTGGTTTGCATAAGAGGTTGTACTTCAACATACAAAGCTTTCATATAATGAATGTTTCTGTCCATTTTACAAACTTTGTTATTCAGTTCAGATCTGTTCTTTAGGATATTTTATTTATGTGGGAAAGCTGCAGAAAGTCGCAGTGTTTAATTTATCTTTGCATTTAAAGGGCCCTACAGCCCTTCTCCTAGCAAATGCTAATGGCTTCATTCCAGAATCTTGTTGCCTTTTGACTCAACTGCTGCAAAACTTCTTAGAATCTGTAAAGTACTGGCAGAGTTACAGAAATCTGCTGCATGCTTGAAGTGCTTTCTCTCTTCTTTTTTACCAGTGAGTGCATTTCATGACCTTGAGCGCTTTTGAAATTTTTTTCTTTAGATGCGCGACTTGTTTTCAGTGCAATAGCGAGCATTTGCACAAACACATGGCAGCATCCCGCAGTGGCCACGGTAGCTATGCAGCTCGCAATGCTCAAATTAGCCAACGACCAAGGACTACAGTTATATGGCACAATAATTTTGAGTATATGGCATCAATTGTAGAGATAAGACAGAGCGATTTATAGCTTACTTTGATGATTATAAATTCCGGGTTGCGTGCTGTACTATTGGCCACGAAATCGAGCTGAGTCGCCGCCTGGTGGCAACTGGCCGAAGAAGTGAAGTGTGGATTGCTCCGTGCTCGAACTAGCCACGTCGTGTTTCTATGTGCGCATATGTCAAGCACGTTTTCAAAGTGTGGTTTGTCCAATCAAGTCAGCGCGAGTGTAACTGTTTTTACGTATGCTTGTAACGACATACGAAAGCATTTGGTCTTACTCGGCTGCTAATGCATTGTAATAAAATCGGCGAGCGCAACTTTCCAGAGTGCTGTTTATTTTCGTCGTACCCTCCATTCACCAGCATAATTTCAGAGTGGGTACAGCTTTCTGTTTCAAGTACATTGCAAAATGCTGTTGGCATCCTCCCAAACATGAGGACTATAAAATGGTGTGTGAAAGCAGTGTCCTTTAGCAACTCGATTGTAAAAAAAAAAAAAGAAAAAAAAAGAAAAAAAAAAACCTGGCTCTTGGTCATGCATTTGTGCGCTGTTTGTAGGTGTACAACTATGGCATTAGTTTATCGATCATGCGAAGAGCCTTAGTTGGGTTTATCTGGTCGTGGTACCACTACACAGAAATATTACTGTCACATAAACTGTGACAGATCGGTACTTACACTGTAATTAAAACTGAGTTACTGTGTGCAACCATGTGCTTAGATTTAAGAATGCTTTAAAGTTCTGAGACATTAAAAGTTGATTCAGACAGCATGCGTTATATATATTGTCATAAACTTTTACTGAAAATTCCATCTTTTTTACATTTTCTTCAGCGTTTGTGTGGCATTGTTACTGCACGACGAAAGGCAGTGGTCATTTTTTGTCTGAACCAAAAATACATGCTTGTCGCATTAACCAGGCCTTTGTTGTAGCACCGCCATGCACGTAATACACCGATGAAAGCTTTCTGCTGAACCTTTATATAAGATTTTTACTGGTGCCAGAACGTGTGTGTACACTTGGTAAACGTAGTGTAGCGCAAAGCGTCGTCAGCCGCTAAGCTTTCTTGACTAGACTTATCGACTTCCCCACATTTCATGGTGAACAAAATGAGAGAAAAAAAAATCATGCGTATAAGGTGCGAATGGTGGTACTGAACTGATCGCACAGATATGTGGGCTTTCTACAATCTTTTTTTCTCTTTTTTATTGTATGCAGATGACAAAGATGTAAATAAGTAGTTTAGTCTTGCTACAGCAGTGCGTAGCAGGCGGAACACAAGCTAACCGTGTACAAACAACACAGCAAAGGCATGATTTAGTGCAAAAGTGTGAAGAGAGTCGCCCAGGGTGAGTAACTCTATGAAAGGCAGAATGGGCTTTACTTGCGGGTAATGGTAACATTGCATAGGCGTCGTGCGCGGATTCAGTAGAGAAGAGCGTAAATATTAACAGTAAACTGTAGTCAGCACATTTTATCTGCCGACAATCGGCTCGGACATCACGCAACAAAGCAAACGCCGCTGCGTGTATTTCTATACGTGCTGCCGACCGCCTATCCACACTTGTGCGGGGACAGTGCCGCCACCTATAGCCCGATCTCGCCGCGAATAGTGTTTGGCTCGCGTCTTCTCAGGAGTCTTGAATGCTGATAGGTAACATTTTCTAACCATGCTGAAAAAGTGTCGAAGGACCCGTTTAAATGCAGTTAAATTTAGTGGTTTAGCCTTAAAAAGGTTCAGCGATTTCATGCAATTTCATTGGAAGTGAGTGAATTTTCAGTGCTTTGCTCATAATAAAACTTTCGTGTCTGCATTTTCAAAAGTGTGACACACCAAAATATATGGCCTGGCCAATTTCTTTTCAGGATTCCTTTAAGGATGAATGTGTGATTTGTTACCTACAATGTGCTGTGTTTGACCTACACAGATGATCCACCTGCCAATTCTGCAACATGTCCGTCGCTTCTTGGTGTCGCTGGTGATTTTCGGTACTACAGTGCTCCTCATGGTGTGGGTGCCAGTGCGGCTTATCCAGTGTCTGTTGCCAGGATTCCTCCCATACCATGTCTTGATTTCAAGGTAAATATTTCGAGAAGTCAGTCCGGTGTGTTGATTTTTGTTTGTGATGTCTAGCTTTATTTTCCACCGCAAGCAAAAGTGCAGTATGCTGATAGCAAACCTAATTTGTATTTGGCAAGCATGGAACACAATACCCAAACACAGCACCTGAGTTCAGCATCTGCAGTGCAAATAAGAGCATGTGTTGTTACTTCATTTTGAATTCCTGTTATACCATGTGTAGTCGTGTTACGGCCACAGGATTTTTTTTACCCAAGTGAGATTCAGGGTGAAAATGGTGCCATTACACGAAGAAAGACAACTTTTTTCATCATAAATAATTTGAAGGTACCTACTTTTATTGAAGTATAGCACTCACTCGTACTGGGAGAAAAACAAAACTTTTTTACTTTTGTGCATTTTCAAGAAAATAATCTTCACTCTCATCTTGTTTTTTTTTTACCGAAGTCATGTCTTCTGTCTCAGATGAGGTTGTCCTTCATCCCTTGAAACTTTTTGAATATGTTCATTGTTTTATCGCGTTTTATTGATGTTGTGTAACTACAGTAAACACTTGTGAGAGAGAATATAGCCGCTCCATGGAGAGATGCTCTTTTCGCACAGTCTTTGTGCGTTGAGAATGCGGCACATAGAAGGGTATTCTAGCTGACCACTGATATCTTTCAAGGTAGCACGCCTGCCAGTTATCGTGGGTAAGCCCTTAGAATCGGTTCATAGTTGCTGTTCAAGAAGAACCCCCCCTCCCTCCTCCTCTTTGTGTCCCTTCATGCTCGTTAAAGATGGGCTGTGTGTTCCCTTTCTGCTTGAGCATATACTAGATGGCCAGTCTAACACATAGGGGGATCTATTTGCGTGCACCCTCCGAGCTGTGGAGATGGGCCGGCTCATTCGATCTATGCTTGAGCTGAGTTCATTGCTCCTGCTCACGCACGTTTACCCGCGGGTAGGACATAAGCTGCATGGGGGCATGTTACCAACTTGGGTTTTAACGGAACCTGAAAAACATTGACGCCGACACTGACAGCAAGAACCAGTCGAGTGTGTCAATATTAGTGGTATTGCAATAAAACAGGTAAGCACTACACGTCACTTAAATGTTTCTCATGTGTATTTTCTACAGTTTGCAATTTTTCGTGACAAGATCGGACCTTGATGTGCCTTCATATATTCTTCATCTCTGCTTAGTCTCGAGAACTTCTGGTGTAACTAAACAGAGCCGATTCCTTGTTTGTGCATCCGTTACACTAAGTTTCAACATTGCCATTGAAATTTGATGATTAATGTCTCAAATTATGCACATTTTTTTTATTTACAAAAAGTCGTTATGTCAGCAACTGGGAGACCCTACAACTTACCCATGTAAATCACTGCCCTCTGATCGATTATAAAAAGTTGATAAGTTTTTGCTAATCAGGCTCTCAAAGGTAAATCTATATTTGGCAAGGTATTTCCATCTTGACACCACATTCGTGTGCTAAAATGACAGCATCTTTATTTAAACATGTGCATTGTCTAAAAAAATTTCTTTAACGCCGATGGTCTTTTTTTCGGATACTTAAATGCAGAAATTTTGGTCTGTCTTTCTGTCTGTCTGTCTGTCACACGATTCAGCCACCCGACCAAAGTTTAAGCACTTGTGGAATGCCCAGCCATCTTGAACTAGTGGATGCGTTCATTTTAATTAACATTGTCGATAAAAAAGGGAATATTACACATATCTGGTGTGCAACATGTAAATATTATGTGGTGTGTTCCTTTACTAGACAATAAAAAAAATGTAATTCTAAAGACCCTAGTGTTTCTTAGGTTGCGCTGAAAATGCGACGCTATACACAGAAGAGGGCTGGCAGAAGGCTGGCGTCTTCGATAACATTTGCAGTGGAGCACATTTATTTTTGCTACTGTCTCTAAACAGATACTATAGAGGTGTGAAATTCAGATACTACATGATATTCAAAGAATGCACAGTAATAAACATACAAAATAAATGAAGTGGAAAGTGCAAAGCATACAGGTAAAAGATAGAACTAAGGAAGTGAACACAAAATGCAACAGAATTAAATAGCAAAGTACAGTGGAGACCACTTGTAACGTAATCGCTTATAGTGCAGAACTCGTTACAATGCGGTCTTTTTTGACTCCCGTTTACCTGCCCATAGAGTGTATACCGCTTATTGTGCAGTCCCCACCCAAGATGAGAGACCGGTTATAATGCAGTTGCTGGTAAATAATTGCAACAGATGTCATAGTGAGTGGGCTTCTATAGCGAGGTGCATTGAGTGCGCGTTGGGGAACGAGCAACGAGGTCATTACGCGGGAGGAGTGAACGCGTTGTGAATGAAGGTCAGAGGGGAAAAAAAAAAGAAAAGGGACCGTGGCACGCTGCACGGGTAGCACGGGCTCACTGAGTAAGGGAGGAGGGTGGTTGCCTCAGCGAAGGATAAGCCTTTGCACCGTCGTCAACGCGGCTTAATCTATTAGCATTGCTATTGTGGCTCCGGCCGCCCATGACTCATCATGGCATGTGCGATTCCGCCCTTGTCAACTGCGCTTAACTGTTTCTTTTGGAAAAAGCATCATCATTATCGTGCTTGCTATAGACATAATGTTTGCTACTTCATCCGTAAATTTAAAGCCTTTTACGGCTTTGACGCGAGCTCTCTCCTTAGCTGCCAGTGCGCTGTCTTTCTTAAGCTTGGCGAGTTTTTGCTGTGGATCTTCTGGCCGTGAACGCCAACTTCGTATTGTCACGTAAGAGTGAGGGTAGCCCGAAGACAGGAGACCGGGAGGCTTGTAGAAATAGAAGGAGATCCGTTTATTTGACGGACTTGCGCCCACTAAAGGAAAGCAGACACATCGGCTTAGCGGGTGGCGAACAGCGTGTTCGGCGGCCGTCGGGGAACAGAATGTCCCACTGGATTGCAAGGCGCATTCACCATTCGAGATACAGTCGCCGTAGCATCTGGCTCTATCTCGTTATCAAAGAATGGTCGACGTGCGGGCCACGATCTTCGCAGATGAATCGCGGTGCGTCCTGGACCACGATAAGGCCGCGTGCCGGCGGTATCGGCATGCGCAACACTATCCGCAATACGCTTCGCGGCACTGCTCCCCTCCTCAACGTAAGCATCGACCCGATGCTTTGTTTAAAACAAAACTAAAACAAAAGGACAGCCTGTGCGAAGGTAAATGGTAAATAAGCACGAATCACGCACACATAAACAAAACAAGAAATGCAAACAGGGAGCGTCCTTTAGCGTGCATGATAGGGCTTCAAACGGGCGACGTGTACCACTTCTTGTCGTGCGCGGCGTCGTTGGGATGAGCTAGCCCCATCAGGGATCACTTCATAGTCCACTTCACCCACTTGACGGATGACTTTCTATTGGCCGAAATAACGGCGCATGGGTTTTTCGCTTAAGGGGGGAGGTGGCATTGAAAAAAAACTTTTTTATTTGTTGACCTACAGCAATGAAATTTGGCATGCACACTTGCAAGTGTCTAGAATAGGGAAATATGCAGTTTTATCATGATAACTTCAGTAGTTCTCAAGTTACATAATGCTACACGATCCAATTACATGGTCTGCTCGTGGAAAGCCTAGCACTGCAACAAAACATGCCAGGAAGCTGTGAATGGTGTTGATCTTTACTCAAAAGAAAGCTACAGGGTATGGCACTCTCAGAATTTTTTAATAAGTTCTCTTTTTTTTCTAGAGATCATCATGGCTGCCGACACACATTGTGAGAAACAATGGCACGAACAAATCATCGTCTAGAAAAATAACAGGGCCACAAAACAGAAATTGAAGATTGCTGTACCCACAAGCAGTGTTCAGGGATTCAGGAAAAAAAAACAGAATCAAAATCGTTCCAGTCATTCCCGTGCTACTCTTTCCACGAGCAATGCACAATGTCCAAAACACACTTGTGAGAAAAAGCCTGTCGAAGTTTTCGACAGGCTTTTTTCAATGAACTTTTTTGTTTCTCGTTGCATATTGCTGAAAATTGGCACAGACACTAAGAATAGCCTCACAGTGCTTCCATAAAAATTTTGAAGCGATACCACAAATACTTTACGAGAAACAAATTATCTCTTCATTGAACCATGTGGAGGGGCTGAGTATAATGTCAAAAAAAAAAAAAAAAAAACAGTATTGAGAAAGCTGCGTTTAAAGTTTCAACTTTTCTTTACGTCTCTAAGACACCTAAAAATTGTGATCTCAGGTTTGTCTTGTGATATTTGACTTCTTTTCATGATTTACTCCTTTTCATGATTTACAAAGGACAAGTATGGATTTCAAACCAAGTTCTTTGTATGAAGGAGTGGTGTGATAGGTATGACAGAAAAGATTGTAATTGAATAAAACCATATACTGAAATTATAACACATACTTTTTTGTGCTGAAGTTGTAATTAGCGTAATTAAGTACTTGATTACAAATATTCACTGAACTTTTTTTTATTTGGAGAGAGGTTTATTGCATCAGAAAAATGGATCACACCATGACGGCTTATGCCTTCTTTCTAAATAACAAAGTTATGGGCAAAAGACTGGTGGCACGGGAATTTCTAGCAGTATAATTAATGACACGAAACGGGCATATAAAAATTCGTGCCCCTGATTGACACATGCTCTTTCGCCGCTCTAGCCGTGAAACGCATCATCATACAGCCGGTCGCGGAAACGCTAATCTACAGCAATTCATTAACCTCGGAACATTCATAGACGATCGTGGCAATATCAAGCACGGCTCCAAGCACGTCTGAATCGCATCACTAAAGCTTACTGACAGCACTCCATATGACCGTGGGGTGCGCGGCCGCGTGGACAGTGCAGCCGGCGCGTAATGCACTTGCCGGCGGCGTTCGATGACGATGCGCGAAATGTGTAACTACGAAGACAAAAAATCGGCACGCACTGCACTTGGCATCGCATTTTCGAATGACGACGCGCGAAACTGCTAGCCGCTGTTTCGAGCGATCCTTGGCAGCGAGGGGGGGGGGGAAGGGGGGGTGAGCTTGACTGTGTTGTCCGCTGCCGATGCGTAAAATACCCGTACGAGATTCAGAGGAGCTAGCGAGTAATGTGGTACATTCCTTGCGAAGAAGCACATCGCCGAGAGTGCGCTTGCGCGTCGTTCATGCCCGCAGTCTCGCTGTCAGCAGAGTTAGGCCTAAAGCCGACTCCGTTGATGCGCCGCACTCGTAGACCGCCGCGCGCCCGCTCGTAGTAATCTGATCGTGCATCTGGTGCGGCCACTCGTAGTAATCAGATCGTGCCGCCGCTTACAGCTTCGTTGCTTGCGAAGAAGCACGTCACCACGAATGCGCTAGCGCGTCGTTCCTGCCCGCAGTCTCGCTGTCGGCGGAGTTACGGCTAAAGACGACTTTGATGACGCGCGGCGCTCGTAGACCGCGCTCCCGCTCGTAGTAACCTGATCGCGCATCCGCTTACTGCTCGTAACTAAAGCATAGTTATATCTTAAGTGATTATTAAGCCGTGAACACGTCACGAAGTGGCGATTTTCGAGAGCCATGTCCTCGCGACGCACAAGCAGCAGACGACGATCTCCCGGAGCGAGCATCCGGCCAATGGCGAGGCGAGCTGAGGCCACATGGCGGCCACCGCCAATCAAGGGCCTCAAAACGACCTTCAAACATTTGCTTTTTGCTCGCTTGTTGTTAAAGGGAGGAGCCAGCTGAGGCGGGAAAATTAAACACTGAGAAATGCTCTTTCCGATGAGCCCAAGAAGCCGGCTCCCGGCCCAAGCATAGCGAAGCTATAATTTTTTGAAAATCGCCATTTTCTCGCCATTTCCAGAAAAAGTTTTGCTACCTAGGTGGGTGAAACGAATTTTCCGAAGCACTTCTGCGCGGTTTTCAGTGTAGATATTTTGGAACCAGATAGAAAAAGGGTTCCAGAAACTGAAAACTTGAGTTTCAAAAAATCGATTTTTTTGCCATTTTTCGTGATCCCAAAGCCGCCCCCCTTAATCCGCGGCGGCGAACGGGCGTCCAAACCCAGACTCTGTCACCTGGCCTGTATGTTAAATCGCGTCTCCGCAGGTTGTAGCGTCTTGCGTCGTTTCGCTGCTGGTCTTTTATGCGCAGACGAGCAAGCTGCTGGGCTTCTTCTGCGCGCTGAAGGTAGGCGACCACGTCTAGGTTGTTTTCATCGGTGACATTAGGCAGCATGGCGTCCAAGGTAGTAACGGCATCCCTCCCGTGGACGAGATTAAATGGTGTCATTTTAGTGGTCTCCTGCACCGCGGTGTTGTAGGCGAAGACCACGTAAGGCAGAATTAAGTCTCAGGTCTTGTGTTCTGTGTGCACGTACATAGCGAGCATATCGGCAATGGTCTTGTTCAAGCGTTCCGTGAGACCGTTTGTCTGCGGATGGTACGCAGTTGTTCTTCGGTGATCTGTATGACTGTAATGTAAGATTGCCTGAGTAAGATCAGCCGTAAATGCTGTTCCCCTGTCTGTTATTAGTACCTCAGGTGCGCCATGACAGAGGAGAATGGATTCGACAAAAAATTTGGCAACTTCTACGGCTGTGCCGTTTGGAAGGGCCTTAGCTTCAGCGTATCGGGTAAGGTAATCAGGGGCCACTATGATCCACTTGTTACCGGATGTTGACGTGGGGAAAGGTCCAAGCAGGTCCATACCAATCTGTTGGAATGGTCACGATGGGGGTTCAATTGGCCTGAGAAATCCAGCTGGTTTTGTTGGAGGTCTCTTTCGGCGCTGACATTCACGGCAACTCTTGACGTATCCCGCCGGATACCCAAAGGTCGGATACCTAATGCGAGGGGTGAAGGAGTCACTTTTCGCCGGCCTCATAAGGAACCCTCCTAAGACAGTCGCCGAATTTACTGAAGAAGCGCACACCATAGAAAGGACTCTGGACGCCCGGACTCGGCAATACAACCGCCCGTTTCAGCTCAGCTCGCTCTACTCGGAACCGATTCGAGGTGGGCTTACCACCAACGATCTGCGGGAAGCTATTCGAGAAGTGGTTAAAGAAGAACTACGTCAATTGCTACTTCCTACCCCCCAGCCCCCCCAAGCAGCATCTCTCTTGGACATAGTGCGTGATGAAGTCCAGCAGGCGCTTGGCTCTTCATCAGCGACGACTGGAACAGAGGCCGAAGCAATGACTTACGCCACTGCAGTGAACATAGGCCACCCCGACGAAACGAGCCCAGTCCTCGACGGAACGCTGCAGCCCCAAGTAGCCATCCGCCCTTCCCCGCCCACCCTACATAATAGAGACGCCCGAGCCAAAGAAAATGCGACACCTGGAGAACTCCAGAGGACCATCCCCTATGCTTTCACTGCGGTGAGGCCGGCCACATTCTTCGACACTGCCCCTACAGGCGGATGGCACTGCATGGCTTCTCATCTCGGGCACAACGGCCACGCCCTGGACAACGACCTCCGGCAATCGAAGACTACTTGCGCCATACAGAGTACTTGTCCAGCCGTTCTCCATCACCGCCATCCCCACGCTTCACGTCACCAAACCGCAACAACAACGAACGAAGAAGGTCCCCAAGCCCCCGTAGGGGAAACTAAAACCAGCAACCTTTGGAGATGAGGTTGCTTCAAGAGGAAAAGCGGAAGACCCTCCACCGACGACCATATATGACGACAGCACATCATATACGACGACGACAACACACAACAACCCAAGCTGCGAGACGAAGCAAAACGAAGCAACAAGAGGAAGCCGTGACCCGAACCCAAAACCAACGCGCAACTCCAGCCCACGTGCCACAGATTTTGAAGTATCTATCGACGGCCACCCGGTAACTGCCTTGATTGACACCGGGGCTGACTACTCGGTCATCAGCGGGCCATTGACAGCACAACTGAAGAAGGTCAAGACGGCTTGGGACGGCCCGCAGATCCGCACAGCGGGAGGCCACCTCCTCACCCCATCGGGGCGATGTACTGCAAGGGTGACATCTGATGGTCAGGCATACCTTGCGATTTTCTTGGTGCATCCTGGACCACGATAAGGCCGCGTGCCAGCGGTATCGGCATGCGCAACACTATCCGCAATACGCTTCGCGGCAGTATCATGCATGCTGTTTTTAGGTCGTTGCTCGAGTGCAGTCTTTTCGATGCCGGATCTGCATATCTTGGACAAACTTCCCGCGATAACATACTAACATACATACCCGCGATAACATACGCGATAACAACTAATTGGCTTTAGTTGCGTTTCGTTAGTGGTTGTGTGCAATCTAAGTTGCCGTTTAGTATCAACGAAGCTCTTTGCGGTGGCTGCACATGACGGGCAGGGGTACACATTGTTAATGAAAATGAAGACGGCACGTGTGGAGCTTGAATGGTGGTTCGTGATTAGATTGTAATGTCTTAAAGTCGGGTGCGCGCCGGTGAATTTGAAGGATTGGAGTATTTCAGAGCAGGAAATTGCGGGCTTGATTCAACTTTCTGCGTAATGCGCATAATCGAGGCGGTCTGAGAGGCAGTTGGTAAATTTCCGCGATGGTTCTTTCTCTTGTTAGACCCTTCCTCCCCCCCCCTCATTTTTCGTGTTCATTTCGTTGGCAACGCATGTCTTTGAACGCAAAATTTTTAACACGATAGCATTAACGAGCTTGTTTTGCAGAAATTTCGGCGTCAGTGTTGTTGGTTGTGAGCAAAGAATCATTTTGTCCGTGACCGAAAAATTGAGAAAGATTCAAATAAAATAAAAATTTCGAGCTCTGAATGTGGATCGAACCCAGGCCGTTTGCGTGGCAAGCAGATGTTACACACAGCCACACGTCTGCTTGAAATACAGTAAAGATAACTCCTTCTGCTTGGAAATGTAGTGAAAGTAATCATGCTTTACAAACACACGTGTCCTGTATACATGCTTCACAATCAACATGAAATGCTGCAATAGAAGCATACATTGCCATCGGCATCACAACGTGATTATCTCAATGACTTCATGGTTTAAAGCTAATCACCCACTACAGGGGGCACACATGTTGCTGCGCCTATTCGCTTAATGGGAAAAGTGGGTCTTTGAGACCGAAAATTGCTAAAAAATACGATTTTTTGAAAATGCTATATTTGGATTCTCCCACTATCGCTGCATAACCTCGCGATTTTCACGCGCCCTAGATTGGTAATTTAGCCATAAGAGTAGTTTATGCGATGTTAGTGAGCTGAATTTTTGGCGATGGACGCGTGAAAACGGGGTTTTTCAGCGCCGCGGTGTTGCTGTTCTACGCTTGCTACAGCAGCCGTCTTGGTCGCATTCAAAAGAGCTGCCCTTTTTCTTTCATATCCCGCCGCGCTTGTTTGTGTCCACTCAGTATGCACGCCGTGAATCCACATAAAAAAAAAAAGCCTCGTCTCGTGAGCCTGTTGGTGCGGTGAGCACATGTGAGTAAATTGCGCCTTCCGATTCGCCGGGCCTCCCGAGCCGTCTGCTGCGTGCGGCAGCGCAGCGCACGTGAACCAGGGAGTGTATGTCACTTTGTACTCGTCGGCTTCCTGAACTTGCGTGAGCTAGCGAGAAATTAGAGCAAGCATCTCTGTATAGTCTTTATGTTCGACGGTAAACTGGTACGGCGCTGAACGAGCTCGACGAATCCGCCAGGACAGTGCGGTAGGCCTACGCTCTCGACTGTGTTTTCCCGAGCTGTCTGCTGCGTGCAGCAGTAGAGCGCACGTGAAACGGCGAGTGTATCTTGCTCACATGTCATTGTTCTCATCAGCTTCCTGAACCCGCACTAGCTAGCGAGAAATTGGAGCAAGCGTTTCTCAAGTCTGTGCATTCAGGCACGCCGCTGAACCAGCCCGACGAAGCGCGCCGCAGCCACCGGGCCAGTGCGTTAGGCCTACGCTCTCGGCCACGTTTTGAACCTGGCTTGAACCTTTCATCATGCCGAAACCGTATCGCAAGTTCACAAGTTTGGAAAAAAGTGCAAGAAATCGACGGCAAAAAGAGATGATGGCGCTGGTATATCCGATGTGCACCTAGTACAGGACGGCGTGCGAAACACGATTCGTCAGATGAAACGCCGACATCTCCGCCTGTTTCCCCGGCCGCCTCGGATGACGTCGGCGATAGGCAGCGCATAAGGAAAGACACAAACTTTTTGACGAGCTCCGATTGCGCGAAACAGCAGAAAGTGAGTGCTGATAAGATCAGCAGCTTATCGGCAACTTCGGCGAGCGAGCGCAAGCTGCGAACGCTCGCGGCAGTGCGGGAGGACTCGGACCCGTCGGCGGCTACCTACGGGATCGTAGACTTATCCGCGATAAACAAGCTTCTTGAAAGAACGACTAAATGCCGGACATGCAGTGGGACCATTTCTATTAAAAAAGGTGAGCATTAATATGGACTTGCGATGAAGCTGATTTTAGATTGCCGCAAGTGTGGACTTGTTGACAGTGAGTGGAGCTCTGGGAGGGTACCCAGTCAGGCTAAATGCGTTGCATTTGAAGTCAATATCCGAAGTCGATATCAGGAATGAAAGAAGCCTCCACACGTGTCCTTAAAGAACTTCAGCTAGAGCAAACTTTATGAGCGAGCGACGGGCAGAAGAGAAGGATTCTCGTTGGATCATGAGTGCCGAGCGAAAGCGTTCAGCATCTTTCAGGTTCCTGCAACAAGTGAAGTGGCGGCAACTACAAAAGTGTGACAAAGACTACTGCCCTTGTGCTTTCTGAGGCATTTACATGCATAGAGAAGCATTTCTGTTTTTGTAGAATTCCTTGAATATACAGAGCTTTGTTTTTTGCCATTTTCTCAGTTTGTTTTTTGGCCACCTTTCATTCTTTTGACAAGTGCTTCACAGCTTTGGTACACTGGAATTTGATAATTTTTGTCTTGATGAGAAGCTGGATGCTTAGTGAGTGCAAAAAAGGGCCATTTGCAACTATAGGACACCATAAATTTTTAGAAAAAATAAAATACAAAAATTATTATTCCTTGATAATGGAAGGATGAACTTCTAAACTTCATAACTTTTGTTGTAGGAAAGCTAGAGCTATGAAACTTGCTTTTTGCACTCCTTGCTAATTTTAGAATGCAATGACATTTAATTCAGCAAGATCTGTACAGCCAATTTACTGAAAATATGATCAAAGAAACTTTTAATTGATTAATTAAAAACAAAATGTTAAAAGGTACATAAAATCTGAGTTCATATTTGACATCTGCTAATGTAAATACACCATATCTTAAGTTTTTATCACCTTAGCTTAAGTAATAAGATGCCTGATGGCTAAGTGCCTCTTCCTCCCTTAAAGCCACGTAGTGGGTGCAAAGCAAGTTGGAAAAGATATCGTGCAATAAGTGTTTAATGTACGCACGAGAGACAGGATGTTGCTATCGCGTTCAACTCATAAAAGCGAAGCTTAAGAATCCCCAAAATTTTTTTCAATGTTAGGAAATTTAAAATGTTGTAAGCACCACGCATCACATGCTTCGATTCTTGGACACACGAGGCTGCTTGCTCAACACGTTTTGCACAATTGTGGCAATTGAAAAAGGTTGTTTTGTTTATAGTGCGGTACCGCTTATAGTGCAAATATTCAAGACTCCTGTGACATACGACTGTGAGCAGTCTGCATTGTAAGATGCAAAAATACAAGAAGAAGTTGAAGAAAAACACAAAGAGAATGTGAATTTCAAGCAGCAAGTTTGTCGAGGTGATAACCTAGTTTTAGAAGAATATACAACAAAAAGGAATGAATGAAACAAATATAATCAGTGGTGCTAATTAACTACTGGAATTATTTTTTAAAGAAAGAAAGTGAGTCTTGTGTTAACCACACTATTACTAGTTAGGCTATTCCAATCAACAAAGTATTTTTAGGGAAGAAAGAGTATTTAAATTATCATTCCGTGGAAATAAAGGAGTCATCGTGAAAGGATGTCATTGCCTGGTTGTGTAACCATTGGAATAAGCGATAATATCAGCGGCGTCTATTGTAATGTCCTTCAACTATTTCGTAGAATAATTTCAGTCAAGCAAATTCTACCTATACAGTAGACTCTCAAGAAGCGGAATCTGAAGGGGCCAGGAAAATATGTTCCATTTAACAGAAGTTTTGTTTACTGAGGGATGAACAGGAGTGCAGCACACAGGTACGAAACCAATAGGATCAAAGACATTTGTTCTATTTAAACAGCAATTCTGTTTAACTTTCCGCTTAACTGATTTGCGTTTATTGAAAGTCTGCTGTATAATGACCTATATAGCATTGAATCACTGTCTGTAGACCAATTACTCATTGCCTTTAGGTATTATGAGAAATAGTTATTTTGCCATTGCCTGTCATTCACGACACATTTCTACGTGGTAGTGCCTCTACCAAAGTGATCATCTTTAACAATGCACAGCACACTGCCTGTTAAATGAACAATACTATACACTGTCTAAATGGGAAACGCTTAACCCCTTAACTGCTCTTTTTATTTAGGATTTCTGGACAAAAATTGCCTATTTTTTGTATTGCTGATTTTGATTCTGATTGTACTAAAAAGTAGCTGTTGATGCTCAAAAATTATTTTCACCCCATACTTAGTCAGATCAACAGAATAAAGTTTATTTCTGAACAATACATTGGAAATGATTTACCTGGTGCTAATAAAACTAAAAACGTTATAAACAAAACAGTTAAAGACGCAACATTTTTCTTCACTTGTGTAGGCTAAGCTTCCTTGGGGTATTTCACTCGGGAAGCTTCGGGGCTCTGTGGAAAATTTCAAAATGCTGAATAACACGAGGCGGCTTCACTGGTGGGCACTGTATTCAAGCTGTCTTCATCATCACCGGAGGAGTTACTCATTCATCGTCATCACTGTCTTCACTTCCGGACACAAGAAAGCTAGATTCTGTACTCGAATCATCATCACTCGAAGAAGATGATGAAAACTAATAGCTTAGTTTTCGCCTTCACGGGCCAGCTATGCATGGGTTGCCGCCACTGCATGCCGTCTTTTTATACAAATACTACGCTCCTGCTGCAAGAGAAAACTGAATCCTCAGGCAAATGCTGCTTGAACACTAGAGGGGAGTACGTATTCCGCTAGGATGAGTTCTACTCGTCCAAAGCAGTTTGGTGACAGTTTGGGCAGGATGAGCAAATCGTCCAAAGTAGTTAAGGGGTTGAAGGCACCAACAACCATTTCTTTTGTGGTGCCTTTTTTTAGAGTGTAGGAAATCCTACCCATCAGTGAGTCTCATCCTTGAATGGTTAAACGGAAAAACGGCGCGATACATTTGTAATCGGAGTTTTTCTATCTGCAGCGAATATGAAGTCGCATGCTCACATGCTGCAAACTGAGCATGCAGGCGGTTCGTGTTCGAACACGGTGGTTCACTGCGCATGTGTACACTCCGTGTCACGGCTCGATTTGGTCCACAGGCAGCCGCGACGGCAGCACAGCTTTTCACCATGCCTTTATCTTTTACATCTTCGACAGCACAAAGTTTAGCGGGGCTGGATAATAATATACATACTCTAATTTTGAGGACTGGCGTGCACGACAGTATCAGGCTTCGCGACTTTGTTCAGCAAAGTGATCGACTCCGTATTTCAAATCCAGCTTGAAGGCTCTTCCGCTATGCTGTGCAACAAAATGGTTTTTGATAGTTTCAAGCATGATTTAAAAACAGAAATCTTAGTCACAACGGCAAAAGAATGCTGGAATATGTCACTATATTTTATGCTTTTTTCATTTCTACTGTGATATAGTTAGGTCTGGCCACTTCTCGGTCCCTTTAAACAGAACTGCTGGTTGATTGATGATTGATTGATTGATATGTGGGGTTTAACGTCCCAAAACCACCATATGATTATGAGAGACTGCGTAGTGGAGGGCTCCGGAAATTTAGACCATCTGGGGTTCTTTAACGTGCACAGAACTGCTGGTTAAACGGAACAACTGGATGTAATATAATTGGTTTCATGCTTGTATTCTGTTACACCCCTGTTCATTTCTCAGTAAACGGAACTCCTGTAACACATTTTCTTGGTTTCTTCAGGTTCCATTTAACGAGGGTCTACTCTACTGGTGTACAGAGGATTGTTGAATTAACTAAAAGCTCAAGGTTTGGTGCTATTTATTAGCAATCACTGATCGCAACTGGCAAAAACAAATTGTGCACAAATGTTGTGCTTGAAGGGGATATTCACTCGAATTGTGCATTGTTTGTCTTTTTGCAGTGAAAGTCCATCTCAAGAGATCTCGTTGGAGCTGATCCTGCTGCAGGTTGTATTGCCCACGCTCTTGGAGCAGGGCCATATGAAACAGTGGCTGAAGGCCTTGGTGCGTGCATGGTGTGTGGGTGTGGCCTGCCTCCTTGATCTGCATTCCTACTTGCTTGGAGATGCTGCTGACACCCAGACTGAGCAGGTATTAACGCTGCTTTTTTGAGGGCTTGCTCTGTAACATAAGTAAAAGGGACATGGGTTTCGCAAAAAAACTTTTTCTTTAATTATAATGGGCACATTAAACTTTCCACTGATTATGCAATCAGATTTTTTTCCTCTTTGTCATTATGATTGACATTATGAAGTTTTGTCAGCAAGAATCATTTCTCAGGTACGTTTCTCAATATTCACAGAGTGTAACTTGTGGGAATGGAGGCTAGCCCGCTGCCTTTGCGCGGGCTTTGCCGCCTTTTCTGCCGTTCTCATGTCCTGACATGTCTGCCCTCCTTTGCTGTCTTCCGTGCTGGGAGAGCGGAGTGACGTTTAACCCCCTCACCTGGTAACGTGTGTTGATTGTGGCGCCGCGCGCGGAGTCTCCCGAGAGGTTTTCGTGCGCTGTGTCGGGAGCAGGGCAGACAGATACTCTCCAGGACTGCAGACGGTGAGCCACGCAATCCTTTCTGTCCGTCGACCCCTGTCGCTCGGGGCTCGTCGAACTTCGCTGACGGCGCCGCGCACCCGAGGCGAGCGCTCACCTTTTGTTGCCCCACTGCGTACGCACGGCTGAAGGGCGGTACGGTGTCCTAGTGCGTGGCCTAGCTACACGGACCCGTCTCCTTCCGAAGCCAACTCGAGCGCCTTTGCCCTCACTTGAGCAACTGGGCCTTGGTCTCGGTGTCTCCGTGGATCACCTTTACCGTGGAGACGTGCTTGTGGCACCCTGTGTAGTACTTTTATGCCCGTGGCGTGGATAAGTCTATTTGCTTTCCCGCCGCGCCTTTGCAACGGGCTGTACTGAGTTTGGTGTTGCCACAATAAAGTGTTGCGACTTTGAGCAGTATTGTGTTCTCGCCACGGCTATGGTTAACGCGTGCCCTGCGGCTCGCTAAGACCGGACCCACGCTGGTGGCCGTACTCCTTCGGGATACGTGTACACCACACTGGCGCCCAACGCGGTACCAAAAGCTCTAGCTTTTGACTGCTCTCGGGCTCGTCGCAACATGGCTGCTTTGCGGGACTGTTGTCCGCTGTTCCTGTTAGCGGATGCCGCGTTGCACAAGGAGGCCATCGCCTCTATTGACGGGAACCCTTCGGCACCCGTCTGTGTCGGCACCCCCTATTGCGGTGACGAGACGAGGCGCCTAGCCGCTTCCTTTGGAGATGGCGCGTCGTTTTGGAATGGGCCTCTTGTCCTACCAGAACGGTACGCACAAGCGCCTCTGACTGCTAATGCGCCCTTCGGCATGCATGGCAGTTCATCGGCAGAGCACTCGCAGTCGGTTCCCTGCGAAATTGACGGGGCGCATGCCTTGGCCCTCGCCGGCTTTTGCCAGCCACCAGCCGTGCAACTGACACTTCGAATTCACGCTGAGCAGGCGCCTGAATTGTCGATGGTAGCCGCACCAAGTGCGCCTTTGGTTCGACCACAGGCCAATCCCACAAGGAGCCTATTTTGCTCTGGGAATGGTGCGCAGGGTGGTGGTCTGTTTGAAACCGCCCCACTGATCGAGCTGGGCGACTGCTCACCTTCGCTCGACCGCGCCGCTAACGCACCAACTGCTTCCTACGAAGCCGGTGTGATTACGCAGACGTTGCTGCAAAACGCCGTGCAGATGATCTAAGCACTCTCGGGAGCTGTGCAAACGCTTTCGGCTGGTCTGAAAAGCGGTCACCTCGCTGTTATGTTGCCTTTGCCAACCTACAGCGAATACGGTGATCAGCTCACCGCCCGAGATTACCTCGACTCTTTGTCACGTTATCAGAGAGCGATGGGTTTGGATGATAAGGTGGTGCTCGAACGTGTTGTTCCAGCTGCACTGACTGACACGGTGGTGAGATGGTATCGGCTTACCGGTTACCGTGCAGCAAACCTCGAGGAGTTTCGTGCGGTCTTTTTGCGTGAATTCCTACCCGCTGACTACGAAAGTAGGATGCGGCGAGAGCTCGAGCTCCGTACACAAGCTCCTGACGAGTCTTTACAGGAGTGTGTACGTGCGATGGATGAACTTATTTCTATCGCTGAGCCCCGAGCCTCGAACGAGAAGCGCGGCGAACGGGTGATACGGCAGGCACATCTGACTTTTTCGGCATACCTGCGCGGTGGCCGCTTTCGTGACTTGGAGGAGTTGGCCGCCGAGGCGAAGCGAATCCAAGGCGACATTCTCGCCGCGCGTGCCTATCGCCTGCCGCCGCCAGCCAGCGATGCCCTTGAGCAGTGCTGCACTTGGAGAGAGGCCATGACCCTTCCCCAACGGCAACAGCCTCTCGGCGCCGCCTTTGCGGCTGCAACCGCCTCCGCGTGGGAGTTGAGCAATCGTGCTCTTGACCCCTTTACGCATGCAAGGAGGGCAGCCTGCGCTGCTCTACCTAAAACCTCCATACTGGGACGCTTTCTGACCCAACGTAATGTGGGAGGTGCGGCTCGCAGAAACGTATCCTGCGATAACGTAGCGAGCCGATCACAACAGCTCGAGGCTGCTCCGTCTGGGAATACAGACCGTGATGGAGTGCGCTGTTACTGCTGCCATGAACGAGGGCACATAGCAAGAGAATGCCCGTTTCCCTGCCTCCTGCAAGGCAGGGAAACGGGCTTCCGGGTCGTTCGTGAATGCACGAGCGACCCAACCTTTGCTTCTTCTCTCTGCATGCAGGGCAAGCACTTTTCATGCTGATACGCTCCCGCCGTCCATTCCGGTCACCATTGCCGGCCGTGAATTTTCGGCTTTGCTGGACACGGGCGCTAGCGCCTCGTTGTTCAGCGAACAGGTGTTGTCCCACTTGCAGAAGCACTCAGTGCGCTTAAAGGACAGCCAAACGACATTCACCCTTGCGAAAGGCGTGGCCCATTCGGCAGGCGCTGCAAGGTTGACTGTGCGATAGGGAGATCGAATGAGACGCTGCCGTTTTGTTTATCTTCCAGGGCTCAATGTTCCAGTGATTCTCGGTCGGGACTTTCTCCTTAAAACCGGTATCGTTGTGAACATTGTGAATGGAGGCTATCGTGATGGCCCATTTTGCCTACTCAAGCTGTTCATCAGCCCGCCGGCGCTTATCGTCGCCTTTGCGGCAGAAGCGTCGGAAATGTGCCCTGCGCAGAGTTCGGGGCCAAGCCCCCGCTCAACGCATTTGCCCTCTCACAGTCCCCTTCGGGAACGAGAGGCGCGGCACGAACCGTGTCGTGCACCAACTCCGGGGTCGTACCCTGGCGTTCCGCGCTCGTCGGCTCGAAACCCCTGTGTGGATCGACCAACACGACACGAAGAGGCACTACATCCTTCGGTCGCCTGCGCGACTCAGTTGGATGAAGCACAAAAGGCTCGTCTGTCGACACTGTTACGTCAGTACGACGAGCTCTTCACCGATCAACCTGGCTGCATCGATTTAGTCAGCCATGTAATCGAAGCTGGTGACGCGCTTTCTTTGAAGTGTAACCCCAGACCCGTCAGTCTCGCCAAAAGGCAGATTATCGATGGGTTGCTAGATGACATGCTTGCGGCTGGCATTATTCGCCGCTCGTCTAGCTCCTGGGCGTCTCCAATAGTGCTGGTGCCTAAGAAAGATGGCAGTCATTGCCTTTGCGTCGACTATCGCCGTCTGAATGGAGTGAGTCGTAAGGATGCCTATCCGCTCCCCACAATAAACGCCATCGTAGGTAACCTGGGTGATGCACGGTACTTTACCACGCTTGACGCCTTTAAAGGTTACCTACAGGTCCGGAGGGGTAACCGTGACCAGTGTAAAACTGCGTTCGCGTCTCTCAGAGGGTTGTTCGAGTTTACTCGTATGCCCTTTGGTCTTTGCAATGCTCCTGCGACGTTTCAAAGGCTCATGGACCGCGTCCTCGGGGAAGCAAAGTGGTCATACTGCATGTGCTACCTCGACGACATCGTGATTTATTCACGAACCTTCGAAGAGCATTTGGCCCATGTTGTCGATGTACTCGAAAGGGTGAGGACCGCCGGGATGACATTAAACCCCGCTAAGGTCCAATTAGCGCAGACCCGTGTTCAGTTGCTCGGGTTTACGCTGGGCGAAGGCTCCATAGAGCCGGATCGGGAGAAACTTCGAGCTATTCTAGATTTTCCCGTGCCCAAGGACGTACGTGGCCTTCGCCGCTTTTTAAGAATGGTCAACCTTTACCGTTCCTTCATTCTGTCCTGTGCCCGACTGCAGGCGCCTTGAGCAAACTCTTGGGCAAGTCTGCTGAGTGGCAATGGGGACTTGAGCAGCAGGAGGCGTTTTGCTGACTGTCTAACGGCATAGCGGAGAAAGCGCAGCCCAAGCTCCTTGACCTGACCAGACCGTTCGTTGTACAAACTGATGCGAGCGATCTGGGTTTAGGAGCTGTTCTCCCACAGGAATACGATGGCGTGTTGCAGCCGTTGGCCTTTGCCAGCCGCTCCTTGGTTACTGCGGAGAAAAATTATTTCGTGACCGAAAAAGAGTGCCTCGCCATCGAGTTTGCACTGCGGAAGTTTGACGTCTATCTTGATGGGACGAAATTCGTGGTGCAAACGGATCACAGGGCGCTCAGCTGGCTGATACGGCTTCGTGAGCCTGCCGGCAGGCTCGTGCGCTGGGCTCTCCTGATACAGCACTATGACTTTTCAGTGCAGTATCGAAAGGGGAGCACCAACGTGGTAGCTGACGCGCTATCTCGTGTCCCATTGTCGGCCGAGGACCTTTATCCCGGTGCGACAGCCGCTAGCGGTGCCTTAGCACATGCAAGCGTCGGGGGCGAAACAGCAGCTTCGCCACCATTCGGCAAGAAGGGTGAGTCCCCATGCGGACAAACCTTGGCTGCTAACCGGGCGAGCGGCGCACTGCGAAGCGACCGAGCAAGGGAGCTTTCCGAAGGCCACGAGGCCGAGAGCGAACCCGTAACGCCGACTCAAGCGGTTGCTGTTGCGGTCCTGAGTGGGCGCTCTACCAGACTCCCCCATTTTGAGAGAATGGGCATCGCTTTCAGCAGAGAAAAGCTTCTGAAGGCCCAGCAAAGTGACCTGTTTTGTCACGAAATGTGCGACGGTCTCAGAGAAATGGAGCGCCGTGACGCTGCTTGCCCTGCAGCGGTCGCGAATAAGGGGCTCGAACCAGCGTGTGTCGCTGAGTCCCCGGCGGATTCATATTTGCTGGACCATGACGGGCTCCTGCTGAAGTATATAGCCACTGACGGCGAGTCCGTCGACCCGTTTAAGGTGGTTATGCCCAATAGTCTGAGAGCCGCACTGTTGCGATCCTCTCACGACGAACCTATGGCCGGTCACCTGAGTGGCTCGAAAGTTTTTGCAAAACTGAGCCGCGTTGTGACCTGGCCCGGCATGAAGCGAGACATTTTTCACTATTGCCGTTCTTGCCGCGTCTGTCAAACGGTGAAATCAAGGGGTGGCAAACCACCAGGTCTGATGAAACCGATTGTGAGTGAGCATCCGTGGCAAGTGGCCACCTGCGATCTAATGGAACCATTTCCCAGAAGTAAGCAGGGGTTCATTCACCTGATGGTAGTCGTTGATCACTTTTCGAAATGGGTGGAACTTTTCCTACGTCGGAAGGTGACAGCGCGAGTGGTGCTTGAGAAGCTGCAGGAAGTGTTTTGTCGGTTCAGCTTCCCGGAAAGGCTCATCATGGAAAATGCTTCGTATTTCACCGCTCGGGTGTTTGGTGTCACGTGCCGTTCCCTTGGAATCGATCACTGCACCACTTCACCCTACCATCCCCAGTCCAATTTGACGGATTACGTCAATCGTACGCTCAAACCGATGTTGGCGGCCTTTGCCGAAAGTCAAAGGGACTGGGCAGACCATTTGAGTGAGCTCGCGTTAGCTATTCGAACATCTGAGAGCCACTCAACTGGTTTCTCGCCCGCTTTCTTAAATTTTGGAAAGGAGTTGGCAAATCCGGTGACCAGCGTCACTCAATGCCAGCTCGAGGACGAGGAGACGCCGGCAGACTGCTCTGCTTACGCGTCGACACATCGGGACAGGCTTTGTCGCGCTTTCTGCAAAGCAAGGAAAAGTTTGGCGTCGGCCAGGGCTCAGCGGAAGGCCCAATATGACCGCAAGCATCGCGACCTAGTTTTTGAGGTGGGCGATCTTGTCCTGAACGTAACCACGCTCTTAGCGATGTCAGTAAGCGGTTCTCAACCTCGCTCGCTCCTAAGTGGCTTGGTCCGTACCGAGTGGAGAAAGCTTGCACTCCACTCGCGTACTTGCTGAAAGATCCCCATACGCGAAAACTCAGCCGTGGCCATATCGCAGACCTGAAACCCTTTGTCTCACGGTCTGACGAGCTCGCGCCAGAGCCCTGTGGCACTTCGTGCAAGCAATGGGGCACACCCGGAGCGGTGGACCGCATTTGAATGCCGCACCGGTATAATCTGAGGAAGACGGTTTACTGTCTAGCCTCAGTATAAGTTAGCTTCTTTACGGCCTTTTCTCGTAAAGAAGTCGACCCTCCAAGTCTACTGCCAGTATTTTTTTTTTTTAAGTGTTCATGTGTATTTTATTTTCTTTTGTCTAATATTAAGTGTTATTTGTATTTTGTCTTTTATTTTCTTTTCATTTTTATTTTATTTTTTATTTGCCGCGCTGAGAGAGCGGAGTGTTGTTTAACCCCCTCACCCGGTAGCGGATGTTGACTTCTCCCGAGAGGTTTTTGCGTGCTGTGTCGGGAGCGAGCAGACAGATACTCTCCGGGACTGCATCCACGCAATCTTTTCTGTCCGTCGACCCCCGTCGCTCGGGGCTCGTCGGACTTCGCTGACGGCGCCTCGCGCTTGAGGCGAACGCTCACCTTTTGTTGCCCCACTGCGTACGCACGGCCGAAGGGCGGTACGGTGTCCTAGTGCGTGGCCTAGCTACGCCGACCCGTCTCCCTCCGAAGCCAACGCGAGCGCCTTTGCCCTCGCTCGAGCAACCGGGCCTTGGTCCCGGTGTCTCCATGGATCACCTTTACCGAGGAGACGTGCTCGTGGCACCCTGTGTAGTACTTTTATGCCCGTGGCGTGGATAAGCCTACTTGCTTTCCCGCCGCGCCTTTGCAACGGGCTGTACTGCGTTTAGTGTTGCCACAATAAAGCGTTGCGACTTTGAGCAGTATTGTGTTCTCGCCACGGCGACGGTTAATGCGTTCCCTGCGACTCGCTAAGATTGGACCCACGGTGGTGGCCGTACTCCTTCGGGATACGTGTACACCACAAACTTCACATTTCTATTATCAACCTTTGCATTGCGCATGTAACGCGAAGGTTGTGCATCTGTTTCCCACTGGCGGCAAGTAGTTGTTAATATTTTTCAATTGACTAATTATGCCATAATTACTGCACTTCAAATAAAATACACAGTAATTAACACCCCCGTGTGCTCTCCTCTGCTTCATTCTCTCTTTGGTTCATGTGGTCGTGTCCAACTAAAAATGGGCTCCTCGATCCATTCTTCTTCTGTTTTGTTCATCTCATATGTAAAGTTTTTCTTCGCATCTACTAAAAATATTTGCTGTACTAAAGTACCATTCATCTTAAATTGAATTTTAGCTTAAAAATTTACATTTGCATGAACTTAGGCTGTCACTTGAAAGTGGTGGCATCATTTAGGTTTGCTTAGCTGATATTTACCTATATCAAGGACTCTTTCTTTTGTCATGCTGCAGGATGGGGCTGCAGAGGGTGGGCAGCAGGCTGAAGACGATTCTCAGCTGATGGGCCCCCTGAACGAAGTGGATGAGGAAGTGGATGATGAAGAGGAAGATGATGAAGATGACGAAGAGGAAGCAGGTGCTGCTCCAGTTGTACTCGGGGCAGCACATCAGGCTCTTCTTCAAGGGCCTGGTCCCTCGGCGTTCCAGGCATACCAAAGACCACGATGGTTTCCATTGCGCCTGGCTGCATTGCTGTGCTGCATTGCATTCAGCTTGACAGCACTGAGCTTTGCCATGCTTACTATTCCAGGTAGGCACGATCTATCATAGTATATGTCATTTTTATTTGTCAAGTTTTGCATTATGCGAACGAAAGACGGGCTGGTGCCGCATCAGGCTCAGGTTCGTTATACAGTCAACTGCCGATTTTTCGGACCCTCTGGGAAGCAAAAAACCGTCCGAAAATTCGGGCAGTCCGAAAAAATGAATGCAAGCAAAAAAACGCACCATTTTGCTAATATTTCTCAATGCAAGCAAAAAACTTACCATTTTATTGATATTTCTCGGATCAAGAGGGTCAAGGTTGAAGTACCACATTTCCGGAACTCTGCCAAAGCATCAGTGGGGTGACTCTGAAAAGAGCCGTTTAAAAAAAATGCATGCAGCCGACAGCGGGTGCCGTCGGGGCAGCCGGTGTTAGAGCTGCAGTGGCTTGAAAAACTTGTTGATCCTTGTTCGAACGGCGTTCCTTTTGCATGTGATCACATTCGCCTTGATCTGAGCAAGGGTCATGTCATCACTGTACGCCGATGACAGAGTCATCAATTCTCGCATCAATTCCGCGGTCGTAGGTGGCGCAGGCGTTGGTTCCTCTTTTTCGACATCAGAGTTGTCTGAATCCGCCATAACGTGACTTACTATTTCGTCGTCGGTTAGCTCTGCGCAAAAGTCGAGCTCGTTGTCAGCGTCGACGAACCGCTCAAAAGTTATTTCCTTGGGCATGGAAGCACCAGCAGAGCGGAGATCGTTGATAATATCGTCCATGAGAGGGCACAAGTCAGTCACGCTGTCGCTTTCCTCAGGCAACTCTGCTGCCTCTGTGTCGAGTACGAAGCCCGCGTCGCGAAAGCAGTTGCGAAGCATGTCAACAAAAGAGTTTGCTGACGAGCGTCGAAGCACCTAGGCTTAGCGTTGCAGAGCACACTTTCACACGATCGCACAACCACGCACTAGGCTAGCCAAACACCATGTGGGCTGCGTAAACAAAACGGTGCCACGGCAGGCGACGGTGCCTCGGGTTCTCCGGATGTGGCGCTGGTAAACATTCAAGATAGCCAGCGTGGTCAGACCAAATCGCTGTGTGATCGTTAGTTCTAGTTCGAAGTGGTGAAACGCTTTGCGAAAGCGCTGTGTGGGAGGCCAAAGTGGCACGCATGAGCACAAGTGTTAAAGCGAAAGGAACTTTATTGTTGCCAAAAAATTTCCGGGTGGATAGTTTCAATTGTCAGCGAAGCACCTTTGCACGATAAACACGGCCAGTGTTAGGAATCTCGGAGGCCGTGTGTGTTTCTCCGCTAACTATTAATGAGTCTAAGCAACAGATGCCGCCACAGTAGACCGGCGCGCTCATTTATGCGATCGTAATCGCGTGTGACACAGTTGTGGTGGTTTCCACTGGAGGTCAGTGGTGGTTTCGGACCTTCCGTCAGGTCAAAAAGTCCGGAAAATTGGACTCCGGGGGGTTCGAGCGTCCGAAATTTCAGACTTCCTTATACATTGATTTTATGGGGCTCATGGCGGTGCCGCGAAGGTGTCCGAATTATCGGGCATGTCCGAAAATTCGGGTGTCCGAAAAATCGGCAGTTGACTGTAAGTGGGCTCGACTGTAGCACAGTTCGAATTAATCAACTTTGAAATGTATGAAAACATAGTCCGCAAAAAAAAGTTTAAATTTGTTTGAATTAATTGAGTATGAAACATCGGTGTTTGAATTACCGTATTTAACCTTTCTTTCAGAAAAGTTGATGCCACTTTGGGGTGAGGGTTCATTACACGGGAGAAAAAGGTCACGGAAGTTATAACAACGAAAATTTAGCATGATGGTTTTGCTTGTTCTGGCCTGCGAAACGCACAACAAATTTTTTGGAGCCTGAAGCTCTTGTTTGCCCTGTAATGAACGCGCACAGATAGACGCGGAAGTGTTGTCCAGCTGTTCGGTTCCCATGCTACAGCGCATACTCAACGAACTTTTAAGTTTAGAACCAGCCCTGTAGCTAGCGCACCCGCCAAACGCGCCCTGCGCAGCAGGTGTCCTCAACTAATTTCACTACGACAATCCAGATCCAGACAACAAAAATGCAGCGTCGGATGACCGCGCACGAACGTTGCGGGCGACGAGCTGTTGGCCCGGTGGGCGCTTTGCATGGCCTTTGCAGATAATGGGCACGTGGTGAGTTTCTACGCCGCGCACCTGCCATCTCGGAGGCCATGCATTTGTATTTTGCTTTGTTTGCGGGCCGCTGTGCTTGTGTGGCTCTATAAGCAAAGAGGTTTCTTTTGCATTCGACAGGTGGTGCTCTCCCGCGAAAAGTGCAGTATTTAAATTTTGATAGACGTTGTCCGCGTTCGCACTGCTCGTAACTGTTTAGCATTGTTGCGAAACTATGCTTTGACGTTTATTGCATCGTTATTTTGTAATATAATGGCTTGATTTAATGTTGCTTCGATTGTCAACGGCACTGGGTAGCACAATGAAATAAAATTAACAGATACTTAAAAAAAACTTTCTTTTTTCTTTTTGGCAAGGACCAAGGTGGGTTCATTACGCGAGTAAATTCGGGATCATGTGTCTACCATATTTCTCTGTTGTTTAAGATATCTGCGTTCTCGTTGCATTTTGTTTATGGGGTCATCTTTCATATTAATTGATGGTATATATTTTTAAATCTCAAATATGAGTAAATAATACTTACTGGAGGCTACGTTAAGGGGGGACGCCGCTTTGGGATCGCGAAAAATGGCAAAAAAAATCGATTTTTTGAAACTCAAGTTTTCAGTTTCTGGAACACTTTTTTATCTGGTTCCAAAATATCTACACTACAAACCGCGCTTCGGAAAATTCGTTTCACCCACCTAGGTAGCAAAAATTTTTCTGGAAATGGCGAGAAAACGGCGTTTTTCAAAAAGTTATAGCTTCGCGATGCTTGTGCTGGGAGCCGGCTTCTTGGGCTCATCGGAAAGACCATTTCTCCGTGTTTAACTTTCCTGCCTCAGCTGGCTCCTCCCTTTAACAACAAGCGAGCAAAAAGCAAATGTTTGAAGGTCGTTTTGAGGCCCTTGATTGGCCGTTTCCGCCATGTTGCCTCAGTTCGCCTCGCCATTGGCCCGATGCTCGCTCCGGGAGATCATCGTCTGCTGCTTGTGCGTCGCGAGGACATGGCTCTCGAAAATCGCCACTTCGTGACGTGTTCACGGCTTGATAATCACTTGAGATATAACTACGCTTTAGTTACGAGCAGTAAGCGGATGCGCAGATTTGGGCGCACGTTAAAGAACCCCAGGTGGTCTAAATTTCCGGAGCCCTCCACTACGGCGTCTCTCATAATCATATAGTGGTTTTGGGACGTTAAACCCCACATATCAATCAATCAGTAAGCGGATGCGCGATCAGGTTACTACGAGCGGGAGCGCAGTCTACGAGCGCCGCGCGTCATCAGAGTCGTCGTTAGCCCTAACTCCGCCGACAGCGAGACTGCGGGCAGGAACGACGCGCTAGCGCATTCGTGGCGACGTGCTTCTTCGCAAGCAATAAAGCTGAAAGCGGTGGCACGATCTGATCACTACGAGTGGCCGCACCAGATGCACGATCAGATTACTACGAGCGGGCGCGCGGCGGTCTACGAGTGCGGCGCGTCATCGGAGTCGGCTTTAGGCCGAACTCCGCTGACAGTGAGACTGCGGGCAGGAACGACGCGCAAGCGCACTCTTGGCGACGTGCTTTTTCGCAAGGAATGTACCACATCACTCACTCTGAATCACGTACGGGCATTTTACGCATCGGCAGGAGACAACACAATCAAGCTCGTCACCCCCCCCCCCCCCCCTCTTCACTGCCACGGATCGCTCGGAACAGCGGCTAGCAGTTTCGCGCGTCGCATTTAAAAATGCGATGCCAATTGCGTTGCGTGTCGATTTTTTGTCTTCGTAGTTACACATTTCGCGTATCGTCATTGAACGTCGCTGGCAAGTGCATTACGCGCCGGCTGCACTGTCCACGCGGCCGCGCACCCCACGATCATACGGAGTGCTGTCAATAAGCTTTTGTGATGCGATGCAGACGTGCTTGGAGCCATGCTTGATATCGCCACGAACGTCTATGAATGTTCCGAGGTTAATGAATTGCTGTAGATTAGTGTTTCCGCGACCGGTTGTATGATGATGCGTTTCACAGCTAGAGCGGCGAAACAGCATGTATGAATCAGGGGCACGGATTTTTATATGCCTGTTTCGTGTCACTAATTATACTGCTAGAAATTCCCGTGCCACCAGTCTTCTGCCCATAACTTTGTTATTTAGAAAGAAGCTATAGGCCATCATGGTGTGATCCATTTTTCTGATGCAATAAACCTCTCTCCATATAAAGAAAAGTTGAGTGAATATTTGTAATCAAGTTCTTAATTATGCTAATTACAAGTTCAGCGCAAAAAAGTATGTGTAATAATTTCAGTGTATGGTTTTATTCAATTACAATCTTTTCTGTCATACCTATCACACCACTTCTTCATAGAAAGAACTTGGTTTGAAATCCATACTTGTTCTTTGTATATCATGAAAAGGAGTAAATCATGAAAAGAAGTCAAATATCACAAGACAAACCTATCAAGACAAACCTTAGATCAGAATTTTTAGGTGTCTTAGAGATGTAAAGAAAGGTTGAAATTTTAAACGCAGCTTTCTCAATACAGTTTTTTTTTTTTTGACATTATGCTTAGTCCCTCCACATGGTTCAATGAAGAAATAATTTGTTTCTCATAAAGTATTTGTGGTATCGCTTCAAAATTCTTCTGGAAGCACTGTGAGGTCATTCTTAGTGTCTGTGCCAATTTTCATCAATATCCTACGAGAAACAAAAAAGTTCATTGAAAAATGCCTGTCGAAAACTTCGACAGGCTTTTTCTCACAAGTGTGTTTTGGACATTGTGCATTGCTCGTGGAAAGGGTAGCACGGGAATGACTGGACCGATTTTGATTCTGTTTTTTTTTTTCCTGAATCCCTGAACACTGCTTGTGGGTACAGCAATCTTCAATTTCTGTTTTGTGGCCCTGTTATTTTTCTTGACGATGATTTGTCCGTGCCACTGTTTCTGACAATGTGTGTCGGCAGCCATGATGATCTCTAAAAAAAAAAAAAAAAAAGGAGAACTTATTACAAAATTCTGAGAGTGCCATACCCTGTAGCTTTCTTTTGAGTAAAGATCAACACCATTCGCAGCTTCCTGGCATGTTTTGTTGGAGCGCTAGGCTTTCCACGAGCAGACCATGTAATTGGATCGTGTAGCATTATGTAACTTGAGAACTACTGAAGCTATCATGATGAAACTGCATATTTCCTTATTCTAGACACTTATGAGTATGCATGCCAAATTTCATTGCTGTAGGTCAACAAATAAAAAAGTTTTTTTTCAATGCCACTTCCCCCCTTAAGTTGTTCACTCTTTTTATATTAGCCATTGATAGGTCTGTCAAGTGGCGAGGTGTCATTTTAATTTTTTTTATAAAATTGGGTTTACAGGGGCATTTTGTTTTTGTATGTGCTAAGTTACATAATTATAGAGTTTTGTTTTCACAAAGTTGTCGATTGCCTGTAAATATCCTGCAGATATTCAGTTATATCAAATATTGGTGGCTAGGAAAGCTATGGCTTTCCCATAACGAACTTTAATTTTTGAAATGTACTTGCGAGCAAGCAGTCCAGCAAAATGTGTTAATGGGAAAATCTATTTTTTTAGAAACATTTCAAACTTAGTGTTCAGGACAATTAAAATGTTGACAGAAAAAAATTATTTGAATACATGTAGGTGGCTGAAATGAAAATGTTCATCGGAGTCGTTTTTAGCGCTCACTTCGCTGACAGCGAGACTGCGGGCTGGAACGACGCGCTAGCACACTCGTGGCGACGTGCTTCGTCGCAAGCAATGAAGATGAAAGCGGTGGCACGGTCAGATTACTGCGAGTGGCTACGCCGGATGCACGATCAGATTACTACGAGCGGGCGCGCGGTCTACGAGCGCGGCGCGTCATCGGAGTCTGCTTTAGCCTTAACTCCCCTGACAGCGAGACTGCTGGCAGGAACTGATGCGATGGACACCCTTCGCTCCTTCTCCGCGCACATGACGACGACGAAGCAATGGACAACTTTTTCCAGTGCAAAGGGAGAGCTTTTAAGTTGTTGCATGGCAAAGGTCTGCAAAGTAAGTTGACCGACTTCTGGCAATAAATTTTCGTTCTGCTGGCCCTATCACAGTTTTTATGTCTCATACTTGTGGCAATGAAATTTTGGCGAAAACGAAATTTTTCGGTTTCCCCGGCGGTTTCGTTATTGTGGGTTTTGACTGCATTATTTTTTATTATTCCCATTGTTGTAATTGGTAACCTTCTCACATTTATCTCTCTGCTCAGTGAGCATGGGTCGTCTTGTGATGATGGTGCTAATGCCTGGTGGCAAAGTGCACGAGTTCTACACGGCAGCCTGTGGTCTCTACTCGTGTTGGCTGACCCTGCGTTGCCTCACCCTGCTGTGCAGCTGGCTGCCTCGGGGCTGGAACACTATTCTCGCCAAGCTTCACTCTTGGATGCTCATTGTGAGTAACCTCTTGTAAATGTTCATTTTTGTGCAGGTGACTTGGTAAAAAGGGGAGAGAAAGAGGGTGTTTCTTATGAATGCCCTGCAAGCATCACTATGTTTTTTTATAATGCTCTGTTTGTACCAATACTTAATTATGGACTGCTAGTTTGGGGTAGTACCATAAAAGAAAACATTGGCAAACTCGCAATGATAAAAAAAATGTGTGATTCAATTAGCATGCAATGTTGCGTACTTCTCGCACACCAGTGACCTCTTTATAAGATGCAAGATTGTCTCGGTAAAGTTGACTCGCCGTGGTGGCCTAGTGGCTAAAGTACTCTGCTGCTGACCTGCAGCTTGCGGGATCGCATCCCGGCTTCGGCGGCTGCATTTCTGATGGAGGCGAAAATGCTGTAGGCCTGTGTGCTCTGATTTGGGTGCACGTTAAAAAACCCCATGTGGTCAAAATTTTCGGAGCCCTCCACTAAGGCATCTCTAATAATCATATGGTGGTTTTGGGGCCGGAAACCCCATATATCAATCAATCCTGGTAAAGTCCATCTTTAACTTTAATTTATGTTCTCAGTGTAAATCGAGCTTAATGAAAAAAACTAGTACTCTACAAATGCTAGCATGATTACAGGCCCACCCTAATAAAGTATAATAATACACGAGCCAGAAGAATTGCAAATGAATAAATGTCACTGTAACTATGGTAAACAAACGCTTCGGTTCTCGCTACCAGCTTTGCTAAATAGAATTAGTAAAGAGCAGCTTTAAAACATTCCGAAACCCCCATTCAAGGAACTACGGAGGCTTCTCATGGCAATATCCTTATCATGAACTTCATGAAACATCGCCGTCTTCACTCAAACCTCATTATAACGAAGTTGAAGGGGAGCCACAGTTGTTTTGTTATATATATTATTTCGTTATATTGATTATAACAGTTTGTGGCAATGTATGGTCAGATGGGAGCACACATATAAGCATGCAAAGAAGTTAACCGCCTCGCAGCCCGATGTACTGCGACTCGACCACGTGTGCCACGGAAAATGAACTCAGTCGAATCTCATTAATTCGAACTTCCAGGTAATTAGAACTCACGCTGAGGTCCCGTCAAAGCTATGTGTATCGTAAATACTCGAATCTAACGCGCACCTTTTTTCCGGTTAAGCGAGTTCATAAATCGCATGTGCGTTAGAATCGAGTACGAACAAAAAATTACGGTCAATCTATTGCCATCGGCAAATCCAAAATGGCCGCCCCCTACGTGCGTTGACACCTTTCCTTCCTTCGTGTGCGTCGGCATGGCGCGTCGGCCATTTCTGCCTATGTGTTTCCCATGTGCGGCACTTCGTACGTGTGCTGAGGAGTTTGTCATCTAGTAGTGCATTAGCATCGACGGCGTGGAAGGGCCGACTCCAAAAACTCGAGTGCACCACGATGCCGCTTTTAAAAGATAAGTCATCGCGTGTGCAGAAACGGACGGAAATCGGGCTGCACCGCGGTCGTTCGAAGTTCCCGAAATGTGCGTGCGGGACCGGCGGAAACAAAAGCAGAAGATTGTCGACAGCAAAGCTTCACGCAAAGGCTTCAGTGGACCACAGCAGGGTCGGTTTCCGCAAATTAAAGAGCGGCTCGGCGAGTATGTGCTTGAGCAGTGAGCGGCACAGCGGCCCGTGATGACAGAACTGCTCCAAGTGCGGGCTATGCAATTGGTGTAATGCAGAGCCAGTTTAAAGCGAGCAGGTGCTGGCTAACTAACTTTATGAAGAGGAAAGGCTTTTCCCTCCGAAGGGGAACATGCATATGCGAAAAGTTTTGCGGAAAAGTACGATGAAAAGCTTCACAGTTTTCAGAGGTTCGTCCTAAACTTGCGGCGCAACAACGGCTACCTGCTTGGGCAAATCGGGAATGCCGATCAGACACCGCTTTACTTCGACATGCCTGGCACCACAACCGCCGAGAAGAAGGGGGCGAAGCAAGTTCGCGTGCTGGCATCCGTGCATGGTAAAACTACAGTGACGGCAATGCTATGTTACACGTCAGATGGGCACAAGCTTCGCCCGTACCTCATATTTAAATGGAAGGCGCTCCCGAAAGGAGTCGTTTTTTCGAGTGGTGTGATCGTGCGGGCCAGCGAGAAAAATGGGTGCGCGTTGCAATCGATGTCTTACGTTTTTTTTTTTTTTTTCGCGGTGGAAATCGGGTGCGCGTTACAATCGAGGGCGCGGTAGAATCGAGTAAGTACGGTATTTCAATGAGCGAGAACGCCCTGTAATTCGAACGCACAAGCACTTGCGACGGCTAATTCGAACATATCATGCTTCGAAAATGCTCTCAGCACCAGGCCCAATCCCGCGGCGGCACCTCTCAATGCTGCGCGCGAAGAAGGAAAAAAAGAAAAGGAAAGAAAAGACTGTGGTGAATTGTTTTCTGTCTCTCAAATGCCGATCTGCGAAGGCGCCTGTGCCACTCTTCTCTCTTTTCCGTCTCTGCACGTAGAGACCCTTCTCCTTTCAAAACCACGTGCGGAGAGAGAGGAAAAAAAAAGAAAGCTGTCGCAGAGAGTCCTCCTTTCTCGGTGCAGAGGGTAGCAGCCATGGTAGCAGAGGGTAGCAGCCTTGGTAGCAGCGGAGACACAGTCGTTGCCGTCTTGAGAGGGAAATAAATCGCTTTGCACCGCGGCGGCGCTTCTCTGTAATGTGACCCACTGAGCACTTCCTTAATCCTCTCCGCTGGCTGTGTGAGGACGACGGCTCTCTTGACCGCGCGTGGCTGTAAGGTCGGCGCAGGAGTTTTGAAAGAGCCGCGCCAAACAAGCGTCAAACTCCGTAGAAAACTACATATTTAACACACTACGGTCGGTTTTTTTTATAGACTATTTGATAGACTAATTTAGTTTGTTATATCCATTTATTGGTCAATTTTACTTCGTTACAAGGTTTAAAATGCATGGTTCTCAATGGAGCTTTCAAGGAGAATTTCATTTAGTTCGTTATATCCATTATTTTGTTATATCCCAATACATTATAACGAGGTTCGAGTGTATTTGTTTTTCATTTTTGTTGTCTCTCAAGATAAATAATTTGTATTAATGTTTCTTTATAATGTCTATTCAAGAACGTTTCTTCCATGGAGGAAAGCCATGGACAATATATTATGTGTGCATTTTATTTTTATTTTTTGCTGTTTGTTAACACCATTTACGCTGTAATGCATGTAGGGTGGCCAGGACACCCTCAACCTGATTGATAAGCTTTTTCCCCCCTTTGGTCTCTCACAGCATTGCTTTTGTAAGTAACTCAATAAATAAAAATGCAACGAAACTCAAGGATATGGCAAAACACAAGTTAACTCTTCTTGGAGGATTAACAAAGTGCACTCAGACGAAGGTGAAAGAAGGCCGCGGCACAACACAAGTGCTGTTGTCCTAGAACGAACTAATACCAGCCTGACAAGTTTTCTTTCCTCTTTAAAAATACAACCCCACGAATTTTCGCATTGCACATGGTTTTGTACATTCCTTATGGTACTAAGTGTCATAAACAAGGGAAGAAATTGCCCAGTTATCATATGCACTGTGCTCTTATATGGTCACTTCGCTTCCAGTGTGTAGAAGCTTGGTGTGGAGCCCTTGCGCTGTAGCTGACCATATTTTTTTTATACATGCAGTCAGTAAAGTCCTTGGTAGCAATGAGCCTGCTGCTTGGTCTTATCCCATTGCTGATGGGGCTGCTGTTTGACCTGGTCGTGATAATCCCTCTCCGGGTGCCCCTAAATGCCACTCCTCTCTTCTACCTCTGGCATGTGAGTGTGTAACAGTCCTGCTTCTTTCTACACTGGCATCGTGCCTATTTTACACAGTTGATGCACATTGCAATGGAGTGTGATAATGCACTGGAAAAGGTAGGTTTAACCAGAGTCTGTTTCATGGAAAATTATGTTCACAGGATCTTCTGAATTGCTGCAAGTTCATTTCATAGCACTGTCGAGGGATTGGCCATTAAAATCCTGAGACAAATTCAAGAAACAACGAACAAGAATATTTATTAATATGAATGAAAAATTACTTATATATATGCTGGAATCATGCAGACTAGTTGCATGGCGTCTTGCTGTCTATTTTTTAATTGTAAGGTGCTGTTCAATGGCACTTTCACTGTATATGAGTAAGAGACAGTTGGAGGCAAAAAAAAGCTGGAAGCTCTGCGAGAAGGGAGGGGGTGACCTTAGTTCCCACCTGCTTGCCAAACAAGGCTGTTAGTAATAGAGTGTGTCAAACAGTAAGAGTAGAAAAAGCTCTTTCATCTGCTAACGGTACCCTTATAACAAATTGCCGCGGAGCCGCTGTTCACCGTGAGAAGTGTAGCTGCCGATTGGAAGAGTGGCTTTTATGGGAGCGTCAGTCATTGGCAAAACAGCCGCCTTCTCTCTCAGCATTGGCACTAATCATGGCAAGCAGCTTCTTGGTGGAAGTTTAAAAACAGAAACAAGCTTTATTTTGTTTTACCTTAAGGCATTCTCACAACTGGAAAGCAAACGTAATGTTGCACCCATGCCACAGTGTCCCTGATTTTTTGCGTGTTCTACCGTAACTTCCAGCATTACTTTTGGTTTTAATTTGAAGCCGACCCCTCTTCTCCCCCAACATAGGATTTAAAATGTATATAAACTAGGTCGACCTGCAGCAACTGTGTAAATGCAGTAGATGGCACTTCTGTGAGAATATATAGTTGTCTGTCTAGAAGATTATGGAAAACCATTTGCTGTAGTGCACTTGTTGCCGCATTGGCATGCTTACACATTTTATTTTTATATTCTGACATAATGATTGATTGAGACTGGATGAACCGTGGTAGCTGATACCGTGGACAAAGTGCTAAATCATTTCATATTATAGTAGAGCCCGCTTATATCAAACCTGAGCCTGACACGGCATCCGTTCGCTGCATCCTGAAGTTCGTAGTAAATGAAACACTGCTTTTTAAAAAGTTGCGAGTGAAAACACAAAATGTTTTGCCCAAAAAAGTTCATGACCCACGTGTTTGGATGAGCAGAAGCGATAAGGGCGATTTCAAGTTTATTTCAAACAGCAGCGCGCCTTCGCCGAGGCCCGTGGCATAAGCTGCATGAGGCACTGGCTCCGAAGTTTCGTCTTTCTCCCAATCTAATTCCTTCAAATCGCTCTTGCCACGTATTTCATTATGCCCTAATCCATGCACAGTTCCCCAGTGTCAGCATCATCATCGGCTGTAATGAAACCATCGCAATAGATGTCGACGACGCGCTGCCACAAATCGCCGCCGCAGTGGTCCTGTTTGGAAGCTTCAGGCTCGGCATTGGGCCCGACGTCGACAAAGTCCGCCTCGCGAAAACAGTTTCGCGCGCATGTAGCCGTCACCGCCGCTCACGAAATATTTTCCATCTCCACAGCTGAATGCCGGGATGCCCGAAGCGGCAAGTTGTCTGCCAGGTGGTCAAGCACTCCGCATCGCGGCACCTCAGTCAAGCGGTCCTACTTTTGATGTTTTGTTGAGCAGCAGGAAAAAGCATGCAAGGCCTCTTGACTGCCATCCTGACCACACACGTGCATACCAAGAGCGAGAAAGACGTGCACACGCGACACACATGCCAGAACCCGTGGTACAGCTCTGGGCCCATTTCTAGTCGGAAAACGAAACTTCTAAATTCGAGCCAGCGTGGCCGGCGTTGCTGACATCGCGGAGCGGTGGAGACGGCCGAAGGAGTTATCAAGAGAGGAGAGCAGATTTGCGAGAGAAGAACAAGGAGTTACGATAGGGTGAAGAGAAGGAAGGATACGGCGGGAAGGCGACCTTGAAAACCAAAACACGCGGGAAGGAGGCAGGTCGGGCAGCTTACTTGAAACATCCGTGAAACGTGCAACTCGCGCGTAGAAAAACTTTAGAGAGTGCCTGCACGTGCGGTGGTGTTCAATGTATTGGCGGCCGTGGTCAAAGAATCGTTTTGTTGCGCCAGCGTGTTTGCGTGGCCTCACCAGCTTTGATATTTCTCGATTCGTTCTATGCTAATTAACAGCCGTTTTTAGGCTTCCGCACGCGTGCAGAGGGCATGCTGGGTCGAGTGCGAAGTGAGCGAGAACAGGTCCTAAACACGAAATGAATCGCGAATTATCAGGGTCGGTGGGGTAGCGCACGCGCGTGCACTAGAACGATATGATAAGACAAGACGCAGACAATCGGATACAGTCGGTGGCCGACTATGTCGGCAAATGGTCTGGTCACTCCAGGCCAGCGACGCCAATGACAGTACCAGTGATCGAAAACAGGCGAGATGGTTGACCGGTCTTCGAAAAATCGGCGGCAGTGTTAAAACACGCACCCCTCCGTCCTTTGACAATCCCCCCCCCCCTCGCAAAAGCGGGGGGACAAAGGACGTAGGGGTGCGTAACAAAAAGTGGTTGGGGAGAGTGGCAACTAAAAGAGTGCGGAGGCAGGGTCGGCGTTTAACTATTAGAATCTATGGGCACCTCGTCGATGCCTGATGGGTGGTCGAAAGTGGGTTTCCCAGGAAATCGGCAGAGCGTCTATTTCATTCGCTGTAACCGATCAGCTGCGGCGCTTGGAGACGTTCGTTGTAGGTGCGATTTTGTGGCATTGAAACAATTTATATTTTCGCGGTCACGCGGATATTGTTCGTTTTAAGCGAAAGTTCGTTTTAAGTGGGGCTGTTATATGTGGGCTCAACTGTACAGTCAACCCCGCTTATAACGAACCTGAGCGTGGCGCGGCATCCATTCGCTGTATCCCGAAGTTCCTAGTAAATGAAACACAGCTTTTAAAAATAGTCGCAAGTGAAAACACAAACTTTTGATGCCCCAAAAAGTCCGTGATGCACGTGTTTCGAATAGCAGAAGTGATAAGGGCGGTCTCGAGTTCATTTAAAATGGAAGGGTGCTCGTTCGCCGAGGCTCGTGGCATAAGCTGCATGAGGCACCGACTCCAAAGTTTCGTCATTCTCGCAATCCGATTCCTTCAAATCGCTCTCGCCACGTACTTCATTCACAATGTCCTAATCCGTGCACGGTTCCGCAGTGTCGGCATCTTCATCGGCCGTAATTAAACCATCGCAACAGATGTCCCACTCGCTCTCCCTGGTTGGAGTCGACGACGTGCTGCCACAAATCACCGCCGCAGTTCGGAAGCTTCAGGCTCGGCATCGTGCCTGACGTCGACGAAGTCGGCCTCGCGAAAAGTTTTGTGCGCATGTAGTCGTCACCGCCACCCACGAAATATTCACCATCTCCACAGCTGAATACCGGGACACCCGAAGCGGCAAGTTGGCTGCCAGGTGGTCTACAGCTATGAGCAAGCGCTCCGCAACACGGCACCTAACGCGGGGATTACGTTCAAGCCAAGTGGTCACACTTTCGACGTTTTGTTGAGCGGCAGGGGGAAAAAAAAAAGAAGTGCTAGTCCTCCCGTCGGCCATCATGAAAACACATGCACACCAAGAGCGAGCAAGGCGCGCACACCCGACACATATGCCAGAACGTGTGGAACAGTTCTGGGCCCGTTTCCAGTCAGAAAACGAAACTAATTCGAGCCAGTGTGGCGGGCGTCGCGGAGCGGTGGAGACGGGCGAAGGGGTTGTGATCAAGAGAGGAGAGCGGACTTGCGAGAGAAGGGCAAGGAGTTGCGAAAAAAAAAAGAGAGAGGAGAATGCGGCGGGAGGGCGACCTTGAAAACCAAAACACACGGGAAAAAGGCAGGTTGGGTAGCTTGCTTGAAAGGTCCGCGAAACTCTCACGTAGAAAAACTTGGAAAAAGTGCATGGCCGCCTGAATCGGTGCGTGCCGCGGTGTTCGAAGAATCGGCGGCCGTGGTCAAAAAATTGTTTTGTTGCGCCGGTGGGTTTGCGTGGCCTCACGAACTTCGATATTTCGCCATCCGTTCCGCGCAAATTATCAGCTGTTTTCGTGCTTCCGAACGCGCGCGGAAGGCATGCTGAGCCGAGTGCGAAGTGAGCGAGAACTAGTCCGAAATACGAAACGAATCGCAAATTATCAGAGTCAGTTGGGTAGCATACGCGGGTGCACTAGACGCAGACTATCGGATACAGTCGGTGGCCGACGATGTTGCCAAATGGTCTGGTCACTCCAGGCCTGCAACGTCAACGACAGTATCAGCGATCAAAAATGGGGTAGATGGCCGACCGGTCTTGTCTGGCAATACGGAATGCTCAGAGTAGCGGGGGGTTAAAGGACGGAGGGGTGCGTAACAAAAGCGGTCAGGGAGAGCGGCAACTAGAGGGGCGCCGAGGGAGGGTTGGCGTTTAACAATAAGAATGTATGGGCACCTCGCCGATGCCTGATCGGTGGTCAAAATTGGTTTCTCGGGAAGTTGGCAGACCGCTGGCTCCGTTCGCTGTAACTGATCAGCGGCGCTCGGAGACGTTCGTTGTAAGTGTGATTTTGTGCCATTGAACCAATGTATATTTTCAAGGTTACGCGGATATTGTTCGTTTTAAGCGAAAGTTCGTTTTAAGTGGGGCCATCATATGTGGGCTTGACTGTATACTGAGTTTGATTTATGATGTGAAGCCTACCTTAGAACTCATTGCAGAGAGCATCTGGGAACCTCAGCATTGTGTATGTGTTTTGCCTGTATTTTTCAGGATTGGGCACTTGGTGTGTTGCATACGAAGATCATTTGTGCTGTAACGCTCATGGGCCCCAACTGGTGGCTCAAGCGAGTCATTGATGAGGTAAGGTTTTTATTGTTGAAGGGCATTTATTAACTTTTGAAAAGTATTATATTTCAAGTGATAAAATATTTATATCAAAGACATGATGCTTGTAGACTTCTGAATGTAAATAAGAGTATGTGAACCATTTGCTCTAGACGTAACCCCTATAATGGAGATCTAATATTCTTAGTCCTCTAATGAGCTCATATTTTTAAGCATTACACAAACATTTTGCATTCACAGGAAGTGCTTCCAAAATTCTTCACATATTTAGAAATTCTGTGGCGGCTTTATGCCATAGTGTATATTTGAGGGCAAGTGTTTCTTACTGCTTGGCCTAATAATACCTTCTGAATATGTATTTACTCATATTTATTGCTTCAAGGGCCCTGAAACACTGTTTGAGCATATCTAAACGCTTTGGTTTTCTCCTTTTTCCCTAAACAAAAAGTTTCAAACTTTTTGGATCCATCCATGTTGGTTGCCATCAGAACAGTGATGTGGTCCTTGCTGTGCTCTCCTTCTGTGCTCTTCTCACTTCTACAACTGATACTTTTTGGCAATAAGCTTAAAAAGAAAAGTGCCATTTAATTCACCTAGAAGTTGTCACTGAGCTCTTAATTTTTAATGATATCTTGGTGCTTCAGTACAAACATTTCTATCTACCGCAACACTTTCTAATGCTGTGATGTGGAAAAGGCTGTGAAGCTTCTTAAAGTGGCTTAAGGGGGGACGCGGCCTTTGAAAACCGAAAAATCGCGAAAAAGTCGATTTTTGGCAAACCACATATTCGGGCAGTATGTGTCATAAACTACCTTTTCTGTAAATATCAACGTCTAATTCGTCGCGAAACCATTTGAAATAAAGTTGAGAACATGCCGCGGCGGCCCTCGAGCGGCGCGCGAGCGCTCAAAATACCCCAACTTGGCGTGATCGCAGTTTCTCGACCGCTCGACGGAGCGCCGCCATTTTGGTGTTGTTTTGTTTGTGAATTCTTGCTCTTTCTTTCCCCGCCACCTGCGTCGCCGGCGGCAGCGCAGGAGAGGAGCAAGCCGCTCATGATTGGAGGGCTCGCGAGAGCTTTCAAGTTTCCCGCGGCTGAGGCGCGCAGCTGGGATTGGGCGAAGGGCGCGCTCCCCAAGGACGCGGGGGAGCCCGCGACTGCCATTGGCTGCTGCGCGCGATGACGTAGCGCTCTTGCGCATAATGCGGCCGACGCAGCCGCTCGTCTACTGCTCCTCTATCCGGCGTCTTTGTGTTCCGCTCGCTTCCGTGTATCGTTGCAGCCGTTCGCATACTCTCCACGTTTCAACTGTCTTCGAAACGATTTTCAACCGTCTATACGAGACCGTTGTTGTGTTCGCTCACGATGTGCCCAACGAAAAAGAAGACGCTACAATCGTTCGGTGCAAGGAAGCGAGCTATGAAGCTTGTCCGCGCGGCGAGGCTCTCCGCTCGCACGTGCGCCGACGGTGATCGCGCCGACGGTACCTGTGGGGCAGCTTCTGCTTCATCTACGCAAGAGAGTGGTCGCATCGACGCGCCTAGCAACGGGACTCCTGCTCCGTCGGTGCAAGAATTTGTCGTTACAAGTGCGCCTGGTGTCTCGTGCTCATCGACAGTGGCTTCCGCATCTTCTCTTTCATCGGCCTCGAGTGCGATCGCGTCGTCAACTGTGCATTTGCGAACAAGTTTCCTGACGTGTGAGGAGAAAGAGGCGGCGGATCAACAACGCGCTGTTGTGCAAAGAGAACTTGGCGCTATGCCAGCGACGGAGCGGAAATTTCAGGCAATGGATCGCGATCATGAAGCTGCCACTGCTACAAGTGAAGGCGAAAAATTTTTCCTTGTGCAAATATATGCCCTAGACGACCTGCTATCTCGGACCCCGTGCCACCGGTGCACCGCGATTGGGATGAAGGTACGAGGAGGCACCCAACTTGGACTTGCTGCAAAGCTTGAGCTAGTGTGCTTGCATTGTGGAGTAGTTTCAAGCTCATGGAGTTCATCTCGTCAGGATGACACAAAGGCCTTTGATGTGAATGTAAGAGCCATTGTGGCAATAAAACAAATAGGCAAAGGACAAACAGCTCTCAACGACTTTTGGGCAGCGATGAACGTGTCCCATCGTGGCCTCCATCACAAGACCTTTCAGAAGCACCTGAAGAAATTCAGGGAACCGCAGACACAATGCATAGAAAATTTCTATGCAGAATCTGCTTCTGCTGTAAAAGCCACTTACAAAGAAATGGATCAATATTTCACCAGGGATATAACAGTTTGTTATGATGGAACATGGCACAAGCGTGGGCACACATCCCATATTGGAGTCGGGGCAATTATCGAATACCATACGGGCCTTATCTTGGACGCCGTTGTTCTGTCTAATCAGTGCCTTGGTTGCCAAGTAGGGCCAAAGCCTGGAGACGCAGACTATGCATGCTGGCTGGAGAATCATGTGTGCCAGAAAAACACCGACTCTAAATCAGGGAGAAGGGAGATTGAGGCAGCTATCATCCTCTTTTCACGCTCACTGTCGAAGCACAACCTCCGTTACACAACGCTCGTGTCTGATGGAGATAGTGCCACCTTCTCTGCCCCTGTACAAGAAAATGTTTATGGACTGGTCCCCATTTCAAAAGAGGAATGCCTGAACCACGTTCAGAAGAGGATGGGGACTGCACTTCGCAACCTTGTGCAGAAAAGTGACAAGGCTTTGGGAGGGAAGGGCAGGCTGACAAAGGCCCTCATCGACAAGTTGACAGATTATTATGGCTGGGCCCTACGGAACAATTCCGATGATGTGGCTGCAATGCGGCGGGCAGTGATGGCATCGTACCACCATGTGACGTCGACGGATGAGGAGCCGCACCACGACTTGTGCCCAGAGGGTGCAGACTCCTGGTGTCGTCACAATGCCAGCAAGATTACCGGTGTTCCACCTCCGAAGCATTCGTACAAGCTGCCACGCTATGTTGCAGATGCACTTCTACCCATTTATGAGAGGCTCTCACAGGCTTCTCTTCTGCAACGCTGACTGGGAGCAAAGACGCAGAATGCATCAGAGTCCTTTCACTCTGTGCTGTGGTCCCTCATGCCCAAAGAGCAGCATGCGTCACTGATTGCTGTGGAGGCAGCACTGCATGATGCAGTGCTAAGATACAATGCTGGCTGCTACAGGGCCACCCAAGAGCTAGCTTCATCAGTGGGGCTAACACCTGGCCACCTGTCTATTCAACGGGCAGCCGAGAAAGATTCTCTGCGCTTGAAAAAGGCTAAGAAGCGATCCCTAGAGAAGATGGAAAGGCGGCAAAGAAAGAGAGTGCCAAAGGACACCTCCAGTTACGCTGCAGGTTCATTTTAGAACTGCCTATGTGCTCAAAACTTTCAAACGTCGTTTTCTCATAATGACTTCTTTGGCTAGTGAGGCTGCTTATTCCAGCCATATCTCTGGAACCACTCATTGGATTTCCATAAGTCTTTTTTTATTATGTACATGAATAAATTTCTGAGGGGGTGACAAGCTCATTTTTTCAATATATTGTGTGTGTTATTTATTATATTTAATCAAAATTTGATTGATAATATCCTAATCACGAACACAAAGTTTGATGGTCTGCTAGAACTTCTCAGTAAGGAAATTCAAAAAAAGGGCTCTGTTACCTCCTGGAGTATCAATCTGGGAATCATCATAGTTAATTTCACAGTTCCAGCACCTTTTGAAAGTTCTCCAGGCCTGGAATAAGAGAACCATGTGCACTACCCTGATATTCTGCTGTAACTTGAAAACCAGTGAACATAACTTGATGAAATTTTGTAGTTCTTCTAATGCTTTTGCTATAAGTCTATCCTGAAAATTTCATTAAGATATTTCAATAAACAAAAAAGTTGGTATCCGATGGTAGCCTCCCCCCTTAACGAGCCGTTGCTGAATTTCAAGTCTTCAATACTTATCTGAAATGCAATGTCACGCATAGAAAAAACGATAAATATAAGACACAAAATGGCACCCAAACAAAAAAGTGCATGACCACATATCCGATCAGATTGGACTATTTTTTGGGTATCAACATTAACAAACCTGTTTTGGTGTCATTACAACTTCTGCACAGTTTTGGTTTTGTTGTGTGTAAAAAGGTATTTCAATTGCGGAGCATGATGCAGCACTGATTTTCTGAGTACAGTAGACTTGCTGTAAACGGAACCTGAAGGGATCGGGAAAATACAGTAGACTCTCACTAAATGGAACCTGAAGGGACCGGGAAGATATGTTTCATTTAACAGGAGTTCCGTTTATTGAAAGGTGAACAAGAGTGCAGAATACAAGCCCGAAACCAAGCATTGCCCAGGCAATAGTTCCATTCAAGTAGTAGTTCCGTTTAATGGATTTTTGTTCACTGAGAGTTTACTCTATGTTCCATTCAACAGGGCTTTCGTTTACTGAGAGGTGAATATCAGTGAAGAATACAAGCCCGAAACCAAGCATTGCAGAGGCAATAGTTCCGTTTAAGTAGTAGTTCTGTTTAACAGATTTCTGTTTACTGAGAGCCTACTGTACTTGTTTTGAAGTGGTCTAATTTATTGAAGAGATGTTTTCGTTTCTGTGAGTGTCATGTAAGGGCCCTCCTGTTTTAAATGAAAAATGTTCGTTTGTAATGTTGAAAAGGCTGAAAAAGTGTTTCTTACTTGCTCCTCTGGTCACCATTTATGGTTGTCTGCAAGTGAAGTGGCACCTGGCATATTGTAAAAGCCCACGTATAGGCCAAGGTTTTTTTCTAGATTCTAGGTTACGAAATTTCGGCCTCCCAAGAATTTTCAGCCGAAATTCAGTTTTGGTTTCGGCATAGTGCAGTGTTATCATCATCATCAGGTGTTTGCGCCCTTCTGCATAGGTGCTAGGCAGTGTTAGCGGCGGTAGCAAACATTATTCGTACAGACCCACGCGTGCAGCAGTGGTCAGTGGCCTTCGCTTCAACTTGGTGCCCATAACGACGGCCACGATTTTGCTCCTGTGATCTTATGCCATGTCAGCACCGTGCACATGGTACTCGGCTGATTTTAAAAGGATAGTTATCCCTGCTGCCGAAACCATAGGCAACTGTGCTGCGGCGCGACAGTTTGAAGTCAACGATCGAAGTATTTATGGTTGGCAGAAGCAGAAGCACACCCTCTTTGCTTGCAACGGCCAGCGAAAAAGTTTCCGCACACCAAAAAATGGAGCGTTTCCTGACGTGGAGTGAGAACTTGCAGACTTTGTGCAGGAGCAGTGAGTTGTACATCTTGCTGTTTACATTGAGCTGCGACAAGTGAAGGCAAGGGAGACCGCCCGAGACGAAGGCATTCAGCCGGAGGATTTCAAAGTGGGCAAGCATTGGGTGTCTCTCTTCATGCGCCGCGCTGGGTTCTTCCTATGTCGGTGTACGTCGATCTTGCTGAAGCTACTAAAGAGCTACAAAGAAAACCTTGTGAAGTTTCATATGTAATTGCGTTGTGAAAGGCTCTTTCAGATGGGTCAGACCGGCAGTGGGGATCCAACGCCAGCCTTCATGAATATGCCCTCGGTGCTCACGGTGTATCAGAAGTAACTGTAATGTTGTGTCCTGTACTGTGGACAGTCGCAAACTACCACCCTACGTGGTGTTCAAACGAAAGATACTGCTGAAGGGGAAGTTCCCAAAAAATGTCGTCGTCTGCTGCCAGGACAAGGGGTGGATGGATGAACTGCTAGTGCATTACTGGAGAAAGCCTGGTGGTGTCTACGGCCCGGAGCACTGCTGGAGCTCCCTTCAATGATTGTGCTCAAGGTGTTTCAGTGTCACCTGACCAACTCTTTAAAGGGACTGCTGCGCGACTCTCACACCGAGCTCCCGGGATGACATCCCAGCTGCAGCTGCTTGATGCTTGCCCTAATAAGCCATTTAAATAAATATTTTAAATTTGCCTGTTTGTTTAGTGCAGTGTACAATTATATTAGGTGCCAGAGGTAACGTAGCATAGGACTTTAATCAAATAGTAATATAGTCGAAACCTGCAATGACGAAACCCCGCGAGTACTAAATTTCTGCGGCAACGAAATATTTTCGGATCCCCGGCGAACGTTCATAGAAGCCCATGTATTACGTATCTCGCGGCAACAAATGTTTTTGAACAGCGATCCCGCATTAACGAATTTTCTACCACGGTGCGGGCCTCATTTTACCCTCCCGCCAAAGGTTAACTGTCGAAAATATGCTCGTATGCATGTTATGGCACTCGAAATTTTTAAACGTCTGCTTTTGCCGCGCCAGCGTGGGTACCGCCATTTTTGTTTACGTAAATCGGCGATGGGGTCTGTGTCCGGCAACATGCCTGGCCACACCGCAGCAGGCGATGGCAAATGATCATGCTGGAGTGCAGATGGCACCGTCGGATGAGCTATCCCTGACCAATGCCTGGGGGGAACTTCGGGCCATCGACATCCCAGATGAACTCACTGTTAATGCGTTCGTTCGCATCGATGACGACGTAAGGCTGGTGCACACCGGCGACTTGCAGCGGTCGCGCGACCATTCGTGACTGGCGACTAAAGAGCGACTGATGTTCACACCGGGAGAGGCTGCATACGAGCGACCGGAAGTCGCAAAACTGGAGAGTCACGTCCAGATTTCGTTATTTGCGAGAACTCTGGCGACCGGCGCCGATCAGCTGATCGCTGCCAGCTGAGTGAACGGAGCGAACTGAGCGCGCCTAATTTATTGTTTTCGTTCGTTCTCGTCCGTTCTCGCACAGCGTTGAAAAAACAAAACAAAACAAAAATTGAGCATCACTGATTGGTTCCAGTAGCTTTGCGACTGCAGTCGCGCGACTGAAAAATCGGTCAGGAAGCGACTAGCTAAAGCAGTTGACCGTTTGCGACCGTTTGCGACTGTTTGCGACCAGTCGCAAATGGTCGCGCGACCGCTGCTAGTCGCCGGTGTGCACCAGCCTGTAGTCGTGTACGAGGAAGTGACTGACGCGGCCATCATCGAAAGCGTGCGCGAAGCTGACGACACTGAGGACCAAGAAGAGAGGCATGCGGAGGAACCCAACTTTCAGGTTTTTTTGGATATGCTGGACACCCTTTGCTCTTTCTTTGGCACACATGACGACGACGTAGCAATGGACCACTTTTTCCAGTGCGAAGGGAGAGCTTTGAAGTTGTTGCATGGCAAGGGTTGGCAAAGTAAGTTGACTGATTTCTGGCAAAAAATTTTTATTCTGCTGGCCGTATCACTGTTTTTATGTCTCATACTCTAGCTACGAAATTCTCGCGAAAATGAAATTTTTCGGTTTCTACGAAATTCTCACGAAAACGAAATTTTTCAGTTTCCCCAGCGATTTTGTTATTGCAGGTTTCAACTGTACAAATATTATTAGTTAAGGACTATGTGAAGCGCCTGTACGCAGAGTGGATGAGGTCCGGAGGACCAGAAGTCACTCCTGCCGGATGGCTGACACGGGCCTCGCCAGCGATGCTGTGCTGGTGGATAGTAGAGTTTTGGGCCTGCATTCCCGAGGCGCTCGTTTACCGCATGTTCAAAAAATGCTCCATCTCGAACGCGCTTGATGGAACTGAGGATGATGTGCTGTGGGAGAACATTTTTGACAAGGGAGCTTTGGAAGAGAGTGCAGCCGACGACAATGAATGAAGTGCATCAATAAATTCACATTTCTGTTTTACTTGGGCTATATTTGGGGAAAACTTTTTTCTTGCGTTTGCTATCCCCAAATTAAAAAAGTAAAGATAACGTTGCCACCACTGATGGGTCAAAGGAAAGTACTTCAGGGCACCTTCTAAAGTAGTTCTTGCCGTATGTACGCTTATTAATGTTAGCTGGCTTCAGTTTTTCAGTTGCAGCATATGTTATAAAGTCTCTTGATTAAAAGAATTGTGATTAGCTATTTTAATGACTAACTTGCAAATGAACCAATTTTACCCATTTCATGATATTTGGCAGTGCTTTAATACTATGTTGTCAAAAATATATATGGCAGTGCTGTAATACTATGTTGTCAAAAATATGTACTACATTGTACGTAAATATATTGGATCATTATTGAAACACCTGGTATTCTTCAGCTCTTCATTTCTGGCTTCACTTATGGGGGGGGGGGGGGGGGCTGCCTTGAAAACGCATTTCTTTATTTTCGAACAAAAAGAAAAAAACTTGCCCAGCTTACATATATTTTTGTCCTGGGTTCAAATACGCTATTATTTTTAAAGTACAATATGCTGTTTTCAAAATACAGTGTATCAAACATCTCATGTGTCTTGCTAGGACCAAGTTTGTTTTTTTTTAACTGTGAGAGGTACAAAGCAGATCAGCATACTGCAATAATCTAGAATGAAAACTGCACACAGTAACGTGATAATGCAGGCTCTAAACCTTTTTAAAGAAATCTTATAGCATGCTGAATTTTCATGGGTGAGATCCCAGCTGGCCTACTCAGAAATGTTCGTCGTTCTAGTATAACTTTAGTTCAAATAAGTTTATACCATTCATTCTTGCTTCATGGAATATATACCGTATTTACTCGCATAATAGGTACACCCCTAGTTTTGTCGCTAGAAATCACTTTTTTATTTATGTGCATAATAGGTGCACCCTGAACTTGGCTGTGATCACCGTATTTGCGCAGTTGCAATTCGACGCCCTCTTATGTTAGCTGAATTGAGGAAAAAGAAAAGAGAGACAGACCGCGGCGCCATTGTGCCAGCTTCATGGGCTTGCAGAGGGAGGAAGAAGGGGGCGCTAGCTTCGCGGGCTTGCAGAGTGAGCAAGAAGGGGGATTTTCTGGTTGTTGGAGCAACTTTTGCACCAGTGCCGCATGGAGCGCTGGATCATGTTCTCGTCAAGTGCGCGTTGAATTTCCTGTCAGGTAAAGGGTCATCATTGTCATGTTTGCTACCTTATCCACAAATTTAACAGCTTTTTGGCTTTATGACGCGGCTTTCGCCTTTGCTGCCACTGCGCGGACTTGCACAAGGTCGGCTGAATTTTGTTGTGGTCAATTTCCTGGCCGTGATCCTAAACATTGTAACACTCACGCTGCCCTTTGATCTTTTCAACGCCCATTCTTCATATTGCAGTATGCCCTGCCATACCTCTTCTTTTCTCATCTCCCTTTCCCCTATCCACAAAATAGGCTTGTGAGGAGTTCCTGCTCGGCTGCTCCACCCGGGACGCTCAGCGCTCCTTGGTGGCCCGCGCCCGAGTAGTGATGACTTCCAGTGGACTTCTGTAATAAGGGGACCACCCAAGTGCATTTGTTGTGCAACTCTCAGTGCTTTTCTGAACAAATGTTTTTTCACTACCACCTTGTTGTTTTGTAAAAACTTCCAGTAACAATACGCCGGACTGTAGCCTAGACCGAATCACTGTTGGCGCTTCTGTGTGGCGGTCGCGGGCGATCAAAGTGCCGGTTTTGTGCCAAATCAACGCAATTCTTTCAGTGACTCTACTTGAAGGAAAGGGTGCTTGGGTGGCGCTTCTAACACTCAAATGGTGGTTCGAGATTTGATTGGGATGTCTTGGATATGGGGTGCGAGCCTGTGAAATCCAACGATTGGTACCATTCAGCGTACAAAATTTCGGTCGTGATAATATGTATAATCTAGGTGGCCTGAATTGTAATCGGTGAATTCCCGCAATGTTGCCTTTTGTTTTTGGTTTTTTTTTCCCATATTGATTTTGTTGGCAACACGGGTCTCTTGATGTTAATTTTTGGAAATTGGTATGCGCACTGCATCACATGCCTCAGTTCTCGGACATGCCAAACTGCATGCTCAACACGTTTTGCGCTAGTGTAGATTATAAAGGAAGTCGTTGTGGCTTTAGTGTGGATATTCGTGTGTTCGGCGACGTATACATTATCCGCGGTCAATACTATAGTAGGAAACTAATGTTCAGGAAATTTTACCCCGCGTTATAGGGGTACCTTGAACTTGAAGCCGTATTTTCTGACAAAAAAAAGTGTGCGTATTATGCGAGTATATACGGTAGTTCTCATTCCAGATAATATTGTGATAGTTTGCTGGTTTAATTTGTAACTGTCATTGTTCGGAAGAAAATTTTACCCCGAAATATATACAATAAGTATATTTTAGAATTTATTATTACAATAAAACGTAATTGCATTATTTGAAAGTGGCACATCAAATTACATAAGCTGTGAAAACTTTAATGAAAATCTTCTCCATAAAAAGGAAAAAAAATTTGTGAAGTCTATACTGAAAGACTAGCATTGTTACTATATTTTATATGACCAGAAACTTATGAAAGGCCTTGAACTAAATACAGTGATTTGTGCTTAGTTCAACTAGTGAGATGTGCCTAATTACCTCAAATTGTTTTGTGCTCTAAGTGGAAGATAGAATCATCAATGGGCATATTATGGGATAGCACTTCACTAAAGGGTTTGGCAAGTTGATTGATGCCAAGTCAGTACATATTCAACAAGTGTTTTTTTTTTTTGTGCGGTTTTACAAAACAAATGGTATGTCTAAATGTACCACAAATGTGTTTTCTATTGTGCAGATGTACCAGGATGGTGTGCGACAGTTGAACCTGCGCCTGGTAGTTATGGATCTTGTTGTTCCTGTGGTGGTGGTGCTGGGCCTTGCTCTGGCTGTACCGTACTTACTGGCCACCAGCTTGGTGCCCGCATTTGGTCAGTTGGCTTTCGCCTCTTATTCTAGTAGTTGTTTAAATATGCTGTATATTAAAATATACATTTTTATATATATTAAATATACATATATATTATATACATATATATTAAGTATACATAAAAATAGATTAAAATAAAAGGGCGGCGATGGCGTAGTGGTTAGAGCATCCGCCTCGCATGCAAAAGGTCCGTGGCTCAAATCCCAGTGCCGCGCAGTTCCCAACCGGATAAAAAAAAAAGCCGCGTGGTGATGGAACTGCATTAAGAAGCCTGGGGTGCGGCCTCATCGGCAACCACCGCTTGGAACGCACTCCCTCACCAGAGAAGGATTGGCCACCCTGGTGCAGTATCTGGCCACTACCTCCCACATGCATACGTCAAATAACTCGTGGCCCTCAGTCCCCAGCAGCTGCGAAGCAACTGACCACGGCAGCGGTCAGATCTGCAACGCAGCAGAGGGTACTAAGAATCTCTGGATCCGGACAGGCCGCCATTGGAACCTGAACTTGGCAACGTTTAACGCTAGAACCTTATCTAGTGAGGGAAGTCTAGCTGTACTATTCGAGGAGCTAGAGGGTGTTAAATGGGATATAATAGGGCTCAGTGAGGTTAGGAGGACAGATGAGGCCTGTACGGTGCTACAGAATGGGCACGTCCTTTGCTATCGGGGCTTGTCTGACAGAAGAGAACTGGGAGTGGGGCTCCTAATTCACAGAAACATAGCTGGCTACATAGAGGAATACTATAGCGGTAATGAAAGGATGGTAGGTATCGTAATTAAACTGAATAAGAAATACAAGATGAGGCTAAAGAGGCTGTTGAACTTTTGCAGCACTATTTTAAGCATAAGGCTTGTCCAGAATTCCTGGCTAGTTTGTCGGGCATGGTTGCGTACCTTGTGAAAAAACAACTCAAGCTTGCCAAACAAACCACCTTTCACTCTTTTCTTTCTCCCACTCATCCTCATGAGTACGGTGAGGTTTGTGCAATTTGAATAAAGGTTTTGATTCACTAAACAAGTGTACTTTGCTTACATGAAACTTCTGATAAATGGAACAGTTTTATGGATCCCCTTCGAGTTCTGTTTAAGTGGAGTCGACTGTATATCAAAATTCTGCCTGCTCTTGGCTAGTGTAAGAATGACATGGTTTTTTGTATTATTACAGTGAAAAAAAATGTATGAAACGAATTTCAAGGGACCTTTGAAGAGAGATTGTTATTTTTGAAAAGTTGTAGTGAAAGTATTAAAAATTTGAGCAAAAATCGTAAATGCAAACACGTGAGTCGCTAACCTGTGCTGTGTATACATTCGGGACCGCATTATGCTCTAATAAAGTGCGAATAAATTAACATTAATTATGAACAGCGTGATCTATATTCATTCTGATGTGGGCAGCTCGACTGTTGAAAGACGAGATGAACTGCAAAGCATGCGCATCCCTCTTACGCGCTGCTTTGCCACGCAAATTCCTCAGTTTTATGAGTCTCTAGAATCTCAAGGTCCCCAACTGGGCAGAGCCACATTTAATTCGCAGTGTGTTGAAGGACTCGACAGGCGTGGCAAATGCTAATTTGGACTTCATCATTGTTTGCTCAGCGGTGTATTTCAGAATACGGCTTTTATTGAAATAGCAGTTGTCATGTCCACACTGTAGGATTTTTTTGGGTTGATTGTTTTCTACATATATCTTCTTTCTAAATGTAAATCTTTTTTATGCTGCCTCAAATTTGGTCTGTCATGATTAAAGATTTGTTTTTATCACTCATAACCTGTACCAAATTAGGATTACAGTACAAAAATTAGAAATAAATTAGGATCGGCCCACCTGCACTTGGCGTGCAGGTGGCCTAATCATGGGGGGACCCTGCTCAATAGCTGTGAAATTGTATATTACTAATACGCAAAAAATTGTTTTGCTTATAAGTGACTTTTTAAAATATGATGTGCTGCAATGTTGCACTTTTTTCTTTCACTAAATGTGACACTGCAGGTACATCTGGTAACATTAGGATTTTAGTACTTCAAAAGTAACATTTTGCTGCTTCAAAAATTGCTTCGAATTCTATTTTGGCTGTTGCCCATGCTCTTTAATGCAGTATGTTGCACTATCATATTTTCATTATTAGTCGAGAAAATCTAGATTGAAGTTACTTTTTTAAATTTTGCCCTGAAATCTCAGTGCGGGACGTCAAAAATTTCAATATCTCTTTTCTATTTTAGCGACATTGACTTGATAAAATATTATAGAACTTCGTATGCTATGTTTATGGCACCCAAAGACAACACCAACTTCCTCTTTATTGATTATAAGCTACGTAGGAACCAGCAGACACATTCAAGATCTTTTACGCCACGGTGTTTAGTGCAAGAATCTTAGGGTGGCGTCTCCAACCACATTTCCTTTTTGCATTTTTTCTCGCTTACCAAGTGTCGTGTCGTAGTAAGAATTGTGTTTTCGGGATTGTGAAACTGTACTTTACTAATGCGTGAAAAATTGCTCTGCTCTTAAGGGTTCCTTTAAAATATGCAGCGCTGCAATATCACTCTTCTTTCCTTCAGTAATCATGACACTGCAGGCACATCTGGTTACATTTTTCATTATTGCCATTGCGATGTTGCCCCAGATAATTCAAAGCAGTTTATTGTTTACAAGCTGCTCAGTTGTTCCGGCATGTAAATTGTTAATGGTCAGAGTACATCAGCTTACTTCGACCCTTCATGGGAATTTAGTACTACTGTTGCATGTGACCTTTTATGAAGTACAAAGTGTTGACTGCATTTTGATCACATTAATCTTAGCTGTTCATGTTACAAAAAAGCTTGAGAAAGCATCCAAATTTTGTTAAACTGCACACCAACTCGTCCCACGTTATGCTCTGCTAAAATTGAAAGGATCCACCATGTTGGTGCAGTAGCCCAGACTTCCTCCTGCTAAGCATGAGATCTAAGATTTAATTCCTACCTGAACTGCCACGGTGGTCTAGTGTCTATGGTGCTTGGCTGCCGGCAGGAAGGTTGTGGGATTGACTTGTGGTTGTAGTGGGGGCATTTCGATGAAATGCAGGAGGCGTGTTTGCCCGTTAAAGAATCTCTGTATGTTGGACCCCTCCACTACGGCACCTTTCATAGTTGTATCATGGTTTTCGGATGTAAAATCCCTGTAATTATTATTATTTTGCTGATTGCTACTTTTGGTGTTGTTTCAGTACAGATGAAATGTACACAATAAATAATTCCAACCCTCATACCCAGTTTGCAGTTTTGAAATGTTAATTTAATTGGGGTATGAGGTGCAAATAACAAATTAATTGTATGCCAATCTTTATAAAAAAATTTTCAATGTTGAAAATGAAACCGATTTAAATAAACTTTGCTCACTGCATTCCTCTTTTTTGGTGACAGTGTGTTGGTTTTTGTGATAATCAGAAGCATCTAAGGATAATTTTCAAAAAAGTAAAACAAACTTCTTTTAAAAAACTATCATGGATGGGGCAGTGATTAAAAATAGATTTGAATTCATATTATACTTTATTGATTTTCATGAGGCTTACCTGAACCCAACATCACTGTAAATTTTATTCTCACAGGGCACTTAGGTCAGATCTCTCACACTTTGAGCTCTGAGAAATGTAAGCATGGGTCATGGTGTTTGTACTTCGTGTTAAAAAACAAGAATAACACCGGCTATCTGTATTGGCACTTTGCAATTGCAACTTCTCTCTTAAAAGGTGTAAAATGAGAGAGATAGTTCAAAATTCAGGTTATCCGTTGCTGTTAAGGGGGGACACAGGTCTTAGAAGGCCAAAAATCGCAAAAAAATCGACTTTTTGAAGCTTACATTTTCGGAATCTGTACCTAATTTTCGCACCTTTCGGAGAAGTTTCTAGCTTCTCGCATCATTATTTCTGGCGCAAAATCAATTTACCGTATATACTCGCGTAATCCTCGCACTCACATAATTCTCGAACCCCCTACATCGCCCCCAAAAAAATACGATTTTTTTTTTCTCGAGTAATTATCACACCCCCGAAAACTGCCGCAATAAAGTCGTCTGTTCAATCCAGCCCCATGATGATAGCGCGCCATCTGGCGCCATCTCTTAAGCATCAAGCGTACTATTGCACGGAGATTCAATCCAATCCAAGCCAAGCCGAAGTGGCCAGTGCACGTTGCAGCATGTTTTGTTAGTTGTGTCGGTAATCTTGGCACGTTATGAGGCGATACTGAAGCTACAGGGCTGCTTCAAGTTGCAAGTGATGGATCATGCACTAAACAACAGCAACAGGGCCGCCGGTAGGCCCTTCGGAGCGTACGAGTTTTGTGTTCGCTACTGGTGACGGCAGCTGAAAGCCACCAAGACACGTTGGGTCTGCCGTGTGCCTAAAACTGGGATTGATGGTAAACTTTATTTCTTCAGAAGGAAACTGCGGACGATTCTGTTAAATAGCCATCAGCCCAATGCTGACGTCCAACGCTTACCTTTTGAGGGCTTCTGTCCAGCCACGAACGCTACCGCTACGCCCGCAACGCCCACAAGCTTTGCGTGTGGTATTCTAATTCTCGACTATTTGCTTCCACCTTTTGTGTCTGAAATAAATCTTGTCTTGTGTTAAACCTCTGCTTTTATTGTTGAGGTAAGTTATAATTAGTACTTCTTAAAGCTTGCAGTAAGTTGCTGGTGTGAGAATCCTGATTTGCGGCCACCTCGTTTTCTTTTTCGCTCTCTGCGTTTTCGTAGAAAGTTTTCCTCGCGTAATTCTCGCACCCCCCAACTTTGCATTGGTTTTCCGGCAAAAAAAGTGCGAGGATTATGCGAGTAAATACGATATAACATCCCTGTGAGATGAATGTGAGCGCAAATTGACGCTAAAATCGCGGTTTTTTCGCGCGGAACTGTTGCCAATACACACGAGCTATCGTGTTCATTTTGGTCTCGTTTGGAAGAATCGTTTTTCATCTTCAATTTCCCCCCACTGCTTGCTCGCCTTGCTCATTTGCTTTTATCAAAAACGTGTCATGAAGAAGCACTATCGCGCGATTCTATTGGCTGCTTAGGGCACGTGACAAAACCTAGGCATCCGATTTGCCAAGTGGCGTTTCTGGCGTCTGCTTCCCCACCGTGACGTACACGGACATGCGCCATTTTGTCATGGTGCTACTGACTACCTGCGGCAGTAAAGAAGTTTTGTGCTACTGTAACTTGTGAAGCGGGTGTGGCAATTGTTCGTTCGCTGTGAACTTTAGAATGAGCCCCGGTATAAGGACAACGAGGATAACGAACTTGACGCAGTCAACGGCGGTCGCCGAGTTATCGGTGTAGGCCTAACTCACTTGTCATGGTGCTACTAACTAGCTGCGGCAGTAAAGAAGTTCCGTGCTACTGTAACTTGTGAAGCGGGTGTGGCGATCGTTTGTTTGCTGTGAACTTTAGAATGAGCCCCGCTATAACTCAGGACAACAAGGATAACGAACTTGACGCAGTCAACGGCGGTCGCCAAGTCACCGGTGTAGGCCTAACTCACGTACGAGCCTGTTGGTTGTCGACAACACTACTGAGAACGGCTGTGTTTTGCAGCCTCATCAGTTAGAGGACGGCAAGTAAAACGCAGAAGTGAAGCCACAAGAGATATCAATCTTTGTACTGATGGAACGGAAGTGCAGTCTTATCGCTAAACGCGCCGATGCCGAGGTTCTCCCCGCCTGACGAAAGGACTGTGAACTGCGCGACGGGTCGTCAGAGTGGAGTACACCGCGCATCGACGAGCAACAAAGTCAATGTGTTCGCGGTGAACGTGCTCGCTGCCCCCGCAATGGAGGCTACTGGCAATAGGTAGACTGCTTTTAACGACATGTTCGCAAAGTTGTCGCGACCTCCGCTCGAAAATGCGGCAGTCTTACGTGAAAAGGAAACTAACACCTCGGCACTCGTGTAGCCTAGAAATTGATGAGCGAGGGAGCAACTTTGGCTCATGACATTTTTGGGTAACTCATTCTGGACAAGCCGGAAAACATCGCCGTGTTATTCGACGGATCGCGGATGACGCATGCAAATTTGTCGCACATCGCCGTCAGTACAGTCACCGAACTGATAAGCGGCCTCGCGGCAGACGAGCACACGGCGACAACTTGCTACAGCACTAGAAGAAATGACACGCTCGTGCAAACAATCAGTCCTATTACATTCCCGGTGCATATTAACTGACTAAAAGTATGTATGCCATGATATATTTTCCTCGGAACGGCGAAATAAAGTTTTAATAGCATTATTCTCGAAGCACAGATTTTGACAACTTTCTTTTGCTTGTTCGGTAAAAGTGCACCTAGGACAGCTAGAGCAGTAATTGTTTTTGCACAATGTAGCTAAATGTGCACAAAAAACAATGCTGGGAGCTTATTTTAATGGGCAGCTTCATTTTTTTGTTAATAAAAAAATTTCTGTATTTGGTTACATGCAAAGAACTTTACTGTGATGTAATTCGAAAAGTACTCGTTCAATTTTCAATCAGCTTGCAGCATTGCACTCCTTAGGCTTTTTAGCATTCATGTATATGTCAATGGCTATGTAATTCTAAGTACATACATTTTTGTAGTTAAAAATGTTAAAGTTCTTTCTTTTCTTCCATTTCTCAAAATGGCAATTTTGTACACCCTGTATGAAAATTACTGAAATATATCAGAAACCATTACAGATAGCAGAATCTTTTTTTTACAGCATGAAGCTATACGTTTGGAGCACCCAACATAGGAAGCAGATTTTTATTTGTCTTGATGGAAGTTTTTTAAACTAGTCTTTTGTGTGACCACACAATGGCCACATTCAGAGCTGTAAAGTTTAGTGTACTGTGAAGTAAGTAATAATGACCCAATCAAAAAGTGCTTCCTATGTTGTATGTCTTATGCTTGCTACTGTCAATCCCTATGTCATTTATAAATTTTTGACGAATGGGTATTTTTCTATTGTGGTAAGAACAATAAAAATTGTTATCTTGAATATTTAATTAACTAATGAAGCTACAGAAAAAATAACTACATTTTTAGAATCAGGAGAACAAACTAAGTAAGCATGCCAACCTTTGTCACATTTGGTTAAAAAGTAAATGAGAGAGCCCAAAGACCCATGTCCCCCCTTAATTTCCTTTGAGGCTTGTCATGCTCAATTGGTTGTGGAGTTTGCACTTATTTACACCTACTTTCTGGTGTTTGTACGTGTATACTGTCTGATTGAAGTGAACATTTGTGTTTTGTAGGCAGCAGTATGGAGACACAAAATCTGGTTCTACGACGGATCTACCCTTCTCTGTTGGCACTTTGTGCCTTCATGGCATTCATGGTGTTTCAAGTGCGCCAGTTCTGTCGACTATATGAGCACATCAAGAATGATAAGTAAGTAAAAATGATAATAAAGCACTTTTGCAATAGTTTGCCTGTACAAAATTTTGTTTAAATTTCAAAGTTCAATGAAATGCTGATTTATAGGGTGTAAATTTCTACTTGCTTTAACCTTCCCCTGAATATGTCAAGCATTACTTTTAGTATACATATAAAGTAGTTGAAGGTGGTCAGCACGTGTGTTGCGTTAAAGCTTTATCCTACAAGGTTTTCTGTTTGCACGATGCTGGGATTTTGAAATGAAATGGTAACTTGTGGGGTTGTGTAGTTGTGGCTGTACTTATGTGTGTGTTGTTCTGGCTACACAGGTACCTTGTAGGCCGGCGACTAGTCAACTATGAGCACAGGAGGCCGGCATCGAGCTTTGCAACGACATCTCAGCTGACAGCTTCCTCTTAGGACTTGCTGGCCCATGTGTACATAGATGTCTCACGCACTGGACTTTTCTGATGTGGTAGTGCGTTTGTGCCCAAGTTGGATGGATCCTGGCTTCTTGGCGCTACCAAAAGCTTCCCTGTCTGTCAGAACTGCATTTCTCTTTTTGTATAGTAGACATATTAAAAAGGCTAGGCTGGCTTCTCCGATGGCACTGGCTGAACCAGTGATGAAAGGCTGCTTTGTGAGAGGAGTGATATACTACAGACGTTAAGGCACCCTAAGGGTTACTTCTGCAAGTTAATGGTTATGGTGTGGGTTATGGGTTATCTTACCATGAAAGGTTGGCACATTGTCAACGCATGGCTGGCCTGTTGGTTGCAGAGAAGGATTTTCCCTTTAAACGGAAGTGATTGCCCATGATTGAACACCAGCCATACTGTCAGTAAGGATTATCTAGATGGTACCAGCTCTGTAAGTGCCCTCTAAAAACTGCTGGTTCAGACCACATTGCTGGGAGAAGCTCTTGCCACAAAGGTTTCACTGTGGAGTTAAGGAAAAGATCAGGTTGGCAAGTGCAAACTTTGTGTGCAAGTGTTTTTCACAAGTGCTTGCAACCAAAGGTGATTCTACAGTTTTGTGAGTGAAGTGGAATACTATGTACAGGGCAGAAAGTGTTCATTCAAGCTGTTGCATGTTCTTCTATTGTATGAAAATAGGTGGGATACCAGAGTAGCTTTTTTCTTTTCTCAACTGCATCTATGATAAAGTGTGGCTATGTTTTTTTGGTATTCTTGGATGCTTAAGCTCTGTATGTGGCAATTTTGCAGTTCTGAAATATATCTTAAATCACTTGTATGTAATAATGAGTGATGTGTGATAAAGCACTTGGCAGATATTTTTCATTTTTATTATTAGCATGGGGCAATTTGGCACTTTTTTGTTTTTGTAGCTTAACTTTCCACATTGTTGTTGAAATTTTCTCTGTAACCTTATAAGAACTGGGCTTGCTTTGAACGAACATAGCTGTATGTCCTCTGTGTAGAGCCTTCTGGTGATGTTGTACCTTTTGTTGTAGACCCCACATTCCAAATACTAATCATGCAAGCTTTGTACAGACTTAAGCTTGTTTGCTCAGAAGTTAGTGAGAGTTTATATCACAAATTTGAAATGGATTTGAATTCTGCTCTTTTATTTGTTTCCAAACTGTACGAAAGTGAGCTCTGTTTTTTTTTTGTATAGGTTGCATAGGGGCTGCAGTTACTACTGCAGATTGTACATTATGTTGAAAAGACTGCTTGATTTTGTTTCACAATAAAATGTCAAACGGCATTGCATTCATTACAAAATGTAAAAAAAAAGAAAGTTGTGTATATTATGGCTTTGTTAGCTGAAATTTTATGTCTGATGTGACTGGCTGGTGGACCTTGAATGTAAGGGCTTGCTTTCCCATCTGTGGAGAAACATCTTTGGTTGTCTTAGAGTCATTAAGGTGGTGAAGTTCAGGTGGCATATTTAGGCCAATAAAAGCTGAAAGGTGAAATTATTTTCGAAAACAAATGTGTATTCCTGACTCATTGATTTATACTCTTGGCTATTGTGATGCTCATGCACATGATCATATGTATTATTGAAATTACTACTTTTGAAATTTTATAAGGGTGTTATTGTTTGATGTAGTCCTCATGTGTAAAACAATTGGCCATTGTTTGGGTACATGCAGTTTCATACAATAATACCTAGAGGGGAATCCGGTGCTAGTGTCTATGTGGGCTCCTTCAGCGGTGCTTGTAGCCCCATGTGAATTATGGGAAGTACATGCTTCGGATTTGCTTCGAATGGATCACATTGGTGAGATTCGCGACACTTGTTTGCCGAGTGTAAAACAAAGTGATATGAAGTTATATCTATTTCAAGCGTGCTTCATTCTTTTGTACTCAAATGTTATTGCAAGAAGTTTTCGTGATTTTTAGCTAGAAGTGAAACCCAGAGAAATTTAACCACCAGGGTATTCGTTACTCTGCCATTGCATTCCAAAATCGGCATTAAGATATTATAAATTACTCTTTACAACACCGGAAGACAAGCATGCTTGCTTTTCCCTCGAAAGTACGCATTATCTATTTATTGAAATAGCAGTACACTCACGGCTGCGGCGGCCGCATTTCCAATGGAGACGGAAATGTTGTAGGCCCGTGTGCTCAGATTTGGGTGCACGTTAAAAACCCCAAGTGGTCGCAGTTTCCGGAGCCCTCCACTACGGCGTCTCTCATAATCATATGGTGATTTTGGGACGTTAAACCCCACATATCAATCGGGAATAGCAGTAGAGTATCAAGTGAAAAACACTCGACGCTTTTTTTTCTGCGATGCTAGGTGCATCTGTCCAAGTGGTCTGCCCCCAACGCTCCTCCGAGTTTGTTTTGAAGTCGAGTCGGAAGAGCGTGACTGTGCATCTACATAGCTTCGGCGTCGTTTTGCGGTCGATTTGAACGAGTTCAGGCAACGCGCGCTTGTGAAAATACATGACCTCAATGCAATATCCTGCACTGGCATGAGACGCTACATCTAGGCACAGCAGTGAGTGGACGACTCTTTTGTTTAAACTGTCAAATATAACTCTTAAAGCTCCAACAATGCAGCAAATCAAGAGACCTAGTTGTCTTCAGCCTCTTGGAATAACTAAGACACTGCTTCAGCACTTTTCACCACACTACACTACTCGCATTGCATGAAGAACGAAACTGAAACCATAGAAAAAGATCACTAGATAGTTTGCTAGCTACTCTATTCAATTCGAAGCCTGTACTTTCCATAATTTCCATGGGGGTGCATGACCCCAGCGCCAGATTCCTCTCTAGGTATTGCATGTGTGGGTATTGAGGCATATAAATACAGTCAATCAATATATACTATCGGTCGCGTGGTGTCCATAAGGTAACGCCTGGAAACTAAATTTTCATCTTTAGATGTTCTCAGTTCCTACAGCTCAGAATTTCTCCGTTTTATTTCTTTCATGTAGATAACTGGCATTTAATACTGTTTTTGCTATGTGTACTGGCACCTGGTTCACGTTAAATGTTGACATCGGAGCATTTCAGTGCTCACGTTTGGCATGTGTTGCCAACCACCTCTGCGCAAGAAGGCGGAACAGTGCGCGTCCTGGAGTTCCTGAGTAGTCGTGGCGCCCTGTGTTTTGAGAGTCTTGCAGAAACATGTAATGCGCACTCTCTGCATAGGCCTACGTCACAAGATTTTTTAAAAACAAAATTGGCGACATAAGAACGCTGTTTCAAGGGCGTTCGGTGACAATTCGTGGGCAGGCATTGGCTACTCCGGAATCGCTGCTAGTACCTCGCTTCAAGGCAGCACGACATGTATATAGAAAGGTAATTCCTAAGGACATCCAAACATCATCCTATTTGGAAGTTCGGAACCTCCAAAGGAGGTCCCGCACAAGACGAAAAAGCATTCCAAGTGACACGATACAGATCTTTTTGGCCCCGTCACGGTGTTCTAATGGCTAAGGTACTCGGCTGCTGACACGCAGGTCGCGCAATTGAAATGCAGCTGCAGCGGCTACATTTGCGTTGATGAAAATGCTGTAGGTCCATGTGCTGAGATTTGGGTGCATCTTAAAGAACCACAGGTGGTCGAAATTTCCGGAGTCCTCCACCACGACGTCTCTCATAATCATATGGCGGTTTTGGGGAACCCCACATATCAATTAACACACTTTTGTGGGATGTAGCACACTGGAAGCATTTGGAATGTTAATGGTATTTTTCTCTCCAGGTTCACACTTCAAAAGAAACCAAGGAACATGTATAAAACATATAGCGGCCAGCATAAATGATTTATTGCCTCACACTACTATCATGTCAAGAACTTGGTATTGTGAGCATGTAGTCTAAGGTGCACAATTTCAAGTGGAGAGTATTTCATCTGGCATCCATCAACAAAGCTCGCAGAGGCAGCTAAGAACTACAAAAACAAAGCCTTCATGTATGCATCTCATTTAACACCCTCTAATTCCTCAAAAAGCAGCGCCCTCCGCTGCAATATTCCAGGTCTGACCGCCGCCTTGGTCAGTTGCTTTACATCCGCTGGAGACTGAGGGCCAAAGTGTGTTCATATGAGAGGTAGCTAGTGGCCAAGTACTGCACCAGGGTGGCCAATCCTGCTCTGGTGAGGTAGAATTGCTCATACAAACAGGCATGAAAATGGTGAACAGGAGCATAGCATGACTATATTGTCTCGTGTCTGCTAAGACAGTAATTAACCTCATTCCAGTAGCCAAAGTGCCTGCTTTTACCTAATGCTTTACCAGCACTAGAATCAACTCAAGAATGCCAAATTTGGTAATAATGAGCATGACATCTGGGGCATGCTTTCAAACGCGGAAACTTCCAGCTGGCCTCCAACAGCAGGGCTCGTAGAACTGCGCACACTAACGCACAAAAATGGTGCACAACAAGGATGTAACATATGCCTTTGTTCTGTGTGTGTGTGTGTGTGGGTCAAGAGGTTCAAGGGACCGACAACCAATTTTATTGCAATAGCGATTATATGGACACTCTCGGCTGGATTTCGTCGCCGTCACTCACCGTATATATATGTACATATAGGGAAAGAAGTGTATACTTAAGGGCTCGTTCTGCCGAGTTTGACACAATATGAGATCTAACGGACAATAATGCCAAAGAAAGCATTGGGGAAGTTATTAGACCGAATCTTAATGTAAATGTCAAGAAAGAAAAGTGGGTGAAAAGATAACTCGCCGTGAGCAGGAACCGAACCTGCGACCTTCGAATAACGCGTTCGATGCTCTACCACTGATCTACCACGGCAGATATCCCCCACCCCTTTATGGGTATATATGTGAATTTAAACATGGGAGTTGTCAGTCTCGTACTGGCAGACTTGGTGCATTTAAGGTTGTATTCGAGGGACTATTGGTCAGCTGCCATCTCGTAATAAGATCACCTGCTACGGGACGCCAAACAGGCTCATAAAGAGTGTGTCACACTCGCCGCCATGGCTGCTGGTGGCGCTGACTGACAATGCCACTTTTACATTCACATGATGGGGGAATAGCCGTGGTAGCTCAGTGGTAGAGCATCGAACGCATTATTCAAAGGTCGCAGGTTCGGTTCTTGCCCACGACAAGTCATCTTTTCACCCACTTTTCTTTCTTGAAATTTACATTAAAATACGGTCTAATAACTTCCCCTATACTTTCCTTGGCATTATTGTCTATTAGATTTCATTAATATTCTGTCAACATCGCAAAACAAGCCCGTAAGTATACACTTCTTTCTTTATCCATTAACGAGGATCTCGTACTGGCATACTTGGTGACTTTAGATTGTATACGAGGGACTATTGGTCAGCAGCCATCTCGTAATAAATTCACCAGCTACGTGACGCCAAACAGGCCCATAAAGAGTGTGTCACACTCGCCGCCATGGCTGCTGGTGGCGCTGACTGACAATCCCACATTTAAATTCACATGGTCGGGGATAGCTGCCATGGCAGCTCAGTGGTAGAGCATTGAACGCGTTATTCGAAGGTCACAGGTTCGGTTCCTGCCCACGGCAAGTTATCTTTTCAACCAATTTTCTTTCTTGACATTTATATTGCAATTTGGTCTAATATTAAACTTCCCCTATACTTTCCTCGGCATTATTGTCTGTTATATTTACACACACACACACACACACACACACACACACACACACACACACACACACACACACACACACACACACACACACACACACACACACACACACACACACACACACACACACACACACACACACACACACACACACACACACACACACACACACACACACACACATATATATATATACATTGATACGTGTGTACTGGTGGACCAAAAGGACGATAAGGGGATTTGGCGGACACCAGGTAGTGGAGCTCTGGCTGATCGAAAAAAAAGAAGGCGATCTTGCTGTTCGGCTGCTGAGAGTCGCTGTGACAACGTTTATCTGCCTTTGATTCGCGCTGTACCGCGACACTAGTGGAGGTGCTGGGGCGCAACCCTACCTAATGCTCCATACTCCCACTGGGAGCCGTTCATCTAGCTCGGACGCATTGTCACCCATTGCAACTTCCGTGCACCGGTTCAGTCGGTGGCTGATAGGCCTCGCTCCAGAGTTCACTCCTTCCACGGAACCTCGCAAGTGCCGATTACCTCTCCAAATGGCCAACGCCAGGCCGTGACCGGCGCCTCAAGGCCCCCCGCCAACACAGCCTTCACAGGTAACCATCTTTCAACCGCTGGTTCCCGATCATTTAGTGGCGGCGCCCATGAAGACGTGGACGACTGGCTTGAGCACTATGAGCGTGTCGCCAAGATTAATCTGTGGCCTGAACAAGAAAAACTCTCACGCGCCTATTTCTACCTTTTCATTTCATTTCATTTCATTTCATTTATTTTCTCTCAATGCACAAGGCGTTACAGAGAGGAGTGGTGGGAAAACAAGTAACAATCTGCACAAACAAATGGAGCATGTTTAAAAAGGGTATGCGTTTATGGTACTCTTGAAGTTGGCCGGGTTAGTGATGGATGCGATGGAAGCGGGAAGGTGATTCCAGTCCGTGCTTGTTTTGGGCACGAATGAATTAAAATGGAGGTTTGTACGGCTGCTTGTAATTCCAACTTTGAAGTGGTGATCGCTGCGGGATGAAATGTAGGATGGCGGCAAAAAAGCGAGTTACTCAGTGAGTGCATGATATAGTACAACTTGTGGAAGAGGCAAAAGCGCGAGATTTTGCGGCGAAACGATAGGCTAGGTAGATTTAAGGTTGACTTCATATGGGTTACGCTTGCTGTACGGGAATAGTTCGACAAAATGAAACGAGTGGCGCGATTTTGAATTGCTTCGATGCTACTGATATGGATGTTTACGTGGGGATCCCATACAGATGATGAATATTCTAGCTTTGGTCGGACTAATGTTTTATAGAGCAGAAGTTTCAGTTGCATCGGGGCAAGGGAGAAGTTACGGCGTAAATAACCAAGTGTGCGGTAAGCATTGTTTTTAATATGGTCAATGTGAGACTGCCAGGAAAGGTTGTCAGAAATTGTAACGCCAAGGTGCTTGTAAGAGCTAACTTTAGTAAGGGGAGAATTACTAAGTACGTAGTTAGTAGAAATATTACATGTTCGACGTGAAACTCTCATTACCTTGCATTTAGTAACATTAAGGTTCATTAGCCAAGTGTCACACCAAGATGAAACATTGTCTAAGTCACACTGATGGGCAAGGTGGTCAGAAGGGGTTTTAATTTCGCGGTAAATAACACAATCATCGGCGAAAAGTTTAATAGAAAAAGAGATGTTATGTGGCAAATCGTTAATGTAAATCAGGAAGAGTAGTGGGCCAAGAACGGATCCTTGGGGGACGCCAGAGGTTACGGGTGAGAGGGGGGAGTTGGATTCATTCGCAGTTACAAATTGGGAGCGGTCTATTAGAAAGCATTCAATCCATTTTAATATGTTAGCATCAAGATTAAGTTTGCTTAGTTTTAGCAGAAGCAGTTTATGGCATACAGTGTCAAAAGCTTTAGCAAAGTCGAGAAAAATACAGTCAACAAGGGAAGAAGCGTCAATGGCAAGAAAAAGGTCATTAGTAAAGCAGAGAAGTTGGGTCTCACACGAGTACGGTTTCCGGAATCCATGCCGGTGATCACTAAGGAACGAGTTGTTTTCTAAAAAAGTGATTATGTGGGAGTAGATGACGTGTTCCATGAGCTTACACGGTATACTTGTTAACGATATGGGCCTGTAATTGCGGGGGTTATGAACGTCACCTGATTTGTGAAGAGGAACCACCTTTCCCGCTTTCCAGTCGCCCGGGAGGCAATGACATTCCAAAGACTGTGTGAAAAGCTTACATAAAATGACAGATGAGTAAACAGAGGTATTATGCAAAAACTTTGCACAGATACCGTCTTCACCTGGAGCACTGGCTAATTTCATGTTTTCTATCAATTTTTGTATGCCAACACAGTTAAATAAAAGGGGTTCCATGGGAACAAAGTTGTGGGTGGGGGTATCGGGAAAGGAAAGTGCTGTAGGTTTAACAAAGCACGATGAAAACACAGAGCTTAAAATGACACAACACTCTTCTTTTGGTACACGGCTGTTATCATCATGGATTAATTCTATCGCCTTTTTTTCATTTCCCCTAATCATCTGCCAAAATTTCTGTGGGTTAGTTGCAAGCAGGGAGGGAAGCGTTTGTTGATAATAATTTTCTTTTGCAACGGATAATGCGCGAGTGTACTCGTCAGCTGCGTGATGATAAGCGGACCACCTTTCCGCGTTGTTAGTTAGCTTTGCCCTTCGAAAAATTCGTTTCTTTTTATTCAATAGTCGTTTTAGTGTAAGCGTGAACCAAGGGGACTTTGCGTTTTGCCTAATTCTGCGGAGTGGAATAAGACGATTGGTAAGTTCTGCTACATTCTGCTTAAACAAATTCCAGTTTTGTTGCATGGACCTTTCCAGAAATTGCGATAGGTAATCGTTTAGGAAAAGCTGAAGCTCATTATTAATTGAAACATAGTCGGCTCTTTTGTAGTCCCTTAAAACTTTTCAGCTATCATTTCTTTTAGTTTTTACCTTGACGGCGGTGCGAAAATTTGGTATGAGAACAGAGAAGGCAGTCTGTTAACTTGGGGCGACTTCCGACAACAGCTTGTCGATACGTTCACCAATGTCGATCGACGCGACCGTGTGCAGCAGCTGTTGGAGCTACGGGTTCAAAAACCCAATGAAAGCGTTACTATGTTTGCTGAAGATATGACTCGTCTTTTTCGTCGAGCTGACCCGAACATGAGTGAAGATAGGAAGTTGAGCTACCTCATGCGCGGCGTTGAGGAGCAACTTTTCGCCGGACTACTGCGCCACCCTCCAAGTACCGTAGTTGACTTCATCAAGGAGGCTACGGCTATCGAGCGGGCCCTCCATCAACGATGCAGGTAGTATCATCGAATGTCTAGCAGCGCCCCAATCAATGCGGCCGCCATACCTGAGGATAAAAGCTCCCTGCGAGACCTCATTAGGGAGATAGTTCGCGAAGAACTGCAAAAGTTGCGGAATCCAGTTGCTCCAACCCCCGTTGCGTCCGTCGCTGAACTGGTACGCGACGAAATCTGCCACGCATTTTACCGCTGGTCCTGGTGACGAGCACCGTCCCATGAGCTATGCCGATGCTCTGCGATGTTCACCATCTGGTACATCGCCGCCATATCACCCACTGCCGACGGCCCCTTGGTCACCGCCGCAAGAGCAGACCCTGAGCCGACCACCAAGCCAACCGACGTACCACCAGGCGTCCACAGCAGCACCATGGACATCGTCGCAAGAAGGAAGGTTCCAACGTCCACCGCTCCGAAGAACAGACGCATGGCGCACAATCGATCGACGTCCACTGTGCTTTAACTGCAGAGGTGCAGGTCATATTGCCCGTCATTGCTGGCACCGCAGTGATTCGTTCCGCCCTCTTCGAACATGGTCTGACGATCGACGTGCGAACGAAGAATACATACCACGCCGGGAGGACGCCTCTTTCCATGGAGCCCGTTCTCACTTTTACGAATACCGTACTTCTGACGAGGAGGCAATACCTACCCGCCAGCCAGGTTTGGGACGTCAATCCCGCTCTCCTTCTCCCGCTCATTCACCTTCGTCACACCGACGTACCTCCGCGGACCTTAACGCAAGAAGGTCACCCAGCCCGCGCCGGGGAAACTGAGGGCGGCGACCTCCGGGGGTAAGGTTGCAGGCCATGAAGATGATGACGAAAAGCCCCCATTACACGACGCTGTAAATCCGACAAGACGTGAGAGCGACGACATTGTGACTGCCGACCTGAGTGTTTTTCTTGACGGCCAGAAAGTAACAGCCTTAGTCGACACTGGTGCCGACTTTTCTATTATCAGTCAGGACCTCGCCATCCGCCTCAAGAAAGTGAAGACGCCGTGGACAGGCCCTCAAATAAGGACGACAGGTGGTCAGTTATTGATGCCCTCTGGAAGATGCACAGCGAGAATCGACATAGGAGGTTCTTCTTTCGTTGCGTCGTTCGTCGTTCTCGCCGCATGCTGCAAGGATTTAATTATTGGTATGGACTTCTTACGAGAGTATGGCGCCGTCATCAATATCCCAGACAGTTTGTTCACATTCCGCAACAGTTCGGGCGCACCTGATTGTACACAGGCGCGACCAAACCAATTGCGTTTAACTGATGACGATGTGGTTCTCCCTCCTCGGTCATGCACGCTTGTTTCTGTGGCAGCCGTTGTCCAGTTTGACGGCGAAGGAGTAGCAGACCGAATAACCTCGCTCCTCCTCACACACGGCATTTCCGTCGCAAGAGGTATCGTCAGTGTCGCCGCAGGACGCACGGACTTGCTTCTGACAAATTTTAGTGATGAGCGCCGGCACCTTCCAAAAGGCATGGCCGTCGCTTACTTAGACAATATCACAGACGCAGAAGGCTGCTTGGCAGTAGTCGACGAGGCGCCAAAACTTGATTCAACACCAGTTCTTGATTTTAGCACTACTTTGCTTAAGAACGAGCGAAAGAGGCTTCTTGAGCTACTGGCCGAATTCAAAGACTGCTTTTCGACAACATCAAGAGTTGGCCGCACGTCTCTAACCAACCATCGGATAATTACCGAGGACATGGCGAGACCAATTCACCAAAACCCCTATCGCGTGGCTGCAAAGGAACGCGAAGTGATACAAGAGCAAGTCGACAAAATGCTAGAAGATGACGTCATTCAGCCCTCAAAAAGCGCCTGGGCATCACCTGTAGTCCTCGTTAAAAAAAAAGACGGCAGCCTGCGCTTCTGTGTAGATTTCCGAAAACTCAATCAGGTGACAAAGAGAGATGTGTATCCACTTCCTCGTATAGATGACTCTCTCGACAGACTTCGACATGCTCGTTACTTTTCATCGATGGACTTAAGGAGTGGGTATTGGAAAATCGAGGTAGACCCAAGAGACCGCGAGAAGACTGCTTTTGTGACACCAGATGGCTTATGTGAATTTAAAGTCTTGCCCTTTGGTTTATGTTCAGCGCCTGCTACCTTTCAAAGACTTATGGATACCGCACTTTCTGCGTTGAAGGGGAAAACATGCTTGGTCTACCTTGATAATGTCGTAGTTTTCGCCGCAACATTTGACCAGCACCTTAAAAGACTTGAGGCAGTTTTACAAGCCATACGGTCTGCGGGCTTGACGTTGAAGCCTGAAAAGTGCCACTTTTGCTATGAAGAGCTGCAATTTCTTGGCCACGTTGTCAGTCACGCAGGCGTTCGTCCTGATCCTGAAAAGATCGCAGCTGTTGCACAATTCCCGGTGCCGACTGATAAGAAGGCTGTCCGACGATTCCTCGGACTATGTGCGTATTATAGGCGATTCATCGCAGACTTCGCACGCATCCCATCACCGTTAACCCGCCTCACGAGAGAAGACGTTCCTTTCCAATGGTGCAACGAAGAGGAAGCTGCTTTTAAGAACCTCCGCCAGCGACTACAGACGCCTCCAGTGCTTGCCCACTTTGATGAGAAAGCCCCAACGATGCTACACACTGATGCCAGCAATATTGGTTTGGGAGCTGTGCTTGTGCAGCTGCAAGAGGGCACAGAAAGAGTAATCGCCTATGCAAGCCGAACACTAACACGCGCCGAGACTAATTACTCCACGACTGAGAAGGAATGCCTCACCGTGGTATGGGCGGTCACAAAATTTCGCCCGTATTTATACGGCCGCCCTTTCAAAGTCATCAGCGACCACCATTCACTGTGTTGGTTGACAAATCTTAAAGATCCTACCGGGAGATTAGCGCGTTGGAGTCTCAGGCTGCAGGAGTACGACATGACTGTCGTACACAAGTCAGGGAACCGCCACATGGACGCCGACTCTCTATCCCGCTCACCCATTGAATCTGCAACTCTATCCAATGAGGAGGAAACAGCATTTCTCGGTGTGCTTGACTCAACCGCTATTGCACAGCAACAAAGTGGCGACCCTGAGTTACTTGCCCTAATTAATTACCTGGAGGGAAGATCTCAGAAGGCACCAACTGTTTTCGTAAGAGTACTGTCATCATTTTGCTTACGGGGTGGAGTACTATACAAAAGAAACTTCTCTTCGACAGGATCTGCGTATTTGCTCGTCATCCCAGCAGCCCTTCGCTTCGAAGTACTCGAGGCATGCCACAATGAGGTGACTTCAGGCCACTTAGGTTACAAAAGAACGTTGGTCAGAGTACGGCAGCGCTACTTCTGGCCAAGACTGACCATAGCCGTAAAACACCATGTTCGTACTTGCCTCGACTGCCAGCGACGGAAGTCACCGCCGACTAAACCAGCTGGCCTCCTGCACCCCGTGCAGGTCCCAAGAACGCCATTCGACCAGATTGGCATGGATATTTTGGGCCCACTTCCTACTTCTACTGCTGGGAACCGCTGGGTTATTTTCGCGACTGATTACCTTACCCGTTATGCGGAAACAAAGGCTATCCAGAGAGGTACAGCAGCGGAGGTGGCACAATTTTTCATCGAGAACGTTGCCCTGCGGCATGGTGCACCAAGCGTCGTAATCACAGACAGAGGAACCGCATTTACGGCAGCTCTTTTGGAACAAGTACTCATGCTGAGTGGAACAACCCATCGTAAGACAACCGCCTACCACCCGCAAACGAACGGGCTTACAGAGCGTCTGAACAAAACAATTGAAGACATGCTTTCAATGTACGTAGACATCAAGCACAAAAATTGGGACGAAATCTTGCCATATACCACGTTTGCATACAACACTGCCAAGCAAGAAACAACCCGGATGACCCCGTTGAGCCTAATTCATGGAAGGGAAGTACGAACCATGTTAGATGCGATGCTAGCGCACGAATGCGACGACATCGAACCGGACGCCGAGATGTTTACAGAACGAGCGGAAGAAGCAAGGCAAATAGCACGCCTGCGAATCCAGCAACATCAAGAGTACGACGCGAGCCGCTACAATTCTCGCCGCAGAACAGTCGTTTACCAGACCGGCGAGAGAGTATGGGTTTGGACGCCCATATGGAAACGAGGACTCTCTCAAAATGTCCTAAGGAGATACTTTGGGCCATATCTAGTACTGCGACGACTGAGTGATGTTACTTACGAGGTCGTCCCCGACAGTTCATATAGTACGAGGCTTCGCCAGCACCGTCCTGAACTAGTTCACGTTGTGCGCAAGAAGCCTTATGAAAGGTAGTGACAGCGCTAGACACTTCTTAAAGAACAGACAAAAAAAACTGCACTACTGGTTTAGCATCGGGGCGATGCTCATTAAGAGGGGGGCAAATGATGCGTGTGTACTGGTGGAACAAAACGACGATAAGGGGGCTAGTTTGGCCGATTTTTTCGAAACAACATATCAAAGTCAGAACGAAGGGCACTCAATGAACTAAGAAAAAACACTGGAATTACTATCGAACCGGCTGATAAAGGGGGCTGCATAGTAATTCTAAACACGTCGGACTACTTAAAAGAAGGGGAACGACAGCTATCAGACACAAAATTCTACAAAGAACTTCCAACGGACCCGACTCCCGAATTTGAAAGGGAGATAAAAGTAACTCTAAACAATCTCCGCCGGGACGAGAAAATTACCGGCAAAATGTTAAAAGCAATGTTACCGACCCATTCTGTTCCCGGTCGATTCTATTTGCTCCCCAAAATACACAAGGCAGGTAATCCGGGACGTCCGATAGTATCCAGTAACAGCACATCAACAGAAAATATATCAGAATTCATCAATTCCTTAATAAAAAACATCCCCCCAAATTTTCCCTATTACCTAAAGGACACAAACCACTTCATCTGCGAAACTTCAAGTCTCGACATCCCAGGCGGCAGTTTTCTGGTGACCATGGACGTCTGCTCACTGTACACCATCATACCCCACCATGACGGAATAGCGGCTATGGTTTCTGAATATGTAAAATCTGACTCATCAACGAGTGTAAGTGGCGAGGTACTGTTTACACTTCTTGAACTTGTACTAAATTATAACCATTTTGAGTTCAACGGCAAGCATTTCCTTCAGGTCAGTGGCACTGCAATGAGCACGAAAATGGCCCCAAACTTCGCGAGCACCTTTATGGCTTCACTTGAAATCCCATTCATTGAGGGACGCACCTTGAAACCTTTCTACTACAGAAGATACTTAGACGATATTTTTATGATATGGAACCATGATAAGGGAAGTCTTTTCCGCTTCATAGAGGATTTTAACAAATGCCACCCGTCAATAAAATTCACGCACAAAATTTCCAAAACTAGCATTAACTTTTTGGACGTCACTGTCACGGTCGAAAATGACCGCTTGTCAACAACCCTTTACAAAAAGCCTACAGACCGTCAAATGTACCTACATTTCAACAGCAGCCACCCAAAGCATTGCAAAACGGGTATTCCATATTCTCAGGCCTACCGGTACCGAAGAATATGCACTGATATGCGGGAATTTGACAGACACGCGGAACACCTGAAGCATTCCTTATTGAAACAAAATTATCCGGAAGACATTATTGACGATGCCATACTACGTGCTCGCAACGTGAACAGGAATGATATAATTAAGGGACCAAACAGAGTATCTAAAACGACTTCCCAAACGAACCTTGTACTAACTTACTCCTCATCAGCGCCACGAATCAACAACATATATACTTTCCCGCCATTTCAACATAATCAGGCAAAGCAAACGACTAACTTCTATTTTCGCGAAGCCACCTCACGTGGTGTACCGCCGGGATAAAAATCTGGAGGACATTCTTGTCAGAGCAAAAACAAACACCCCCAAATTTCAATCAGGGTGCCATCTCTGCGGAAAAGCTCGATGCAAGGTATGCCCACAGATGGTCACAACACGTGAATCCAAAGCAAACTTCTCGGATTTCAAATTCTGCATAACTGAAAGCCTTAATTGCGACTCCAGTAACGTAATATACATGCTACATTGCAACATCTGTGGACAAGAATATATTGGCCAAACAGATACGCCATTTCGGCTGCGGTTCAATAATCACCGGTACCACGCCACTTCACTACCGTAGCTACCTTTATCTAGACATCTGCGCCTACGAAACCGCAGTTTTGAAAATATCAGCGTAACTCTTTTGCAGTCCGGTTTCTCAAACAGACGCGAGCGCGAACAGCGTGAGGCATATTTTATTTTCAAATTTCGTACAGTAGTAGCCGGCATCAACGAGGACCCCGGAAAACTCAACTGCCTCCGAGAAGTAAGCCAGGAGAAAATTGGTGACAAAGATTGATAGCTGGAGACCATGCTTTTTTCTGACTGACTCGTACGTGTACACTGTCCTTTCTTTTTCTTTTTTTTCTTTTTTTTCACATGCACATACAAAGTGCTTACCTTCGCCTACCACTTGATGACCACTGAAGGGAAACGGACGAAGAATAAAGGTAAATAGCCGACCGACCCATTAACGGGAATTCCTTCCTTTACGCACGCCGCCCGCCGACCGACCCATTACGGGGAAACCCCTTTCTTTATGCACGCCGTCACGGACCCTCCCGGCACAGCGGCGACAATCTTGGGTGGCCCGACACACGTCAAGAACTGAACAGCACGTGATATGAACCGTATGTGGATGTAGACGGACATTTGGCTTCGTTCTCAGTGTTGACAGTGGTTCTTTCTCTTTTTTACTTTCTTTCTTTTCTTTCTTTTTCTTTTTCGTCTTTTTTCTCCCCCTTTTTTGTTTTTTTCCTTTTTCTAGTTCCTTCTCACTCTCGCAAACATTTTTCAAGGCGAGAGGGACGCGGCAGCAACGAAGTTTGGAAGCTCATGTCAGTATAATTCATCCCCTGATGAAGGGAGGACCCCTCCCGAAACTGTTGGGAAATAAATATATCCTTGTTGACAACGCTCCCGTTGTGCCATATCTCATACCTTCACGAAGACTAACTGGCCCATTGAATTATTACTCCCACTATATATATATATATATATATATATATATATATATATATATATATATATATATAATAAAGAACTGGGACAGTCAGAACTGTTATTTTGAGATCAGGTAGGAGCGTAGGCCTAGCCAGCGAAAAGTGAGACAACGTCCGGCCCGAGCGTCTGATGCTTAGCACTGACGATGTGTTTGCGGAGCTATGCATGACCCACTACTTCTTCATTACATATTTCCCCCTCGCTGAAGACGGAGCCAAGTAGGTATTCTAAGGCGTCGTGAGGACAAGTCATTCATGATACGGTTTGAGACGATCCACGTGTACGATTTCGCGGCCTCGGCGACGTAGGTCCGGAGTGAGCTTGAGAGGTTCGATTAGGTAGTTGACAGCGCAAGTTTGCTCTATGACTAAAGCCCATGGTACCTGCTGACGAACTTTGTAGAGATACCAGGAGCAGCAGTGGGAGGCACCCACAGCCAACCAAGAGAGTTGGGCGAAAACTGGTAGTGGGACCGTCCATCATCGTGACGAAATTTCTGTAGCCCTTGTTCTTGTGTTGTAAGGGGTCGAGCCAATTGCTGACATTCTTCCGCATACCGAGTGGCTTCGGAAACTGATGTGCCTTCGGATGACCGGGTCGGTAGGGGAGAATGCTGTCGACTGGAGATGATGGCTCTCGACCATAGAGTAAAAAGAAGGGAGAAAAGCCTGTCGTCGCTTGAGGTGCCATGTTGTAAGCGTACGTTACGTAGGGAAGGATACGATCCCAGTTGGTGTAGTCGGATGCGACATACATAGAAAGCATGTCGCCAAGAGTGCGGTTAAAACGTTCGGTCAAGCCCTTTGTTTGTGGGCGATATGAGGTAGTACAGCGGTGAATTACATGGCATTCCGCAGGAAGTTTTTGAATAACATCCGCGAGAAAGACGTGGCCTCGGTCGCTCAAAAGTTCACGTGGAGTGCCGTGACGCAGAACAAAACGTTGCAGCAGGAAAGACGCAACGTCACGTGCCGTCGCGGCTGATAGAGAGGCCGTTTCTGCATATCTCGTGAGAATGTCGATCGCAACAATAATCCAGTGATTCTCAGCTGATGTATATTGCAGAGGACCATAAAGGTCTATTCCAACCCGGTCGAATGGTCGCACTGGGCACGGTAACGGCTGCATTGGTGCAGTAGGACGGCTAGGATCGTGCTTGCGGCGTTGGCACCCTTTGCAAGATCGAATGTACTTTTGAACTAATGTGTACATGCCACGCCAATAAAACCGAAAACGTAGCCTGGCGTAGGTTTTAAACAAACCGGCGTGTGCACACTGCGGATCGGCATGGAAAGCAGCATATATGCTGGCACGGAGATGCCTAGGTATGACGAGTATCCATTTGCGGCCGTCAGGGTGGTAGTTGCGGCGATAAAGTATTCCATCATGGATAACGAAGCGAGAGGCTTGTCGGTGTAGCGCTCGAGATGGTGGGTGGGCGAGTGTTTCAGATAGGTAATCCATCAGAGACGCAATCTACGAATCTTTGCGCTGCTCCGCAGCCATGTCGATAAGTCCTTATAGTGGAAGTAAGTTGTCTTGGATGAAGACACTCGCAATATCAGTAGAAACAGGCGAACACGACAGAGCATCGGCATCAGCGTGCTTTTGGCCTGAGCGATAAATGACACGGATGTCGAACTCTTGGAGCCGTAAAGCCCATCGTGCCAAGCGTCCGGAGGGATCTTTGAGGAAGGATAACCAGCAGAGTGCGTGGTGATTGGTAACAACATCGAAAGGGTGGCCGTACAGATAAGGCCAAAATTTCGTAATGGCCCAGATGATGGCTAGGCATTCTTTCTCAGTTAACGAATAATTTGCTGCTGTTCTTGTAAGAGTGCGGCTCGCGTACGCAACAACATATTCTTGGTAACCAGGCTTTCGTTGGGTGACTACAGCGCCAAGACCTACACCGCTAGCATCTATGTGGATTTCTGTGTGAGTGCTTGAATCGAAATGTCACAGTATGGGTGGTGTTGCAGTTCACGGAGCTTTGCAAAGGCACTGTCGCACCCTGGAGACCACGCAGATGGATTGCGGTCTCCCTGAAGTAGGTCTGTCAGAGGTGCCATGATACAGACAAAATCTCAGACGAAGTGGCGGAAGTATGAGCAATGCCCCAATGAAACTACGCAGCTCCTTGAGAGACGCGGGCCTTGGGAACTCGCTAACAGCACGTAACAGCATGGTCAGGGTGAACGCCATCCTACGACACGACGTGTCCGAGAATGGTCAGCTTGCGTGCTCTAAAGTGACACTTCTTCAAGTTTAGTTGGAGGCCAGGTGCAGAAAGGCAGCGTAGAATCTGTTCCAAGCGACGAAGGTGCGTGGGAAAATCGGGCGAGAATACCACCACATCATCTAAGTAGCACAAACACGTGTTCCATTTAAGGCCTCATAGTATAGTGTCATCATGCGCTCGAATGTTGCCGGCGCATTGCGTAGGCCGAACGGCATCACGTTAAATTCGTATATGCCGTCTGGTGTAACAAAGGTAGTTTTTGGCCTATCATCCGGATTCATGGGCACTTGCCAATACCCAGAGCGTAGATCAAGGGAGGAAAAGAACTCTGCGCCTTGTAAAGAGTCGAGGGCGTCATCGATCCGAGGCAAAGGATAAACATCCTTTCGTGTTATTTTGTTTAGACGACGATAATCTACGCAATTGACGTATGCATGTGGGAGGTAGTGGCCAGATACTGCACCAGGCTGGCCAATCCTTCTCTGGTGAGGGAGTGCGTTACCGGCGGTGGTTACCAGTGAGGCCGCACCCCAGGCCTCTTTAATGCAGTTCCATCACCGCGCGGTTTTTTTTAATCCGGTTGGGAACTGCGCGGCACCGGGATTTGAACCACGGACCTTTTGCATGCGAGGCGGATGCTCTAACCACTACGCCATCGCCGCGTTTTAAACACCCTGGAAGAAATCTACAGGGGATCAACTGCTACCATAGTGCTTCATAAAGAGAGCAATAGAATACCAATCGAGAAGGGTATAAGGCAGGGGGACACAATCTCCCCAATGCTATTCACCGCATGCTTACAGGAGGTTTTCAGAAGCCTAGAATGGGAACAGTTAGGGATAAGAGTTAATGGAGAGTACCTTATTAACCTGCGCTTCGCCAATGACATTGCATTGCTCAGTAACTCAGGGGACGAATCGCAACTCATGATTACGGAGTTAGACAAGGAGAGCAGAAAGGTGGGTCGTAAAATTAATCTGCAGAAAACGAAAGTAATGTACAACAACCTCGGAAGAGAGCAGCCCTTCGAGATAGGTAATAGTGCCGTTCAAGTTGTAAAAGACTATGTCTGCTTAGGGTAGGTAATAACCGCGGAGCCGAACCACGAGATTGAAGTAACTAGAAAAATAAGTATGGGGTGGAGCATGCTTGGCAAGCACTCTCAAATTATGACAGGTAGATTGCCACTATACCTTAAGAGGAAGGTATATAACAGCTGTATCTTGCCGGTACTTAGCTACGGAGCAGAAATCTGGAGACTTACAAAGAGGGTTCAGCGTAAATTGAGGACGACGTAGCGAGCAATGGAAAGAAAAATGGTAGGTGTAACCTTAAGAGACAAGAAGAAAGCAGAGTGGATTAGGAAACAAACGGGGGTTAAGGATATTATAGTTGAAATCAAGAAGAGAAAATGGACAGGGGCCTGGCATGTAGCGCGTAGACAGGATAACCGCTGGTCATTAAGGGTAACTAACTGGATTCCCAGAGAAGACAAGCGAGTTAGGGGGAGCCAGAAGGTTAGGTGGACAGATGAGATTAAGAAGTTTGCGGGTATCATCATCATCATCATCATCATCATCATCATCATTAATTTTACCCTTAAGGGCCTCTCTCGGGGCATTACATAAGGGGGGGGGAACAATCCAAGTACAAATTTCAATGAAAATGCAGTTCATGGTTACACTTTTTGAATTACTAAAACACACAGGTAGCAACAAAAAACAAAAAGAAAACAGAGCATGTCAAACGAAATATTCAACAGTCAATTCGCGGTCCAAAATATACAGGCGGCAGAGAACGAACAACAAAGAAAGACAAACAGCGATTAAGAGTCAAGGGTAGCTAGTAATAAATCTCTAAATTTAAAAGCAACTTTTTCGCTGACAATAGCATCCGTCAAACCGTTCCACTCATCGATAGCCGTAGGAAGAAATGATTTATTAAAAGCGTTAGTAGAACCAAACAGACGTTGGATACTCGGGGAATTAAATAGGCGACGAGATGTTCGGACAGGCGGAAGTAAAAGTGAGCCATGTAGGTGAGGAAAGCTGTAGTAAAGTTTGTGAAAGAGACAATATAAATTGGCAGCAGCAAGCACAGGACCAGGTTAACTGGAGGAACCTGGCAGAGGCCTTTCTTTGTCCTGCAGTACACGTAGTCAGGCTGATGATGATGATGATGATGATGATGATGATGATGATGAATACGCAAAAGCGTATCGTGCCATTCTTATTTTTAACTAAAACAACCGGTGACACCCAAGGAGTGCTTGACAGTTGAACGACGCCGCGCTTTAGCATGACACCCACCTGTTCATCGATGACACGGCGTTTAGTCAGCGAAACACGGCACGGTTGCTGCCGTAGTGGTGGGTGTTTACCTGTGTCGATCTGGTGGCATTCAGTAGATGTTCGACCTAAGATAGCGCTGTGACTGTCAAAAGATGGCCGAAACTTGTCAAGGAGGCTCAAAAGCTCACACCTCTGTTTTGGGTTTCAGCATTCGTCGATTACACGGTTGGAAATGTCGGCAGTGGAAGGGCCATTCATGGAACTACAGGAGAGGGCGCTGAATTCCGATGATTCATCAGGAACGTCAAATGTAGCGATGGTTTCGAATGATTCGATTGAGCCGATACATTCGAACCGAAGCAGCGTAATCGGGAATGGGAACGGATTCCCCACAGGCACGTCGGTCGCACCACCTTGAAGAGTAACGAGAGCGATTGGGAGCAGTGATAGGTGGCGATGAACGAAAGCAGCGGAAGGCGTGAAGACTGCGGTAGTGTCGACGATGGCGGAACACGACACAGGTGCGAAGACAGTAGCGCGCGGAGGGATCTGAGTGTCGTCACTAATGATCAACTTCGCGTAGCAAGGGTGATCGTCCGCAGGTCTCTAAGAGCATCACCAAGAGGACAAAAGACGACTTCGGCCCGGGCGCAATCAATGATGGCTTGGTGATGGGAGAGAAAATTCCAGCCTAAAATGATGTCATGAGAACAGTGCGGAAGTACTATGAACTGCACTGTGTAGGGCACTCCTTGAATTACAAGTCTGGCGGCACACGCCGCAACAGACTGCACAGACGGTTCAGTGGCAGTATGAAGAAACGAACCCAAGTAAGGCGTTGTCACTTTTCGAATTGCACGGCAAACTTTTTCGGTAATGACAGAAATGGCGACACCAGTATCAATAAGGGCAAGTACAGGTACACCTTCAAGAACGGCATTAATGACATTCGGCGTGAACAAAGAGGGCTTGTGCTTTGCGACGAGGACGTAGTTCTTGCCCCGGGAACTGCGTCATTTAGTTTTCCGCGTCGATTGTACGGGGGCGTCGGCGTATCGGGGAGGGCGAGTGACGACGTGGAAGAGGAGACCGGAGATCAGAAGGTAGTTGGTGGCTTGGTCGAGGAGGGTGCAATTCGAGGTCTGGAGTGTAGGGAAACGTGTGGTCGTACTCATATGAACCCGGGTTTTCACAGACGTGCGACGCGTCCGGGTAGAGCACACGAAAAGTAGAACGGTTGGTGTTCGGCAGTGCGCCATGGATTAGGGACTAGGTGGACTGGAGGTCGTGTTGGCTGGGCGGCAAAAACAGGAGCAGGCAGTAGAGGCGGCGCTCGGAACGTCTGTGGTCGTGCTGCTGTTTCGGCATACGTCAATGGTGCATTGACTGGTGGCACCAGCTACGGAGGAAGCACCCCAGACACTTGGTCTTTTATAATAGTCAGTAGTGTAGGGCTAAGCGGCGCACTGCGCTCCGGTAGGCCGGAGATGAGCGACAGTTAGCGGGCAACTTCTTTGTGCGCAAAATCTTTTATCTGCGTGAGGAGGGCGGGATCTTGCGAGAGAGTTAAGCTGGACATCGATTCCTGATGTGGGACAGCACGGCGGGTGACGAGACGTTGCCGGCGGAGCTCATCATAGCTTTGGAAGAGCTCGGTAACTTGAGCGACAGTAGCCGGGCTTTTTGAAATGAGCATCTGGAATGCGTCCTTGTCGATACCCTTAAAAATATGCTTGATACGGTCCACCTCTTTCATTTTCGCATCGACGCGTTTGCACAAGTCAATGACGTGCTCTATGTAACTGGTGGAATTCTCACCAGGCAGTTGAGATCTTGACTGAAGGCGCTGCTCCGCACGAAGTTTGCGGACAGCAGGACGACCGAAGACTTCGCTGAACTTTGACCTGAATGCTGCCAAGATTGGAACGTCGGTTTCATGGTTCCGAAGCCACAAGTGGGCAATGCCACAGAGATAAATACCGACGGTGGCCAGTCTCGTGCCTTCGTCCCATTTGTTCAAGACACTCACGAGTTCGTAGGTAGCCAGCCAGTCGTCGACGTCGTGATCATCAGTGCCGCTGAATATGGGAGGGTCCCGCTGACGGACCACGCCGGAGCACACAATGGCCTCGGGAGCCATAGGCGGAGGGCTTGTGGCAGATGCAGTGGTCATAGCGGCAGGTCGAGTCTGGCTTCGCAACTCCAGGATCGCGAGGAGGCCCAGCAATCTCCACCAAATATAATAAAAAACTGAAACAGTCAGAACTGTTATTTGAGACCAGGTAGGAGCGTAGGCCTAGCAAGCGAAAAGTGACAACGTCCGGCCCGAGCGTCTCGTGCTTAGCACTGACGATGTGTTTGCGGAGCTACGCATGACCCACCACGTCTGCATTACAATATATATATATATATATATATATATATATATATATATATATATATATATATATATATATATATATATATATATATATATATATATATATATATATATATATATATATATGATGACACTGATGATGATATCTACAGATCAGGAAATTATACAAATGATGATGACACGTCCAATTGATAAAGAAGAGTCGGTGACTGCGCTCACACTAAGTGGTGAGATATGGTAATTAACGGAAGACGTTTGTTCAATCACCGTATAAGGCCCTATGAAACGACTGAGGAATTTTTCCCATAAGCCGGGCACACGCACGGGAGTCCACAGAAGAACTTCGTCTCCTGGGGAAAAGGTGACAGCACGGTGAGTTGAGTCGTAGCGAGACTTGCGAGCTTCCTGAGAGATGCCAGTGTTGATTCGGGCCAGATGACGGCAGTGCTTGAGGCGAGACAAAAATTGTGCGGATAAAGGGCCTGCTGAGGTAGCAGAAGCCGAAAGGAAGGAGACGTCCAGAGTTACACTTGGAGAGCGGCCATGGACCAGAAAATAGGGAGAAAAGCCGGTGGTGCGTTGCGTAGCTGTATTGTAGGTGAACGTTACGAATAGCAAATGGCGTCCCAGTTCGTGTGGTCAGGATTAACGTACATGGCAATCATGTCCGAGAGGGTACGATGAAAGCGTTCCGTCTAGCCATTTGTTTGAGGATGATAAGTAGAAGTTGTTTTGTGGATGGTGTTGGGGGCACGTAGAACCTCAGCAACAATAGAAGAAAGAAAGACTTTGCCGCGGTCGCTGAGCAGAACACGTGGAGCTCCATGGCGTAAAAATATGTTACGCAGAAAAAAATCAGCTACTTCAGTGGCTGTAGCAACGTGCAGTGAGGCGGTTTCCACGTAACAAGTGAGGTGGTCAACAGCCGTTACAATCGAACAATTTCCATTGGAGGTCACGGGAAGGGGGCGTACAAGTCTATCCCGACGACTTCGAATGGCAAAGCGGGACAAGGAAGAGGTTGGAGAAAGCCAGAGGGAGCAGTAGTGGGTCATTTCCGCCGTTGACATAAGGCACACGAAGAAACATATTTGGCGGTCGCGGATGAGAGGCCAGGCCAGGTGAACCGACTGCGTATTTTGTCGTACGTTTTGTGATAGCCGAGATGCCCAGCAGCAGGATCATCATGGAATGTCTCAAGAACCTGACGTTGTAGACAACGTGGTATAACGGGGACCCATTTGTTTCCTTCAACGTGGTAAATATAGCGATGTAAAACACCATCGTGAAGCTTGAATTGCTTCAGTTGTCGGCGAAGTCGGGCGTTCGGAGGAGTGGATGTACCTTCTAAGCGTGCTATTATGGAGCGGCAGTAAGGGTCAACGCGTTGATGCGACACAAGGGTAGAAGGGTGGCCGGAGCTTAGCCAACTGAGACCTGCGATGGGTAATGCTGCGGTGGAAATTGGTGACGGTGGGCTATTACGGTTGGGTAGAGGGCTGCGAGAGAGCATCAGCATCTTGGTGCTTCTTACCAGACCTGTAGACGACATCAAAGTTGTGCTCTTGTACACGAAGCACCCAGCAGCCAAGACGACCCGATAAGTTCTTTAGCGACGAAAGCCAGCACAATGCGTTGTGGTCGGTGACAAATGTGAAGCGGCGGCCGTGGAGGTATGGACGAAATTTTTGTACCGCCCATACAACAGCAAGGCACTCTTGTTCGGTTATTGTGTAATTTTTCTCGGCAGCTGTCAAAGCACGACTGGCGTAAGCGATGACACGTTCGCATGCGGTGTTGTCACGCTGCAGTAGAACGGCACCGAGACCATGGCCACTGGCGTCAGTGTGAAGAATTGTGGTTGCACCCGGATCGAAATGACATAGTACCGGGTCGGATGTCAGGGCTTGCTTCAACGCCAGGAAAGCCTTTTCACAGTTTTCGGACCAGACGAATGCCGTGTTACTTGCAAGCAGTTGATGGAGCGGAGAGGCAAGCCTTGCGAAATTGCGTATGAAGCGTCGAAAGTAGGATGCAAAGCCGAAAAAACTGCGCAGGTCTTTTTGACGCAACCGACGGAGAAACTCGAGGACGGCGGCAAGCTTTTCAAGATCCGGTCGAATACCGTCTTTGCTGACTAAGTGCCCTAGAACCTTGATCGTCTTGCTTGCGAAGGTGCATTTTTTCGTATTCAGCTGTAAACCAGCTTTTGCAAGGCAACCTAGGACTTATTCGAGACGTTGTAGACGTTGCGAAAAGGTAGACGAAAACACTATGATGTCGTCAAGGTAGCATAAGCAGGTTTTCCACTTCAGGCCACGCAGTACGCTGTCGATCATACGTTCGAAGGTAGCAGGCGCGTTACAAAGTCCGAAAGGCATTACGTTAAATTCATATAGCCCATCCGGGGTGGTAAAAGCCGTCTTAATTCTCTTTGTCAGATTCGGACACTGGTATTTGCCAGTAGCCCGATCGCAGGTCAAGGCTCGAAAAATACTCTGCGCCATGCAACGAATTTAGTGCGTCATCAATTCGAGGGAGAGGTAAACATTTTTGCGCGTTATTTTGTTCAGTGCCCGATAATCAACGCAAAAAACATACCGTTCCGTCTTTCTTTTGCACCAACACAACTGGCGAAGACCATGGACTCGAGGAAGGACGTATGATATTCCGTCGAAGCATGTCTGATACGTTTTCCTCGATTATCTTCCTTTCTGCGAGGGACACGTGGTATGGGCGCCGGTGAATTATTCGGGAGCCGTCAGTCTGAATTCGGTGAGTCGCAGAAGTTATCATACCAAGGACAGCGGAATGAACGTCAAACAAAGGGTGATGTCTGTTCAATAAATTCAGCAATTCTTGACTCTGGGCTGTTGTCAGATTAGGGATTATCGTCACCGATAGAGGAGTGGGAGAGTTGAGTGGCGGCGTGCTTGGCTCTGGTAGGTCTTCTTGACTTAAAAGGGCAACAATTGCAACGGGATGCGGGTCAATAGCGCATGTGACTGCTGATACACAGGGCAACAATAAGGGTTCGGGGTCTGATTTAACGAGTAATAAAAGCAGACCCTTCAGAAAAACGAACAAGGCCTGCAATGATCAGAATGTCTCGATGTACCGTGTCGCCATAAGGTAGTAGAAGCACGTCGCTATCCACAATGTTGCTGCAATCAACGCTAACTACTTCTTCTCGGGATGGCCAAAGAACATAATCTGAAGTGGTGACGAGACGAATGCGCTCTTTGGGTTCCGATACAGAAGAGTCGGTGGGATTGAGGTGGATGAGGCGCTGACGACAAGATATAGAAGCGTGTGCAGACGACAGAAAATCCCACACCAAAATGAGTTCGTGGGTGCACTCACGGAGAACTGCAACAGCAATATGATGACGAATATTGTCTATGAAAACACGAACTGTACACTGGGCGAGTGGGCGACAAATGGCGCTCATCGCAGCACGGAGAGACGGGCCCGAGTAAGGTGTTGTTACTTTGCAGAGACGGGAGCAAAGGTCAGAGCGAATAATGGCAACAGCAGCGCCAGTATCCACTAGAGCTTCGACGCGTATACCTTCGACTAACACTGTTAACAAGTTCGATGGTCTGTCTGGAGGAATTGCTGGCTGTCCGGTGAATGCAGTTTCCCCTCCTAAAACTGCATTGGGCAGTTTTCCGAGTGGGCATTCAGAACATTGGGGGCGGGTCGCAGAGGTGACAAGGAATGGCGATTGGGAGATGGTGAGTGGCGGCGAGACTCACGGGAGTTCACAGACAGACCACTACTGTAAGGTAGAGAGGGCGAACGCTGAAAAGAAGACCAATAAGGCGTGAGCTGGTAGTTCGTGAGTGGACTGAAGCGTCCGCGTTCCTCTGGAGCGTAGCCACGTTGTTCGTCCTGTTGACGCCTTCGGCGAAAGCGAGATATATGACCCCTATAGCCGCAATAACAACAGATTGGGCGTTGAGGACGTGGCATGGTGTAATAAGGCTGTGGGCGCATCGGTGGTGACACTGACGCCACAGGTTCATGGTCACCTGGTGTAGCCGCTGGGATAGTGGTGGGTGCTGAGAGCGCCACGACTTCTGCGTACGTTGGTACCTGACGAGGTTTGGATTCGGCAGTACAAGGTGAATTTGACGCAGATGCAATCTCTTGCCTAATGATGTCCCGCAAGTTGGTTGGAGCTGAGGCTAAAGTATACGATGAGGCGCAGGAAGAGCAGCGCCCATGAAGCTCCTCACGAACGATGTCGCGGACCAGGGCACGGATGTCGAGGGCCGCAGGAAGGCAAATGTCCGAGGCATCATGGCAAAGACGAAGAGACTGAAGTTCTTCTAGTCTCTGGCAAATGGTGATGACATCTTGAGCTGTGGTAGGGTTTTGCCACGCAAGGGCGTTGAATGCGATGGTATTTATGCCTTTGATAATATGGCGTATTTGTTCGCTTTGAGGCATAGCTGAATTTACACGCTTGCACAAGGCAAGAACATCCTCAATGTACGACGTGTATGATTCACCCGCCAGCTGAATGCATTCAGCAAGCTTCTTTGTTGCTGCTTCAGCGCGAGCGCTGGGGGAACCGAAAATCTGACGGAGCTGCCGTGTGAACGTATCCCAGTCGGGAAAATCTTGGAGGTGGTTCCAAAACCAGGTTTTGGCAACATCAGTTAGGTAGAAAGGGATTGTACGCAACTTGTGTAGAGTATCCGACCTGTTCAACTCGCTGAAGAGGTCGTAGGTGTGTAGCCATTCTTCAACGTCATCCCCTTCGAGACCCGAGAATACTGGCGGATCACGCTGGTGGCTGTGGACGGCCAAGGTCGACGGCGGAGGCTGCACTGGGCTGGTGGTGTTGGATGGACCAGGATTGTCTTGCACTGCCATGTCAGGTGGTAGTAGACGACGACCCGAGCGGAGCTCCAGTGGTAACGTATTATATATATATATATATATATATATATATATATATATATATATATATATATATATATATATATATATATATATATATATATATATATATATATATATATATATATATATATATATATATATATATATATATATATTGCACCTCTCACCAGGTAGCCTGAAAGTCAACTTCGTTTTATGATTAACGGCATAACTAACGAGAAAAAAAATATCAAACTTCACCAACACGGAGGCACCAATTTCATCACCTGTCATTTTAGAAAATTGCATATTCTATAAAAAGACAAATATTTTTGTTTCAAGGAAGATATTTTTTACCTGAAATGCATGTATATTGAAGAATGAATTCATACGGTTTCAAGTTTGTATACCTTAAGAAAATAGCTTTTAAAATGTCTAATTTTGCGAGAGTTTAAAATAAGTTACGTATTCCCCATTTTTTTCCCCCGAAAGTAATACAAGCAGCGTTTTCAAACTTGACACGTTTTAAGGATATATTGTGTTTATTAGGTACATAAATTATTGCTGCCGTAGAGCAAATGTAAATTTTTATGTATTGCCTCAAAGTTCTCATATTCGCAAAAGTGTACTCCACTGAAATTTGAATAATAAAAAAAACCATCTTCAATTTTTCTTAAAATCTCGTAAATAGACAACCGAAGGCCATCGTACAGTAATATAAAAAACATGTTGCATTATTTTGTTTTTAGCGACAATATTCGTGGTACAAATCAGAGCTTTTCGAGAATGCGCTGATAAGTTGAGAAATCTAGAAATCGGAACGGAAAAGCGGCAATAAGCTTCAAACGCGAGTAAACGTGGCCGCATTTGGTGAAGAAAGGCTGTTTTAGCAGGTAGGAGTAACTATTTTGAACACGGTATTCTACAGTATCTGAATTCACTCTTATACGTAGAGCACTGAGACTTCTAATATGTAGTGCCTCTCCATTACTGACACACAGATGGAGCTGCTGTGACGGCCATGTGTTCGCAACACGTTGGGTAAGAGAATTGAATGTTGAATGAGTTCATAAACGGTTCATAACAAATTTTTATCATTTGGGGCACGAACACTGTCGCATTAGACTGAAGAACACGCTTTAGGGCAAGTTGTCATCCGTCGTCTGCTTTACAAATGAATTGCTGTGCGCCGCATTTCGGAGGCAATGCTTTAGGTCATATGGTTTAAAGTAGGGACAAAGATTACGCCTCCCGTAATTTTATCCGTGTGCTCAGATTTGGGTGCACGTTAAAGAACCCCAGGTGGTCTAAATTTCCGGAGCCCTCCACTACGGCGTCTCTCATAATCATATGGTGGTTTTGGGACGTTAAACCCCACAAATCAATCAATCAATCCCGTAATTTTATCGCCAAAAACATTGTGAAATTCATTTTAACGTACTATACTTTAGTTTTGCGTTCGCACTGTGGATACTTACAATACTTACAAGTATCCACAGTGTGATATATATATATATATATATATATATATATATATATATATATATATATATATATATATATATATATATATATATATATATATATATATATGAAAACGGTAGAAAGGAAAAAAAATCCAGAAAAAGACTTTGGTGCGCAATAACGCACATGGGACCTCTGCGAGTTGAATGCGAGGCGCTAAGCACTGAGCCACCGAAGAGCACGTCTTTCAACACTCAAAAGGCAAGCTATTTATATCTAACTTTTTGCCGGTGCTGACGGGATTTGGGGGGGTTATTGTGTTTTTGGCATTACCAGCAAGATGGCGCCATGAGCGCGCGTCACCACATCACGTGGCGGCGCGCGCTCTAATCTTCCACGCGTACTTTGCCCTACTTAGAGCAAGTGGGCGACGCTCCCTCACGTGCCCTTACCTCGTGGGGAGGATCGTACGTCTTGGCTGGCCTCGGGCTTTACCTGGAACAATTCTGTTGTAGTTACCAGGCGCACGAAGGTCACTGCAATCATTGCAGTCTCCGTTTGTAAAAAGCCCTGGCTTTTCAGACACAGCAAAGTAACAACTGAGACTCTTATTCGCGTGCCTCTGTACCTGTGAGTACGTTTCGTGCGTCATTTGCGCGTGAGAAACACGGGGCACGTTTCGATCTGCTTTCGATTCTGCGCATGACTTTTGAATTTTTTGCTATCACATTCATTGTTTCACCTTTGTGGCAAAGCTGTGACTTTTGTTTATGGTATACCTATTATCTTAGCGCAACAGATGCTTACTGGTCACAGCCACTCACCACAGAATGGGAACATGGGAAACGTGGTGAAACATACGTCATTAGAATTTTTCTATCTGCAGTGCATATGAATTCATATACACAGGGGACAAAACATACTCCATACAGTGAGTGTGAGAGCGGTTCGTGTTTGAGATCAGCGGTTTACTGCATGTGGGATGTGGCTCAACATGGTCCATCAACTACAGCTGAAGGCAGCACAGACATGCAACTCACTCTTTTAGGGGCGAGGCTACTTAGGCCATGGGTCGTTCGCTCCTCCGTATGTAGCATGTAGACACCTCTAGATTATGATTTGCTCAGTAGATGGCATTGTGTGTATACGTTATTTGGAATAGTATAACTAGATGGCGTTAATGGTTTTCACAGCATATCCATGCAATGAATGAAGATAAGTGGGGTGAAGCGTCTGTTCGTCTGTTCTTGTGTCCAAGCATCCGTCCATCCATTCGTGCTCCTGTGAGTCCGTCCGTGCGTCTGTCCATCCGTGCATTTGTCCGTGCATGCTTCTGTGAGTTCGTCCATGCGTCCATCCGTCCCTGATCCATTCGTGCTTCTGCCTGCCAGTCTGTCTATCCGTCCGTGCTTCCATTCATTCATGCTTCCGTTCATCTGTCTGCCCGTTCTTCTGTCCATCCGTCCGTACTTTCGTCCGTGTGTCCGTGCGTCTGTCCATGCGTCCATCAGTCCATCCGTGTTTCCATCTGTTCCTTTGTCCAACAGTCCGGACGCACGGACGGCACACAGACGGATAGATAGACGCTTCGCCCCATTCATCACCATTCACGCCATGGATCGGCTGTGACATTTTTTTTACCTAGTAAGCAGCATTTTTTTCGGTCTCCCTCTTTTGTTTTCTCATCCCTTCTCTCTTCATTCACATGTTTCACATGCTCCACTTAGCCGAGCAGAGTTTTCGTTTGACGGTCGCATCTACTGTACTCGATGGGGGGTTTTGTCCAATAAACCTCTACTGGGGTACGTCACATAGTGATGTCACCGGCGCACGTGCAAGGCGGGGGTTCGCAAAACATCGACGCTGGTGACTCACGCGTGGGGCTTGGGGCAAGGTTTTTCTTTTTTTGTAAGCTTTATCTTCATCTTACTGTTACGAGATTAGCTGAGGTATGTGTCAGAGAGCATATAGGTGTGTGTTCAACTGCATGCGTGATGAAAAGCTTGCCACGCTGTTTGTCTGTTTATTTTGAAAAAGGGAACACACGTAGCGGATTGTTCGAGGAACATGATATGTGGGGTTTAACGTCCCAGAACCACCATATGATTATGAGAGACGCCGTCGTGGAGTCTCCGGAATCCCGGCTGCGGCGGCTGCATTTCCGATGGAGGCAGAAATGTTGTAGGCCCGTGTGCTCAGATTTGGGTGCACGTTAAAGAACCCCAGGTGGTCAAAATATCCGGAGCCCTCCACTGCGGCGTCTCTCATAATCATATGGTGGTTTTGGGACGTTAAACTCCACATATCTATCAAATTTCGACCACCTGTGTGTGCAAGGAACAGCAGCATAGTCTTCCAAAATGTGAAGTGTTTATTGTGGCGTGTAGCGTGCATTGAAAGGCATCGGTAATATTGGTCCACCTTTATGGTCGGTGAAACTGAGAATATTGTGTGTGGAACATGTTGAGGGAAAAACGATGCACCTTGTTCGTGAAAACATTGGTGCTCTTTATGGGCCGGTGGCAATGATCGGTTGTCGACGGAACATCGCGATTCGACATTTTAGTCAAGGTAAAAATGCATTAGACGTGATCATCTGCGACTGCGTACATCTTGCTCTGCCTGCAGAAAAAAAAGCATGGTCTCCGGGCTGAAAGGTATGACTATACACAAGAGCTATTAGCACGTTTTAGTATTGCTGAAGTTGCATATACGCTTCGCCACGACGAATACGCAAACCCAGTAAAGCAGGGGCACGGCCGCTCGATCCGAGAGATCGAGTGGCCGTTGTAGGAGTCTCGAGAGCGTGGCCCACCGACCTCTTGCGTGTGGTCCGCACACGACAGTCCACGTCCCATGTTTATATTATGACTGTGTAACTGTTAGTGACCTTGCTAAATGAAGCTCGCATTACTTTCTCGCCCATTGATTAAATAATAATGCTTTGTACGGGTAATATACACATGTGGTCACCCTGCGTTGACACAATACCGCGCAACAAAAACTTTATATTTCAGGATTGGTGTCTATAGGCTATATATAGTCGTTTTGTCGATCGGTATCGATATGCCTCTCGGAACATGGTGTCATTTGCCCTGTAGAAATAATGGCCGATATATCAAACATGGGAGCCGTGTTCTTTCAAATGACAACGCTCGCTGACATTTAGTTCAAGCTTTCTCCTCTCTAGCAGCTCCAAACCACGCTGGCGCAAAGACTGTACCTCGTAAAAACTGCAGTGCACATGTCACGACGTAAATTGAGTACGTTCACATCCACACCATGTAAATATTTCTCAAAGTGTCAGCCACCGCGATTATGCAGAATGTTCGCTTTCGAAGGGGATAAGATTTTTTTGATGGCAGCCATCTACGACGAGCCAATCGCCACATGGTAACCTAACAGAATCGTTGAATATAGATAGTGACCCTTTCTTTTAAAAGCTGTGACTTTAGAAAAAAAACAATTCGCAGTAACTGCTGTCGAAGGAATGCAGACACACTCAGCGCTGCTAAGCAGAGAGATCCCACCGGTTGAACTTTCCAACCATGCAGCACATGCTCCGAGGAAGGGGATGGTGATGTCACACTGTTTGCAAACAGCGAGAGGTCTATTACTTTGGCGCATACCAGCCTGTAGAGTTTTATGCAAGACCGCACAAACTACGACGAGCGCCAACCATGCAGCACCTACTCCGAGGAAGGGGATAATGGGCGGGGTGCTCGCAGTGATGTCACACTGTTTGCAAACAGCGAAAGATCTATTACTGTGGCGCATACCAACCTGTAAAAATTTTCGCAAGACCGCACAAACTACGACAATCTACATCGGATTCGCTGCTGATATCCAGGCTGTTTCCCTGTCACTAAATCTGTGCTGTCGAATTGCGGTCAACTCCCAATGTATACCAGCTTTCTCTATGAAGCCCCTCCTCCCCCCCCCCCAAAAAAAAATGCGATCATAAAGAGCTGAGATGGATTTATAACGGTTGTGGACCTATGTGGCGAGCTCTCGCATATGAAGATCCCTTAAGCCGAAAGTTTCGATGGTGTGCGAGTTGCTGTGCCATGGCAGAACGGGTAGCCCTGCCAGGCGCTGGGGCGTGACCACGGCGGTGATTCGTTAGAAATGACATGGCACACTATCGACACTGTTGTGTGCCCCGCAAACTGTCTTTGAATAACATTACAGGACCTCAAGATCGGGTGCCATCTATTTCGGTGAATGGCGTTCAAAGTCCTTTTGATAATTACATATCGATGTTTCAGAATAAGATTGTGCATTCAGAGGAGTGTTGATCACATTATGCCAAATAACATTTGCCAAGAGTTTCAGGCTCCCCAAGAAAGCCCTCAACACAGAGACCTTCGTGCGTTCTTAAAATCACCTTCGCGAGCGGCAATGAGTTCAACTAGCCAGCCGCCGTTGTTTTTTGGGCGCACAACGGGTCGCACCTTTTTTAGGCGTGAATATTTTCTTAGTCTAACCTTGTCCTGCGTCAGGCGTAACTGAGAGAAGAGACGAGAAAAAAAAGAAGGCAGTATCTCCCGGACAGCCATAATTGATGGCGCTGTCTCATAGAAGTACATACAAACTGCAGTTGAGTGAGGATATTCTAGATGGCGCTGTACCGCTACTCTCTGATTGGCTGCGGCGCGGTTTGTGCCTGGGTGCGCGAGTAATGAGTAGAACATGATGAATGAACTGGTGCCAACTAACTTCAGTCCTGTCATATCTTGTCAAGGTTTTTTCAGTGACCCAAAGACAGGAATGTATCAAAGGGAGACACACGTTTTGACGTCATGGTTGTCGTTTCTTTTGATAAACATGCGTTTTATTTTGTAATTGCCTAAGAATAAAATCTTGTTTTCAAATAAATTTAAAAGAAAATGAGCACAGGCCAGAGCAGCCAATAGTTGCCAAAGTTAGATTTCTAAGTGTAACTCCTACGCATGAGGCTCTAGCATATTTCTAGCCAATATGTCATTCGGTGTAGGCCATTGAATGAACAACTTTTATCTAACATCAGCTCCAATTGTGTATACTATTAAGCTCCAACGATATAACCTTGGAGTATTTCTTGTGTTTATATTCACCACTGATTTTAATGTGATCGCGTGTCTTGAAAATGCATGAATGGACGTCGAGAAAGGGTTGGGTGGCTGTGTCGCTCGAGCAGCCACTGTGAACTCTGACGCGGTCACGATCGCTGGCGCACGTGTTATCTTGGTAGGCGCCAGCAGATGGCTCGTATATACCCCCACGTTCTGTGTTCTAAAGGCAAAGAGACTGGACGCAAACCGCTTCTCTCCCCGAAGCAGCCGTATTCTCCTACACCAACGTTGTGTAGAGTTACGCATCTCACGTTTCCAAAACAGCTGGCAGTCAGCCTTACTTGGTATGAAATTGAAATTTGTTGCTATGTCATACATTGTTTCGCCCTTGCACTGAAGCTGTTTATTTAATAACGCGTTATGTTCGAGCAATAACACTCATACTACAATGACGTCTCTCATAATCATATAGTGGTTTTGGGATGTTGAACCCCACTTATCAATCAATGAATATTCATACGTAATGTAGTACTACATTGTCAATGGCTTCCACGAAATGATCTACATAAATACAGAGCAACATATGATAAGGGAATATTTGCTTTGAGCTTCGAGTACCAGCATAATAAACATTTGTTGCATGTCAGAAGTCACCCGTATACTATAGCATTTGACAAAGTACGACCTCTACAGTGTTTCTTGAAAGCAAATATAGTTTTACTATAGCATTTGACAAAGCACGACATATACAGTGTTTTTTGAAACCAAAAACAGTTTCTACTATTGTACATAGTTTCTGCTCATTAAAAGGGCTTCAGGTTTTAGAGTTGTTTTAAAAACTATCAGCCAATTGAAATGCAATATCTGAAAGGTAAATCTAAAGAGGGACAATGTTGAATAGGTGTCCCTCGCAGCAGGGCCGGGGGGAGGGGGCAGGACCCCGCTGACACTTTTATGATTTATGCCACTGATTCCTTTGTACCTCCAATTTTTTGTCAGATCATGCATCCACTAGCCCAACAACGTGTTTCAGGCTGTGTGATATATGCTTCCTTCCGTCATTCCGCATCAACCCCCCAGCTTCCCCCCCCCCCCCCCCCGTCCAGCTTTGGAGTGGGTAGAATATGGTCGCTTCACTCACGAACATAAGAGTTCAACGTCACAAATCAATGAAGTAATTTCAACACTTGTTTGAAGGTGCTGGTATTTGCGAGGAGTACTGACTCGACCATATCGCTCTCGTGTCTCGTTTACTCGTGTGCAGCATGCATTGGCGGACCTCGTTAAAATGAGAATTTATGAAGCCATTGCCAGCAAACATCCACTAATTTGTTTACTTTTGTTTCAATAAAAATTTTGATCGATCCAAAGGGCTTGGCTACTAAAACTAAAAGCACGAGGCTTTCTCGAGGAAACGCTTGTATCCGGGCCGCTTCCTATGGTTTAGTACCCGTAACAGTCGAAAACGCTCACATCGGAATTCTCTTCTGTCTTATAGCGCACTAAGAGTAAGCGGACACTGGAATTGCACACAAAGTGGCGAAATAGCGTTCGGGTTCTGCGTGCTCTTCGTCGTTGAGTGTATAACATTTTTGATATTAGAAGTCGTTTGCTTTTGCAACTTCCGAACTTTCCACAAAAACAGCTCCACGTGCTGCAACAAACTGAACATGAGCAGAATGCGAAATTTCACCTTAAAGTGGAGCGTTCACGAAGTAGTGATTGCATTTTATTGTTCTCCTCGAGCGCACGAACACACACAGGGCAGAATTATGACGCCCTCTAAGCTGGTCACAAAAGTGCTGTTCAGCTCTGCGCGAGCTTTTCGTAGACTCATGCATGTCCAATATTTGCAGGCTGTGTGCTGGGCCGGTGCAATGCTGGACTTACAGTGGCGCTTTCATTTCCGAGGCCGTGCTCGCGTCTGGGGTAATAGATTCGTGAATTGGACTCATAATCGTCGGGTCCATAGTCGCGTTCATCGCTGCGTGCTTGATCGTATTCGCTGTTGTGCCTGTCGTTGTTCTCATCACTGTGTGACGGGACAGCTATCGGTCCTTTCTCCAAGCAGATCTGTAAAATAAGCTGGTTAGTCGACCAATTCTAATGGTACTTTGGCAATTCGTAGTACTTGGGCATGACATGACGACCCATGTCGAGCTTGCTATTGAGCGGGTCGTGTATGAGGAACGAATATAGCGAATCATATGAAGTGAGCAACAATGGGAATAGATCGAGAGACCCGTTCCTGCACATTTACAAATCAATCTCTCTCTCCTCTCACAAACAAACACACACTCACGCACGCACGCACGCACGCACGCACGCACGCACACACACACACACACACACACACACACACACACACACACACACACACACACACACACACACACACACACACACACACACACACACACACACACACACACACACACAAGCCCACACACTCCATTCTTTCTCTCAGTGTTTTGTTTAGGTCAATGTTAAGTATAGCGCGAAAATGACTGAAACTACGCTGCGCTGGTTACAGTAAACTTTCGCTGCGAACGAGTGTATTTAGAGGAGGAGGAGGAGTGTGTGTAAGGGGGGGGGGGGAAGGTGGGTGGAATCTAGGTGGACCTCTGGATCGCAATATTTAAACGTGCTTATGAATTACCAAATCGCCCGGACATCCCCCTGGTGAAATTTAAGTAAGTTTCACAGCTTTGTTGTTATAAGCACGCAACAAAAGCCTACTTTGGCGGCCATGTCGTCCGCCAGCTACACCAGGGGTCACAATATATAAATTTTGTAACGAGCAGGTGGTTTCCACACGTGAACTACATATCCTATAGATAGCCAATGAGTGATTTTTTTATTCTTTTTTTTCTTTCTCTCGTGAGAGCAATTAACTTACCTGAAAATTGTCTATAACCTTCACAACGAGGTGGTCAGATATGTGAGGCTGCAAAAATTGAACGGCAAAATTTGGTGTTACGTTTGCTGGCAATCGCTACAATAATTTGATTATATCAAACACTACTGCTATAAATTAGGTCGACATTCAACGAGTAAGTACAATACGAGAATTTGGAACAACACTGTGCTTTGCTACCGTCACATACGCAGAAGATGTCTAAAGGTTCCGTCGACGCTCGTAGTATGAGCACTTGCTATGAAAAACTAATAGCAGTGAATTGAAAAAAATCTGAAGCTTCTTCAAGTCATTTATTATAATGGCGCTTTTGTTTGTGCGTTTAGGCCTACGCTGGTTAACTATAACCGTAAGGAGAATTTCGGCGCCACTGTTTACAACTAAAGCTGTTGCCCTGCTTGATTCAGGGATTAGCATAGTGCCCCGTTTCACATTGATCCGAAAATTCAATTCATTCCCCAGTAAATGTTAACTATTTACACAACGAAAAATGAATATACAGATTATTTGTATGTAATGCCTAGGCAAAACATTTTTCCCCTCTTTTTTTCCTTAGAATAAATTGACAATGAATTGTGATTTGCTCTGGGCTCCGAACTAAATTCATAAATCTTTGTGTTCGCAAGTGGTCTTTCACGTTGGCTGGCCATGTTCTTTCATAATGTGCCTTGCACTTGCGCTGGCTTATTTCCTCTCTGAAGAACAATTCTCGTGCGACACACTATATTTTACTGAATTAGGACCCAGAAAATAGTAAAAACCTTTTTTTGTTTACACTGCACAATTCATGGTTTTTATTGAAAAATAACAAAAATAAGGTAAATTTGACGCAGTGGATTAAAAGTGCGGAAATATTTAACAAATGTTCCCGTATTCACAAAACTGTCCTACGCGAAAATTTTTCGCAAAAAAAAGTTTCAGCCGATTCGGATGCTAGACACATTAACGACTGCAACTGGCGTATCAAAAAACACAAAAAAAGAAAAAAAAGAAAGAAAAAAGAAAAAAAAAACGGTAACGCTTAAACCCAATATAAACCCGTGCGGTAACGCACAAGTTCGTACTTGTTTTGTCACATCGAATTAACTGGCTGAGCCAGCGTGTGCTTCACCGGGCGAGTATTGGATTGTACAATGGTAAGATGCTCCTACATTTTATTGACTACCACTTCTTCAAGCGGGCAGATGCAAGACTACTGTTTCTATCTATCTATCTATCTATCTATCTATCTATCTATCTATCTATCTATCTATCTATCTATCTATCTATCTATCTATCTATCTATCTATCTATCTATCTATCTATCTATCTATCTATCTATCTATCTATCTATCTATCTATCTATCTATCTATCTATCTATCTATCTATCTATCTATCTATCTATCTATCTATCTATCTATCTATCTATCTATCTATCTATCTATCTATCTATCTATCTATCTATCTATCTATCTATCTATCTATCTATCTATCTATCTATCTATCTATCTATCTATCGTTCTTTCTTTCTTTCTCAAATTTGACTAAATCATGCAGACAATGTACGTGGGTATTTATTTATTTATTTATTTATTTATTTATTTATTGGTACTGCAATCCCCTGGAGGGATTTTAGCAGGTGGGTACAAAAGACGTAAACATCAGCATATAACACCAGGCAAACAGATAGAACAGCCTATCACATTTCACATAGTAGGCAGTCACATAACACAAAGCAAACAAATAACTATCACTTGCGTTTTACAACGTAAACAAACGTAACAAAATTTTACCGATGACACATCACTCCCATTCTAAGAAAAGAAAACAGAACTAGCACTCAAGTAAAATTATTTTCTCTGTTGTTCCAGACCAGCGGCAAAGGATGTTAAAGACTGTGTTGTGACTTGATGGTTATTTAAACTATTCCAATCCTGCACAGTTCTGGGGAAAAAAGAATATTTGAAGCAGTTATGGCGGCTACGAAAGGGAGTTATTGTACAATCATGGCGTTGTCTGGTGGCTTAACCTGAAGTAAATGAAATAAGTTTTCCAATATCTATCTTGTAATGTTCATTAATAATTTGATATAAATATTTTAATCGGGATATACGGTTTCTTTCTGAAAGTGAAAGTAAGTTAGCTCTTACTAACAGTTCATTTACCGAGGTTCGTCCATAACTGTTATATATGAAGTGAACGGCTATTCTTTGTACTTTTTCGACTTTATGAATGTTAGTTTGAGTAAATGGATCCCAGATCACTGCAGCATAATCAAGTATGGGGAGGACTATCGATTTATAAGCAAGAACACGGACAGATGGAGGGGAGAGTTTCAAAGTCCTTCGTAAAAAGAACAGTTTCTGATTAGCCTTGGAAGTTACTATGTCAATGTGTTTTGTCCAGTTAAGATCATTTGTTATCTATAACCCAAGATACTTGTAGGATTGAACCTCGGAAAGAATGGCATTGTTTGTAAAGTATTGAAAATTTAATTTGTTTTTCCTATGAGAAATGGACATGTATACTGTCTTTTCAAAATTGATGGACATTTGCCAAGCCTCGCACCAGGAAACAACCCTGTTAAACGACTCGTTTAACAAAACGCGTAGAGCCTTATACTTACAGGTATACCGTTTACTATGTCGTTAATATATAAAATAAATAGAAGGGGACCCAGAACCGACCCTTCGGGGACGCCAGAGTCAACGGAAACCCTGTGAGAGGAATGATTGTTAAAATCTACAAACTGTTCTCTGTTTTTCAAGTAGGCCGATATCCATTTAATAAGTTGATCGTTCCCGAGAATTTTTTCTAATTTGTATACTAATTTATTGTGCGAAACCTTGTCAAAAGCTTCTGAAAAATCCATAAAAATTGCATCTGTTTGTTTTCCATTAATAATCGAAGTAGCGAAGTCGTGTATTGTTGATACCAATTGTGTCGTTGTTGAAAATCCCTTCCTGAATCCATGCTGATGTTGGTTTAAGATACTATGTTCGTCCAGAAAACATGAAATACTATTGTGTATAATGTGTTCCAAAAGTTTACAAACGGTTGAAGTTAGCGAGATGGGGCGATAATTTTTGACACTCTGCTTGTTGCCCGATTTATGGATAGGCTTGACTCTAGCTGTTTTCCAGTCGTCTGGAACCTGGCCCTTACGCAGCGATTTTGTAAAAAGAACATGGAGGTATTTCGACATCCATTCAGCGTATCTCTTTAAGAACGCGTTAGGGATATTGTCCGGTCCAGAGGACTTTCTGATATTAAGGTTCACAAGCATGTTCAATATGCCCTGTTCACTGACAACAATATCGGGCATTCGCGGCGAAACAGTTTCAAAGATCGGTAATACAGAGTTGTCACAAGAAAAAACCGATTTGAAGTGATCGTTGAAAGCATTCGCAATTCGAGCAATATCGTGCGTAAGAATACCATCGACATTAAAAACGTCACACTCTTTCGAAGCGGGCGAAATGCTCCTCCAAAATTTCTCGGGACACGAGGTCAAGTAATGCGGCAAGGATTCCCTAAAATAATGCTGCTTATCTGTTTGAATTTGATTTTTCAGTTTTACTGAAAGCTTAGCTATTTGTTCTGAATACGCTACGTTCAGACTTCGTTTCTTCTTTAGACGCTTTATTTGCCTCCTTAACCTCAGTGTTATCCGAGAAATTCACGGATTTTTTTGCTTCGATTTTTAAATTACCAGAGGCACAAATGATTCAATGCATTCTTTGACAATGTCCTTAAACCAGTTCCATAAATTATGTATATTAGTTTCATTATTCGCAAAGTTATCAAAGTTGAATGAAAGGAGATCTATAATCGCAGTATCATCTGCACGATCGAAATTAGGGAAAGATAAACAGGGCAATGTCTTACCGAACACTGTGTCACTCAGAGTAAATATAAATATCACTGCATGATGATCGGAAATTCCCGGATATATCTCAGTCGTTGCTTTAGGTGTAATTGCCTGGTTAACGAAGAAAAGGTCTAGGGTTGACTGAGTGGTTTCTTGAATTCTTGTGTAGCCTTCAACTAGCTGAAGGAGGTCAAAAATGTAGCATATATCAAGCATAGCTTCACCCGAAGGGTCGCACTGCTTCAGGGCAAATTTTTTTCAATGTACATTAGGCAAATTATAATCACCTGCCATTATAATCCGGTCATCATGCTTAATATTCAGTTTCAAATAGTTTTTCAATTCATTCAGTACGTTCAATTCATTCAGTGAACTACGCCCCGATTACAATTAAGAACATCGAAAATATGCTTTGTTAGCCCAGTCACTGAGATACGCGCAAACTGATATTGTTGCAGTGGCGTCTGCACGATCACCAACTGTGGTGGACAATGTCAACGGTGCTCTTGAAGCCGACGTTCCTGGGACGATTTCTCCCGACATCGGCATAACTAGCGAGTAATAGCTAAGCGGCTCAGCGGGCCAGCAGATCCAGCTGATGAGGGGAGAGGGCAATGAAGCGCAAGACAAAAAAAAAAAAAAGAGTAACAGCTGAGCGTCGCCTCTCTCGTTTCAGCGGATCGCATTGCTGCGCCATCTGTTGAACAACGTTGAAGTTACTCTCGATCGAGCAGAGTCTTTGCTGCGTCACCTGACGAATGAAATTGAAGTGACTCCGAAAAGAATATTACGAAAGGCATTTTTTATTACGTCAGCAGCTGAGCCTCCGCAGCGCTTGGAGGTGCCGCCGAAGACATGCCGCCGCCGCTTGTGTTGGAGGCTGCCATTTTTTGCACGCTTGCACGCTTCGCTGAGGAGACAAAATGAGCGGGTGAGCGACTCGCTCCGCAAAGACGCTGGCTGCCCCGGCGTGCCGCGCACGCGCAGCTGGCATCTCCGCTGCTCCGATGGACCCGCTGAGCCGCTCAGCTATTACTCTCTGATCAGGAAAAAAATGATCAGGAAAAATAAGTTCACTTACTGCATTCAGCCTTAGTAGATACTCGTAGCAGAGTGCCATTTTTCTCGCCTTTGGGTTACAGTCATGTGAGGCATGCATACAATTAACAAAAACAACAGAAAAAATCAGAAGTTTGAAGATATATTTGAATCTACATAACAGAATAAATCGAACATTTTATTCAGTCTTCAAGCGAATAGTAACTCTTTGTAACTACGAATGTTATTTCTTTCTAATAACTTTCGCACATTCCAGAATGAAAACTTCATGCTACCAACAACAACTACAACAAAAAATTGGAGCGATAATATGCAATAAATTTAATTTATGAAATTTGGATGTGACATTTAAACTAATGTGTACTGGAGCACGATTTGCGAATGAGAGCGCCATATTTTAGCTGCTGCATCCGCGCTCAGTGGATAGCTCTGTGTGGGTGAAAGAAACAACACATTTGTTTCTACTGCACTGCTTGCTTTTTTTTTGACAAGTAACGCTTCGTAATGTGCCATAATAATGAACATTAAGTTTGAATCAGTTGTCACGTATTCTATTTGTGCGCGACTTCGTTGAAAAAAAAAAACTGCTTATCGCGCACACCAAAAACGCGTACGTAACAAAGGCACTATCCTACAAGCACAACAGTAACAAAAAAGGCCCAAACACGCACACGTTTCCACTGCTCGATGCCAAATAGTGAATAATAGATAGGCACTTTTTATGTTATACTTTCAACTGTGGTATTATGTAAACGTGAGGATATTACGGTTACGTAAATATAAGTTTTTCCGTTTTAGCAAGAAAAAAAGCAGCAGATTCATTTCTTCCTTTTCATTTCATTTTTTACAGCACTACTTTTCCTTCTGTTCACTACATACCGTGACGTAGTGGGCATTATGCTTTTGTTCATGATTCTATGATAAGCAACTTTCAGTTGCCAGCTGTCTTTCAAAACTTGAACCATTGCATAAACCATAGCAACGATCTCCACGACCACTCCATGGGAATCTTTCGCAAAACCCGATTGTGATAGAAAAAGAGAAAGTAACTGAACTATGTAGACGTTATAAGCTCACATGTCAGTAAATCAGGGAATATCCCGCAGATTAACGTGGCTCCGTTTTGCACAGCTAAGTAGATGGAAGTATGTACTTTGTGCACTCTTCAAATTGCCCCATACGGAAGTCAGGGCTATTCGTTTCGTGGACCCTTAAATATAATCGCCGCCTTGTGCCAAGCTTGTAATACAGGCATCTCCTTCCGCTCAAGTGGCAATATTGTCAGAAGTAGGAATATTGCGAGCTTATACGCACCACTGACCCCTTGTGTTCACACCAAACCACGGCTTCGCGCACGGTCAGACCCAGCTTCATCAGCATGCAATCCTCGTAGTCTTCGGCTTGATGACCCTGCCGTGAACAAAAATCGCTAATTTTACGCTCTGATATCAGTGAATATTTCTTTTCCAAGAGGGAAACAGGAAATCATAATAGGAAGGTTTGCTGATTACCCTGTCGGTGTCCAGAGTGACATCTTCAAGTTCGGGGGTGGACAAAAGTTTCTCCCGACATCTTTCTACGCGGTGGTCCACTGCGAGAGCGCAAAGTACATGCATGCGAAATATCATGGGAAGAATAACAAATGAGAAGATAAATAAAGAAAAAATGCGTAAAAAGCTGGAAAAACGTTATGCCACAAAATAAAAGTAGCAGGGAATCTATTGCAGCGAATGCTTTGACACAAGCTTACTCATTGAAAGTTGTTATTACTTCAAATATTTCACTTCACAGCGCTGTGTATGCGTCAATGGTACATGAAGGCTAACAATATCATCGTCTTGAAGGTGGATGCCACTGGAAACGTGACTGACTGATTTAATTGTTGTGTAGTCAGGATTGTGTATTGACACACCTTGAAGACTGCTGAAACCTGCCTTACTCACACCCAGGTCTCTGATGATTAGGGTGCTCGTTAATGCTTTCATCTGCTGAACTTGTATAGAAGTTATGAAGTATACAGCACTGGAAACCTGGCGTTCATGATAAGTATAAATAATGCGGCAATCACAGTACCAGTGTGAACCTCGGGTCCCCATAGCCTTAACGTTAAGAAAGCTTTATCTCTCTCTCTTGAACTTTGAATGTTTCTTCATTGCTTCCTTAGAACGTCTTCGCCACATTTTTACCTATGAGCATCACCCTCAGAAGCTGGTAAAAACCTGGGTCCGCCAAAGTGCTTAAACCAACTATGCAAGCCAAGTTCGCGTCGTTATTTGTCATAGCAGTTTTAAAGACTGCAGTCTTCCATGGGATACTTCAATGAAGAAATTCAGTGCAGAAACGCTCTTATTTTCCATAGTCATCAGCGTCATTGTCATTCGCATATGCTGTGCCGTGACGGCAGAAAGAGAATGTGTGGTCTAGAACGCACTTATTCTTCATCGTCATCAGCGCCATCATCATGACTGTACCAGGCTGGCAACCGGTAAATGAAGCTGGGTGACCTCCCCTTGGCTGGTGACCTTGAGAGAGGGTGTGCGCCACGCGATATATAGCAATCAATAAACAGTCTCTTGCTTGCTAGCATCTCGTCTGGTTGTGTCCTTATTGAAAGTGTAGTCTAGAAACTGGTGTCAGAAGTGTAACAGGTGAACCCACCCCTAAAGATGGACAGCCTGTCACTACCTGAGCTATTTGTACTGTCAAATGCTCCGGCAGGCAACTGAATAAAGTTCCACCATTAAATTCAACTCTACTTCAAAGCTACCGAGACCAACATAAAAAAGTACACCTTCTCCCGTTAAAGATAACTATGTGTAAATGTGAAACAGCGGGCGCTAGCGCCTACACTGGAGGCGGTGTTGTCGCTGGCACTCATCGCGGTGTTGCGCAGGAAAGAAACCTGTGAAGGCACAGAGCATGCAGTGATGGACCAATGTTTCCTACTGTAACATGCCAATCGCTGCTAATGGACAATGAGAGACTGAAGATGCCGATTGGACACAAAGACTCGCACTCCACTCTTAGTTAACGCGCACGCTGCGAAGTATTGTTGTTCAACAACGCACAGGAGAAATCTCCCACCGGCAGTAAACCTTGGAGGTTAAGATCGAGTGCCTATATATAAAGGGTGGTCAGTAAACGGCTCTGCAGCGCAAGCAGTCTGTTTTTTCAATTTAAAAGTTTATTTGAAGAATGTTAGGTCTGGAACGAGCTTATTCTTCATCGTATATATATATATATATATATATATATATATATATATATATATCTTTGTGTGTGGTTCTAACAGAAGAAAAGGAAAGTGTCGACCCGTAACTGTCTCGCATTACGAGGACACCTCACCAGGTCGGCACATGAATGGGGTATGGGGAATAAAATATTTAGGAAGGATAAGATTGGAGAAGAGGAAAAAGAAAGGTGAGGGTCATTCGATCTGCTTCCCGCAACGGACTGATAAGCTCCCACGCGCAGCCGACTATAGAAAAATTCCACCGGACTTACGTCATGAAAATGCGGTGGCGCTGTCTTGGTAGGCAAAAGACGCTCTGCCTAGCGCAGTTTCTGTTGGGTTTTCAATGTTGCATGTGGTGTTCCCAGTCAAGCAACGAGAAAAAAAAAAAGCAATGGTATGCCAACGAACTGCGTCGCGGTTGGATGTGAGTCACGTCTTACAACTTAGTTCTGTTTGCTGGCGCACATGGCAGCCCTCAGCGCTTATGGCTTTCACAACGCTTATGGCGTCTCGCAACGCCGTTTTGTTGGCGCACATCGCAGCCCTCAGCGCTTATGGCGGAAGTTACGTGCGGACGTCGCTATAATTTTACCCATAATGTCGACATCGGTCTACAAACATGGAATGGGTCTATATAAAAGCCCCCAAGAAAGCCGGAGAAGTATCGTCGCCGCAATAAGGGCCGCATTGGCGCGTTGTAGAGAGCGCGTAAATCACTCGCCGAAGGGTGTAACCTTGTCACGGAAAAAATTGAGGTCCGTAGCACTCGCCAATAGGAGTCGCGTAGACCTCGAGGGGTTCCTTCATGTCACAAGCGTTCAAAGAGCGCAGAGGTCTCGAAGAAGGTGATGAAAGCAGTATGCGTGCGCTTGACCTGGCATGCGTGCGCATGGGGAAAGAGAACCACATCAACAGTGGAGGTGGAAAGTTCCAGTTTGCTGTAAGCACCCAAGAGTGATCTGCACGCATCCGAATAATCCTCACACTCGAAGATAATGTGATGGAGTGTTTCGGGATGCGGGCAACGACGGAAGTTCGGGTCTCCCCGTTCAGACAACTAACGAGTACATTACGTGCGAGTGAAAGCGAAAACTTAGAGGAGAGGGCGAAGCGAAGAAGAGTGATGGAGAGCGCTAGGAAAGGATGTTGGAGCCTAAAGTGGGAGGGAGTGAAGTCTAGTATAATGAGGAGTTATAACAGGTTTGTTTTCGGTGCCGCCACTTGCACAACGATGTCGGTCAATTGCGCAGTTCCAGAAGAGGTGATGAAAACGACACAATTAATCTGTGTCGCAGGTACCCATTCAGTGAAAACTCTGTTCGGCAAAGAGGAGAGAAGGTATAGGAAAGGCAAAAGAGAGAAGATGAAAATAAGGGAGGAGAAGAGGACTAAAGTAAAACGCGATAAAGTTTGGAGGGGGGATTGAAACGACTGCGAGCTGGCTTTCGGTCTAAAGTAGGACAAAACCGCGTGCCGCAAGCAGGTTGACGGGACAGAGAGACACCAGCAGCAAAAACGGCAGATGTTCCACCAAAATCTGGATGTCTGATCACTTTATTCAAGACACGCATTCAAAACGTATTCTTTGAAGTACAAATAAAGCAAAAGGCATGTTCTGAACACTGGCTTGTTAGATTTTTTTTTGTGTTTTTCAATATTCCACATAACAAGTGCAAATAGGAAACTAATAATAAAGAAAATCAGTAATTGCCATTGTTACTGCACATCCGCATTTGCTTCTGTTATTGGTGTGTGTGTGGTGATTAGGAAACATTGTACCGGTATGTGATATTCTGCAATGAAGTTGAACTGCCCCAAATAACTGCATAGCATGAGTCACTTGTGCCAGAGGCGTATCTTCTACCTTATATTACACGATATTACTACATACGATGTATAGAAATCAGTGACGAAGCCGAGAAGTGGCCCATCGACCGCCCCCCCCCCCCGAAATATTAACGCGATAGTGTAAAAAGCTCGTTTTGCGAAAATTCCGGACTCGGCGTCGTTGGTTGTGAGCGAAAAATCATCTTGTGCGTGACCAAAAAATTGAGAAAGGTGCACATAAAATAAATAGAGATTTCCCAATCTGAGTGAGTATCGAGCCCACGCCGTTTGCGAGGCAAGCAGCTGTCACACACAACCACGCGCCTGTTTGGAAAGACAGTGAAAATAACTATTTCTGCTCAGAAATGCAGCAAAAATAACGTTCCTGCTTTACAGGCCCAGGCCCACTGTATGCAAGCTCCACAACACAACATGTAATATTCCAGGAATATTGCATGATACAAGCGTGCATTGTCATCGGGCATCACAACACGTTATTACCAACATGACTTCGCGGTGTAAAGCCAGCCACACATCGCAAAAGGCACACTCGTTACAGCGCGTATTCCCCTACGACCACCGAGTGGGTGCATAGCAAATTCTAAACGATTTCACGCGCATAATTACTTGTGGTTTAAAGCATGCTACCCATTGCATAGAATGCAGCCATACGAGGAAGCTTCATGGACACAATCGAACTTTCAACTTTGTCGATAACATTGTAGTAATACGCAATTTAAATTTATCGAGTAACACGATACAATAAAACGTATGCATTAAGTGGTTCGCGTATACGCGCTATATGACAGGATATGGCTATGGCGTTCAACTATTAAAGGCGAAGCTTAAGGATCCCCCAACATTTTCTCGTGCCCATGGCGTACAGAGCAAAAAATGACCATTTCAGTGAAGTCTCTCCCCCCCCCCCATTCCCCCCGAAAAAATGAGAAATACGAATACTGATTTTTTTTTTAGCGTCCCAAAACCACCATATGATTATGAGAGACGCCGTAGTGGAGGACTCCGGAAATTTTGACCACCTCGGGTTCTTTAACGTGCACCCAAATCTGAGCACACGGGCCTACGACATTTCCGCCTCCATCGGAAATGCAGCCGCCGCAGCCGGGATTCGAACCCGCGACGTGCGGGTCAGCAGCCGAGTACCTTAGCCACTAGACCACAGCGGCGGGGCTACGAATACTGATACTTCACCTTCTGAAGGTATATGGTGATGCCAATACAAGATATCTAAATTATATTTAAGGTATTATCTGAGATACACGCGTTATCGATAGCTCCAAGCCCTTCGAGATGGTTGCAAGACGGCGGCACAGAGGTGCGGTAAAGCATTATTACCGTCGCAACGGTTATTTGCATCTATTACCACTTTATGGCCGTTCCTTTTTCTTCATCGCAATCTTCTGTCGAATCCATTGTTCTTATTAAACGCTGCATTTTTTTCGCGAACGAGTACTTTTTGCGTCTCTATATAGTGGGGGGGGGGGGGGGGGGAAGGGTCCCATTTCTTTCATTCACCAAGTCCACCGAAATCAGGTAGAAATATGCGGAACTTTACAATAATCATATCTTGAGCACCGATTTAAATGATGCGGTGGCTTTAGAGGCGTGGTTGACAGAATAGCCTTCTAAAAAAAACGAACGAAAAATACAACCAGCAAATCTGATATTAGGCTCGCCGTGTACATATACTCACTTGTTGGGCATTCTTCAAACCATGGCTTGACTTCGATGCCCATGATGCTCTCTGCATCGACACTTACGTCTAGCATTGTGAATGTGGCGAAAACTAAAATAGTCGACGCCATAATGAATCAACAAAGATTGCTGGCCGACGAGGCTGCACGCGGTGATTTCTGCTCTGATGGTGCCACGTCAGCGCCCGCGTTCGCAGAGCTTCCACTCACGACGGGCTCTTTGTGCGCGCTCGCGAAGTCTAGCTCACTGGGCTCCGTTGCCTTCCCTTCGTTTTGCTTTTTTTTTTTTGCTCTTCCCCACTCGGGCTTTGTCCATAATTAACGCGATTTCGCTTCGTTTTATGTCAATTCAGCGCTAAACACGCTACGTTTCCGTAATAAAATATACAATGAGTTCATTTGATCGCTTGTTGTATCTGGAGGCTAACCGATTCCCCGTGGCGAAGGAGATGGTTTCATTTTTTTTTTCACTTCATTTCATTTTTTTTTGGACAATACGATTTCATTGCCCGCAGTTTTCTCCACTACTGTTTCCTTCGCTGTTATCAGCCGTCAATTTATACAGTTCGCTTCGAGGCCACTTATCGATGCTCGCTTACTATTCTCCCCCAATAAGAGGGGAAACAGTGTCGTCATTGAGGGTGTTGTCGAAGGGAATGGTAGATGCGCTGTTTGGTGGGTCGGTTTCGGTTTCGCCAGCTGAATCCGCCAGATTGGATTGCTCTGCAGTAACTATAGGCGGCAGCTTTTCCAAAATTTCACAGTGGCTTTGGACTATTCATAGGAAGGGCTTGAATTCACCCATTTGACTCGACTGGCTATTACCACTGGTTAAAAATTGTGTTAATTTTTATATTTACGGCTGCGATTCATGTATGTACTCACCTGAAGATGCATTCTGTCACAGGCAGGCAACGCCGCAAGTAGCACGCAGATGTCTCCTTTCTGGTTCACTTCCTACCCAGATTATCGATTCAACAATGAGAAATCTAGAATTTTTCGTAAAAGAAACAAAGAAAGTAAGAAAGTGAGAAAATCGTTGCCCGAGTACTCCATACATATGGCTAACCAGTGAAGAATAAATGTTGTGTCCCGGTGTTAATTATTTGGCTAATCAGACAGCTCACTAAAGGGTTCTTTACTTATTGATTAGGCTTTTTTAATATCTTATGTTTTCTTTCCACCTGTGTGTTTCCTTCTGCATATTTAGTGAACCAGTGGGGAGTAGCCAGATTTCGTAAATTTTTTCGGCACACACGTTTTCGCCCGCGGAGGCCTCCTGAATTTTCGGTGGACCAGTGGCAAGTAACGGTGGTATAGGGACGCAAACCCCCACATAATATTGTTAAGTGCAGTGTGAGTAACGGTGCTTGCCCATCTGCAGTGGCACATTCTACAACAAGACTGACGCATTTCAGTTTAGCCATGTACAGCGTCACTGCAAAACATGTAACGTCCGCCTAACGAAGGTGCCTATGTTATGCTTTTTTTCTTTTTCGGTCCGTTGTATAGCCATAAAATATATACTATATAAAAAGTGACCACTCGAGCCTTTTTGTGGCTGAGGAAGAAGGGGTTTGACTAACCGCTAGTCGGCGTACCTCTGCTGGCTTTAACTCCTTTGTCAAGACATGCAATAGCCGCCTCAAGAGATCAATAGAAACCCAAGTTTGGCGTCAACTTTTTGAACGAAGAAAATTTTTTGATTTTTGCGATTCTTCATATCGGCTCTACATCGTGCCCCACTGAGGACGTTTAATGCTTTACCACAAAAATCAGTAAAGTATGGCTAGAAAGTGTTGTCTTTCTGCATTTATTTTGCACGTACACTCTTAAAAAAGTTAGTAAAAAGGTAGCAACTGCAAGCAAATAGGTAGTAACTGCAGCGCTTACTACCTTTCTTCGACCGTTGCTACCCTTTTGCTACCTGTTTACTACCTACGTTAGTAAACAGTTACTACCTGCAACCGTTACAAACTTTTTGCGATTTGTTTACTACCTACGTTAGTAAACAGTTAGTAACTGCAATGAAAGAGGTGGTAACTGCAGCCATTACTACCTTTCTTTCCGCGTAACTACCTTTTTGCTACCTGGCTTTTGAATATTTAATCCAAAATAGAGTGTGAATGCGATTCTGATAATTTATGAGAGGAATCGTCTCGACGTATTATCATTAAACGAAAAAATGACGCAGAAGGTTTACATAAGATCAAGAAAATACTTTTTGTTTTGAATTACGCAATCGATATTGCGTCATCGCAATTACGCAATCGAATTACGTCATTCTGATATTGTCGAACAGAGAAGTACAAGTTAACGAGCGATATGCAAGTGCTACACGCGTCGTAAAAGAGAGTTACAACAAATTTAGTAAACTACATTACTATTATCAAGACCGGCAGATCAAAATAACCAGACGGTAACAATTAGCCCGAGGACAGTCACAGTTATTCTACTGCGGCGTGTCTCTAAATATTATCATTGTTTTGGCGCGTCAAACTCCAAAAATGATTATTACCTTTTAAACGTTGATATATTAGCCGTGTGAAGCATTCAAATGCACTGAGAATGAGTTCAGTATCTTGTTCCGGCCACAATACATACTGCCTTTTTGTGGCCCTTTTATAATAAATAAATATAGCATATATTTTTTATAAGTAATGCTAATTAAAAGTCTTGTGCTACGTCAGCAAACACACGTAACCAGGTAGTATAATGTAGTGCTATAGGTTTAAATTAGTTATAATTCATCCTGAAACACAAGTTCTTTCCTGTGCCAGACATGCCCCTGTAAAGTAGGGGCTATATATACCCCACGCTTACTTCTTACTACATGTATACGTAAAAAAAATTTAATGAATTTGTTTGGTCTAGGCACTTGGCGGTCATGGCACACTACGCTTCCTTACCGAGCTGTCTAGCATTGAGACATTGATTGACCAACATTAGCACTAAAGAAATGATATGTCAAAATGAATAAACAAAGTAGTATTGTTGACTACTTTTTTCTTGAAACCTTTAAAAGTTACTACCCATGCGTGGTAATGGCTAGAGTAGTAACAGGCACTAAATGCTGGTAGTAACAGCAGAGGTAGCAAATGTTGCCACCCTCGCCGTTAGTAACTGCGCTTACTACCAGGGTTGTAACAAATGTGACAAACCATTACTACCCCAAAGTTAGCAAGTACTACCACCTTTTATTTAAGAGTGTAGGGTACAGATTTATGTGTTTAGATGTACTCTACATGTGTTATTCCCTTGGCGGAAGCATGGGTGTGTAGCCTAGTAGTAAAGATACTCACTTTCGGAGCATGAGGGTACGGGTCCAAATCCCAACATCGAAAAAAAAATCTTGATCTTGTATTTATGCTGAAGACATTATCGTGTCTGACCAGCCGATTGTGGCGCTGATAGCAGTGCCGCCGCTCGGCCGCAGGGCTCTACGGGAGTGTCCGTTCCTTATGCAAGTATGTTTCTCTATGATATATAGCAACATGTCACTCGATACACGTGCTGTGCAACACGTGTTGCAGCGAGCGGCTGTAAACCGGGCGTTGCACCGAGATAAAAACAAGATGCGCAAGCTGGGTCACCGGGGTTTTTACTACTGCACGAAAAAAAAATCTGCTTCTCTTCCACTTTTCGCGTGTCTCCATGGTGTGACAGCAGCACATGTGTGTCTCGTGTGCCAACCATCCTCGGTTTCGCTATCTGCAGATTGGCCTATCAAATGAGTACTCGTGCGCGCACTGCTCTCGCCCACCATTTCAGCATGGCACGTATATATGAGCTGCTACTTCCCATACCTGGCTGAAAAAAGCGTGCGGTGCTCGCAGTAATACACATTTCGTTTGCAAAGTGCACGCAGTGGTAGAAAGCTTAAGTGGATAATATTGACCCAGCCGCACACAACGAACACAATGAAGGCGCACTGCATAATCGCTGCTGTCGCGCTTGTGGTGATTTCAGACATGGCGAAGTCGTCTACGATTAGTAAGTATAAGATTAACTTTCTTTTTCCTCGAACCCTTATAATAGCGGCGTTGCCGTTCGCAATATGATTCGCACTCAGCGACTCGTAATCCGTCAATGTTTTCGTAACACAGAGAAACGGTCTATTTGTACCAACAAATAAGAATGGCGAATAAGCCGGTTATAAGGCAAATAGTTGTGGAGAATTGTATAAGCTCCGAAGCAGCACAGATGTCATATTATTCTAACAACCTATTTCACATATAAGTGTTAGCTGCGTAACAGATGTAAGATGCCGCAGCCAAAGATTTCATTTTTGTCCTTACGGCCAATAACAGCTTTGCATTTTCGCGAGCACCCTTTGATATATATAAAGAGCACTGGTGATCAGAGTGGTTTGGAGAAGACGGGCAAGTCACGCAAAAACGCGACCTACAGATGACATGGAACGACGCAAAAATATTATGGGTGCAATGTTGGTTGGTTTTACGTCACCTCGAAATGAATTGTAGATACGTGCAAACAGCACACGAGACGAGGACGCAAGCATACTGTGTACCAGTGTGTCTGTGTGAATGGTCACCAGTGCTATTCCCAATGTGTATTTTTTTGCCCAGCGCATGTATAACCAGTATGCATTTTTATGAAACGTATTTCGTTAGCGTTAACACTGCTCTGAAGAACCAAAGTGACCACAAAGACATCAGATGCGTGGAATGCCGCGGTTCCACCCAGACGAAGTAAAATTATAATGTGTCACATTGTCTTCGACACCAATTTTGTTCAGAGTTGATGACAATATTAACCCTAATATCCACAGTAACAGGCGAGAAATGGACTGTGGAGGTTTAGTGCCAAAGGTCCACAGCAGAAACTATCCGCGCAAGGTGATCTGACCATGGCATATTGTATCTTCCTTATGATCTGGCTCTTGCTATAAACGAGCCGGAAAAAGCAATAGCAGCATGCCGCATTTTATGAGCATTGCCTTTTTTCCCTGTACCTAAGTTGTTTTTACACAGATATGCTAGGCACGATGACATGATGATTTTGATGGCAACGATGGCTTTATTATCCTCAGGAACTGATGTGCCGCGGCGTAACCTGTGCCCATTGTTCCTGATCCCCGAAGGCGGCTGCACTGATCCACCCAGCAACGTGACATGTCGGGACCTGCGTTGCGATGAACACCAGCAAGAATGCTGCAGCAGGGCCTGCGGTGGGAAATTCTGCTTCGGCGTACGGGTCGGTGACGATTTGACTCACGAAAGCCAATAAAACAAATTGTGCTGCGTACCTATCGGCTGTCTGGCTTCTTTCACTGACATTTAGAGAAAATGCAACTGTATATGACGATTTACTTGCACAAGAATATGCACAGTATATGAACAGCATGTCTACAATGTTGATAACTATATTGTCGCTCAGCGCAGAAGAGAAGTGTATGTGAAATTCTGTGTAAGTCTCTGATCGAATGGTCAGTGACAGTATGCTGTTGTAGCTAAGAATAGAAAATGCACAGAGATGTCCATGTGTGACATACATTCTACCCGTCGCAATGTTAGTGCACCATCCTCGTGTTGCAAGCAGATAAGGAGCGAAATTTTAACCGGCGCCTATTTATGAAAATGTACATGACAATCACTAATAAAATGGCCAGCTGCTTCAAAATTATAGAAGTATACAGTATGCTGCTGTAGCTAAGAATAGGAAATGCACATAGATGCACCCGTACTGCTCACATTTTAGCTGTCGGTGCGTTAATACACCGTCCCCTCGTTGCAAGCAAATAAGAACCGCACTTTTAACTGGCGTTCGTTTATGTGAAGGTAGACGTTCATACTAAGCAAGAGTATACAGACAAGCTTTTTTTCCCAATAAATGCACGTTAATTGTGCTGTTTCTTTCTCTCTCTCTCACACACACACACACACACACACACACACACACACACACACACACACACACACACACACACACACACACACACACACACACACACACACACACACACACACGCACACGCACACGCACACGCACGCGCACACACACACACACACACACACACACACACACACACACACACACACACACACACACACACACACACACGCGCGTAAAGGAAGAATTGGGGCCTGTATGTCGAGTTTGACAATTTCTTTAGGTATTATACACCTTCTTGGAAAAGTGGCCATGGTCACAAGTCGAACACTCATACTTGTACTGCCGTGTGGTGATAAGGATGATGTTGCACCAGGCGGAGGCACATAATCGCCAGCATGTTCATAAGCAAGTTGTGAGTACAGGCTAAAGTTAGTATTCCATTTCACGAGTGATTACAGCGGAAGGCAAGACACCAGACAGCGCTCGTCTTCATTCTTTTCGTTGTCCCATGTCTTCTCTTCCGTTGTAATCACTCACGAAACGTTCATAAGGAGGGCTGGTGGTTCGGTACACGGTACTGGCAAGGGTATGCCAATAACCAAAATAATTCTAAAGCATCTTGATTAATACATATAGACAGCAACGGGAAGGCTGCTTTTCCGCTACTTTTCCTCCTGGTGGCTATGGCATCTGTGCTCAGTAGCCAAAACCTTGTCTAAAGGGCTCTGCAGAACATATAGTTGCTTTTTAACTTTCAGTGTGGCCGTTCAGTGAGAAAACCTAATAAGTAACAAGATTAAAGGAAACCGTTTTGTTTTAGCAGTAGAAAACCAGGAACATATGCAAAACAAGAGCCACAGAGAATGATTCAACAACAACAACAACAACAACAACAACAACAACAACAACAACAACAACAACAACAACAACAACAACAACAACAACAACAACAACAACAACAACAACAACAACAACAACAACAACAACAACAACAACAACAACAACAACAACAACAACAACAGCAGCAACAACAACAACAACAACAACAAGAAAATTGCCTGTTAGATGAGAGGTATTTTTGTTATTCTTCTATATGTTCTAGTTTTTTTGTATTGATGTGTTTTTTCAATAGTTTTATCATGTTGATCGGCTCAAATACCTACGTTCTCATGTTGGTTTTTTAATACACATAAAAACACGAACAGAACCAACAAACACAGTAAAGTGCTTTATCTTATAGCGGTAACGCTGCAGGCGCGACTAATTTCGCGCGGTAACGGTGGCACTGAGCGGTACGCTATAGACTTGCTTAAGCTCTAGTCATGCTTGAATGCATGCTCTGTGTCTGCAAGCATGAGCCCAATGCTGGTGACGTTGTACGGGACATTCTATGATCAAAATGCTCGCGCTGTCCACTCTCTGATGTAATCGTGAGTTCCGCAAAACACAGTCCGGCCGGGTAAAAGTAGGCAGCATGTCACTGACCGACGGCAGGAAAAAGAGAGAGAGAGAGTCGGCGCTAAAGAAGACGAGGACAATAAGCATGGCTGTTCAACTCAGGGAGGATTAAAAAATTGTTGGAGTGGAAATGATTGCGCAGAATTGAAACCGTTCCTCTGGCAAGATGGTGGTTGTGGCGGCCATCTTACTAGGGGCATGATAAAGTATCACTGTTCAGCGATTAAAAACGAAGCGTTTCCCTCGCATGCCCAACGAGTTTAATGTGGGAACTCTTTCGGGCCACATAGTGCCCCAAGTGCATCCTAAAGTTAGTAGTTTTTTGTAGTGAGCCTCTAATTGGAGGCAAAGTTCTTTGAAAATTCAGTCATCCATACTCGTTTCTGTATGTTATTTCGCCGGGAACAACTATTTTTTTTAATATATAACTAACGTAGCATTTACATAAAATATCAAAGCCACTTGATCTTTAAGTGGGCATCATCAGAAAAGAGCATCTTTCCGCCATCTTGGCAGTGGCAAAAGGTGGCTTCACGTCTGCTGGCAAGGCATTGCGGGAGCATCCACTCCAGCAATTTTTTTTGATTCCTCCTTGGTTCAACTGAATATACTTCTCTTCTTCGTCGCAATGTATTTCACGCGCACTTAGGTCGACCCTGCTTTCTTTAGTGTCGACACTCTGTTGACCATGTATTTCCCCCAGCATCTCTTATAATCGGTCGCCGTGGACGGGTGTTGTGTTCCTCGGAAGTATTGGCAACCACGCGTTGCTGTTGGGCGACGACTCAGCCTCGCTGATGGGCCTATAGAGACAAAATTTCATGTCCTGAAGCTCGTGGTTGGCACGATGCAATAGCACAGATTTGTGCGAGACGGGCCTCGTGTGATTGGGATGTCTTCTTAGCTTGTATTACGGGGACGTGACTGGCACGCATGCTTTGGTGATGTTAGCTTAGAGTGTGTCTGCCCCTTCGTACATCTACCTCAGCAATCCAATGACTTACACAATCATCATCATTTTATTGTAAGCATCAGGGTGTATTACATTTCCTTTACCTTTGACGGACGCGTTAAAATATTCATAAGTTTACTTCATACGATAAGCCGCGACTGTGGTTCTTTAAATAATTAAACTTATCCGAAAATGCTGACTTCTCAAGGCAACTCACGGGAGTATAATATAACATTGTGGGTTGGAGATTCGGATTGATTCGGAGCGCCCATTGGCTTCCCTTATGCGTGCATCCTATTCTCTGAACACTACCCAAGTGGCTGCCGGCGAGGCCAGCAGCCATACCTAGCGCTCTGCACGAGTACATGCCATAATCACACAGCCAGTAAAACTCTTACATGTATTTTAATCTACTTCCTCAGTGACTGAGTAGCGTGAATATGAGTCAGGATTTTCGCTCTGCTGCTTTGTTATTGTACTGTATATAGGGCGTCCGAACTAACATGCAACAACAAATTAAAAAAAATTACGTTAAACAAATAAATCCAGTTTGATGTTCCCATTTCAGTTGAGATGCCACCAGACGTTGTTGTTGTTGTGTGAGATTCGAGTAAAGAACTGTTTTAAGAAATCTTCAAATGAAGTGCTTAATTTTTTTAGCTGAGAATTAATTGTCCACAACTCCTGCGAAGAGAAACACGAAGTTTCACTTCTCTTGCTCGTTTCCGAGTCGAGTCAGTGTTGATGTTGTCCTGATCGAGGCCCTTCTCAGTCTCTATTGACGCGAACCTAGACGTTTCATGGGTCTTCAGAATGACCCTGAATACGTCGACTGAATCCGCATATTGCGCCAGTAAGTGACGTCTTTTGCGCTTGATCGGAGATACTTTCTCGCTCGAAAGTCGTTCTGGCAAAAGATGAAGTAGATCGAAGCACGCATGGTGGCAATCATTGAAGCGCCTTTTCGTTTCCGTAACTTATACGCGTCGCCAGCTTGGGGGCACAGGACAATGTTTTCTCGACGCCCCCCCCCCCCCCCCCCTCCTCTCGTACGCGCACTGGCGGACGACAGCGGTGCGAGGGAAGCGCATCGGACTTTCATGAAGACTAGCGCCGCTGACGAGGAAACGTGGCGTTGGCAGCCACGGCGCGTGGCCAGTCGCGGCCATGCACCGTACTCTCCCCCGGAGAGGCCGACCCATGAGGCGCGCCAAGGAAGTTCTTAGCACAATTCAAAGTCAAGGCTGCTGCATCGAACCGATCATTCGGCTAAAAGGAAAGGAAAAACGTCGCGGTCGGTACTGACGCAATTAGGTTTGCATAAACAACAAAATCGACCCGTCATTGTTTCCCGCCGGAGCAGATGAGCCCAACGAGGGCGCCGTACCCGCGAACGGACAGTCGGCGCCAACACGCGGACCGAAGCGGCTGGCGCGTCTCGCTGACATTGATAGCTAGCCAGGGCCCACTTTTTATACGCAAACAGCTTTCGACCACTCTCACACTTCTTTCCGAGCTCGGAAGCAGTTCTGCACCGTTGTGGCAGCGAGCGAATACTCTCTTCACTCACGTCGTTCAAACGGGCACTGGTACTATCCTGCACGCACATGTGAATCAGATGAGAAGCCGCACAGACACAGTGTCCGCAAGTGAAGCTTCGCGCACCCTCACCCTCCCTTCCTGACAACGACTAACCCTAGTGACTCCCACGAAGCCGAAGTACGTGTTGGCGGGAACAACGATAGCCTTGTTTGTGGTGACACATATATCATAGTGTTCTTACTTTGGTGACTGCGCACAGAGCTTCGTTTGTGGAGGTGCGCTAAGTGGAGTGCTTGCGTGATTCCAACGACTTCTCTGTGATTCCCGGTGCAAGCGGCGTTCGTTCGTCGCAGCTGTTGCCATGGCAACCATCCGTAATCGAGTGGCAGTGTGCAAAGCAGCTCCAACAGAAGAGGCCACGACGTGCTTCTCAAAGGCGACCTTAACCCGGAGCTTGTCAAAGTCCTCGCCATCCTTCCAGTTTCTCTGCAGGCAGTTTCACAAGCCCCGGGACTCATTGCTCAGCCAACCTGGAAGTTTGATCACCCTCAGAGGATTCGCAAACTTCACTGTGGTGCTACTGGTAAGTTGTATGGAATGTCTGTTTCCATAGCGTCGTAAGAAACTGCGCAGCTCCTTCATTTGAGACGAGGGAACCGCGCAGTTACACTATGTAATGACGTTGACACGTTCGCTTCTGACCACGCAACTTTGCTGCTAGAGATTATATAAAAGCAGCAGAAATATCGGCTCACTGTGGCCAGGTGTCTTAAAAGACCATGCATGTTTAGACATCAATGCATTTGTGTATTATATTTTCTCCCAGTTTATTTTTACACATCATTGCGTTTTTCTGAATAATTATTGGGATGTACTGCGCGTGTATCATACTGATTCATTCAATAAACTTCAGCAATATTTCTTTAGATGCGAAATGCCCATGAAGCATGCTTCAAGATAAGCAGTTGAAGCATGCTTCAAAAAGAACGCTGGGAGGTTTCTTACCACCTGCCAGGGAAGTACTCGGCCTGCACTGTCCTAGCATTGAGTGCATATCTGTCATTACCTTGATAAAAAGCATAGAGTTTCTTAATATACACTAGAGGGAACTCTGGCGCTAGCGTCTATGGGAGCTGCAACACACGGCGCTTTAGCGAGCATGGGAATGATGGGTAGTACACACATTTGTCTGATTTTCGTACTTCTGGCCTGTTTCTGGCTCCGTGTGTGTTCGTGTGGCTTGGATATCTTTTTTCACGAAAAGATAAATTAGCGAATGTTCACCGTTTGTGGTTCACAACCTTATTCTTTTAGGCTTACCATTTCAAATAAAGTCACTAAGTTCAAAAGGGTTCGTTCTTTCTTTCAAAACAAAACTGAAACACAGCAATAAACGAAGCCGCAAGTACGATTCGCTGCCCGAAAGTACGAAGACTAGCAAATGTGTGTGCTACCAATCATTCCCATGGTCGCTGAATGATCACAGCGCCAGAGTGCCCTCTAGTTAGTTTTGGGAAACTCTATGACAAAAAGTAAACAGGACGCATGAAACTGTTTTACTTTTTTAAAAACTCGTTTCCACCTAACTCTTCACTGACTCTAACATGAAAAATATCTCTCTTGATAGCCCATCCAGGAAGTGTTAAACGGCGGTGAACAATTAGTGAGACGGTTTTTCTTTCTATGAAAATGTTGTACTTTCCATAAAGAGCAAAATGGAACCAAGCGTTTTGACGTACAACGTTGCCAAGCTCCGACGAGGGGGTTATTTCATCCCCGTGGTCCATGGATATGCTGAGTTGCCTCTGGCACAGGTGGTTTTCCAGAATGTCGGTCTTTTTTTCGGGGAGTGGGGGGTGTCACCAGAAAGCAAGAGTGTGTGAAAAAGTGCCTGTCTGTAAGGTGGACGAGGGGGTATACGTTGTTACAGAATATTTTTTGGGGATGGTAGGGGGTGGGGGGTGTTGAAAAGGTTGGAGGTGTCGGGATCCTCCTGAGGAATGTTAGGAGGTGTGGGGAGGTCGGGTGTGCATACATTCCTGGGCTCACGTACGTGTAAGGGACGCAACGCGCTTATTGACTGTCAAGATGTGCCTTCAGGTACCAAAGCGGCAAAACCGGAAAGCAAGGTTTTTGAAAGTTTCTTTTTTTAAATTTCTGTGTCGTAAAATCTTTCCTGCTAATTTGCTGGAGCTTCTGACCTGATCTCCACGTTATATGGCAACTGGAGCTTCCTCCTATCCGTTGCAAGGATAAATTGGGTTCACATGGGAGTTTTAATGTATATATTAAAGCGGGACTACAAGTGTTCCACGGTGTTTTATCACAAATTCCTGCCACCGCAGCGCGATATATGGGCTCTCTCTCTCTCTCTCCACACACACACACACACACACACACACACACACACACACACACACACACACACACACACACACACACACACACACACACACACACACACAAACACACACACACACACACACACGCACGCACACACACGCACACACACGCACACACACGCACACACACACGCACACACACGCACACACACGCACACACACGCACACACACACACACACGCACACACAGAGAGAGAGAACACTTATCGACCATGCAAAATCTCAACCCAATTTCCAGAGAGCGAGATTTTCTAGCAGCTGAATGAGGCACCTAATATTAATATATTGCTTGGGGTTTTACGTGCCAAAATGACGATATAAATATAAACCAAGCCGTAGGGGGGGGGGGGGCTTCAGATTAATTTTAGCCACCTGTGAAGTGCAGAATAGTTCACAGGCTGCCAAGTTGTCATAATGCACCAGTGGAGTTGCTCAACGTACCCCAATATCTGAGCACAGGAGTGTTCCGGCATTTCGCCTCATATAAATGCGGCCATTGTGGCCAAGAATCAAACTCTCGGCCTCAACTTCAGCAGATTAAAACTTTACCTGCTAAATTACCGTGACGCGAAATCATTTCGGTCGCCTTTAGTTAATGGACATACTTTGAATCTCCTCAGCATAACTAATTATACAATGCTCTTAGTTAAGAACGATATCCTAAATTTTTGCCACACATTTCAAATGTCCCTTACTACCAAGAAATATTTTTAGGCACAGTATAGTTGTTCCCAAACATTCGAAAACGTATTTAAGAACAGCTGCAGTTGAATGTTTGTCAAAAGCTGTATTTTATCCCCACGCATTTAACTTCGCACTCCAATTTGCTGTAACATCTTCCTAATTTCGATTCGCTTGTTTTCGGTGGAATCTGCAGTTTCGTTAGTGAAACTGAGTGAAGTTTGGCGTCGTTCATAAATTGTACCACAATAACGCACCGGAGTTCTCGCGAATACGTACTTTATTGACAAGTCCGTGATTAACACACCCATTTCGAGCTTCAGTTACACGTGATGCGTAACGTGGTTTCTCTCTCAACAAATACAATGTGAGTTAAAGGAACCTTAAAGATGAACGATCACTTGGTTTAGATTCACAAACTGCACTCTGAGAACTCTAATGGCGTTCGTTTCGATAATAATAAGTTGATTATTAGTGAAGGGAATCAAGATTGAAGTTTGATTTTTAAAATTTGCGCCAAAATTTGCACGCGCGATGTCAGAAATTCCAAAACGTAGTTTTGTCATTTTCGTGCATTGACTGGATGAAATTTTCGGAAACTTTGTATGCTAAGTCTATGACAGCCACAGATGACAATGTACTTGGTTTTAATCAATTGGAAGCTATGCAGAACCAACTGACACCTTTAAAATTTCCTACGTCGTGGTGTTTGGGGCGGGAATCTCAACATGGCGGCGCCTCCTGCATTTTCTTTCCGTGTGTTTTCTCGCTTACTAAGCATCGTGTTGCGGTAAGATTGGTGTTTTCGGTATTGTGAAATCGTACTTTACTAACACGCGAAAAATCGTTCCACTCTTTAGTCTCACTTTAAGATAACTTTGTGAGGGCCTAGTTTAGGCATACCGAAAAAGATCACTTTGGGCAAAAAAAAAAAACACCGTGAAAAGCGCTTGTCCCACGTGCAATTTTGTCAAAATACAAAGTCGCTTCTTTTTTACAGAGAGCATCAGTAAAGGTAACTTCGGACCTGGTACAAGGAAATCAAAAGACGATGAAAATAGATTCTGGCAATATTTACATCGTCATTGTAGAGGCGTGCATTATTACATTTACCAAGTCCACCATTCCCATCAACTTTGAATGCGATATGATTGTGGCAAACATTTAGCATAATGACAGTATAGCACAATGACCAGCAAAACCAGCTACACACCTCGTAAGACGCATGAAAGTTGCTAAAAAAGCTTAACAATTACTTTTAACGCGCTTTATTACCTTACGTAATTCAAATATTCGGTTCAACCATTCTGCTCTTTTCTTCATTTTCTGAAGCACAGTATTGTTCACACAGAACGTCTGCGAACTGCAAAAAAAAAAAAAAAGAGTTTATACGAGGAGCAAAACTAGCCATTAGTCAGTGAAATCGTAGGGCAGGAGCTCGAAATGCAAGAGCGTAAACGATGTGAAGGATTAAGCAGTTGGCCCTTTCAGCTGACGCTTATCCAGCCGTGACGGCACACATGAAAGATGCCATGTGTTAGAATGGAGTACGAGACCACGTGCTTTAGAACACGTGAGCATTGAATATTCAGAAGCATTTGCATTTATTTTACAGTTATCATCATTCTTCTTAGTGCAGAAGAAAAAGTCGACTGGCCGAGCAAGGATACAAAAGCGACCTTTCTGCAGAATGTATCCAGTCCGTATCGTATCTGTCGTCAAACCATACTATAACCCGGGGATTGAATAGTGGCGAGTGAGCGCATAATATGTATACAGCGAACTTCTAGTACGCACAGTACGGTGCAAAAATGTCGGACACTGTGCCAGTTGAGGCTAAGATGGCGACAAAATTATCTGTAGAATGGTTTTATTTAGCATAAACCTATTGGGGGATTCCACGTGAGATTGAACAAAGCATAGCTGTTCAACCACTGAAATTCTTTTTGAAATTTTATACGTTGTTGCCAGATGAGTGGAAAGAACAGATGTGCAATTAGATTTGCTGTAAAATGTTTTTTCGAAGAACAGTAAGTGAATAATGACGAAGAGGAGGAGTGCTACGCTTACCTGCTCCGCTGTTTTTTTTTTTTCGAATTTGGCGATGAATTACATAAAACACATTAAAGCTGCGTACTTCACATTTGTTTAGCTAAATATATGCGTAGTTGCAGTTACGATCAATTATGTTTTGATTCTTTGCTTAATGTACATTTTTCGTAAAAATAATTCTCAAATTTCACCTGAAATTGCTTTTGTTGCCTAGTTGGCAGGAATTTATTTAAAAAAGGGCCAATAACAGAGCGGTAAAAATTCCACATTATTTTTTGAGCATGGGTAATTATAAAACTGCGAAAACGTATGTTAATAACACTTTTCAATCAAAAGATATAATCGCGCGAACTTAAAAAAAAGAGCATGCCAAAGAAATTTATGACGACGATTAAAAAACATTTTTGATATTTTTTATACTTTCCCCACTTATTCTCCCGCACATCAGCTTTCACACTTTTTCCGGCCAAAACTTGGTTAAGGAGGGTGATGTTCCTGCCTTGATTGGCTGGTGGGGGACATAGCTATAGCAGCGCACCAGTCGCCAGTGTTCTTCAAGCCTTAGCAGAGTGTAGATCGAGTTTAAGGTGAAACGTTCTCATGGTGCCTTGACATCCCCACAATGATTTTTTTAGAGTACCATTACGCGATGAAGTTTTACTTCAAACTGGGTAAAATGGTGTGTGAGACATACGACCTTATCAACACAGCTTATTCGAGAGATTCCATGGGTCGATCAACTGTTTTTGGGTTGTGCAATTCGTTTCGGGACGGAAAGAATAAAAGTGAAGATGAGCCATGGTCAGGACGCCTTCCATCGCCAATAAAGCACGACAACGCACTGATACCCATTCCTCTCATGAATGTCCTGATGGAGCATGGCATCGCAAAGCTTCCCCAGCCACTATACACCCTTGATACCGCTTTTCAGACTTCCTCTTCCCTCGATGGGAAAGGGTCATGAAGATACGGCACTACGGCTCAGTCAAGAACATTCAAGAGATTATCGAGGGAGCTCTATAACATACCTGTTTCTGCCTTGCGGGGAGCCTTTAATGATAGGCAGAGTTGCAGGAAACACTGTGTTGATGCTAAAGGGGCATATCTTGAAAAATATTAGGTCGATATGTTTTTATTTTGTACAAATTAGGAAAAATCAGCACTATACTACTTTCCAGACAGACCACGTAATGTATAACTCTTGTGCCACGAACACCACCATGCATGGTTTTTGAGGAGTCGTTCTCCATCCACCGTACAGCATCTCAATCGCTCCTTTCGCGTCTCTACACAGCTCACTTAAACGCATTTCGGGCAGAGCTTTTGGATAAAATTGATTGATATAATTCTCTTGGTTTCGACTATATTTCTAGAAAACGAGAGCATCCGAGACCATCGTGGTAGCCAGAGTGTGGTATGTCAGTTTAATATTCATTAGATTCACACTAAGCGACTTGCAACATCGAGTGATATGTGGGGTCTAACGTCCCAAAATTAACATATGATTATGAGATGCCGTAGTGTAGGGATGTGGAAATTTTTACCACCTGGGGCTCTTTAACGTGCACCCAAATCTGAGTGCACGGGCCCACAACATTCCCGCATCCATCGGAAATGCGGCCGCCACAACCGGGATTCGATACCACGACCTGCGGGTCAGCAACCTTAGCCACTAGACTACCGCGGCTAGGCGCGACTTGCAGAAATGACATAAGCCAGATGTTTGAAGATACACACATAGCGTGCGCGGGGTTCTCCTTCAGACAGGGCAAAAGTTCGTCGCAGCGCTCCCCTTTCCTATTATGTCAATGTACGGGGCTGGCTTTGCGCCCCCTCTCTCTCTCTCATTCTGTCCTCTCTCCCCCTTCACGTGAGCACGCTTAGAGATACGCACATTGACGGAAGTGGTTCATATGCCTGTATTTCTATTGGCAAATAAAACAAAGCTTGCGAACCAGCTTCCGTCATTCTTTCCATCTGCGTAGCCTTGGGCTTCCAGAATTAAGTGCGTCGTGTCGTCTATGGCGTGTTTGCCATCGATGTGGCTTTTCGTAAACAGAAACACTCTAAGGCGAAACCAGTTGTGTCTTCAGACAGAAAGGCTGCCCTGCTGCATGAGTTCCCCCGTCTGCCGGGGAGAATTCCACAATGCCCCTCATACGACACACGCAACCGCTGATAAATACTGCCTCCAAACAGAGCATCTGCCCAGTTATTGTGTTGCTTTCAGCATAAACCGTTACTCATATTGTAAAATATGTAGAACGACAACGTTCAATAACACGTCAAAGAAAAGCATCGCAAACAAATGATGACACGCCAAACACAGTCATTTTACCAGTCAGCTCCAGCATATCCTATCATTTGATAGTGAATTGCGGTGTTCAAAAGCGCCACCTCATGGTCATTCAGATATTTTGGCCTACCTGTCTTGACGGGGCGTTGAAGATTTGCTCTCGTTCGTTGATTGATTGATTTATTGATATGTGGGGTTTAACGTCCAAAAACCACCACATGACTACGAGAAACGCCGTATAGTGGAGGGCTCCGAAAATTTCGACCACCTGGGGTTCTTTAGCATGTACACCCGAATCTGGGCACGCGGGCCTACAACATTTCCGTCTCCATCAGAAATGCAGCCGCCGCAGCCGGGATTCGATCCCGCGACCTGCTGGTCGGCAGCCGAGTACCTTAGCCACTAGACCACCGCGGCGGAGCTGCTCTCGTTCATCATCGCTCTTTTTGTATAGGCCCAGGCAGTGCCTGCAACGGTGATGCCCTGGTCCCTGTCAACTTCGCCTTCAACGACGTATACGTAATTTCAACAGATATGCGTTTCAGAATGCACATGAATACAGTCCGGCATTGTTTTATGGACATTCAACTCTATCTCTACTTCCCTCTCAGCGCGAAAGTTCACGTCCCTGAGTCCTCATGACTTTACAAAAAGTGCCCGGGACCCAGCAATAGTGCCACGATACTCGGAGTGTTAAGGGAACAGGGTAAGCTCCGTACGTATACCATGAATTTCATGCATTTTTGGCCATATAGAGGAACTGTTTCCTCACTAAATAAAAGGGGTACTCACATAGCACATAAGTATCATTTTCTCCCGAATCGCACGCTAAACTCAAGCAGATTCATTAAAATCTAACTAACATTACTATTTTGGTGTTTGGTTTTACCACTAAGATTTAAACTTTGGGTTAATTTGCATCTTTCAAAATTTGTGACACGGAAACTGCGAAGTCCATAATTTTTATTCTGGTACAGCAGTTCTACGCACTTCTGCAGAATTTAAGAAAAAAAATAGTCAGTTGGTTACCTTGAAATACATAAGAAATAACGGAACCTAAGTAGTAAATAAACAACAACATAGTTTTGAGATAATCTAGTTAAAAGAAAAAAAACGGGTGAAGAGAGAACATTTCTTTGCCACAAACACCACTCAGCTATTTTACTTAATGACTACGAGCTTGGTAATCATTGTGGAAGTAATTTTTCTCTCTTTTTAGCCTGTCGTCTTGCTTCTTCTGTAAGCTGTCGTGCAGCTATACACGTATTGTGTCGTCGCTTGTGGTCAACTTATTTCAGAAAATGGACTTCAATCCTAAGGATTTCAAAATGTGGACGTGTGCGGTACTGCCATCATTAAACGAAATAATGGTACCGCACTTGCGGATTCCTTGAGACTCTGAAGCCTTAGCAGACAACAAAGACTCTGCAACGCAGTTCTAATTAGCTCAGCACTTCCACCACACAGTTTTCGCACACGATTCTGTCTTTTTATTACATGAAAATTAACAAGCATAACACTTAGACAACGCATGTCAACTTGCACATGATTCTTCTTGAAGGGCGCTGAAAATGCTGAGAGGTTCGACGACGAAGAGCTTGCTGGTTCAGAGTTAGGCACCTCAATACATCGCCGGCATTTACAAGATCACTGTATTGGTTGTCACAAAATTTGGACTTGTTGATTACCTATTACCCTCAGCCTATAAACTTCAGCACGTCAGACGCTATAGGTGTAATGAGGTTACGAGCTAAAAGTGTTGGCACAGAAGTGCTCTGAAGAGGAAACGTAAATAAAAAGGTGCCCAGCGTCTTGGGATTGCCTTAGGGGAAAAACGAAGTATGCACTTACCCAATAAATCTTGTATACACCTTACTCGACCAAAGCAAGCATTTAGGTTTTCGCATAGAGATTTTTTTTTCTCGAAAATTGGTCCGTAGCCACGTTAGCTGTAGTCGAATGTTAGTGACCCGAACAAAGACCGGATGTATGCAATCGTCAGACCCAGAACACCTTGTGAGAAAGGCATCTTTCAATGCCAGGCCTTTCTTCCAGAAGCATTGCCTTTTATGCATCACTTTGTGTTTGTTCATTAGCTTTCTTGTTTTCTTCTGGCAAAAGTTTCGAGTTAACTGGATTGCATTCTGTGGAAGTTGTTAGGTCCGCTAGTCGATTATGCTGTTCTCGAACGTACATACGCAGGATATAACCTGGTATACCTAACGAGAGCTATAGGGCTAACTGCCAACGAAGAGGACAGAAAATACGATGTCGTTGTCTTGTCCGTTCTGTGTTACTAGTCCCCAGTTTGTGCTACAGCTCTCGTCATCACTTACCAACAAGGCCAAGCCGCCAGTATTCTCGTATAACTTCCATGTTGCCCCCTAAATAATACAAATAACACCAATGTTTGTGCAATTGAGCATCCCAGGCTCGATGACTGGCGTACTTTGAGAAATTTTGTATAAGACACATCAGAACTTGGTGAAGAGTTTAACCGAATCATTCGCATTTTAGTGAAGCATTGATGTGAAGCGTGAGCCTTGTCCAGATAATAATCTATAATAAACACCCCACTCGTCAGTGATCACAGTAGACCTCAAGAAGATAGAAAGAGAGAGAAAGGCGAGAGAGAAGAAATGAAAGACAAAGAGTTTAACAAGACAGACGTTTGGTTTTCTACCCTGCACTAGAGGAAGGGTTAACTGGGTGAAAAGAGTGGTAGAATGAAGAGAAAGAGAGTGAGGAAATAAGGTTGAGTGAGAAGTAGGAAGGTTAACCAGAACAAAATTTTGAGTTTGCTATCCTGCACTGGGAAAGAAAAAGGGCATAAAAAAGTAAGACTAGAATGGGAGAGAGAAAAAAAAGTAGTGCGCACACTTGCAGTGGCACATCAAGTCTATCACGGAGACCTGTGAATATTTGGCATTAGCAACGCTTTCGTTGCCTTATTTGCCATTACTTCGTAAGGGCCAATGTTCCAGGGAGCTTTGCTGCCAAATACGGCCTAGAGCCCATTCGGTTTATAGCCCTATTCGGGACGGGTACCAATGGGTGTCACAAAGAGTGCAACTGAGCAGAACGTGTTCAATTGATTCAAGTCACGCAAAAGTCGTGCGTGTACGTTCTCGCCATTCCTTCCTGAATGCTTTCGTGAATGCAGCACCCATTCATAGTAGTGGGATATTGGTGACGGTAGCATGGGTATTGGCAGGAAGGGGGGGGGGGAGACAAAAGGGGCACTTGCCCCCTTCAAGCCACACTAGCACTCGCCCCTTACCCAAGCTACATCAATGCTCCCCACACCCCCAGCAGCGATTTAACACGGGTTTGTACCCTGCCATGACGAAATCCTGCCGACCACATTGGGTAGTACTCGTATCTTCAAAGAAGGTTCAAGTTTCTTTAGGTGGCACTTAATGCCATGAATCACAACTCATTAATACCAAAGCATTTCATAAAAAGTCATTTTCGTATCACCCTTATTCATTTGCAATAGTCTTCTAATATATCACCTGTTGTCCTGCTCCGTCGACTTAATGATGCCTCCGTTCACAGGGTTCTCCTTCAGGGGGGGGGGGGGGGACGACGATGACGACGACGACGACGACGACGACGATGGCTTGTCGCAGCGCCTCCATTCCATAATATGTCAATGTATAGGGCAGCCTCTGCGCCCCCCTATTGAGTTACTAGAGGGACCACTCCCTTCTGGCACCCTCCGGTGCGCACGCCTAGGTCACCGGTTTCCTAACAATTTTTTTTTACTAAACAGAGATACGTTATTAAGCCTGGGCACTGAATTGTTATAATGGCGACACTGATAATGATACCTCCACTTGAAAACTTCAGAACAATCCTAAGAAGGTTCTCGGCAATCTGAATAACCGTGCAAATTACACGATAGAAGCTGTCCGTCAAGGTATATGCCTTGTATATAAGGAAATTATCATTAGAAAATTTGGGGGTACATGGTCCTTAAAAAATGGCAACACAAGCAACAATTATTTTTGACAAAAATAAAGTAAAAGAACAAGAACTGCATTAACAGTACAAGATGAGAAAGGTGGGCTAGTTTGAGATAGTTCACTTTTGATCAGATTACAACGCAAGAAAGGACGAGGACGCAGACCAAGAGTGTGACGACAAGAGCGCTGACTCTCAACTAAAGTTTATCAGAAGAACCGAGTCAAATAACTGCGCAACTGTGCAAATGTGCAGTTGCGTTGTTGCAAATGTGCGGCAGAGTCATCCAGGTGCAGTATTTGGATTTTAAGTAGTCTCTACTAGCGCTGCATTAGGTTGCGTCACACATTCGCGTGTGTGCATTGGTCTTGTTTTGTACGTAGGTATTTTGACGCTCGCGGGTATTCCACATGGCGTGAAAATTTGGTATGCCATCTGGATGACTCTGCCGCAAAGGCGCAGTTGCTCTGTCGATAGCAAGTTGGCGTTTGTATTTATTCGTGTTATTCATTTTAATAAACTTGAGTTTGTGAGTCATAGTTTCGTCCCATTCTTGGTCTGCGTCCTCGTCCTTTCTTGCGCTGTAAGCTGATAAAAAAGCCCCGCCGCGGTGGTCTAGTGGGTAAGGTACTCTGCTGCTGACCCACAGGTCACGGTATTGAATCCCGGCTGTGGCGGCGGCATTTCCGATGGAGGCGGAAATGTTGTAGGCCCGTGTGCTCAGATTTGAGTGCACGTTAAAGAAACCCAGGTGGTCGAAATTTCTGGAGCCCTTCACTACGGCGTCTCTCATATTCATACGGTGGTTTTGGGACGTTAAACCCCACATATCAATCAATCAAGCTAATAAAAAATGCATTAGATATTCCAAAGTCAATATGGCAGCCCACAGGTGGATACGCGGAATGAAATAAGTTGAACAAACACGGAAAAGTGCGTCATACAGGCTTGCCGACATTTCGTTAGGAGGACCTATCTTTGTCAAAGAAACGTCCTCCTATCGAAACGTCAGCCAGCCTGTATGAGGCCCTTTCTTCTGTTTCTTCAACCTATCTAGCTGCATTAGGGTTATATTTGGGAGGAGGGGGGGGGGTAGTATATTGTAAGCCGGACCGTAAGCTGCATTGGTTTCTCTGGCTTTAACGTGTTTGGTCCGATTGCTTTTAGGATCGATTATATTTTGTCACTTCTTTCATATCAAGGGTGTACTTTGTGATAAGAATTTTAGACGGCGTGGTTGCCTTTGGTTGATTGTCTGTTTGGCAAGAAGTTGTCACGTGGTTTTAATCACTTCTTTTCTTCATGTTACCCTTCTGTTGTTTCGACGCGTGCCTTCAAAAAGGGCATGCGTTCGAAATAATAAATCAGTTGTCAGTTCAGCGCTGTGTGTTTGTGTGTGTGTGTCCTTTCTAGATGTCCCGTCTTGTTTAAGCTGCTAAGTCTATCTCAAATTTATTTCTGTTTGCCATGAGAAGGCTTACTTTCGAACAATTAAGCCTTGCCCACCAGCCCCTGAAAAAAATCTTTATTACGTGCCTGATTGTAAGCATATAAGTAAATTCCCACGCAAGTGTACAGCTTTCGGGGCAAGTTATGTACCATCTCTGTTCCGTTATACATATAATTTGCTTGTTTTTTTTACTGTCGTGCAGATTTTGTTTTCTTTTTACCATTTCATAACCAAACCATGTGTTGATGGCCAGCGAATGAATGGTGTTCGTATTCATTCTTGGTTACTAGTGCTGGTAAATACTACTTGTGGTGCTGTATGACCAAAAACAAACTTCCGCATGCCGTAGACTCAAGAAATCGTCTACAAAACTGCGTCGTACACTCGTAAAACGATTTAGCGTACCTTATCGTACGGTAAACAAAGGGGCGTACGCCAGCGTCGTTATGTAACATGCGATAGAGTGCGCCGACGAGAAGTATAGCTGAAGGAGGCTGGAGTGGGAAGGGAGAGTCTCTTCCTGCGTACGCCGCACCGATCATGTCTTTTGTCCGGCTCGCGCATGGCCACAGGCGCATCGCCAGAGCGCGTTCGTCATTCGCCGCGTCGTGTCGATTATCTGCCGTTTCTATTTTTCCTCAAATACGCCATCGACCTTCGCTTTTCCTGAAGACTGCAGTTTGCTTTGGGTTGAGAAACGTGTCTGTTTTGGTCAGAACCGTCGAAATTTTTCCTCATTTTCTCGTTGTCCGTGGCTGTGTGTTACCGGTGGAAGAAAACCTCCGGGGCCTACGACTTCGGCCTGACGTTTCTCTAAGTGAGCGTCCTAATGACGGATATTCATTTGGTTCAACACAAACAGAGACGTACCACCAATGGAAGCAACGTTTCCACAATGAAGCCACGTACTAGGCTTATCGGCATGCCAATAGGACAGTGAGCTAGAGCAGTTAGCACTTGACTTAGTCGAGGCAGAAAATACTGAAAATATAGCAAATAAATGCGCAAACACTACGCCATTGCAAAGTGTAAAATTACTGGAAATGAATTTTCCCAGCTTCTGGTTTCTGAGTGCCTTCTGCGATTGGCTGGCTGCCTTTCCTAATACTGTCAGGATTGGCTAAAATTTTCTCATATTAGCAGTTCTATATAGGGGATAACGATTGTGTAATAGGAGCCCTCGGGTAGAATTCCCAAAGGCAAGCTTACGAAGAAATATCGTCGCAAAGAGAGAGAGAGAGAGAGAGAGAGAGAGAGAGAGAGAGAGAGAGAGAGATAACTTTTATTGTAAAAATGCCTGTGAGTGAAGGTGGGAGGGTCTGTTATTCCAAGAACCCTCGGGCCTGGACCACCCACCGAGCTCGAGCGACGAGTTGGCGCTGGTCTACCAGGTCCGCCAGGGAGATCACAGCCTCTTACGCTTCACTTACAATAAACTTACAATAACCTTACAAGAACTTACATTAAAAATCACATATACATAAACCTATAAAAACTGCTTTGGAGACAGCATGCCAGGCTTACGATGCCCTTGAATAAGAAAAAAAAACGTGCTGTAGGCGACAAGAGCCGTGTATGTAATTCGCGCGTGCGAATTCCTGCAATACCGCCAGATGTATAGGCGTAAGTCGACTCACAAAACAGACACAAGTTTGCAATATGAGGGCAGCTGTCACAGAACACCGTGACGTTTGTCTGCACTGGTCGATCTACCAACTGCAAGCGATGGAACGGCACGGGCGCCGGTGATTGGCATAGATGAGACAACTATAAGATGATGATGATAGGGGCCCTCTTCTTGCCGGCGCTCTCTGCTATGTAGGCGATCTAAAAGCACGTAGTGTAGTGGCTCAGCATGACTGTCTTAGGTAAGCACTGCCGTTGAAGGCATAAAAGAAGTCATTCTCTCTGTGTGCTACAAATTCTGCCGTAGTTTCAGATGGTGCAAGTTGTGTTTGGAGCAGCGAGGGAGTAGTTGCATTTTAGCGTTTACGCAATAGCCGAAGCCCAGTGGTCATTGGGAGGACCCGCGTTTCCGCGAACCATGCCGTCTCGGCATACCATGCCAACCATTTCTTCTATTCTTACGTGAACATTCGTTTGCGTATGACCATGAGGGGGACTTTGAGAAACTGATCAAATCTATAGCTTATCACGTCATTCCTAATTAATACTTCACAAACAGTGCAGACGTGCGTGGCAGGGTCAAAGATGGGGATGACTATAGTGCACGCTGGTCCTAGTCGTCATTGACCCTGTTACCCACATCCATGATGTTTGAGAAATATAGACAACCAGCTTGAGCAAGTTAACAACTTACTTGAATTTTGTGTGCTGGTTTTGCTTGTTATAAGCAGGACAAGATGTTCTTTTATACTTGTATACGTTCGCCTCGATTATAATTCAACAGTTTTGGACATTTTTTGTAATTGATCAGTTAGCTTTTTTACTCGTTAGTGGTCACTGTGATTAAATTGCTTTCGTTTGTGATAAATCACATGTAACCTCTCCTGTATTTGCGAGACAAGCTTGTAACAAGGGGTGCCGCTTGTAGCATTTGTATTTGGCTGAAAGAACAGTATCTTACCCGCATCTGTGAAAACTTGATGGATGAAGGTACATACGCGTTTTGACATGCAAATATGAGCGCTCCATATTTATTTATTTAATTTTGATCAATACAGGTTGCTCTACCTGTACAGTCGGCGCCACGTTTTGCTTCTCGCTATGGTTTCGTTTTTCCAATTTAAAGGCGACGCTGCTTAGGGCCTCGCATTGGAGTCGTCCAATGTAGCAGCGTCCACATCACATTTCAACACCTGCTGTGAAAGAACCACCTGCACCGTTAACAATAGGTTAAAGAAAAAAACAGGACAATATAAAACACATAGACGCACAAATATGTTATACCAATCGGTGAGATTAACGAGGAACTTATTGACTTTGGGACCTAGCTCATACAGCGAAAGCTGTATAGGGCTAAAAGAAATGAAAAACAGTCCAGCAGTGGTGTCATGAGTGGTATCCATTGCCTGTGTTATCAGTTATTTCATTCGCAGCGTCGTACCCAAGCACACGAGGCATTGGCTGCGTTGCGAGTTAGTTCGCCATGTCAAACGCTTGTAACAACACGGCGTTGCGGTGTCAATGTGATGATTGCTGGGGCGCTTTCTGCCGCGGCAGTTTGGCTTCGGCTTCGACGTCTGTGACTGCCTGTGGTTCGAGAACAACCACTGTGATTAACGCATTGCGAAACTCATTTGACCTCTCATTACACTCTTCCATGACCGGGATCATACGAGGCACAACGTGTGGCATGGGAAATAAACACTGCGGTAAGCACAAGCCAAAAGTGTGTCTAACCTCATTGAGAAGCACGAACATGTAATAATGGAGCCCATGCTGAACACCGGGGCCGAACGCTTCATTTTTCGCTGGTTAACCATTTGTACGGAGTGCTTGGGTGATATATTTCTTTTCGTCAACGCTCACTGTCCGCTGCCATTGTGGTTAGAAAACCATTACTATAGGTGACACGTAAGTATGTATGTTAATTAAAAAAGAAAGGTTTATGATAGACGAACAACAATTGCAATTGTGATTGAACAATATAAGACACCTACAAGAACAAACCCTAGTCGGCGACTTTGACGTATACATTATGGACCTGGGAACCTTGCTTCGCCAACTCGTCATCATTAACTTCGTGAAGATGCGTGTGGCGGTTTGGGCTAGTTGGTATGACATGACGGTATACTTATAGCGCGAGAACAGAACGACGACAAAGGGGCAGCGCTCGTCTCCTTCTTGTTCCTTTGTCGTCGTTCTGTTCAATTGCCTGCGTTTTCGTTGGTAAATGTTATAGTATAGCCTCATAAGAGTCTCAGAGACTCCGAGTACGTCCAGCCGTTCTAGCTGTACACAAGTGGGTCTCACAGAAAAAAAAATATACATGACTGAGGCTTTTATTGAGACTGTTATTTCAAAAAGGAATCATTTTAGCACATAGGAACCGGGCATGCGAGACATTTACTTGCCTTTGGGCGGCGAAGAGTATGCAATAAGAAAGAAGGGCTCAAGCTCACACCCATGACAACGCTTTGTGTACCTCTCTCAGTCCTTGGATTGAACAGTATGAATTGGCCACTCGTACAAGAAACAGCCGTCAACTTACATACAATTGAACTCTCGTAAAATATAAGTAGACAATTCAGAATTCATGCAAATAAATAATTCTTTAAATTATTATTGCATAATGCATTCAGCTCAAAATATTGGTTGCATATAACGAGAACATCGCCACTTTGGATATCTACTTGAATCGGACTTAACCTCGAATTTCATCACATTCGCACCACCATCACCACTTCCATCATACCAATCATAATATACTGCGCACAACTATTAGCACGGAAAATGGAACATTTGTTCATGCTTTGCCTTGCCTTTGCTTTGCAGCGTCTGTGTTATATGTATGCGTGCCTTTCTGTTGGTGTTTGCGCGTTACATTACGACGGTTATCGAACATCAACAAGCCTAACAAGTCCACCTGTTTGGCATGTATGTACATGCGACTTTTCACTCCAAGTTGACGCTAATTGGACAGAAAACGTACGCTCATAGCAAACCTCGAATAGGTGTCTGCGGAACCACAGATTAACGACTTATGTATGCGACGTAGGACAATCGCAGACGTCAACGCCTAATGCGACGCGCTTAGGACGAAAGCCGCACGTCATGTTTCGAATTAATTTCTCCCACCCACGTCGTGTGACTCTCAACCACACATTGGGTGACGCATGCAGGCCTAGTGCACGAACGTGGTGATTCATGCTGTCGTTGTTGGGTCATTACCGGTTAAGCAGTCGTTCTCGTAAATCCGTGCAGCGCGGTTGATGCTGTAGTGTGCGTCGGCGAATCGGACGTTGATATCGTGACGACTTCCGCGTGAAATAGGAGCGCTCATTGTTTGTCCCCATTTTCGAACCATCCACAACAGGCAACAACGCAATTGACCAGCCGCTGACCAATAATGTATGCCTCGTGTGGCTTCCTTTAAAGTCGCGACTGCGATCCAGTGTGCTCCTCGCGATCAGCTGCCAGTATGCGAAAATGGCTGCAATGATGGTGTTGTTATGTAATCTTGCTCTCCCCCTTTGTATTACTGATGTGGTAACGAAGCTTGAATGTTCAGGGGTGGTTGCGGAATTAAACAGCATTGGAGCGAAACGAACTATGGTAAAGACTTAGTTATGATTATCTACAGAATGTGTCAGGTCGATAATAGGTTGTCACGTAAGTCATTATTAAAATGCAACTGAAATGGAATCCTAGTTTAAATGAGCAGATTCATTCGGGAGGGGATTAGTTGATGCCCGTATCATTTTCTACTCGTCTGCACAGTTTTATGCAGGGAGGGTGTATAAATATACCCTCCGCGTTCCATGCGCCGGGCGATTGTTTCCGGCTTGTATTTTTCCTCCTATAGCGGAGTCGTGAATTATCCGCCGCTCTCGATGAAACTTTCCTCTATGTTTTCTCCATTCATTTTTCCACGTCCACACCACTATTTGCAGTAACCGACAAGCTGCTATTCAGGTGTTGTAGTCAAACCATTGAAGTTTTTTTTTTGTCGACCATAAAATGATTCTTCTCTGCTTCAGTGCATGACTAACGGACGCGATTTCTGCGATATTCAGTCCTCGATGAAAGAGATACGCCAAATAAATATGCGTCCATCGAAAAAATAAGCGTGACCATTACAACAAAGGTGACCAATTACGAACGTGTAGACTAATTTTTGCTTTTAAGCGCACCGTATCTTTATCAAAATTGGCGTTGTGGTTGCAGAGACAAAAAAAAAAAAACTGCATTCATACCCACCTATCTATATAGAGGAGCTTACAAACGAAGGCTTTTTCTTGATTCGTTCCAAGAACACGGCACTAAGAATACCCTTGTGAAATATTTTGGTAGGGAACGTTGGTACTAAGAAATAGCTGAACTACGGTGAACATAACGCCCTTGTTAATGAAGCACGATTCCTGCTTGCTTATTTTCTTCAGATTTTTTTGCGTAGGCATGTTAGTTCACTGATGAATGCTTATATTTCCTTCATGTCAGTCACACTAAACCGTTTTAGCTTCGCGAAGTTTTTGCAAGCTGATTGCTTACGCTACATTTGCATACATAAGAGACAAATACGTCTAAACGAATAACTTTACAGTGAATGCCAGTAGCACGTGAAAAGATGTTGCCAGAGACAAAGTTTTGTTAAGCGGGCTTGTCTTCCTCAGTGCAGGAACTGCCTTCTTCAGAAGCGTTTTTCGCGTAGCTCACTGTTCCCACAGCTCGAGCGCACCATGACCGTAAGAAGAACTGACTACCTTTGCGTCTTCGTGTGTGCATGCGCTGTTTGAATTTGTACCAACTAGCTCAAGGTGTTACGTGGCTCACTTTTCCTCACCAGTTGTGATGTTGAAGAAACTACAGGGTCTAAATTTTGAACGAATGCAGGGGGAACGAACGAAAACACACACACACACACACACACACACACACACACACACACACACACACACACACACACACACACACACACACACACACACACACACACACACACACACACACACACACACACACACACACACACACACACACACACACACACACACACACACACACTCGCACACACACACACACACGCGCACACACACAAGCACACACACAAGCACACGCGCACGCACACGCACGCACACGCGCACACATGCGCACACGCACACACGCACACGCACGCGCACACGCGGACGCACGCGCGCACACACACACGCACACGCTCGCACACGCACACGCACACACACACACACACACACACACACACACGCACACACACACACATGCGCACACGCACACAGAGAGAGAGAGAGAGAGAGAGAGAGAGAGAGGGAGAGAGATGCGTACACACACAACTATAGCCGTTAGTTCATGGCTTAATAGAGTATGTTCACAGAAGAAGCTATAACTTTTCGCAAGCGTAAAACAGATAAGCGTACGTGTTACGTAGGTGGGCTCTTCTGATTCATATTTTCTGCGCGTAATTACTCGAAGTTTTACCCATAATGATCTTATGATTTTTATCATTGTTATAATTACGTGAGAAAATTAGCGCGTTAGTAACAGTTACTTCCTTTCTACCTGACAACCTTTATTTTACTACCTATAGTTAGTTACCGCAGCGTTAGTAGCTGTTACTGGTGGCTGTTAGTAACTGTGAGGGTAGTAACAGTGGTTACCCTCACCCTTATTACAGCTGTAGGATTGCAAAGTATGTTGCAAGCAGCTACTACCCGAAGTTAGGGAGTACTAATACCTTGTTTTTAAGAGTGTATGTGCAGAGAGGCAGCTATAACTTTTCGCAAGGAAAGGTCGGCGGACAGTCATTAGACGTAAACCAATAAACGAGAACAACGTGATACGGCAGTCACAGCCCCAGTGGCGAAATGAAAGAGCAATATCTCAAAATCAAAGAGGAATTGCGATATGCCTCGGAAACAGGGGCAGGCTGAGCTTTTATGTCTGGCCTGACTGCCGCTGATTGTAAGAAAAATGATACTTTTCTTCAACGCTTGGGTTGTTGCATATAACTCACAGGGAACGATTATAATGAGCTTCTGTCATCTTCCCGGCTTCGTGAGGGCCATCCAAGAAAAGGCCGTTGCATGCTGTGGGGCTGCCTCGCAATCTTCTGATAAGGGCGATTTGTAATGAAAGTAAAATCAATCAAAGCAACTAGACTCTTCTGTCCCAATTGAACTTTCAACCTTCAACAGTGTTACAAAGTAACGTTGAAAGCACAAATATTCAAGCGAACATTTGCACGTCAGTGCCATATAACAGTGCCCGAAAGAGAAAAAAAAATTAACAGGAGTTCAACTAACTACTATAAGTAATATGGAAGATGAATGAATTGAAATAAAATGGCGGGAAACCGTAGGTGGTAGTTTAGGTAGCCCATATTTAAGTAGAAGTGTGAAACATGTGCCTCATACATAAGCATAAAATTAGACATAGTTTCCAGAACCTAGCTATCAAGACAAGATTCGAACATAAACGTTCGAAAAGTCAGCAGGTCTTTTTTTTTTTCTCGTGAAGTCTTTATTTTTTTGTTGTTGTGAAGAGGAAAGATCCCTATAGAAGTGGCGGAGGCTGCACTGTGCATGACTTTATGCACCTGCACCTCACCTTAAAACTCAGAAACTTATGAAGATGTACTGGTTGAGTTATTTTAAACTGCTGTTTATTTGACTCGTATTTACTGAATATTGTTATTACTAAACTTAGTCTGTGCAGCAGGTGCTACTACAAAAAACGTTATTCATGGTTGCTGGTGTTGCACCACTAAGTGTCACTATGTGTGTGTGCCAGCGCGGCGTCGGCATTATCTAGTTACTTATATATTCGGTAACGAATATCTTGTTTTAAAGTGAAAGGTGTTATGAGATTACAACACGGGTAGGCACGGCGCCGTAGTTTTCCGCTGCCGCCGGTGTCCGTAACCACTATAGCACGAAATGAAAAAAAAAAGTCTGTAAACAAGAAACATTATGCACACAGTGGGGTTCGAACCCCCGTCCGCTGTGTGCAAGCCAAATGTCTTACCACTGAGCCATGCTGACTTTCCTTTTTTTTCTTTGTTGCCTGTTCATAGGCGCGTATACATCAAACCACACAGGATGCACGGCCTGCACGAATGTATTTCCGTTAATGTGTGGCCAAGTTTGTTGAACTGCAGAAAGCTAAGGAGATTGTTCCTGAGTGGTTGGCTGTCGAGGGTAGAACCCTTAGCAGCACTTCGGGAATTTTAATTCGTGTCCCTCTTGTAGGACTGTCACTGCTTGTTTCTGCTATGCTTTTGAGCCACGCCGATACTTGGAACATCATCGCAAACTTGCCGTAGGCAGGCTTGATGCCGAGAAAGGAATTACGTTATTATGAGTAATAAAGCGTTGTAGAAGAGCAAAGAAACAGCCTGCCGTCATACAATGCGAATCACGTAACGAGTGCGTCGTCCAATGCTCTAACCCATTACAAAGGCTTGTTATTGATCACCTATTAAATAAGGCGCATACCTACTTCAGGCATTATTCCTCATAATCATCAGCCACTGGATGAACAAGTGGCACGAAATTCCTTGCAAGTATTTAGCGGATACCACGCTACATCGAAGAATGATGAAATTTAGCATAGTGAATGCCCGCCTACAACCTAGAAATTATAACAAATAATGGCGTAGTGGGTACCAGCAAGTGTGCTTGTAGCAGTTACTTAATGAGTGTTTAGAAAGGGCTCTCAAATGCCGCTCTTCGAGCTTTCGCTGTGACTGTGCTACGCCTTATGCGCAGGCCTGGCGTTTTTTATAGGTACGTTAGCGAAGGCAATTGCAGTTCGAAATTTTCAGAGGCAAACTTCTATAGCACAGCAAAGGCAAATTTTTTCCCGATCTGCGATAGCACGCGCATAACAATAGCCTAACCCTATAGGAGGCGAGACAGTGAATGTACTACCTGCACCGAGTACATCACTATCAGGAAATGCATGAATGGCTCACGGTTTCACTTTCTCTCCAAAGGCAAAAAAAAAAAAAAACGGGAAATGTATATTTTTCCTCGTCTCATACTTGTCTGAATTGATAGCGTCCATCTCGCGACCACCTCGTCGCTTTTTTCTTTTCGTGCGACTGTCGATGCAGATGAAGCAGAGAATACAAGGAACTGCTGGTTTAACGGTGAGGAAAAGACACGTGGCAGTTCCATTGAACGCTGCAAATCTCGAAACTGCTGTAGGAGCAAATGACGAGCCGTTAGCGGACGCCGCCGAGCCACATGCCACACGTTCCTCTCAAGGTCATGGTAACAGGCTCGGAACGTGTGTGATATGTTTCGGTGCCTGTTTTCTCGTTAAGATATCAGCTTAATGCACCCGCCACGTGTTAAGGATGCGTACACTTATTGTAGATCATCAAACATGCTTTGGCTCCATGCAATTCCATTAGGCCTTGGTCGTAGGTGGTTTTTACCTGTATGCGTCTACACCCATCAGTGTGACATGATTGCTTGTCCAAAAGTATACCTGGCATCAGACGTTCAGTGAAGAGTGAGCGGGGGAGTGGTGGATAGTTAAGTGAATAGGCGTAATGATAATGACGCGGCAAGCGTAGTAACTTGCGTGCGCGTGTACAGAAATTCGTTTAACTAATGACACCTCTAACTGTGCACGTGTGCAATATACCGATGGAGGACTCGCCTGTGCGCCTCATCAATTTTTGTCGTTAGCAAAAGACGGGATATGCAAGAATAATGCCTTCAGCTGCTGTCATATCTTGCGGAGCATCTTTAACACGAAAGACGTCCGCTTCATTATAGGAGGTGGTGGGCTCTACTGAAGGCGACTATACACAGAGTGCATGTAGGTGATATGAAAAATTGTTTTATATAGTTGTTGAGAAAGGCATTGACTCTGTGACGCGTGTACAATTGCATTTTATATCCAAGGATGTTTTGGAGAGATACAGCTTCTGCAATGAAGGCATTGCGTGATTAATTGAGACACAACTAATAACAGTACTTATTACGGGAAAGAAAGGGTATTGGCGTTCAACTAAGATCACAAAAAATTACGCAAGCCCCACTGATTTCACTGAAGCCACTGTTTACACTGTAAACGGTATTCTGTGCACTATATATGGCGCCATCCTGCGAGACAGCTCTTATATACGTCGTTTTTCAGGACCGTAATGCATTCAAACATTCTGCTAGTTCATATCATACGGAGCTTCAAAACTTTATCGCGTGGGGCTACCACACCGTCTCCAACCAACAATTGCACATGTTTAATACGAGAATGATGAGGATGAAGACGGTTTGGGACCCATCTCTGTGTTCTCACCTTGCCCGTGTGCTCAGATTTGGGTGCACGTTAAAGAACCCCAGGTGGTCTAAATTTCCGGAGCCCTCCACTACGGCGTCTCTCATAATCATATAGTGGTTTTGGGACGTTAAACCCTACATATCAATCAATAAATCATGTTCTCACCTTAACTTGGCGAGTGACGGCATTTTCAATTTTGTTGTGATACCTGAACAGACGAACTTTCATCGATTGTTGACTAAATACTGATATGATTGTACACTAGAGGGCACTGATTATTTTCGGCCATATTGGCTTATGTTAGTTCAGCGAACTGGGAACGTGGGGGTAAACACAGACACAAAGCAAAGAGGAGGCACACAGCACGAGCACTCAACTAACAACTGGTTTATTCTTACGTTCGAAGGACATATAAGTACACAAGGGTGCGCATATCGACAGGAATAGATGATAGTGTGAGCAGCAAGCGTAGCGTTCATTCGAAGAACTTGTTTACGAATTATCTATATAGTTAAACTCACAGTCAAGTAGTGATAATGACGGATGGCTGATACATTGATTCTTATTTCTAGAAATGTGATATGCTTCAGAAGTTTCACGCGTGGTTTGAAGTGGATGCCGGAAAAGTACGCATGTTTTTTCAAACAACGACTCTTATGCCGTTGTTCGGTTCTTATCTAATTCCAGTCGACATGCGCACCCTTGTGTACTTATATGTCCTTCGAACGTAAGAATAAACCAGTTGTTAGTTGAGCGCTCGTGCTGTGTGCCTCCTCCTTGCTTTGTGTCTGTGTTTACCCCCGCGCTCCCAGTTCGCTGAACAATCATGAATTACCATTTAGTCTACGTTTCCATCCTATTGCCTCATGTCGACAAGACCATTTTAATATTTTTTGCACTTCTCAATTTCGACACCATCGCAGCAGGATAGTTGTTGAAGCAAGGTTTGGATACCGCGACTTTGTCGTCAGTAGTAGAGCATGGCAACCATATATCATCGCTGTGGCTGTTGGGAAAAATTCAACATTGTAGAGAGAAAAGAAAAAAGGAAAAGGCCCGGTTTTTTAAAGGGCCAGTGAAAGGAGGCAACGCCTAAGATAAGCGAAAATTACGGTTCCTACCTTAACTGAACAAAATAAAGCAGCGACTTCGTTCTTATCCTGCCGGAAATCGCCCCTCCTCTTATTTACGAGTGGCTGAGTAGACGCGTCGGCACCATGTCCTGGGTCAGGGGTACGATGGACAGTTAAAGAAAACTTGAGTAAGAATAACGGTCATGCAGTATATTAACTCGGCTTCAGGAGCGCAGACGGTGTATACCTATACACTGTGCCAACAACACGGTTCCGCTTGCCGCCGTCGTCAAGAAGCTGTTGCTGTCTCTTTTACACTCAATTGAGGGTCGTTATTTCAACGAGAAAATTCCGGTGTAGCCGTTGGTTTTGTGAGTGAAGTCAATGTTGTCCGTCAGCGAAAATTCCAGATAGATGCGAATAAATAAATAGTTGAACAAAACTGTGATTCTAGTGGGGATCGAACCCAGGTCTTCTGCGTGCCAAGCAGTTGTCCTACCATAGAGCCACACAATTACTTTCAAATGATTTTGAAAAGAAAAAAAAAACCTTGGACGAACTTCATGTAATGCGAGGAGTGTCTAACGCACGTAATGTTGCGTGCACCAGAAGCGTATAATGTGAACTGCACGTGTGAATAAAGAGTCTAAAGGTCCAAGCCTTACGAAATTCTCTGACATCGTTGTTCGTCATCAGCATCAAAATGATCAACAAGGTGAGCAGCTGCGTATATTTGCGCATTGCCTTACGAACGCGTAGTCAGTATACTTCGCTGATTAGCAAAAGGAAGACTCACGGCGCGGTGGGTACCTCGCAAATTAAGCGGACTGCATATTTTGTTGTTAGTAATTAACACTTGGAAATAATAATTGATTAACAAGTGAACTTAATAATTACATACATCAGAAATTATGGGAAGAAATCACTTTCTACTCGGTCAATCACCTACAATGAGTGTGTACCATGTGCGCAGGTCAAGAAAAAGTTAAACTATGCTTGTAGGAAAAGACTGCGCTGCAAAGTGGAGGACGAAAGTCTGGACTGACACAGGGAAAGCGCTCTATGTCTAGGTTCGCCAGTGCGAAAGTTTGTGTGGCTGTGCGAAGTTATCTGAATGAAACATAACGACTAATAAACTGATCTCTCTTATTATCCTTCTGTGTCGACTCACGCAGAACTCTTATTTTATTTGTTTTTTTTTCAATAGAGAGTCGATTTACTTTGTTGTCTCTTACTGATAAAAAACATTATCCTTTGTAGGTTCGAGTGAGGATAAAAATTTCATATAAGATTTGTACTCTTTCCATTCATTAATTTTCATTAGTCTAGAATTGCATATTATTTTATGAGACCATTCTAGTCATAACCAATCCCCCATAGTGGGTATGAGTCAGAAAAAGAAGCGAATAATAAAAAAAAGAACAAGTACGCATTGCATGATAGTTTGAAATGATTAATGTTACGCGCACAGGTGTTCCTTTCCTCTAGACATGGTTGAGGTGTCCGCGAAGTGAGGCTTGATTGAGAAGGCGATGCGAACGGGGCCCGAGTACGCGATCTCGTTATACTCTCAATGTTGAAGCTGAAGAGTTCGCCAACTGTTTTGTTCTTTTTTCTTGCCGTTTCAGGTGCTGTTCAATCTGAAATTGGCTCTCTACAACATATCGAGGTGGGTGACCTTACGTGAGGACGGCGTCAATGTTATGTCACACTTAAAAACATTATTCCAGGGCGTCCGCTTACTGCCAACTGACAACGTGGTTGCTTTACGTCTTGGCCGATACCGCAAGCATTCCGCCTCTTTTGGCTGCCACCTGTAAGTATGTGTCCTTGTACGCTTAAAACCCAAGCACGGTTCTCTGCCTCTATTGCGCGAAAATTACTTGTTTGCTTGTACGATCGCCTGAGGCCTCCTATTACGAATCATTCTTCGGCTATAACTGCTTTATAAGTATGACCTACATTCACAAAATAGTTCGTGCGCCATAGAGTGGTCTGTATTTTGAAACGTAATGGCCTATATTGTGATAAAGAACAGTTTAGCATACTGAGAAAAAGCGATCCTGCGAACTAAGATCTTTGTTTTAATATTACAACGCATTACCTCAAGGAACGCCTAGAAAGAACAAAACCGTTTAATCAAACATCGTGGACAATTGTGCTAGCACAATCTACATCCTATAGATAAAAAAGGCATGCTACATATTACACGCATTTTGCCTTTTACAAGGCTATGTGTTGTTTACGTGGGGGTGGTACACCTTCCTGCTTCGCGAAAGCAATAAAGATTATTCCAGCCAGTTTTTTCTAAACTGAACGTGTAAAAAGCGGTGAGTCATGCACACTGTTTCAGCGATTATTGGTATAAATTAGCGCTAGAAATACTGTTGTGACAACACTTACAGTTTATAGCTTGTTATTATCTCTTTTATTTGCTCTTGCCGGCTCAGTAAATGTCGTATAACGCCTACTCGCAAATGGAGCGTGCTCTCGTTTCGCATCGAGCACATTTGTGATGCCATTCACGAAACATGAAATGTTCGCACGTGCGTTCCCTCTCGGCTGACCTCGCAGGTCTCCCAGTGGCGGTGTGCGTCGCACTTCAAGCGGAAAAGCTACTGGCAAGGGTAAGCACGCGCGAGATGCACGCATGGCATCTTTCCATGCATTTGTACCTCTTTTCACTTATACGGGCGGCAGACGACCAAGGACTCGGTGCGACGAGGCGAACGTCTTAAAACAACGCTCGGCCGTTTCGCTGCGCTCTTCCTGTGTCGGCGCGAGTGTGTGTGTGCGTGTCAAGTGAAACGTCTCTCGTATGCGCGCGCAGCATTTAGCGGGAGCCGCTGACTCGCAAGCAGTCAGCCGTGCCTTGCCAGCTTCGTCTGCAGGATTCTGCCGAGCGACTGCTGTTCTGCCCCACTCACCACGTTACTTTGTTCGCGGCAGTGCTGCTTTTCGGAGAGCTCGATGTGTGTTCCACCTTCAAAGGTGCTCGCGGTGATCGACATCCCGGAGCGCTAATCACCAAAGATATGCCTTAACGCAATATTTGTTATTTTCGACGATTGTTCGTTACCACACTCTTCGTGGCCAGTGGTGTGTAAGGGCCCAGGAAAGAGTCAGCGAGGCGCATATTGTGCTTACGGGTAGAAAGTTCCCCAACATGACCCTAGAAAGAAACTTTGCCGTGATGGCCACTGCTAAAATGACCGCTCAAACCTGAAAAAGAAAGCCGTATGTCAACGCTAAAAGACGATATGCTATATAACGAAACTCATATTCAAACGACCAGTTGATGAGTATTTATTGCAACATTTAGCCACCGTACTGAAGTGGCTAATTATGAAAGTGTTGAAGTGTGTTGCTTCTATAGTCCAGTGCGACAGCGAACACATTAATGGGATTAAACAGCTTAAGGACACAGTTCGCAGGGTCTCTTCTGCTTCCGCCACAGTCAACTCGAAGGAACCATCACTTTGTTCTAAGTAGACATATCTAGAGTTACTGTATGCTACCTTGTCATCATCATCATCATCATCATCATCTTCTTCATCATCATCATAATCATCATCATCATCATCATTCTGACTACGTCCACTGCAGGACAAAGGCCTCTCCCATGTTCCGCCAGTCAATTCGGTCCTGTGCTTGCTGCTGCCACTTTATACCCGCAAGTTATCCAGTTATTACCCTTAATGACGAGCGGTTATCCTGTCTACGTGCTACATGCCCGGCTCATGTCCATTTCCTCTTCTTGATTTCAACAATGATATCTTTAACCCCCCCCCGTTTTATTCCCTGATCCACTTTGCTCTCTTTTTGTCTCTTAAGGTTACACCTACCATTTTCTTTTTGCATTGCTCACTGCGTCGTCCTCAATTCAAGCTACCTTATATGCTACAGTAAATCTACACACATGAAACATTCCACGCCCCCCATCGAAAGCTTTGCGAAACTAACGTGGTTTTGCAATGCCTCCGAAATCGGAGGAGCTCCAAATTCTCTGCACCTCACCTCGTTTTGGACCGCCCCCGGGACCGGTGTGGCCTTCACCGAGCAATGATGTCATGTGATGACGTTACCACGTGACTTCACAGTGACTGCATGATAACGTCGTACATATTTGTGACCTGTGACGTCACTATAGCATCATATAGTGACGTCATCACGCGATGATCTTTTGCATCACTAGTGTTGGCGGTACTACGAACCCACTTGCCGACGTGGGACGCCGGTCAATATTCGCGCTTGATGAGGCATCCGAGGCTGTCGCCTTAAAAAAAATTGGTTATCTCCGGCATAGTGACCTGCGGACAACCTGCCGGTGGCATGTTATTTTTGCGTCTACTTTTCTCATTTACATTACCATTACTTTCACTAAGATGCCCTATACTGCTCTTGGCATCATTATCTGTTATTTTTTTATATTTTGTCTAACAAATAAAATTGAGCCCTTAAGTTTACATTTCTTTCCTTTGTTCATACATAGTACGAGCATTTGAATTCCCTGTAGCGCATCATGAAAGACATTAAAAAATATACAAAACATTCGAAGAGAAAATAGTCCCCAAAGGAATGTTCTGAGCGCATAGAAAACGTGCAGTCGTAACTCCGCCTATAAATGTGCATGTTCTTTTGTGATAACAAAGTCCAAGTGGCGCGCCGACGCATTACTTTCCAAGAAAAGATGATCTGTGGGCTTCAGTAATATCCCGGGTCATTGGATTGAACTTCGTTTTTTTGCTTTGTTTTTCAACACATGGCATTTGACGAATTCAGACCTGCTACCGAGTCGCTTCCATCGAAGGTCCAGATATACGATGTATGTTCCTTTGACACTGTGCTGCTGTTCACGGTTCGCGAAGCATTTGAAGAAGACAGCATGCCAAAGCAGTTGACTACACCACAAGTGTAACACTCGCACGCTGGCCTATATTCTTTAACTTGTGGGACAAGCCGTGATTGTACATTATCGCAGTGCTCCCACGACATCGCTTTTGCTTTTCGTTACTTTGTCCCCGTTTTGTGCACTACGTTAGGTTCCAAGGTAAAAATCGATTGGGCAAAGGCCACTACTTGATGGCTGCTTCGCATGAAATTAGTTCAAACACCATCGTCTAGGGAGTCCGAAATTCTCTAGCTGATTACAACGTTTTCTTTCCCTTTTACCAGAGATGCTTTCTAGGAAATGGTTACTCATCCGGCAAAAAAAAAAAAAAGCTCAGTTGAATTTGCGCCACAGGAACTGGGAAGCCCCACATACCAAATAAAAGCGAAACCGAATATCTTCGCGAGGAGAAACTCCATCGGTCGTGTAAAAAACTATCGCTAATATATGAATGTAATAACTCCAATGACCACGCACTCTCTTCATTCTCTTGTTCATCTTCTTCTTGGCTCTAGTAACAAGCACACCAATTCGCGCGGCGTGCGATGCAATAATTCGGATGGGCAATAGAACGACCTCAAAGAGAGAGGAAAAAAGATTGAGAAAGAAGGAGAAAAAGAGAAGTAAAAAGAAATAACAAAAAACAGAATGATAAAAATGCAGAAAGACAAAAAAGAATAGAAAGACAAAGAAATGAAAAAAATACAGACGTGAAAATGAGAAGAAAAAACAGAGAGCAAGACAAAAAGAGAGAAATATAGAGCAACAAGGGGTCAGGAAAAAAATAGAGAGAAATAGAAAAAGAAAAACATTGAGAAAAATAGACTAACATATCCTAAAATAAAGTACAGATATGTGGATAAATCCTCCCTGTTCTGTATAAACCATACGTCAAGAAGAAAACAACAGCGACAAAGCCACCCAGCTCCACTCTCGCCTCGGGCTTGGCACCGCTAGTGCGAAACTGGCTGAATTGTCTTCTCTTTACAACTCTCTTTTTGCACACGTAAGTTCTATCAGACAGCATGCGAACACGTAAATTATTTTACAAATTATGCTTCCGGAATAATGATGACAGTGAGCCAGCGTCAATCACACGGCGTGTGAGCGCTCATAGGCGAGATGGCGGTACTTTGAGTGTTCTCTAAATGGACGCACGGATGGACGCATGGATGAACAGACAGACAGAACGTCGATGATAATACGCGCTAGCACAAAGGGCACTCTCTAATACGAGCTTCCTTTGCAATAAGGCTGAATGTATGAGCGCACGATTCTACGATTGCAGAAGTGTCTTTGTTCTATGCGAGGTCCACGCTGTAACGAGACAATACCATGCCATCTGCTATTTATACACAAGAGCTGCTATAACCTGCTATACAAAGGCCTGTAAAATTCTTATAGACCTGCTATATGTAACGACCGTTTGTGCTTGTTTTTTCCTGCTAAATTTGTGTGGCATTACTGTAAATTTAAGGCCTCATTTTCTTTGTTAGACACGTTAATAAGAATTGACAAACTATTCCCTCGTGATAATTGTCTGTTAGTTCTCATTATTACTTGAGTACCGTAATATGCAAATGAATGATGGAAAGAAACTCGCATACGAGACATCTTAGTTGCTGAGATGCTAACACTTTTTTTTTAACCCCACAGATAACGCTGGCAGGGAGTACAGGGAGTATGCACTGGAGTAAGCTGTTAGCGCACGCGCGTAATATAATCAACCTCGCCGCTTCTCGGCGTTAAAAGGCGCTGAAGTGCCAGGCAGTCTCAAGCCTCGGGATAAGACAAGCTTTATGCGAAGGGGCCTTAGCGCGGTCGGCGCTCACCCGCCATTACGAAAAACGTGCGTGCTTCTATACAGCAACGAAACGTGTAATCTTGTAGGGATATCATGTGTGAGCTCTTGCGCTAAGACAAGTGCCAAGGCCTTGTTTAGGCGCATCGCAGCGGGCCTGTCGGCACAGGGGTAGCAACTGTCCTGTCTTCCCACTGCCAAATGGGCTGAACCAGCGTGGTGGGGAATCACATGAAAATATGCCACGGTGAATTTTTCCTGCCAATTTTAGGGAATAGATGAGAGGTTCGTGTGCGGAACATATAAGCTACATAATCGTTTTATGCTCGCGTCTCTGTGTGTTTATTACGACATCCAAGAGTGCTTGTCACGGTACAGGCATAGCATGCTTCGTTGTCCACAAAATAAATGCCAACAGCACGCCAAAGTGCATCAGGGCAGAACGTGGAAAACTTCGGCAACGTGTAGTTTGTAGGGGAAATTTTTTGTTAACAGTGATTAAGTCTCGCTGAATGTCATTCATGCTTTAAGCTGCATGGCAAGGCTGTTTTCAGAAACAAAATGTGAATAAAAGTATAGATATCAAGTCCGAGTATCTCGAAACTGGACAAGGTTTCGTGTGCTTAATTTGATGTGTGACAAGTACGTTTTGCAGGTTGTCTATTAAGCGCTCTTTATTTCCCCTCGAACTGCCCAGAAAAAAGTCGGGACAAGGACGTTTATGGCGGTGATAGCGGTGAACTTGGCCGTGCTGATCGTCGCTCCTCCGCTGTTCCTGGTCCCAATGAGGACCAACCTGGGTGAGTGAGCTTCACCCCCCCCCCCCCCCCCACCTGACCATTATTTATATGCGGTCTTGTGGGAAACGATTTCCACAATGTGCTAACGGTACCATTAAAACTTGTGCAGCATGCAATCACTTCCTAGTTATCACCTATAGATAGCGTCGCTCATACGATAACTGAAATGCAGCATTAATTCGCTGATGCCCTTTCTTTATTTCCATCCGCTTTGCAGTGGCATCTATCGCCTGCATTTGGCTGACAATAACTGTTTGGCTGAAACTGGTGTCTTACCACATGGTCAACTGGTCGTCTCGTCGGGAACACCCATACGAGCACAAAACCGGCAACGGAAACGTCCCCTCGGTAGAAAAAGACGGTGAGCCGCTTACTTGTCCCTCGCACGTTCCTCCTTTGCACTCTATTTAAAAGGTCGCATGGAGCCAACGGCGTGCCTTTATAGTTTGGGAAATTAATAACTCCAGCGGAATGGCTCTGTGTGTTTTACACGCGTTTCCAGTAATGTATTCAGCAGTGATTACACACTTATTGCTCTTATGCACAGTTGCGGTAAACATATCTATACAAACTGGCTGTCTTACGTTACTTGAAGTGCGGATGCCGTAGAATGTGCGGATGTGTAACTAATGCAGAAAATGTATCTTTCGACAGGTGCAGGGATCCAGAAGGCCAACGGTACAGCTGCCAACGGGCATATTTCCAAGCTTGTCGTCTATCCCGACAATCTCTACGCTGCGGGTAACGATCGAGTGTTTTGACTTTATCAGCTTTAGATGCAGATGATTATGATATTAAGAGCTCTTCAAATAGCGTGTGTAGTCGTGCTATCTGGTCTGGTCAAAATGTGAGCGTCCGGGACAGGCAGTGTTTTGTTTGTGCTTCGTCATTATGACTATACTTCTGTAGCTGGAGCGATATTCTTTTTTACTTGTGCATGCATCACGTGTTTCATGTTTACGCTCAAAAACCTACGCATATACAGCGTATCGGCATATAAAAAAATTAATTGCTCCTCGAATGATAATTAACGGCAATAAAATGTGATTCACTTCCTCTTATTAACAAGATGTATAGAGAAAGTCCTCTTACAAAGTCCAGAAAGAGTAAAATGCAGATGTAATAGTTGACCCGGCTGATTTATTTTAAAATACTTATTTAATGTGATGTCGGTGCGTGCCGGCAAGGGAACTTCATGTTCACTTCAGTCAACTTCAGCCACTTTAAACCACCTTCAGTTTAGATGTTCTTTTCGAAAGTGGAGGTACACACGTGCACCTCAGCTTTCGATAAGAAAATCTCAACTGAAGTTGACTGAAGATGGCAAATGCTGAGATAGCTAGCGTAAGAAACAAATACCACAACTATTCTTTATAATTTACTATCGTACAGACATGTACAAAGATTTGTCAGGCAGCCTGTGAAAGCATGGCAGCGACTTAAAAGCGTTTCAACGTCCATAAGTTGTTTTTGTACTGTGCGTGGTTTCAACAGGCACTTACCTTGGGGTAGTCTATCTTAGCCCAAATGAAGGAAAAGATGCCACACAATACCCGAGCCAATCTTGACCCTACATACATATTAGCTTTCTGCAAAAACGCCGGATCCCATAACATAAAAAAACACACGCAAGGTATAGGCTAAAATTACAGAAAAAGTACCAGCACTTGGTCCCAGGTCTCCAGCTGAGAGGGGGGGGGGGATAGGGATGCTAGGTGATCACCCCCTCTCCCAGAAGTCTGATGAAGGAGGTGTTTTTTTAAAATAGAGAAAGCCTTCAGCAAATAACCCCCCTCCCCCTCTTCCTCAGAAATAATTTAAATAATTTCCTACACGGTCCACTATGAACATATAACTCCACAGTTTCGTAGGTCCGAATGCTTGACCTGAACTGCTCGATGTGCCAATTTTTGTTAAATAGTGCAAAAAAAAAAAAAGCATTGACACCCTGCGGTGTTTCACTCGACCTTACAGTTCCGAACGAAGACGATGCCTTTTTCGGCGTTGTTGTTTCGGACATGGAAACGGTCGTCCAAGGCCAAAACGCGCAGCTGTGGCCGTAAAGAAGTCGCTACATTACGTTGCTAGGTGGCTTTATCTTCAGCGATCATACGGAAAAGGTTCCCTTCCTTCTCTGTGTTTATAACGCACACGCATACCTATATCTGCCTACCTATTGACCGACCAATCGGCCTATTATACTAACCCTAAGAATTTTATAGCCCTTTCAGGAATTTGACATTTGTTTTGTTGAATCTGGAGATTTTTGTTTGTAAGGGTCTGGAAATGTCGCAGTACGCAGGCTCATTAAAACATCACTTATTATTCGAGCCGCTCTCTAAACCAGAAAGGCTGTAAAATGATATTGGCTACTTCATGTTTTTTTGTTTAAGACAGTCTTGGCGTTTTGGTGAGCCGTGTGAAGGAGATAGCAGTTGCGTGACGCGAGATTATTTTGCGGTGACTACAGGGGGAAATTTACCTCTGAAGTCGTAAGAGTTAAGCCCGTGCATATCATGAGCTCCCACAGAGATTGCTGCACCATGAAACGCAGATAAGTTTCGTCTTGTCGTGCACATAACGCGTGTCACGTTTACGCTCACTGCGTGCATTCGTGGAGCAATGTCTTCATGTGAAATAACCAGGAAGATTATAGAGGAACAGAGCAAAGTAGGACTGAAGATTTTGTATAGTGGTGTAGGTTCAATATTGCGGAGACGGCGTTAAGAAAAGAGACAAGACTGTTCAGGTGTGCTAGTCGTGCCCTTCACATGAGAGCAGAAAAGTGACGGATAGAGTTGGCTTCAAGGGGAGCTGATCGAAAGTACAGAGGAAAGGCGCAGCCTGTAAAAGCACCGCGCACTATTGACGGGAAATGAAAGGCGAACGGCGGAGCGCGTATATCAAGCCTTATAAGAGCTATAATGCATGTGGTTCAGTTATATGTTATATAGATATTGACTGGACATCACGAACATCCGCTTCCGCGGCACTGTGCGATTACAGTGCAGCCTTCTAGATTGTGTTTTTGTTGTGATATGGTGATAATGGTGGCCGGCGTGTGTATGCTGCACGCTTTCGGTCGCTTCTGTTTTATTCTTTTATTTGTTTTACCTTTAGTTCGTTTAGAATATCAAAACTAGGACAGACGTGAAAATATCTGACTGCCCATTGGACATCGGGCTGTGCTGCCAAACCGGATGTGTGCGCCTGTCAGTGGGGATGACTGGACTCCGCTCACTGTGTACCTTTGATAGTGCTTGATCTACGCACTCCGCTGTTCGCGTTTCACTTGATGTCGATAGTACATCTACTCAAAGTAATGGAAATGATTGCAAATGTGCAAAAATTAAGTATAAACCCCCAGCTCACACGCTGCAAGTACAAGGAAGCTGTGCTAGAGTTGCTGTTGATCCGCATGATCCCATGTATGTCTTCAGTGCGTCTGCAAAGTGAACTTGACATGCAAATCTGTCCCTGTGGCAACTGGTTTGCAGACGCTTTTTATGTGCACTTCCACAGACCGTGTCGAAAAAGACTTAAGAACGTTTGCTGTCGAGCTAGTTGGTGCATAGCTGAATTGAGTTGATGGCCCAAATGTTTAAAAAGCAGCAAAGAAGACGCGTAGGACACGGAGCTGTGAGCGTGCGCTTTTCAGTGTCTTACGTGTCCTCTTCACTTCATTCTAAACATTTGCGCCATCAATTCAAGTTCGAAAAAAGGCCTTGAAAGGCGGTTAATAATGCTTTTTGCTTTTAACAAGGTTTCTAAGAACTCTGACACAGAGCACACTATCTTAATAGTTATTTAGGAGTCAATAACCCTGAATAACGGCATGAAACTATAATTTAGTGATGTTTCTTGTAATGTAGGAAATTTTCGAGGGTTAATCTAGGAATTAAACGTTGTCTTCGGTTGGCATCACTTCTGCCTGCCTGTCTGCCTGCCTGCCTGTCTGTCTGCCTGCCTGCCTGCTTGCCTGCCTGCGGATAGATTCATGAACGTTTTGCCTTTTTATCAATTACTGCTTCTTCTGCCTCCCTCCTGCATTATTTTTCAACAGTGAGGGCGAATGTGCGCGTAGGGTATGCCAAGTATACTAATTTAAAATATACCCAGCACGCTGCTTAGTGCGGAAAAGATAGTCAAAGGAATTAGAAGTGATAGTTATTGACTAAGAAGAATGGAATGTGAATAAAGGGGAATGGAAATTTAATCACGATTTAATCAAAGGGAAATAATTGAATCAGTAATTAGAGTACATAGGTGAATCAAATGTTGCTGAAAGAAATGCTAAAGTAAGTTAAAGTGAATCAAAGGGGAATCAAATACGAATTACCCTTCGACGACCAAGTCTCAATGTACAACCAGTGGTGATGTCTATGCGACTGTAAGACAAATAGCGATGAGAAGTAGTGATATAATAGACTTAGAATTTCAAAGTAACTTCACAAGTGTCGCGTTAAAGCATAGGTGTTTGTCCACGCTTTCCTTAGCATTAGATAAAGATACTACAAATTTCTGTGCAAGGAGACAGTGAATGCGCAAATACTGTACATACTTTTTAGTTGTACCTGAATATGTTTTCAAGTAGAACCGACCTAATGATGTATGATGATCTCAGCCTACACACACTAGGCAGATGACAGTGATCTTCTGTCGATGAAAATTCAGATGTACTGATAAGTTTCTAGATTGTGAAGCCACTACAAGGGTCCAACTCGTAGTTGTTACTATTTTTTCTAGTGAGTAGATATCATTAACGTTACCATTGCTAACTGTAGTCACTAGCATGGTATAGTAACAGAGCCGCTTATTAACACAGCCACCAGAGTATAGTCCAGTGGTTACAGTGCTCGGTGGTTGAACCCAACCTTGCCGGTCGCATTTCGATTGAGGTGAAGGGGTTTGTTAACTGTGCGTTTTCAGTACACTTTAAAGAACCGCAGGCCGTTTAAATTATCTGTAGTCCTCCTCTACGGCTTTTATCATAGCTTAAGTCGGCTTGGGATAATACACCCCATAAAACAACCAATGAAGTCACTTATGAACTACTGAATTAATGTTCTCCTGAGCAACGGCTTCGTCTGCTTTTTTAATACCTTCATGCTTTTAGATTTCTTTGTTTGAAGAAAAAAAAAACAGGCATTGACTGCCAACGCTCAGCCAATTATTCCCCATCAATGTCGTCATTAGTTCTGACAGGTGGGTGAGGTGGTGTTGGTTTTTGTGTCTCGTGTTCTTGCGCCGTTATTACCTATGGTGATTCGCTGGCGTGAAATTTTACCCCAGACCCTCAAGAGTGTGAAGAAATTTACTGCTCGATATTTAGGAGGGATAACCGATGCCACTCCTTATTCCGATGGTACATCTGAAACGTGCAATAGATAGCATATGTACCATGCAACACATGTCAAGAGGGTGTTCCGATCAGCAGCACATCTGATCAGCTGCATACAGTGGCATCGTAGCTAAGCATGAACCCACCAGGCCCGTGTTTCATCTCCAACCCACCCTCCCCAATGTTTTTCGACATGATATAGCGCAAATTGACTATAATGACCATTTGCCCGCCCCACCCCACTTAAGATCAAAAAGGTGCTCCCTCCCCCCTCCCGTAAAGATTTTTGCCTCCGCCTCTGGTGGCATATGATGAGTACAGATACACGTTTCAAGAGTTAAAGCCTCATTGCAGCACGTTGGGTGAACAATAATACACCGATTACATACGAAAAAGAGATTTAGGGATTCCGTCAAAGTAGTGCATTCGACTTGACTCCACCACAACACCCCTTCCCCTTTCTTTTCCTTTTCAGACATTTGGTACTTCATGTTTGCCCCCACGTTATGCTACGAGATCAACTTCCCTCAGAGGCCGAAGATACGAAAATGGTTTCTGCTTTGGATAACCTTGGAAGTAGTACGTCTCAAATATTATCTTATTATTGAACCGCTGAAGACAGAATCTGCTAATTAAGCTCAGAATTATCACTACATTTCACAGCATAAGACAATCGCTGTGCTATGTTTCCTACGTGAAATAGGCGGGGATGTGAATAGCCAGGGGAACCGAAGAGCCAGATGCTTTCATCGATAATAATAATGACACGTACGTAAGTAGCCCAACATTGTATTGATAAAAAATGTTCATGAAACTATTTTGTCTGTAACAGTGTTCTCTCAACTAACAATTCCTCGATAATTTAGTAACATTACTTGAACAGCGAGGTTATAATTGCTTCACAGGCACATCATTTTGAAAGTATTACGTCATATTGATGGTATTCACGAAAAGCGGTGTCGTATTGACGGGAGCACGTGGCCTTTCAATATTCAAAAATACTGCAGTTTAGGGTCCTAAAACCCCGATATAAGTACTAGGGACGTATAACAGCACCGGAAATTTCGACCACATTTAACGTGCACCCTAAATTGTAGTACACGAACCTCAAGTATTCTACTGAAAATGCAGCCACCGGCACCGCGATTCGATTTCGTGCGAACTTCGTTTCACGACTCGAGTGGCATAACTACTGGAGCACCGTTGCGGGTGCGTGCCGTTGCAAACAAACAAACAAACAAACAAACAAACAAACAAACAAACAAACAAACAAACAAACAAACAAACAAACAAACAAACAAACAAACAAACAAACAAACAAACAAACAAACAAACAAACAAACAAACAAACAAACAAACAAACAAACAAACAAACAAACAAACAAACAAACAAACAAACAAACAAACAAACAAACAAACAAACAAACAAACAAACAAACAAACAAACAAACAAACAAACAAACAAACAAACAAACAAACAAACAAACAAACAAACAAACAAAAAAACAAACGACAGACAGACAGACAGACAGACAGACAGACAGACAGACAGATAAATAGGTGAAACTTCTGCACAGCTATACATGTTTTTCTGCTCCAATGAGCTTCGTGGTTATACTTCCCATGGAACATTTTTGGATTTTGGCATCACATTGTGCGCTAAAATTTCGACCAGTACGATCCACGGGTTTGATTTTCACTTCATATTCATATATGCTTTGACATGCTGGTGTTCGGCAAGAAGACCGCTTAAGCTCGTACACACGAGGACCGAGGGATTTATGTTATACACTCATCAAGTGATTCAACCAGAGGTCACAATCACAGAAATCTTTCTTCTGCCATTCAGCAAAATACATTTAGTACGGGCTTTGATATTTACTGCGTGATCATTCTTTTTTGTTCTCCCCAGTTTTATTATTTTGTTTTGTTAATATGTAGTGACTCATTCATTTTGCTTTCTTTTTATCATTATCTTGCCGATGTTCAACATAAGCGCGTGTACAACAGGACCACCGGAAATAGCACACGTATATCGGCGTCAAAATAAAATTTGTTGTGGGGAATCCTATCACGCTTTCACTGCGTCGGTGGTTCAGTGTTAACAGTGCTTGATGGCTGAGCGGAAGTTGCGGGATCAGATTTCGGCCGTGGTGGCCGCATTCCCACGGCGGCGAAATGCTACAGGCGCGTGTGCTTAGATTTAGGCGCACGCAGAACACCACATAATTGCAATGTCAGGAGCCCTCAACTATGACGTTTGGTATTACTACCGGATGTAGTCGTCATAATGAATAGCTCACAGGGACATCACTAATAACGACGACATGTTGGGCAGGTTGGTAACGCTGCATAACTTGGAGTGGTTTATTTTATAAATGTCTTACCCGCCGCCCATTCAATGTTATGTACCTATCACTCGGTCAGGTTTACGCGTAGTCTGTCTACGTCAGTGGGCTTGCTGGTAGCCGACTTTAAAACTCTTCGAGAATGAAGGTGCTCTTTAAGATTTCACCCAAAAAACCAAAATTGGACGCTCGTAGGGTAATGTTCAAGACGTCGACATCACTCCGCTTGTAACAAACACGCGCGCCCCTCTTGACACCATTACCCTCAAAATTCGTGCCAACACAAAAAAAGTAAAAAAAAGAAAGTGGATAGGTGGTAAACTTAAAAGTGGGCCTTAGCTTCCTCGAATGAGGTGTCTGCCCGCGTTTCTTTCATTGAATTTATTTGCTCGTTTTCTTGCAGGTGATTATACCGTTGCTCGGCATGACGCTGCTGAACCAATGGGCATTGCCCATCATGACCATAACTGCGAAAGCATACAACGTAAGTTCGCATTGCGAAAATCGCGTGCAACGTGCGGTTGAGAAGGTTAGCCTTGAGTGAAGATAAGGGACAGTGATGACCACTAAACGATATTCAGCTTGGTTAGCGTGATAGAACGAACGTTAAACAGACTTTCGTTCCTAAAGTCAACCTGGTGTTCAGACACTTGGACAGCCATGCATATATGTGGCAAAGTTACACCTCACTTGTAACAAGTAAATCTGGCGGCACTATGCTTTCGTTGTATTTTACGGTTCGCTGTGGCCCAGTGACTGAAAACCATTCTGTGCCAGACAATGGGGAACAGATTTATGATTACATCGGGTCTACCGGGTGCTGTATAAATGAACGGGTGAGGGAGCATGAACTAAATTTAATGAAAGATGGCTTGGCACATTTGCCTATTGTAAAGCCTGCGGGTGTGTACCACGTTTTAACGAGTTTAAGATTCTAGGTAGAAGTAAGCACAAATCTGCGCATGAGTTGTTGGAAGCCTATTATATTAAAAACAAAGGTGAAAAGTGTATCAGCGAACCGTCGGTGACGTTGTACGTGTCGGAGAAGAGATTGTTTGATAGCTGGATAGCGTAAGGCTGTGTGAAAGCTGCGTATGTCTGCATGTTGTTACTTAAGCCTGGATTTGCGCCCGGTCTACTTTAGTTGGAAGTTCCGCTTGTGCTTGTCGTTGAGTGTTCCTTTACTTTGTGTGTGTGTGTTATTTGCGGCCAAAGCATGTCATTATGATTACACTTAGCGTTGCCTATCTATTACTTTTCTCCGCTTTCCAAAATCATACAGAGTGCTATTGTAAGAAGCTTGTCAAATGAAGAAAACCCGCGAATTTTCTTATCATGCTGCAAATGTTATCTCAGGCCCAAACATGCGGCCATTTCAGGTAGAAGTGCTCATATGGTAGAACAGTACCGCAGCGTAACCTCCCAAGAATCCGCTTTATTTTTTCAGTTAGCGTGTGCGTCCCGTAATGCCATGACTGTTTACTTTCCTAACTGCATGGAATGTTTGCTTCTACTGTATATTTCGACAGGAAATGGACATGTGGGAGCTATTCAAGTCGTACATAGACCTGGTGGTGAGTACCAATGAAACACTACTTCCCGCGTGACACAAAGCGTCAGCGTAGTAACAGAGATTTGATAACGAAATTAGACGCGGAAAACAATAATCGGGCTCAAAAGCCACTATGACATTGTAAATAGGGATGGAGACAAAGATTCAATTGAAAAAGTACGGGCTGATTTAAACGTCTGTATACGCCTGAACGGAAATTCTATCATTGAATACGCTGCCCACTGCATGGTTCACAGGTACACTTTTTTGAAGACTCAGCATTTATTAATCTTCCGAAAATTGAACAAAAGTTTCTGCTTTCCTACATGGTCTACCTAGCTCGATAACTGTTTTGCAAAATGAGCTAGAAAAGTTAATAAGCACTCTCAAAGGTATCCCGAAACGGGTTTTTAGCATTTTGTCACCATCTGGGTTGCAGCATTACCAAATCGTTGGCAGCATAAATTAAGTGACGCATCTTGTGTCACAGTAGCTACTGGCCGTTATGTGACCCTCCTCCTCAGCACTTCCATTCCTTCTCAAACACGCGGCCACCGCTGGCCACGGCAGCACCCTCGACGGGTTGAGCTTTAGCTCCCTGAATATATATGATCGGAGCCACCGCAATCGTAGACTGTACGTTGCCTGCTCCTTCAACACCGGCAGCGCGCCGTCGGGCAACGGAGACGAACCGAATGGCGTTGTGGTGGAGGTCTGCTCCACCGCGTGCCGTGCAGCATCACCAGCCGTTCTTCCTTTATAAAGACGATAGCTTTTCCTGGCGCCCTTCGACAAAAAAAGTTTTGGCCTGTCTGTCTGTACATTTGTCTGTTTGTCCGCCCTAACGACACCTCAAACGGCACCAAACGGCGAACCCCATCCGCAGCACCCATCAATATTGCTCAAGGTTTAGCTTTCATAGTTGTGCGACTTTCAATTGAAAAGCAATGATTGCGCATATCTGAGGAACCATAACTACACTTCGATGTTTTGTATGTCTGCCTTTATACTAGAAGAGTCACACGCAAGTAACTCTAAGGAATGTAGCGTTTATAGCGCTGCGCTGACAGTGCAACGCGATGCTCAAAAAGGTGTTTCCAACGCTTCGCTACGACGTCACGGTGGTGGCACCTACCCGTCGCTTTGCGTTCTACACCTTATAACCTCCGAGACTGGCGCCTGTCTTTCTCCGCGGGCTGCACGCCTTCGTTTTTGAAGATAACTGCCAGATGGCGCCTGTGTCTAACGTGCCTCGATGCGCTCGTTCGCCTCCGCTGCACGCTCGAGGCACACGCAGCACTTCCAGAATACCATTCACCGAGTTTTTTGCGCACAACACCAAACAAACGTTTTGTTCACTCTCCCCAGATGCAAGACTCGTTTTTCGACGACATTTGCGGTGTAACATGCAGATTTGGAACCAATTTTTTTTCTACTGTACGCCGACTATCCGAGTACGCGCACAAATAAAAGAATTACACCCTATCCACGAAGTAAATGATGATAAAAGAACTTGCTCCGGAGCTTAAACCTGGTAAACCGTGAATACTCCGCAGATCCACTTCACTATCTTACAAAGACGTGGCGTGCCCTATCATCATCATCATCATCATCATCATCATCATCATCATCATCATCATCATCATCAGCCTGACTACGTCCACTGCAGGACAAAGGCCTCTCCCATGTTCCGCCAGTTAACCCGGTCCTGTGCTTGCTGCTTCCAATTTATACCCGCAAACTTCTTGATCTCATCTGCCCACCTAACCTTCTGTCTCCCCCTAACCCGCTTCCCTTCTCTGGGAATCCAGTCAGTTACCCTTAATGACCAGCGGTTATCCTGTCTACGCGCTACATGCCCTGCCCATGTCCATTTCTTCTTCTTGATTTCAGCTATGATATCCTTAACCCCCGTTTGTTCCCTAATCCACTCTGCTCTCTTCTTGTCTCTTAAGGTTACACCTACCATTTTTCTTTCCATTGCTCGCTGCGTCGTCCTCAATTTAAGCTGAACCCTCTTTGTAAGTCTCCAGGTTTCTGCTCCGTAGCTAAGTACCGGCAAGATACAGCTGTTATATACCTTCCTCTTGAGGGATAGTGGCAATCTACCTGTCATAACTTGAGAGTGCTTGCCGAATGTGCTCCCCCCCATTCTTATTCTTCTAGTTACTTCAATCTCGTGGTTCGGCTCTGCGGTTATTACCTGCCCTAAGTAGACATAGTCTTTTACAACTTCAAGTGCACCATTACCTATCTCGAAGCGCTGCTCTTTGCCGAGGTTGTTGTACATTACTTTCGTTTTCTGCAGATTAATTTTAAGACCCACTTTTCTGCTCTCCTTGTCTAACTCCGTAATCATGAGTTGCAATTCGTCCCCTATCATCAGGGGCAGTGAAAGTTTTGGGACGTTAAACCCTAACAGTTATTATTATTATTATTATTATTATTATTATTATTATTATTATTATTATTATTATTATTATTATTATTATTATTATTATAGTGAAGGTTCTTTGCAGCGCCCCCCCCCCCCCCCTCCAACTACACCGCGAAAATCGGCGGTTTTGACAGGAAGTCGCAAGCGCCCCGTGCCTCCAAGGGACGCAGGTCGCGTTGGTTGCGTCTGGCATCGGAGCTCACGCATTCCTAGCGTATATACAGGGTGTCCCTGGTAACTTTAGCCAGAGTTTAAAAATATTCCGGCACAAGCCATTACGATGCGACCAAATGCATGTTGCTCGCCGTTGTCTGGAGTTAGACTATTTTTTGTAATCTCGAATGTTGTTTATTAAGATCTGTTTAATATAGTAACTTTTGAAAGAACAAATATGAATAAAAAATTCAGTATGAGAGTTGTAGATATGTTTGCAAAACGCCAGAATAGATAGTTCTGAAGCTTATATCTGCTAAGTATTAGTGGTTTTCTGCTAATTACAAATGCCCGCGAAATAAAGAAAAATACCACGTGACAAACCCGCTCGCGCGTCAGTGCGCACGATGATTCTAGTGCTTCCTAACGTTCCACGCACTAACGACACGTTTCCCTCGCAACGGTTCATGACAGCGATAAGCTGTCACAGCGGTTATTGTTTTTGTGGCCGATATCAAAACGTGCTCATCGTGAAGCCACCACCATTGTTGCGGCTCTGCCAAGAAAGCACAATGGGGCAAATGCTATAGTCGTTTGTAACCCGAACGTTAGGGAGCACTAGAGTCGTCTCGCGCACTGGCGCGACGAGCGGGTTTGTCACGTGGTATTTTTTGTATTTCGCGCAAATTTGTAGTTAGCAGAAAAACACTAATAATTAACAGATATAAAGTTCAAAACTGTCTTATCAGACGTTTTGCAAAGTGATCTACAACTTTCTCATTGAAATCTCTAATCCATCTTCGTTTCTTGAAATTCAGTTAACTAAACAGATCTGTTTAAACAATATTTTAGAACACAAAAATAGTCTGACTAACTCGAGGCATCGGTGAACAACATGCATTTATTTGGTCGCGTCGTAATTGTGCGTGCTGGCACATTTTTAAACTCTAGCTGAAGTTACCTCGGACACCCTGTATATAGCATCGCTTGCCGAGCGTGCTCACTTCATGCAAGAAGAGAGACGCACGCATCGCGTTCCATTCTGACCCTGTCGTTCGCTCCAGAGGGAGCGTGGGTACTACGGCGGGATGGATGGACAAGGCTCGAGCATCAGGAGCAAGCTCCTAAATGCATTCGAAAACGGTCAACCATAAGCGTAAACTCAGGCAATGTGACCGCGCCATCAAGGCTGAAGTAACAGCCGCGTGAATCCTGGCGTTATTCGGATGACGAAAGCACGACGCTGGCTGTACCGAAGAGCTGAAGAGACTCCGCTAACCAGTTGCCTTACACGCTGTCGCAGAGACGGTAATCGCTACATAGCAACTCACAATGCAGCTAGGGCAATTCCGAAAAAAAGAAACCTCGAGATAAACACTGCCGTGAAGCTCACGTCAATACGAAGCACGTTGAAACAGATGCAAAAAACACTGGCTATTCAACGGAGATTCAGTCACGTGGCCTCGATATATACAATCAGATCGGTCGCTGGCGCTCGGTATAACGGAAAAATGCTACGTAAGATGAAAACGGGAAGTTGAAAACTCGTTCGGCTGAGTCGCTGCGAGCTGTAGTGATTTTATTGTTCAAAGCATTGTGACAAATTACACACTTCGAGCAGAGAGCTTGGCTTGCACATGATCCGTATTGCTTTACCAGCTCAGCTTGTTTGTACAAAATTGTGAAAACAGTTTCAGGGTATTTTAATGTTGCCAGTTAGTAAAAAATGCCGAACGTGAATGTATAGATGATCAGTCCATTGACGACGCCTCAGCGAACGCCGCAACAAAACTCTGAGGACTTCGAAGCATAGCAATGAGCCTGAACCAGTGATAGCTGGTATAGATTCACACTGCAAGAAGCCGTGGTGAAGCCCAGAATAACAAACTGTGTCATTAGGGTCATAGTGCGTGCAGGGTTCCTCTTTTTTTTGGGTGAGAGGAAGGGCGAATGTTTGTCGCAGCACTCCCTTCGATAATTGAATCAGTGTATGCATGGGGTAGACATTGCGCACCCCCTTTTTAATTGACTTGGGGAGGGGACGGTGCTGGACGGTCACCCTCCAGCACCCCTCGTGCACACGCTTATGATCAGGGTTAAGTTATTTTAGGGTACGTGTTAGTTATTCTCTTTTACTTTTTTTGTATATATTATTGTTCAGCGCGCTATAATCGGGATCCTTTTTAACTCACAGCCTTCTCTCGCAAAAGAAAGCTGGTTCAAATAAGATGCTAATCGCTTGAAGCCTTAGTAATTTACGTAATGCTATAAATCTTTTACAGGTATGGAATACAGTCTTCTGGATTATGATGTCATTTTGGCTCTTCCACTCGACTCTCAATTGGCTCGGCGAGGTGCTGCGATTTGCCGACCGGGACTTCTACAGAGATTGGTGGTAAGCTGCTGGGGTGTAATGACTGATCTGTATAACGTCCTGCCGTAGGCATATCTAACGGTAAGCTTAAAGTGTCCATGTGCAGAGACCAAATAAACTGCACAAAGAAAGGGAGAGGGCAAGGCACGACAGAGAAACGAAATCATGTAAACCAGTATGCTTAACACCCCCCTCCCCACCTCGTTCGCATTTTGTCCCATCGTTCAGCAGTCGTCGTCTTCTGCGTGCGTTAAGGTATGGCACGCAAGGGTATCTGTAGCTTTGCTCGGAGGAAGTCATTTGGTAACATTAACATGGGGCAAAAAAGCTATTATTATTAGTCAGCTCTCAATATATGTATATATATATATATATATATATATATATATATATATATATATATATATATATATATATATATATGTATGGGAAAGAAGTGTATACCCAAGGGCTCGTTTTTCCGTGTTTTAACACAATATTAATGACATCTAACAGACGGTAATGCCAAGAAATGTACAGGGAAAGTTATTAGAACCAATGGAATGTAAATAAGAAGAAAGAAAAGTGGATGAAAAAATAACCAGCCGTGATCAGGAACGACCTGCTCATGGCTGGTTATTTTTTTCATCCACTTTTCTTTCTTCTTATTTACATTCCATTGGTTCTAGTAACTTCCCCTGTACATTCCTTGGCATTACTGTCTGTTAGATCTCTTATATATATATATATATATATATATATATATATATATATATATATATATATATATATATATATATATATATATATATATATATATATAGTGAAGAAGTTGAGTGCTACTCAGAAAGGCAGAGGGTATCACTCAGTCTGTGAAGAAGACGACGTCGTTTGGTCGGCTCGGTGCACAGGCTGGTTCCGCCATTACCACTCTACTTGTCGTGACCGCTTTCCTGTTATATAAAAAAGTGCCGCTCTAAAACGCCTCATTTTAATTGGTGGAGGTGCTGGACTGGATAACACATATAACACTTTCACCGTCCCTTCATTGTTAAGTTTCTTAACTTTAAATCAAAACTGGAAGCCCTTAGTAACGCCTCGAAATTGAAAGATCTTAAAGAGCCCAAAGTCTGGCTAGAAGAAGATTTTTCACCCAAAGTACAGCTAGCCCGAAAAAAGCTGCGCGATTTCGCGAAATCAAACAGAAAAAGCACCGAGAAATACACAGTGCGCTTTAATAAACTGCACATGCACAACTCCACTTTTTGTTATGATGCTGCAAATGACTGCGTTGTCAAGGTAGCCTCAACGAAAGCGCCCGCCCCACAATGAACTTCTAAAGGGCCTCTTTACAAAACTAAGTCAAGCAAACCCTTATCCTTACTCATAGCAAATTTTCGTAGCATCTATAACAAAATTGACGCCCTAAATGCTATTTTGTTCACGTGTTCGGCTGATATATTAGTAGGCAGCGAAACATGGCTATCTGAAGACGTTCCAAACATTGACCTAACACTTCCCTCGTCATTTGCGCTCTTCCGCAAAGACAGAGCGGGCTGCCGAGGGGGAGGAGTTATAATCGGTGTGAAATCTGGTTTTCATTCATCTCTTATTTCCATTCCCTGCCCTCTTGAAATCGTTTGGGTTTCTTGCTATTTTGAACATGTTCACTGCGTCATCGGTGCCTGCTACCGGCCACCTGATAGCCGGCAGGATTTCGTAGAAATTCTTAACGATTCGATCGATTCTGTTTTCCTCAAGTTCCCGAGTTGTCTGTTAATTCTTGCCGGTGACTTTAATTATCCTGATATTGACTGGGCCTCCCTAACCGTTCATGCTCAACGCAATCGCCATGAACAACTAAGCTTTCTGCGCTTACTTCATTTTCATAATCTCGAACAACTCGTACATGAACCGACGCGTGGCGACCACATACTAGATCTTGTCCTCACAAATAACCCACAGCTTGCTAAAACAAACATACTGGACAAAATCAGTCACCATAACGCCGTACATTGCTCGTTGTCATTACCACGTGCAGACAAATCTAAAGTGAAGAAACGTATCTTTAACTACAGCCGAACAAACACTGAAAAACTAAACGGTTTGTTGCAGAGCTTCTCTGAAGACTTTGAACACAACTTTGCACATCATTCAGTACAGCATAACTGGTGTTTGTTCCGCGATAAACTAAAGGAAGTGGAGGAATTGTGTGTACCTAAACTATCAATAAGCGAAAGAGTAAATGACCCTTGGTTTACTCGAGAAGTAAAAAGAAGCTTAAATAAAAAGAAAAGAGCCTACCAGAAAGCCACTAAAACGAGCGACCCCCACGACTGGCTTAAATACAAGAGTACATCCAGCGCGTGCGCGGATGCAATTCGCAAAGCCAAAAATGAATTTTACAATTGCACGCTCCCAAACCTTTTAAAAACAGACCCTAAAAAATTTTGGAATGTTATTAATTCAAAGAACAACAACTCTGCCCCACCCATCACAAGTGAAGATGGCAAGACCTTGCCTGTTGCAGCATGTGCTCAAAAACTGAACACCTACTTCTCTCAAGTTTTCACTGTCGAGCGACCACTAGATAGCTCTCTTGATTTGCCGTCACTAACCGTTCAACACCCGTTTTCCGCTATCGTAATCACTACGCATGGCGTAGCCTGCGCAATAGGTCGTTTGGCACTCAAGACTAGCCCCGGACCAGACAGAATTAGCGCGAAACTTCTAAAATTAACAAGAAATGTTGTAGGCCCGTGTACTCAGATTTGGGTGCACGTTAAAGAACCCCAGGTGGTCGAAATTTCCGGAGCCCTCCACTACGGCGTCTCTCATAATCATATGGTGGTTTTGGGACGTTAAACCCCACGAATCAATCTAAAATTAACAAGTCCCTTTTCGTCATACTTTCTTTGTTTGATTTTTCAACAATCACTTGATTCAGGATTTATACCAGATGATTGGAAATCAGCGCATGTGACCCCAATTTTTAAGTCTGGTGACAATACAGTTCCCAATAACTACAGGCCAATTTCACTAACATCAATCTGTTGTAAATTACTCGAACACATACTATTCACGCATATAATGAAACACCTTAATCTGAATAAACTGCTCCTAAGCAGCCAACATGGGTTTCGTAAAGATCTATCTTGCCAAACACAACTCTTTGAATTGGTAACTGACCTTCATTCTTCTCTAAACGTGTCCCGTCCTGTTGATGCAATTTTTGTTGATTTCTCGAAAGCCTTTGATCGCGTGCCACATAAACGTCTGTTGCTAAAAATTCGCCAACTCCAACTCGACCAAAACACAACACGATGGATAGAAGAATTTTTAACCAATCGTTTCCAGACAGTCAAGTTAAACAATCATATTTCTAACCAAACACGTGTTTCATCTGGGGTCCCTCAGGGGTCAGTGTTAGGTCCTCTTTTATTCCTGATTTACATCAATGACATAGCATGCAGCCCAAAATCACCAATTCGCTTGTTTGCGGATGATTGCGTAGTGTATAGAGAAATATCTAATCCAGACGATACAATTATCTTACAATCTGATCTTATTAGGCTAGAGGAATGGTGTAGCCGCTGGCAAATGGAAAGAAATGTAGAAAAAACCAAACACATAATGTTTAGCCCTACCCCCGAGACAGTTCCCGCTAACTACAAAATAAATGATACTCCAATAGATTCAGTTCAATCGTTTAAATATTTAGGTGTGTTCTTTACGGCGAATTTAAAGTGGTCATGCCACATAGAATACATATCTACTAAAGCCCTTAAAAAACTCGGCCTTCTCAAAAGGCGCCTACATTTAGCCACCAAGGAAACCAGGTTTCATGCATATAATTGTCTTATCCGGCCCTCACTAGAATACGGTTCAATCATATGGCATCCTCAGGGCGCCAACCTAACTAACCTTTTGGAATCTGTCCAGAACAAGGCAACCCGGTTCATCACGTCCTCGTACTCACGTTACCAAAGCGTATCTTCTTTAAAGAATTCACTTCATCTTCCCTCACTTGCCATGCGCCGAAAGTTGGCTCGACTATCTTTTTTTCATTCGCTGTACCACAGTAGCACGCCGTTTTCCCAGCTTCATATCATTCCACCACCTCATATCTCCGCCCGGGTAGACCACACTTTCAAAGTTAAACCAATTTTCGCTAAAACAGAAAGATATAAAAACTCTCCTTTAGTCCTTGCAATCGCAGAATGGAACGCGTTACCTGCTCACATCGCAGAACTGTCCGATTCATCATCTTTTCAACATGCACTCAAAACCTTTCTTGATGTTCTTCGATGACGCATAAATCTTCATTTTGTTTTTCTTCTTCTTCTATGTTTCTCTCTGTATTTTTTTCTTTTTCTTTTTTTGCACACTGTTGTTGAGTGTACTGATCGCGCTTTTTTGTTCTTGTTTACTGTTTTTAAAGTGCATTTCGCGTGAACTCTGATTGATTGATATGTGGGGTTTAACGTCCCAAAACCACCATATGATTATGAGAGACGCCGTAGTGGAGGGCTCCGGAAATTTAGACCACCTGGGGTTCTTTAACGTGCACCCAAATCTGAGCACACGGGCCTACAACACCGCGTGAACTCTTTTTTTCATTCAATGTAATCTATTGTTGTTTGGCGTTGTTTCTGGATTGCACTTTCAGTTTCTCGATGCAGTAGACATGTATACCATCTCTGCCTTCATTTATGTTCTGTACTGTACTTGTGATCATAACCCCACTCTATCCCCTCCTATGTAATGCCCATTCGGGCCTTTAGGGTATTTAAATAAATAAATAAATAAATAAAATAAAATATTCCTGAAATTGCGACACCGTACGTTGCCTCCAGTTGCTACTATGTCCACGGACGACGATCAGCAGGCGGCCGCCTCGGCTCCAACTACTGCAGCTCCCGTCTGTCTCGGCTGCTCTCGGCAACGCGATCCACCTACCTTCAGTGGAACCGATGACAAGGATGTCGAAGACTGGCTCGACGAATACGACCGAGTGAGCAAGCACAAGTGGAACGATGCGCACAAGCTTACCGTCGTCCACTTTTACTTGACCGACGTCGCGAGTCTGTGGTACCGTAATCACGAGAGAGACCTTCTCACCTGGTCGGCCTTCCGAACGGCGTTTGCGGACTTGTTTGGCCATCCAGCGCTTCGAAAACTACGAACCGAAAAGCGCTTGCGTACTAGGGCTCAGCTGAATGGCGAAAATTACACCGGTCATATCGAAGATGTGGTAGACCTTTGCCAGCGTGTAAACTCGGCCATGACAGAAGCCGAGAAAAACAAACACTTCTGAGAAGGCGTGACTGACGACGCATTTCAGATGCTTGTCGCCAAGAGCCCGCAAACGGTAGCGGAAGTGATCCAACTTTGTGAGAGCAATACGAGCTCTGGAAACAGCGTGACACCACTCATCGTGCGAGCGCGCCATGTGCAACAATCTCCGCTTTAATGTCGGCTGGCATTTCTGTAGACCACTCCACTTTGCTTCTAGAGATCAAGCAATTTGTACGAGATGTCGCACGCCAGTTCCTCGTGCCTTATACCGTCGAGGGTGCCCCATCTACTTTAGCACCATCAATACAGCGAGTCGTCCAGGAGCAAGTGTCCGAGGTGCTACCAACAGCTCACGCACCAGCCTATGCACGGAGCCAAGCAAACGTCGTCTTCTTCACAGACTGAGTGTTCCCCTCTCTGCCTTTTTGAGTAGCACCAATCTTCTTCACTACAATATATATATATATATATATATATATATATATATATATATATATATATATATATATATATATATATATATATATATATATATATATATATATATATATATATATATATATATATATATATATATATATATATAGTAACGGAGCATAGTGGCGCCAGCGTGTAAGAAGACGTTGACGTCCGTGTGGCTTGTGCTTGCCGGGTTCCTGCCTGTACCAGCTTGTTGCGGCTAACGCTTCTTGATTAATAACAAGTGTTTTTACGTAAACTCGCTCGTTGCATTTGGTGGAAACGTGTTGGGTAACATCCTGGAGCTCCACAGCCGTAAGCTACCATCTGATTCCGCAGTGACCAAGCGCGTCGATCCCGCCTCTTCCACGTCGCCGCCTGTCATGTGCCCTGGCGTACTTCGTCTGCGTGACCCACCAGTCTACAACGGCACTGAAGATCACGATGTCGTGGAATGGCTGGCAGAGTACGAGCGTGCCAGCGCGATTAACAAGTGGGATGACCCTACAAAGCTGACTCACGTCACCTTCTATTTGACAGATTTGGCCAAACTATGGTTCACCAACCAACAAGCCGACATCCCCACCTGGTCGGTTTTCAAGGAGATCGTGATCTCGTTTTTTGGTCGTCCAGCTATGCGCAAGCTTCGCGCTGAACTTGGCCTGCGGGGACGATTTCAGCGAAACGGTGAGAGCTTCACGAGCTACATTGAAGATGTGATCGGCCTCTGTAGGCGAGTGGATGCGAGGATGACGGAGGCTGACAGAATAAAGCATATAATGAAAGGCATTGATGACGACGCTTTTCATATGCTTGTGGCCAAAGACCCACAAACCGTCACGGCCGTGATTCAGCTCTGCCAAAGTTTTGATGAGCTGCGCAAGCAGCGAATTTCTACACGTCGCGCTAATACGCAAACGGCAGATATTTCGGCTTTGGAGTGGAAAAGAAGTGGCACCGACTACACCGTATTGATGCCTAAAATTGAACAGTACATCCGCGCATCCGCGAAGAGGTTGCTCGACAGCTTTCTCTTGTGACCACCATCGACGAGACCCCCACAGCACTGGACCACTCACTTCGCCGTGCTATTCAGACGCAAGTTGCCGAGGCTCTCCCTTCGCCCACGTCCCCAATATCAGGTACTGCACCGCTGACTTATGCAGAAGCCGTCCACCGACCTCCTGCCTAATCGCCGATCTCTTCATACAGCCCAGCCACCAACTACTTCAGGTCACATGTTTCAGTTTGTCCGGTAAATCAACCCTTCTCGCCACCTCGAGCATCTGTTAACTCTTGGCGTACTCCGGATAACCGGGCAGTCTGCTACAACTGCGGTATTCTAGGGCATGTTGCGCGCTACTGTCGTCGCCATAGATTCTATTTTAATGAGGCTCAGCATTCCGGCAACGTTCCTCGGCAACCAGAATCACATGTTACACCTGATGCACCTGACCGCCGCTCACGTCGACCAGACTTCAGCCCACGTCGATCTCCTTCACCCCGTCTTCGGTCTCTTTCTCCCATGCTTCGCCATTCCAACCACGCCCAGGAGGAAAACTAACAGTCGCAGTTCCCGAGGCAAGAACTGTGACACCGACGAAATTTCCAATGCTTCATCTTTCACCCCCTAACGAGATTGCCGTGTTTGCGGACGGTTTCACCACAACTGCTCTTGCAGACACAGGTGCCGCTATTTGTGTAATAAGGGAAGTGCTATGCCGCAAACTGAACAAAGTGACGACTCCACTGGTTGATATTTCCTTACGCACAGCGAGTTCGCAGCACGTCCAGCCTTCTGCCACATGCATTGCTCGTGTTGTGATTCAAGGGGTGATGTACATCGTTGAATTTGTCGTCCTTCCGCATGCGTCTCAAGAAATCATCCTGGGATGGAACTTTCTTTCCGCTAATCATGCGGTTGTCGACTGCGCCCGTGCACAACTCGTTTTGTTTCCGTTCAGAACGACATTCATAGATCTCCCTTGCTCGCCTAAAAAGGTGACCGTCGCCTCTGACGTCGTCATCTGTGCTTTTTAAGTCGCCGTGGTCTCTATTTTTTGCAACTCCGTCCTTGATTCAACTGCCCTCTTTATACCGTCGCAAGAATGCGCTCGTCGCCGGAACCTTGCCGTCCCGTTTGCCGTCATAACGCTTGCCGATGGTTCCAGTGCCGTGTACGTGTGCAATCTGTTCCCGTGTCCCGCTACGTTATTACATGGCGAATGTATTGGGCATCTTGACGCTTATGATGCCATCTTTCCTTTCGATGCCCTTTTGGATACGACGCCAATGTCCATGGATGCTGTCATGGCTGCCACCGCACCCTCACTACCTGACGAAGACGTTCTGTTGCGCAGAGTGGACACCGGGCTTACGCAAGACCAGCGCAATCAGCTCATTCAACTAATTGGCCGTTTCCGTGCCTCCTTCTGCCAAGGACAACCTCCCTTGGTACGCACGTCAGTTGTCGCTCACAATATCGACACTGGTCATCATAATCCACTTCGTCAGCACCCCTACCGCGTCTCGCAGGCTGAGCGTGACGTCATCACTCAACACGTCGATGAGATGCTCCAACGTGGTGTCATTCAACACTCGCACAGTCCTTGGGCTTCGCCAGTGGTCCTTGTGCGAAAAAAGATGGCTCCATTAGGTTTTGCGTGGATCATCGGTGACCAAACAAGATCACACGCAAGGATGTTTATCCCCTGCCACGCATTGATGACGCCCTGGATTGCCTTCAAGGTGCGGAGTTTTTCTCTTCACTGGATCTGCGCTCTGGATATTGGCAAGTGCCAATGGCCAAACCAGACCGTCCAAAAATGGCGTTTGTGACGCCTGATGGCTTATATGAATTTAATGTAAAGCTCTTCGGTCTTTGCAATGCGCCGGCGACTTTTGAAAGGATGATGGACAGTGTCCTCAGGGGACTTAAATGGCACATCTGTCTTTGCTATTTAGACGACATAGTCGTCTTCTCTGCAAATTTTGAAACTGATCTTTTCCGTCTGGAACAAGTTCTCCAGTGCCTTACAGCAGCTGGGTTGCAACTGAACTTCAAAAAATGGCATTTTGGTGCCCACAAACTCACAATTCTCGGCCACGTCGTCTCGAATGAAGGAATATCACCGGAACCTGCCAAACTGCGTGCCATTGCCGAGTACCCCAAGCCTACCACCCTAAAGGAGCTCCGTAGCTTCGTAGGCTTGTGCTCGTATTTTCGTCGTTTCTTCCGCAATTTTGCTTGAATAATCGCCTCCCTAACTCAGCTTCTTTCCAATAGCGCGGACCTCTCGGGCTGGAATTGCTATTGCAATGTCGCATTCACGACGCTGCGCCGGCTACTCACATCTCTACCAGTTCTCCGCCACTTCGATCTCAATGCACCTACTGAAGTTTGCACGGATGCTAGCGGTGTCGGCCTCGGTGACATTCTCGCTCAACGCAAGGATGGCTGCAAAGAGTACGTTGTCGCCTATGCCAGCCGTACCCTAACAAAGGCAGAGTCCAACGATTGCGTCACGGAAAAGGAGTGTTTGGCTATCATTTGGGCTATAGGAAAATTTCGCACTTACCTTTACGGACGCCAGTTTGATGTTATTACAGATCACCATGCCTTATGCTGGCTAGCGTCCATGAAAGACCCTACTGGCCGTCTCGCTCGTTGGCTTTACGCCTTCAGGAATACGACATCCAAGTTGTTTATCGCTCAGGACGTAGACATTCAGACACCGATGCCCTATTCCGTTCTCCGCTGCCTCATGATCTTGCCTGCTTACCAACTGCCATCTGCGACTCTTCATCGCTGAGCATCACGGACATGCCAGCCGAGCAGCGCAAGGATCCCTGGATCAATTTTCTGCTCGAATTTCTCTCTCACAGTTCGGTAGAATCGACTTCACAGTCCCTCTCTCGTCAAGCAAGACACTTTGCTGTCCGTGAAGGCTTGTTGTATCGCCGCAATTATGAGACGGATGACCGTAGGTGGCTCCTTGTCATCCCCCGTCATTCGCGCTCGGACATCTGCACTGTCTTTCACGATGACCCCCAGCGTGGCCACGCTGGAGTATTCAAGACCTCCTCTCGCCTTCGTCTGAGATACTACTGGCGTGGCATGTATCGGTACGTTCGCCAGTACGTTCGGTCATGTGCCACGTGTCAACGCCACAAGACGCCTTCTCCCAGCACTACTGGCCCTTTGCAACCCTTAACCTGTCCTGCGAGACCATTCGACCGCGTCGGAATTGATATTTATGGTCCACTACCCAACACTCCTCAATGTAACCGGTGCATTATCGTCGCCGTCGATCATTTGACACGCTACGCTGAAACATCTGCGCTGCCTGCTACCACTGCGAAAGACGTTGCGTCCTGTCTTCTTTACCATATGGTTTTGCGGCACGGTGCACCTCGTGAATTACTGAGTGACCGTAGACGCGTGTTTCTCTCGAACGCCGTCGACGAGCTGCTCAAGGAATGTCGCACTGTCCATTGGAAAACCTCGACATACCATCCTCAAACCGATGGCATGACAGAACGCTTTAATCGCACCCTTAGAGATATGCTTGCCATGTACGCGTCTGACGACCACAATAATTGGGACCAAGTGCTCCCTTTTGTAACGTACGCGTACAACTCTGCGCCACAAACAACCACCGGCTTCTCTCCTTTCTTCCTCCTGTACGGACGTGAACCATCATGCTCCATGGACACCATTCTGCCGTACAGACCTGACGTTTCTGAAGCGACGCCCGTTTCCGAAGCAGCTGCTTATGCCTAAGAGTGTCGTCAACTCGCTTGCTCGTTTACCGCGCAAGACCAATGGGGCCAGAAAACTGACCACGATGCCTCTGCATCTAGTGCCCGCTATAACCCAGGAATGTTGGTTTGGTTCTGGGTCCCGTCTACCCTTCCTGGTCTTTCCCCAAAGCTTTCGTCGAAATACCATGGCCCCTACCGTGTGGTGCGACAAACATCTCCCGTCAACTATGAAGTTGAGCCCATTGATCCACCTTCGGACCAACGCTGCCGTGGGCGTGAAACGGTTCACGTATCACGCCTCAAACCATGCTATGACCCCCCTGTCGTGTCATTTCCTTAGATCGCCAGGGTTGGCTCTTTTCTTCGCGGGGAGTAATTGTACCGGAGCATAGTGGCGCCAGCTCTGTGCCAGCATGAAAGAATACGTTGACGTCCATGTGGCTCGTGCTTGCCGGGTTCTTGCCTGTACCAGCTTGTTGCGGCTAACACTTCCTGATTAATAACAAGTGTTTTTACATGAACTCGCTCGTTGCAATATATATATATATATATATATATATATATATATATATATATATATATATATATATATATATATATATATATATATATATATATATATATATATATTGTAGTGAAGAAGATGAGATGCATACGCACCAACACGTATGCGCCTTCGCTTCGGAAGAGAACTAAAAACCCCGTGCTGTGATTGCGCGACAACCCGTGCCGCCTTTGCTAGACTTGCCGTACTCCGTCGCGACCTCGTTGCGACTTCTCTGTTTGAATAAACATCATCACATTTGGTGGAGACTGCTGAGATCCCTAAGCAGACCTGGAGCTCCGCTCTCGCAAGTTGGCCGAAAGACCACCGTACAACATGACTGACGCAGTCACCAACCAGCCCATCCCAGCACAGCCAGCACCATCGGCTGCCCCGTCGACCTGCCCCGGCACTACCCGTCAGCGGGACCTACCAATCTTCAGCGGCAGTGGTGAGCAAGCCGTCGAAGACTGGCTCTTCTTGTACGGACGCGTAAATGCTAGCAACAAGTGGGAAGACGACTCTAAGCTCGCCTATGTTATCTTTTACTTGGCTGACCTCGCTAAGCTATGGTTTACAACCGCGAAACCACCATTGCCAACTGGTCCACCTTCAAAACCCTCGTGACCGAAGCGTCGTCAGCGTTCCATCGCCCAACAGAGTGTACCACCACCAGATTCGATCTCGGCCGTCGCACTCGCAAACGGCAACGTTCGCCAAGAAACTCTGTCGAACCAGATTAAAGACTGCATCAGAGAGGAAGTCACCCGACAGCTCTCCCGGCTGCCGCATAGCGACGCGTCTACCACAAGCCAGCCTTCGACACTGCAGCAGGCCATACGCACTGAATTTTACGATGCCCTACCTACAGTTGTGGCCCCTTACCCATGCACTTCGGTACCATGTGATCGCTCAACTGCCGGCTACGCACCACCTGCGCCACCTTCACCTCTCAGCTACGCAACTGCGGTCGCGCGGCCCCCACCGCATCCAGTCTCCTTATTGGCTCCACCTCCTACGGCGCCGACTCCAGTTTACAGGCCCCCACCTCGCTTGTTCCGTCCATCTATTGAGTGGCGCACCTAAGACAACCATCCTATCTGCTTCGCATGTAGCATCGCTGGCCACATTGCACGCGTCTGCCGCTGCCGTCCCATACCTGCGCATGACTACTTCGGAACTCCTGCCTACGTGCCGCAGCAGGCCACCACGTCTCCATACGAACAGAGGCACCCTGACTCGGATCGCCACCCAACAAATGCTCGATTCCTATCCTCTCGTCACCGATCGCCATCACCTATGCGTCGTCGACTACCTCCTGAGGAGGGAAACTAATCAGTGCAGTTACGGAGGCAAGAACTGCAACTTGTGCGCAATTGTCAAGGCCATTATTTTGCCACAAAATGTTGTTGATGTCGATGTTGAGGAAGTCACCACACTAGCGTTAATTGATACCGGGGCAGCCGTTTCTGTGATGAACGCCAAATTTTGCCGGAAACTGAAGAAAATGACCACATATCTCTGTGGTATGGTGCTGTCTACAGCTAGCGCGCAACGCATTCATCCTTCGGCTGTGTGTACGGCGCGCGTTGTCATCCAAGACATTTTTTACATCGTCCAATTTTTTGTTCTACCATCTTACTTTCATGACCTTATCCTAGGTTGGAATTTCTTATTATGTCATGAAGCTATCATCGATTGTTCCCGTGCGGAAGTGTCCCTTGTGCCAACATGTGAATTTCCATCGCCCGACCGTTCTCCTCTGCTCTGCAGACTCACTGTCGCTGACGACGACATTACCTTGCCTCCGGAAGCTTCAGTCCCTATTAGCCTTTCATGTGTGGCGCAACCTGACGCCACGGTGGTCTTTACGCCATCTCTAGTTTTTACTGAACGCAAGGGGATCGTTCTCCCATTCGCCGTTCTTACAATTGCGTCTGGTTTAACCGTAATGCTGGTTACCAACCACTGCAGCTACCCCATTGGCTTACTACGTGGTGAAACGTTAGGATATGTACCATATCGATGATATTGTTACGTTTGAAAGAGACCGGTAGAGGTTGAAAGGGGCCGTTTATTAGGTCGTGAGTGGCAGCTCAGAAACGGCCGACTGGTTAGAGATCCTCCTGATCCTCTTCTTCCTCTCTCGCTCCGGGCGACAGGTACGTTCACCGTATACGCTTCTTTGTCTTCATGCATGTGCGCAACGTTCCTCTCCGCGCAGACGAAGGCTGAAGGACGAGTCAGTCGAGTTGTCGTGGCGTATACAGTTTCAGGCGGGCAACATTGCAGCGTGATGGGAAACGAAGAGGCAGACGCTGAAGCTAAAAATGCCTTAAGCAGTGCCCCTGAAGTACGCATTGCGTTTTCACGAGCTGACACGAACGCACTGCTTCGCTGCGTGATGCGCAGCTGCACACTTCAGCACTGGACCAAACCGGAACGGCGACACCAGCGACTTCACAAATAGAACCCGGAAATGAGGTTCCCTATGCCCTCTAAATTGAAACGGACTCGCAAGTATGATCCACCGCATTCGTCTTGGTGTGGCGTACACCAGACGTTACGCACATATCATCGGTCGCAGTGACACCAGTCCTAATTGTGAACACTGTGATGTGCCAGAAACACTTGAGCACATATTTTGTGTCTGCCCGGCATGCGCACGTGAACGACAAACACTGATTTCTTCTACTGAAATATATCGAAGTAGGTCATTAACTGATAAGGCCATGTTGGGCCCTTGGCCAGACACCAACAGTGCAATTGCGGTCACAAGAGCAGTTATAACCTTTTTGGAAACAACTGGACTATATGAGCGACTATAAAATGTGTCTCAGCTAGAAACAACACTACATACTCACCTCTATATCTCACCATCGTCATCCATTATTCTTTCTTTTCCCCTTTCCCTTCCCCCAGTGTAGAGTAGCAAGCTAGAGCAAGCTATTGCTCAGGCCGACCTCTCTGCCTTTCTGTAAATAAACTTATCTCTCTCTCTCTAAGTTTTGGCAGCTCGTCGACCACTCGCCGTGAGACGATTGATTACATAGTTGACCTCTGTAAGTCTGTCGACAATGACAAAAGGTTCACTGTAAGGGGCCAAAAACTTTTGGCATAACCCGCACTTGCGCATCGGAATCCACAACCACACCAGATAACCACTGCGATAAATCACTGGTCGACGGTGAATGTCATAGCGTGCCTTCGCTTTGTCTTGCGATGCCAATGTGCGTAGTTGAGCTATGCGACGCGCCTCTTCGGCGAGGCAGAGAGTCTCGGCGACAGTGACGTTGTCGTGATCACAGAAAGGTAATATTGTGTCGATTGTGTGCCGGGGCGAACGTGCATAAAGCAAAATTAAAGGGCTATAACCTGTAATCTCATGCTTCGCGGTGTTGAACGCGTAAGTAATGAATGGGAGTACGTCATCCCAGTTTTTGTGGTCGGATGAGACATACATAGACAACATGTTGATAATGGTGCGGTTGGTACGCTCCGTCAGCCCATTAGTTTGGGGGTGGTATGGTGTCGAGTGACGCAGGCGGGATTCACATAAACGGAGTAGCTCCTCCACGACAAACAATTGTATCGGGCCAGTTGGTAAGGATCCATCTTGCTAGGAAGCGCAGCCACTATATGAAGTGGTTCTTAAGAGAAAGGAAGAGAAAAGTGAGCCCCGTTATTGTCTGCTTCAGTGAGCGACACCGCCACAGAGCTCACAAGGGATGGGGGGGAGGAGGGATAAAAGGGTAGAAGTAAGGGTATAGAAAAGCGGAAGAAGCAACAACAAACTGAGAGGATAGGAGAGACAGGAAAGATGGAAGAACAGTCACTGGAGTCCGAGGATGGGGTACACTTGCGAGAGATGTTGTCGGCGTCTGTAGATGGCGTAGAGCAGGTCCAGTAAATCGGAGCTGCGCTGTCGTCGAAGGTCGTCAGCGACAGGAGATGACGCAGGGCGAGCCCAGTCGGCCAGAGCTACGATGACGCCGAAGGTCGCGAGCGCGCGGAGCGCGCGGGCGCACAACCGGTCGGCACGAAATCCAGGGAGCGTCCCAATGGGACGCAGCCACTATAACACTGAACACACAACACAAGTGCTTGTGTTGTGTGTTCTGTGTTATAGTGGCTGTGCTTCCTAGCAAGATGGATCCTCCACGACATCCACTGTGAATTGTCGTCCACAATCGCTGATAATGACGCGAGGTGGGCGGTGTCGAAGGATGACGTACTGTAACAAAAACGACGAGACTTCACTGGCAGTTGCGGAGGGGACGACCGCCGTCTCGCAGTAGCGTGTGTGGTAGTCGACGCAAACAATTATCCATCGGTTGCCCTTAGCCGATTTTGGAAAGGGGCTCCCCACTTGTTCGAAAGGTGAGCTTGGAGTTGACATCAGATGTAGAGGACCAGTTGGACCAGTTGATGGACGTTTGTGACGCTGACATTGCATGCAGCTTGCCACATAACTCTCAACGGACTTCTGCATACCAGGCCAATAAAAGGGCTCTTTAGTCCGGTAAAGCGTCCGCGCCAAACTTTAATGTCCAGATGTAGGGTCGTCGTGCATGACACTCATGAAACTGTTCGCAGGCTCTCCGGGACCACTAGAAGAAAACGCGTGCCACTGCTGGAGGGGTTTCTTTTGAACAACAGTCCATCACGCATACAGAAACGGTGTACAATAGTGGAAGCGGATGCAGCGGCGAATAGTGGTGCTAGTTTAGCGTCCTTCCACTGTTCTGCTCTGAAACTGGGGTAGTCCGGGAACGTAGGCGACACAGACGCTACAAGCTGGTCAAGGTCATCGGATTCACAGTCTATTGTGCTAAATGGCATACGTGAAAGACAGGCCACGTCAGCATGTCGACGACCCCTCTTGTAAGCGAAAGTGAAACTGTATTCTTGTAGCCGGAGTGCCCAGCGCGCAAAGTGGCCACAAGGGTCATGAAGGTTGACAAGCCAACACAACGAGTGGTGGTCGATTACGACTGTGAATGGGCGTCCGTACAGGTAAGACCTAAACCGCTGAATTGCAAATATTACCGCCAGGCATTCTTGTTTCGTAACAGTGTAGCTTTGTTCCGGCCTGCTTAGGGAGTGACTTGCGTATGCGATGACGTGTTCGCGGTCACAGTAACGTTGTACTGGGACGGCTCCAATACCTATGCCGTTAGCATCCGTATGAAGCTCTGTCGGAGCAGAAGGACTGAAGTGCTGAAGGACGGGTCGTGACGTCAGCAAAAACTTCAATTGACGGAATGAAAAATCGTACTCCGGAGCCCACTCAAAGGAATTGTCCTTTCGTAAGAGGCATGTGAGAGGATACGCAACGTCGGCAAACTTCGGAATAAAGCGGCGGAAATACGAACAAAGCCCCAGGAAACTACGAAGCTCCTTGATGGAACGCGGCGCATTGAACGCCTCAACTGCTGCTATCTTCTGGGGGTCAGGGCGCATGCCATCCTTGTCAACGAGATGCCCGAGCACAAGCGTCTGGTGGTCTCCGAAGTGGCATTTCTTCGAGTTTAAAACTGGGCCAGCGTTTCGGATGCAGTTCAAAGCAGTACCCAGACGAGAGTTGTGTTCACTGAACGTGCGACCAAAGATGACGACGTCGTCGAGGTAGCACATGCAGATGTTCCACTTCAAGCCACGCAGAATGGTGCCCATAAACCTCACGAACGTTGCCGGTGCATTGCACAGTCCAAATGGCATCACGTTGAATGCAAAGAGCATTACAAAGGCAGTCTTTTCCTTGTCCTATGGGTGCATCGGAATTTGCCAATAACCGAATCGTAAGTCTACGGAAGAAAAATAAGAGGCCGAATGTAAGCAGTCTATTGCGTCTTCTATACGGGGCAGCGGGTATACGTCCTTTTTAGTGACGGCATTCAGTCGGCGATAGTCGACGCAAAATCTCCATGATCCATCTTTCTTCTTAGCAAGGATTACCGGTGCTGCCCACGGACTGGCTGACTCTTGTATCACTCCCTTTTGCATCACTTCCTGCACTTGGTCGTTGATAATTTGCGTTTCTGACGGGGAAACATGATATCGTTTTTGGTGAATCGGACTTGCCGTGCCAGTGTTGATGGTATGGTGCGTTCGAGACAGGGGGATAGGGATTACTTTGCCCTTCTGCGCAAAGTCAAATACCGAAACGTTCTTCAACAGCACATTCATTAAAGTTCGGCGCTCGCTGGAGCTAAGGGACTTATTTATCGTTGCCATAATCGCCCCGTCCAAAATGTGACAACCAGTCGACCAGTCACGTGTTCTTTGCTGACCTAAGCTAATTTCAAATCATTGGGTAGTGTCACGGGCTCAGAGGAACAGTTTACAGTCCATAGGCCAGTTCATCCGCCATCGATTGACACCACACAATGGGGAACCAACACATTCTTCTTCACGCAGTTTATGTGCATTGGTTCTACGCTCGCATCAAAGCTGTCAGAATCCGTCTTGCGACAAAAAACAGGAACACGTATGGTAGACAACGCAGGTATGAACATATCACCACAGACACACAGCGTAGTTTGGTCATACGCTGGAGTTTCAAGAAGTTCTGACGGCATCTGGCTACTCACAAATACTTTCCCCGTGCGACAGTCTACAGTGGCACCACATTCTCGCAAGAAGTCCATGCCGAGAATGACGTCATATGTCGAGCGAGGAATAATCGCAAACTCTGTCGTTATCGTAAGCTCTCTCAAAAATACTTCAGCACTACACACACCAATAGGGCACAACGGCTCTCCACTCACTCCACAGAACGTCGAAGTTTCATCCAAGGTAAAAAGAACTGTCCGCCCTAACACGTTTTTAAAGGAAGCACTCATGACGGAAATTGCTTCACCTGTGTCCACCAAGGCCATCACAGGCACATAATCCACCAAAACACGCACTTTGTTTTTAAACATACACACAGGAGGTATTTCTGTCAGTAGCACATTTCCAGCGACCTCACCCCCACTGGCCGCGCTGGCTAGTTTTCCGGTGGCGAAAAGGGCGCTTTGCGACGCAGCGGTGAAGGAGAACGATGAGCACGGGGTCGCGGTGGGGGTGTTAAACTCTTGTCAGATGCCGGGGAGTGGTTGCGGAAGTTGCTGGGCCAATAGTTGTCATCAGGTGGTATGTGGGCTGGCCGCCGGACACCATAAGACTGTTCGAAGGGTCGTGAAAAGTCGGATCGTTGGTGATACCGAGGAGTCACCCGGCGGTTGCAAAACCGTGATATGTGGCCTGGCACACTGCAGGAATAGCATACCGGTTGAGGTCGAAACGCTGGTCACTTGTCGATGAATAGAGCGTCATCATTTGCTCTTGTGCGAAGGATGTACTGGTCGGGTACGTCGTACCGAGACGTCAAGTGTCGAGGAGGCATGTGCCGAGAGCGTCGCGATCATACCGCGACGCGGGAAATCTGGTTGTCATCCTTGACTGTGGGGCTGGGCTGTACTCCACAGTTGCCGCGCTCATCGTCGGTTGCCATGGGTAAAAGGAGGCACATCCATAGCCTCACGTGGCAGACACAACTCAGGATGGTCAGCTGTCGAACACGACATTTCTCGGTAGGACAGTTCCTCACGAACAATCTGTCGAATGGTAGTAAAGAGGTCGAGGCCAGGATTCGTGTCCACACTGGCAACAGTTGTAACGTTAGCCAGCCGACCAAACTTGGGCGCAATTCGACGCATCTTGAGCGTTTCAAACGTTCGGCAATGCCGAATGACGTCGGACACAGAACTGAGGCTTTCTTTTCCAATTAGAAAATTATACACGTCCTCAGCAATTCCTTTGAGCAGATGCCCAACTTTGTCCTCTTCCGACATGGTAGCACAGACCACCTTGCACAGCCTTAACACTTCTTCTATGTAAGTGGTGCATGTCTCACCTGGTAGCTGTGACCGTTGCGACAGTGTTTTCTCAGCCCGCTTCTTTTTAGCAACCGAGTCGCCGAAACACGCCCTGAGCTTTTCAACAAAAAGATACCACGTCGTAAGTGCGTCCTCGTGGTTCTCGTACCATACCAGTGTGGTGTCGGTCAGGGAGAACACTACGTTGTCTAGCATAGCGGCTGCATCCCAATCGTTGGACTTGCCCACACGTTTGTACTTGGTGAGCCAGGCGTCGACATCTTCTTCGGCTTTTCCTCCGAAGGGCGGTGGAACTCGGTAGTACGGAAGCGGACCAGACGGTGCCATCCTGGAAACGCCTGCTTTTTTGGGCATGTCGAAGTCACTCACGGCAGATAATGGGAGACCAGCAAGTCAACGGCTTTGTAGAATCTGTGGCAGTGATTGTTTTGTAGTTGAAGCGCTTACCCAGCGCCTCCACCACTCTGTTACGTTTGAAAGAGACCGAGAGAGGTTGGAAGGGGCCGTTTATTAGGTCGTGAGAGGCAGCTCAGAAGCGGCCGACTGGTTAGAGATCCTCCTGATCCTCTTCTTCGTTTCTTGCTCCGGGCGACAAGTGCGTTCACCGTGTACGTTTCTTTGTCTTCGTGCATGTGCGCAACAATATTATTCTTCCCGACGAAACCCCATGTCACATTGCCACAATCACTCATGCGTCTGAGCCACGAAGTTCATCAGCCTTCGACAAAGCTATTGACGCAGACCTCCCCCCCCCCCTCGCATCGCCACCAACTTGTTGCTCTCCTTAACAAGTTTCGCTCTTCTTTCGACTTTCAAGAACCTGCTTTGGGCTGCACCACGACTATCATTCATACTATTAACAGCGGCTCACAATCGCCTCTGCCACAGCGTTCTTACCGCGTTTCCGCCGAAGAGCGCCACGTCATTACGGAGCAAGTAGATGACATTCTTATACGTGGAGTCATACAGCCTTGTCAAAGCGCTTGGTCATCACCTGTGGTTCTGGTAAAGAAAAAAATGTCAGCATATCCACGGAGTGAATGATGAAGAGTGGGGCGAAGCATTCGTCCGTCCATACATTCTTGCTTCCGTCCGTCCATGCGTCCATCTGTGTGACCGTTCGTGCGTCCATCCGCCAGTCCGTGCGTGCGTCTGTTCGTGCGTCCGTCCCTGCGTTCGTCCATGCCTCCGCCCCTGCGTCCGTTCATGTGTCCATCCATGCATCTGTCTGTGAGTCTGTTCGTCCATCTATTCAGCACTCCAAGTACCACAATCTCGCATCTTTTCATCCCTTTCTTGTGAGATAGTGCTCAATGTACATGCCAATGGCTGCTAATGGGGAATGAGAGACAGGAGCATTCGCTTTTAGTGAACGCGCACGCCGCGAACTTTTTATTGTTCAACAAAGCACAGGAGAAATCTCCCACCGGCACCACCTTGTAGGTCAAAATGTAACACTTGTTACACACTACAACTACGAGGGACGAACGGGTGCCGCTTTGAGGAGCTTCGCCCCTAAAAAGATGGAACCGTTCGATTTCGCGGCGATTTTGGACTATCGCCGCTTAAACGAGATTACGGAGAAAGATGTCTACCCGCTACCACGAATAGGCGATGCTCTTGACTGTTTACAAGGCACCGAGTACTTTACATCCTTGGATCTGCGTTCTGGGTACTGGCAGTTGCCAATGGCTCCATGTGATCGCCCTAAAGCAGTCTTTCTAACGCCGGATGGCTTATATGAGTTCGAAGTCACGCCATTTGGACTCTGCAACGCTCCTGCGAAATTTAAGTGCATGATCGATACCATCTTGCGTGCCCACAAGTTGAAAACTTGCTTGTGTTACCTGGATGACATCGTTGTCTTTTCAGCTGATTTCCCGACACATTTTGGTCGCCTCCCCGAGATTCTGACGTGTCTAACTTCTGCAGGCCTACAGCTTAACACCAAGAAGTGCCACATCACTGCACAAAAACTAACCATCTTGGTACATGTCGTCACAAAAGACTGTGTTCTTCCGGATCCTGATAAGCTTCGAGCTGTCGCTGACTTCCCGATGCCCACATCACTGAAAGCCCTAACAAGTTTCGTTGGTCTCTGCTCCTATTTTCGTCGCTTCGTGCGCAACTTTGCAACCATCATCGCACCTCTGACGAGTCTTCTTTCCAACAGCAAAGGTATACCTGCATGGTAACCTGCGTGTGACGACGCATTTCGCCATCTGCACCACCTGCTGACCTCACCACCTTTTCTTCGTCACTACGACCCCTCTGCTGCTACAGACATTCACACCGATGCAAGATGCATCGGTCTTGGTGAAGTTTTGGCACAACGGAAAGGCACCCAAGCCGAATACGTATATCACCTATGCAAGTTGCGCTGTCAAGAAGGCCGAATCGAATTACTCCGTGACAGAGAAGGAGTGTTTGGCCATAATATGGGACATTGACGAAGCTTCGCCCGTACCTTTACGGCCGTCATTTCGACGTGGTCATAGACCACCACGCTCTATGTTGGCTGCCCACCTTGAAATACCCGTCCGGTCGCCTGGGGCGTTGGGCACTTCGATTGCAGGAATACGACATCCGTGTCGCATATCGTTCCAGTCGCAAGCATGCGGTTGCCGATGCACTTTCGAGATCGCCATTAACACCAAATGTGGGTTCTTTGTCACCCCTTTTTACCACCTTGTCATCACTCGACACTACTGACATGCTTTCGGAGCAGCATAAAGACCCATACTTTGCCTTGTTACTCGACTACCTTACCGACCCGTCTGCTGTCCTTTCCACGAGAGCGCAACGCCGGTAAGCAGCCCACTTTTCCACGCGAGACAACATTCTGTACCACCGCAACTACATGCCTGGTGGTCGGAAGTGGCTTCTTGCTGTCCCAACTCATATGCGCTCTGACATCCCCATGAATTTTCATGCAGATATGCAAAGTGCTCACGCAAGTGTCCTGAAAACCTACGAAAGGCTGCGCCAACGATATTACTGGCGAGGAATGTACCGCTTTGTGCATAAATACGTTAAGTCTTGCACCACTTGCCAACAGAAGTAGACACCTCCACGGCAAATTACTGGCATGTTACAGCCGCTCCCGTGCCCGGATTGCTCATTCGACCACGTGGGTATCGACCTCTATGGCCCCATAGTGGCTCAGAAACCACTGGATTATTGTCGGCGTCGATCATCTGACACGCTACGCTGAGACTGCAGCTCTACCGGCAGCGACCGCCCACGAAGTTGCACTCTTCATTATACGCAGCTTCATTCTCCGCCATGGGGCTCCACACGAATTACTCAGTGATAGGGGTCGAGTGTTCCTGTCGGAGGTCATACAAGCTATTCTCGTTCAATGCAACATCATACACCGGAAAGCTACCGCATACCTTCCACAGACAAATGGTCTCAATGAGCGGTTCAACCGCACACTTGGCGACATGCTGAGGATGTACATCTCCTCCGACCACACCAACTGGGACGCTGTATTACCTTTTGTTACCTTTGCTTATAATACCGCGACGCAATCGACTACCGGTTTTTCCCCGTTCTTTCTGTTGTACGACCGCGAACCTTCCCACCCACTCGACACTATACTCCCGTACCGCCCTGATGCATCTGAGTGCTCCCCGCTTTCGGAAGTCGCCAGATACGCTGAAGACTGCCGTCAGTCGGCTCGGTCTCTGACAAGGGAGGCTCAAGGTGTACAAAAGACCCGACATGACGACGTTCATCACATAGCTCCTACGTTTTGTGCTGACTCCCTTGTGTGGCTTTGGGTGCCCCAGCACGTTCCTGGCTTTTCTTCTAAACTTCTGGCCCAGTATTATGGTCCGTACCGTGTCATTCACGCGACCTCGCCGATGAATTACATCATCGAGCCCCTAACACAATCGCCAGATTTGCGCCATCGAGGACGCAAGACCATACACGTCGACCGTCTCAAACCCTACTATGACCCCCCCCCCCCTCAATGTGCCTACTCCCTGAGTCGCCAGGATGGCAACTCTTCACCCCGGGGGTATTGTAGTGGAGCATACGCACCAACGCGTATGCGCCTCCGGAAGAGAACGAAAAACCCCGTGTACTGATTGCGTGAGAACCTGTGCCACATTTGCCAGACTGGCCGTACGGCCATTTGCCGTCCCGACCTCGTTGTGACTTCTCTCTTTGAATAAACACCAGTATGATGTGTTTTATTTATTCATCGCATACTAGCGGTGACCAGAGCACCAAGTCAGAGCAATCGTCGCTAGGATTTTTAAGAACAGGGTTTAGAGCATATGTTCTGTACCATGTGCTGCTCCTTGTGCTTCATTCAGGAGACATTACGTAGCTCGCGCACAGCCTGCGTGCTTGCAAGAACACCAAAGAACATTGCAGCACTGCGTTGTCGTTCTGTATAATGCTCCTTTCGTTTTGGTACTCGACGGGAATGCTGTGTTTTGTGAAAAAAAATCGTTAATGCATGCCTGCTGATTCGGCGCTCTTTAAGTAGCCCTGGAGAGCTTAGTATTTCATTTCTACAACTCGTTTCCACATCAAACGTTGTCAAAATGAAGTAAACGTATACATGTCAGCTTCCAAGTCTGCGCAAGAATGAAGCCCCTCTGACAGAGTATTTACTTTGTTTCTCACTGTTGACTCTTGATCGCTCTTTGATGTGCAGGAACGCCGATTCCGTAAGGAGCTTCTGGAATCGGTGGAACTTGCCCGTGCACCGGTGGTGCTGGCGCCACATCTACAATCCACTCGTGAGCGCAGGGTTTACCAAGTTCCAGGCCGAATTGGCGGTGTTCGGTGTGTCCGCCGTTTTTCACGAGGTCAGACAGTAGTTATTTGAAATTTTATTCCTAGTGACGGAAAGAGATGCTAAAATTGTGTTCCTAGGTAATTCATACCACGATCAGTCGCTTTCAGAGCAGGGCTGCAAGAGCGCGACTTGAGAAGGGCTAAGTAAAAAATGTTGGAGCAACACATGGCCCACTTGTTCTCTCATCCTATCTTTATGATCCGTGTCAAGTCACGTGGTCGCAGCCCTGAACCCGCCATAACTCACCCGGTTTTCTATCGTATTAGAGTCCGCCTCCCCTTCCCCAAGCTAGATTTAATAAAAAGCTTTCTTTACACGCAGTGGTCAATGAAATATTGTAGCACCGGTTGGCATCAACGTTGCCTCATTTGCTATACACCTGGCTAATCTTTTGTCATTTTCTTGCCACGACTTCCACAATTAAAGAAAAAAGGTGACAGTAGCAGTAAAATACATATATGTTAGCCACTCTTTTCATAAAACCTAATTGGCAAAGATAGGTCAAGTCCGGTTATGTACACTAAGGACTGAAGTCGTATCTGTGACAAAGAACCAGAGGTGTCGAATTTAGTTTTTGTTTTTTTGTGGTAGGAAGGGGCGGGGGTAATGGGTGTTGACAAATCTTAATGTATGTTCATGCGCGTGTTTGTATGTGTACCTGTACCACATGCAAATTTGAAAAACTTGGGTGGAGGGGAGAGTGCAACCATCCACTGAGTATATGAAAATGGAAGGAATTTGTATTGATGTCACATGCCTCGTCTCTTTGCAGTACATCATGAGTCTTCCCCTGAAAAAGGTTTATGGCGTGGCATTTGCAGGCATGGCTATACAGGTTTGTTCAGTAAAGAATCATTTGTTTTACCAAAGTGAGACCAAGTTGCTACCAGTTGTCACCTGCAGATAAATAATAATAATAATAATAATAATAATAATAATAATAATAATAATAATAATAATAATAATAATAATAATAATAATAATAATAATAATAATAATAAACAATTTATTTAGGCTGCCCAGGAACAACCATATGGTGTTTGTGCAGGCACATGCAAAATAAAACAATAAAAATAAACAATACAATACAATTTACAAAAAATGAAATGAAAAGAGCGAAAGGGCACTGAGCAAAAGAAATCAGCGCAAAGTGGAAAGAATAACAGGCAAGACGAGAATCATGGAATGGTAGTGAAAAATAAAGACGAATATACACGACTATGTAGAAACCTTATCAAAAGATGGTAAGAGGAAGAATCTGTACATTGTGAAAAACAATCTTAATACTGTGAAACGCTGAGAGAAACAATGACGGTGAACTGTAAAAACACAAAGATCATGTAAGTTAACATAATAGACTTTGTATTCTGTGAGCATTAGAGAGTTGAAAGAAGTTGCTTGGTACATGAAACGATTGATTCTCTCTGCTTAACTTGTGCGGAATCCGAAAATTTGCACAACTTGAGAGGCAAAGGGCAGGATATCATTCCGTGAACTATAGACTGTAAAAAATAAGAGGTCAGCGCGATTGCGTCAGCAGTCAAGTAATGGCAATGAAAATAATCTGGCAGTGTTAAAACACGATCCAGAGTCATTTCTAGCAAAACAATGGTTGTAAATGCCTAGAATGTTTTTTTTGGTTTTGCTCAATGGCGTCACTGCCAGATTTAGCGATGCCATATTTTTGATCATAGATGGTTGCTCAAGTTGAGAAAGACGTAATACAGTGTACAATATCCGGAAGGTTGTAAGGGAACTGTAATTCTTCAAACCCAGCCGAGAGAACGAAGGCCTCGTGTTGCAGCGCGTTTAGTGTGAGCAGCAAAATTGAGCATGCTATCAAAAAGAACACCAAGAGATTACTGAACTCATAAACCTTACATACCGACATGGTATTGACAGAGTATGGAAGTGATACGATGTGTGCTTTGCGAGATATACTCATGAACTTGGTCTTTGAGGTATTCAGCCTGAGGTTATTGCTGCCCCATCATTCAGAGAAAGAACACAAATCTGACTGCAACAATGACAGTAATCAACTTAATGAAGTTCCTGAAATATCTTGATGTCGTCGGCATTCGAGAAAAAAGAAGAATAACGAATTGCAAGTGAAACGCCGTTAACGTAAATCAAATGTAAGAATGGGCCTACTACCGGCCCTTAAACTTTGTACAAGGACCACATTCGGCAAGTTACGGCAACATAACATGATCTATTAATAAAATAGCGGTGCAGGAGATTTACATCAGAAGAGTAAACATCAAAGTTTGCAGATTGAACCAAAAACAGTGAGTGGCTGACTGTGTCAAAAACCTTGCTCAGGTCACAGTAGACTACGTCAGCCTGTCCTCTTTGGGGTGATTAGCGTCATGAAACTAGCAAGATATGTGCTAGTTGAGCGGGCAGGTAGAAACCCGTATTAATTAGGAATGAATGAATTTTCCCCTCTGACATACATTATATGCTGTGAATAGTCAGTTAAAAAATCTTCGATGTGGCACACAGTAGAAAATCAGGGTGATAATTAGAAACATTGATTTGCATCCCGACATGAGTAATGTAAAAATAATAAAAGTACAGTGAATACTCCTTGTTCACGTGCCCGGCGCTATCCTGCTTATAAGACTAACCTTGGTATGACCTTAGCAAGCGCGAAACAATCGCCACGGAAAAACGCCTAAAGATATTTGCGCGAAAATGAGAATTTCACTCGTTTGTCACGATGCATCAGTGAGCCCTGATTGCCTTTTCGGAATGTTGCGTCTAGAATGAATTCAAGCATAGAAAGTGAACAGAAATTTATCGCCAGACATGTTGCCGAGAACGTGTCGCCACGCTTTCTTGTATTCATTGAAAGTGATTGCGGAGTTCTATAGTGATTTCTTTTTATTTTTCAGTTGCCGCTTTTTTATCTATACGACAATGTCATCCACGAACGATTCCCGAAAATCGGCAATGGACTTATAGTGGTGCTCTTCATATTTGTGATGCCCTTGGTTGTTCTTCTCTACTACTGCAAGTATTTCTCCATCATCATAGGGGAACAATAAAGGAATTTCAAGAAGTTGACGTAGTCCGCTGACATGGGTACTTTGCCGGTAGCGTGGTGCGCTCCATTTGAAGGCGCACCACTCGGCACGCATGAGCAGTTTGTTTAATATACACGAGAGCGCTATGTTTGTATACACCAGTACGCTGTGAAGTTCTCCTTTTCGATACGCAATTTCCAGCCACACATCGCGTCTAGTAGATTATACCAGCTTTAACGGCTTTTGAAAGAAGAAAATCGGCAGGTTCCACGTACCATGGGAGTCATTGGTATGTGAAGCATGCGGACGGAAGGGGAATGTGGTGAATTTTTTTAAGCAAGTGAAGTGTTACGTACTGACGCTAAAGATGTGTACAAATTCTGCACGCACATTCTTACCGAACCGTCGCATATGTTTTATATATTAAGTTGGTCACAGTCGCGTAACCATGACAACTACAATGTGGACACCAACAGCACCAGAAGTGGTAAGCTGATAGGTAGATGGCGCTCGTGCTATGTAAATCAACTACAATTGACGCCTAACAATTAACTACAATAAAAATTAGCCGTACGTGACGCCTGTATCGCAAAACTTCATGTGTAATGTTTATAAAATTATACAGCCAGCACTGCAACCAGAATTGACGTTTCACCAACACTACAACTAAGTAGGGTCTTCCCCAATGCACCTTCGAAACATGGCGTGGCTCTGTTTTATTTCTTTATTTTCAATACTGTAATCCCTATCGGTCTGTTAAAAGGTGGGGCAGTTTACAATACTGAAAAATTAAATGCAAAAACACGTTAAAATATACAAACAGCATAGCACAAACAGCGCAATGTCAACTAAAACAAAACAAAAAACACAGGCTTACACGGTGCGAAAAAAATTATACAACAGCACTGTAGTTATACATTGTAGGTATTTAGATAATATACACACAGTAACTGCAGATTTTTGTCCAAACTTCCGAGCGAAATCACACGATGAAATATTTCCGAGCTTAGTTTATTCCATAAGAGACAGTTATCGTGCACTCCACCCGGCATTTTCTTACCTTTCCACCTTTCTTATAAAAAATCAGCCCCCTCCCTCGTCTTCAGTTGTCTTCACCAAAAAAGAATGCTTGCAGACATAAACTCGGGATACGTAGGGTCGTACAACATAAAGGTGGAAGGATCGAGGTGATACTCTGCCTGGAAACGACAAGTAGGTCTGGGATTGATGCTAAGCATTCCATGGTACAAATTTTAGTCTTGTTAATTTTCTGCGTGATGCTAAACTTGCAAGGTTTACCTTATTAATCAGTGCAGTGATGGATTCCATCATTTTGTACTTGGAAAAATAAAGCGTGCTTCAAGACTCTGCACTCGCTCGATCTGATTTATTAGAGTTGGTCGCTACGGGTACCACACTATAACCACGTACTCCGGGGTGGGTCAAGCAACCGTAGTGTAAGCCTTAAGCGTTACATCAGGAGATGCCTGCTTTAGTTTGCGTCGTAGCATTCCCAGCTTTCGCTGAGCTGATCCACAAATGTTAGCAACATGATAAGCCATGCGTGATAGTAACACCTAAGTATTCATCTTCATTGCACACCAAATTTCCGTACTCCCAATTTTATGAGTAAATTGTGACGGGGATTGCTTTGTTGTGACATCATTCAGACTGATTTTTCGAAGTTTGCATGTCATGTTGTACACACCAATCATAAATTTTGTTTAATGATTCATTTAACAAGGATTGTTCATGGGCACTCTTAAGACGGCAAAATAACAAACAGTCGTTTGCAAGGAGGCGAACTTCAATCTGTGGATCCACATTAGCAGCAATATCATTGGCATAAAGCAAAAATAACAGGGGTCCTATCACAGAACCTTGGGGCACCTCAGAGTTGACAGGCAATCAAGCTGAGTATTCATCAGCTATTTTCACAAATTGACGCATATTACACAAATACGCCTCTATCCATTTTATGACCATGGGGCATATCTCATACGTTTTCAGTTTTCGTATCAGTTTCACTTGGTACACCTTATCAAACACCTTAGAGAATTCTAAGGCAATAACGTCCACTTGTTCCTTCTCGTTTATAGCATTTGAGAAATAATGTGTTGTCTGAAAGGGTTGTGTAAATGTTGATAAGCGTTTGCAAAAACCATGTTGCTTGGAATTAAAAAGATTTTCTTTTGCGTACTGGAGCAAATATTTGCTGATGACATGTTCAAGTAGCTTTCATGCAGTGCATGTTATAGGACCGTAATTATTTACTTTTATTTTTTTCCGGCTTCTAAGATTGGAACGACGTGACCTATCAACCAATCATCCGGTAAGGTGGCCCGTTTTAAGAAATGCTGTAAATATTTCTGCTAAAATATTAGAGACCCATTCACTGTAGCGTTTTAGACAGGCATTCAGTATTTCATCGAGACCAGAACTTTTTCTCACATCTAAATTAATCAGGAGTGCTCCAATTCCTCCTTCAAAATTATCATATCACTTGGACGTTCTTCGTTTACCTGAGGGTGCCCGTGTGCACAGATTTGGGTGCACGTTAAAGAACCCCAAGTAGTCGAAATCACCGGAGCCCTCCACTACATCGTCTCTCATAATAATATTGTTACGGAAATGAAGTAAACAAATAGGGAGGACACAATCAGCTGAGGGGTGCGTGAGGGTGCCAATCAGCCATTGTGACTCTTGCCTGTGGCTTTTCCTCTATAAAAGCATTTTGTACAGAAGTAATCAACCCCGTAACATATTGGTGAGAGGTGCTGGGTAACCATCAGGCAACGAAGCTCCGCAGCGGACGTCGCATCGGTTTTCCAGCCATGGCCAATGCTGAGCCCTCCGCATCAACGTCAGCGTCTCCGACGAACACGGCGTCGCAACCAAACGTTTTCCCGCCACTTAAGGATCCCGCTACATTCTGCGGGACTGATGGCATCGACGTTAATGATTGGTTGGCCATGTTAGAACAAGTGAGTGTGCCAAACAGATGGGATCCCACACTTCGGTTGGCTAGTGTGCTCTTCGAACTCCCAAGCTGGGACCAATGCAAAGAAAAGATGCGAGAGGTGTTTGGTGAAACCGCCAGTCGTAAGATCGCCACCAAAAAGGAATTTGCCAGCCGTGCCGAATCCCCAACAGAATCACACCTCGCATACATTCAGGACGTGCTGGCCCTCGGCCGAAAGGCCGAAAGTGGCTTTACAGAAGGTGACAAGGTCGCGCATGTCCTGAAAGGGATTTCCGACGATGCGTTCAATCTCCTGATATGCAAGGGCTGTTCCACCGTGGACGCGATCATCAAAGAGCGTCGTCAGTTTGAGCAAGTAAAAAGTCGCCGCATTCTGCAAACATTCACCCGACTTCCAAACACCGCTGCAACATTGACCTGCGAGGACCAGTCCGCGCCACAACGCCCGTCGCCGCCTGGAGACCTGACACGCATTGTTCGTCGCGAATTGTAAGCAATGGCGCCCTCGGTGTTCTATTCGCGCAGAACCGATACCACTCCTGTTACTGTTCCTCTTGTTCAAGCCATCGTGCGCCAGGAGCTTAAAAACATCGGAGTGCATTCCGTGTACCATGTCACCACGCCCATAGTCAGCGAACGCCCTTTCGCGATGCCTTCCTCCAACCGACGGTTTTCTCCACGTACCCGCAACCCGATTGAGGGGTGAACTGCAGATGAACGCCCTATATGTTTCAACTGCCACCACGTTGGACACATTGCTCGTTACTGCCGCAACACATGGTCCTCGGCCACTCGTGCAACGACCCATGTGTTGCGGCACATGGGTCGTTGTGTGTTGCGGCACATCGACGGCACCGCCCACACCATGTGTTGCGCACATCGATGGTACCACCCACACCTTTTCACTGGCCGAAGAGTCCAATGCCATTGACCTATCTCGGAACACACTGGGTACAGCGGCTCGCCTTCACCACGTGGGCACCAGTCTCATTCGCCGCAGATACGCCGTTCATTGTCTTGTTCGCCACGGCCACGGCACTTCTCTTCCCCCGTGGCTTCCGGCCGCATCATCTCCGAAAACTGAGAAATGCAGCCCCCGGAGATGGTACTGCATTGACGACTTCCACAGCAAATCCTCTCTTCATTCCCACCAGACGAAGTGTAATAGACGTTGAAGTAGACGGCGTACCTGTACAAGCACTTGTAGACACTGGCGCAAGCATTTTGGTCATGAGCTGAAGCCTACTCACACGTTTAAAGAAAGTTCTGACACCAGCGGCTGCCCAAATGCTCCGTGTGGCCGATGGCGGCATGCCGATGGTTGTCGGTCTGTGCACTGCCCGCTTAAGTATAAAGGACCACACTACTTCTGCCATTCTAGCCGTGATTGACCACTTTCTTATGACGTTATCCTAGGCCTGGACTTCTCGAATTATTCTGCTCTTATCGATTGTGCTACCGGCGTCCTTCAGCTAGAGCTGCCTCAGATAGTCGCTGAAAATCACACTGCCCCGCCGCGCCTGTGCCCTCTTCAGGATGTACGGCTGTCGCCTCAGGCCGCCACCTACGTCGTTTTCACCGCACAGCCACAGGTTCCCGATGGTCAATATGTCCTCTTTCCTCCCACCGACATCCTTTTGAGCCGAAACATCGCCATTCCCCATAAGCTTGTGACTGTCACTGACAACTGTACCTCGCTCCCACTTCTCAATTTTAGCTTGTGCCCTCAAGTGCTTCCTCGTGGCATGTTCTTGACCAGCGTATCTAATGCTGACGAATTCAAAATAGCGGCTCTCACCACCGAGATTGATTTACTTCAGTATCCTGTAGCTAACAGCACCTGTTCTCGGCCAGATCGTATCTCGAAGATGATTGCATCCGACCTCAATCCTGCGCAAGCCAATGACATCCATCACCTTCTCGCGTCATATATCGACATTTTTTATTTCGACGACAGACCTCTAGGGCAAACATTTAGTGTTCAACACCGTATAAACACTGGTGACGCAAGTCTTATTCGCCGACGCCCCTATCGTGTCTCCCACACTGAGCGCAGAGTTATCCAAGCGGAAGTTGACAAAATGCTCAACAAAGGTGTAATAGAACCATCAAGTAGTTCTTGGGCCTCCCCTGTCGTCCTTGTGAAGAAAAAGGACGGTACCTGGCGCTTTTTCGTTGACTATCGCCACCTCAATAAGATCACGCGAAAAGACGTATACCCGCTACCACGTATCGATGACGTGTTAGACTGCTTGCACGGCACTACATACTTCTCGCTTACTGATCTTTGGTCCAGCTACTGGCAGATTTTGTCGATGAGATGGTCCGCGAGAAGATGGCCTTCATTACACCCGATGGTTTATACCAGTTTTAGGTCATGCCTTTTGGACTATGTAACGCCCCTGCCACATTCGAACGAATGATGGACTCTCTCCTGAGAGGTTATAAGTGGTCTACTTGTCTCTGTTACCTAGACGATGTGATAGTCATCTCCTCTACTTTCGATAGCCACCTAACCCGTCTCGCTGCAATCCTCGTAGTCTTCAAAACAGCTGGGTTACAACTCAACTCCAAGAAATGCCAATTTGGCCGCCGTCAGATTACCATTCTGGACCATCTTGTAAACGCCGATGGCATCCAACAAGATCTCCCCCAAAATCTATGTCATCCGTAGCATTCCGGTGCCCCACTCTACATCCGACGTCCGGAGCTTCATCGGCTTATGTTCCTACTTTCGCCGTTTTGTGAAAAACTTCGCCGACGTTGCTAGGCCACTCATAGATTTGCTGAAGAAGGGTAGCATATTCTCATGGGGCCCTGAGCAGGCTCAAGCGTTCACCGCTCTCATCGGCTACTTAACTATGCCCCCCATACTTGCCCACATTAATCCTTCTGCTGCCACAGAAGTCCGCACCGACGCCAGTGGCCACGGTATTGGCGCAGTTCTCGCTCAGCGGCACCACGGCAGACAGTGCGTGTTAGCTTACGCCAGCCGCCTGCTTTCTCCCTTTGAGAGTAATTATTCCATCACTGAGAGAGAGTGTTTAGCTTTAGTTCGGGCCGTCGCCAAGTTCCAGCCATATTTATATGGTCGCATAGTCTCAGTCGTTACAGACCACCACGCCCTCTTCTGGCTGACTTCTCGGAAGGATCTGACTGGACGTCTGGGTCGCTGGGCTCTGAGGCTCCAGAAATTTTCGTTTAGCGTCAGCTACAAGTCTGGCCGTTTGCACAAGGACGCAGACTGTCTTTCTCGTCATCCGGTGGATCCTCCTGATCACGTTGGGGCTTACCTGGAGAGCAGCGTAATGGTGTTTACTGATCTCGGCGATATGCGCATTGAAAAACGACGGGATGAGTCAGTGCGCACTATCATCGACGCCATTAAGTCTGACAGCCATGACGCTCAATTCCGTATGTTCGTGCTGCATGACGGCATCCTCTACCGCCGCAACGTCAGCACTGAAGGCCCTGAGCTTCTGCTTGTCATTCCTCGTCATCTACGGCCTGCCATACTTGAACAACTTCACGACGCGCCAACAGCGGGACACATTGGTGTTTCCCGCACATACAATCGGATGTGACGCCGGTTTTTCTGGCCAGGATTGTACCGCAGCTTGCGTCGATATGTCGCCACTTGCGACCTCTGCCAGCGCCGGAAAAGACCTTCTTTGCGGCCAGCTGGATATCTTCATGCAATTGAAGTACCATTTGAACCATTGCATCGCATGGGACTCGACCTTAATTCTTGGCCCTTTTCCGACGACGACACTGGAAAATAAATGGATCGCCGTCGCCACAGATTATGCGACCCGTTACGCGATAACAAAGGCCATGCCAAGCAGTTGCGCCACTGACGTCACGGATTTTCTTCTTCATGACGTCATCTTACACCACGGTGCACCCCGACAGCTGCTTACGGACCGCGGCCGCCTTTTCTTGATCGAAGGAGGTTGTCGACAACTCTGGACGTGTGCTAGAGCGCATAAGCTATCTACCGCCTACCACCCACAAACTAGTGGCCTAACTGAACGTCTCAACCACACGCTCACAGAGATGCTTTCGATGTACGTCTCCGAAGGTCGTCGTGACTGGGACACCAAGTTGGCCTATGTGACTTTCGCATATAATTCCTCTCGACATGACACCACGGGATTCTCACCTTTTATCTTTGCATGGTCGTGACGTCATTTTGCCATTTGAAACCACCTTGCCTCTCAAGCCATCTGCTTCCGAGTACGTTCGCGAAGCCATTGATCGGGCTCACATGGCTCACCAAGTTGCCTAGTCTCGTCTCACCAGGTCACAGGATATGCAAAAAGCCCGCTACGACCACCGGCATCGTAATATAATGTTTGCCCCAGGTGACCGCTTGGTTCTCTGGTCACCATGTCGCCGTGCAGGTCTCTCCGAAAAACTTTTGTTTCGATACACAGGACCCTATTTAGTCTTACGCCAAGTTAGCGACGTCAACTACGAGATAGCGCGATTGCACTCCAATACGTTACCGAGTTCGTCATTTGTTTACATTGTACATGTTTCTCGCATCAAACCCTACTTCTGTCACATTTCTCCAGACTCGCGTCGAGATGGCGCTCCAACGCCCGGGCGTCCTGTTACGGAGATGAAGTAAAGGAAGAGGAAGGACACAATCAGCTGAGAAGTGCGCGAGGGTTCTAATCAGCCATTGTGACTCTTGCCTGTGGCTTTTCCTCTGTAAAAGTATTTCGTACAGAAGTCACCGACCCTGTAACAATATGGTGGTTTCGGAACATAAACCCCACATATTATTATCATTTACCTGAGTGTCTTCAGCAAAACATTCACGTTTGGTGGGAATTACATTGACAAAGTAGTTGTTAAATGCCTCATCCATGCCCCGCCGCGGTGGTCTAGTGGCTAAGGTACTCGGCTGCTGACCCGCAGGTCGCGGGTTCGATTCCCGGCTGCGGCGGCTGCATTTCCGATGGAGGCGGAAATGTAGGCCCGTGTGCTCAGATTTGGGCGCACGTTAAAGAACCCCAGGTGGTCGAAATTTCCGGAGCCCTCCACTACGGCGTCTCTCATAATCATATGGTGGTTTTGGGACGTTAAACCCCACAAATCAATCAAATGCCTCATCCATTCCTAGTGGTTCTTCACGATTTGCCCCATTGCATATTACACTATCTTTGATTTCGAAGAAGACAAGTACCTCCAAAACGTTTTAGGATTATGGACCATGTAACCAGCCAGCGTAGTTGAAAAGAAATGAGTTCGTGCATGTTTCAACTCTTTCCGTATTCACACGCCACGCCTGAGGAATCTTTCTGCGTACATTGCGCTGTCGGTGTTTTAAATTAATAATATTGCGGGTTACCCATGGAATGTGCCGCTCAACTCGTTTTAGTTTTCTCGGAATGAAGTGCGATAAGCAGTATGATACAAGAGACGCCACATTATGTTGACGTGTTTATCACGTAGAAGCATGTCGAACCCCAATTTCTGGGCATCCAAAATTGACGTGCCATCAGCCCGTTGAAAATCGCAGACGTAGGAAGTCCAAGCGTTTCATTCATCCCACTTAGAACAGCTACTGCTGATTTGTGTTCTGATATTCCGAGTTCAACAGGAACATCATGATTGAAAGTTCTATCTGACAAGAATATTAAATGTGGAATTGACTGGCAAAGCTCCTGTATTAATGTTGTATTATCGACTACTTCGACAAGGCTATAATTAACCATTAATTTTAGCATTAATTCCACGTGCGAGTGATTTGAAAAACCTGGAATTCTATTACGCCCATCAACACCCAGTAAATTAAAATCGCCCATAAGTATTATTCTGCATCTTAAATTGGATTTCACAATTAAATAGACATCGTGTTTTTAAAAAAAGTCTAATAAACTTGTTGGTGCTCTGTATAAAACACCCATAAGTATGGTAGCCTGACTAAGGAATAATCTACACTCAATACTTTCATATTCATCGATGTCCGGTTGCAATTCATACTTCAATGTGTTTTTTTATCAGCAGGGAAACACCACATTCTCTGATCGTCCTGTCCTTGTGAATAACGTTGTAGCGTACGGGGAATACTTCCTCGCTGCCAATTTCAGCGTGCTACCAAGTATCTGTTATTCCTATTTCATGAGAGTCATATAGTAAGAATAAGTATTCTAGTTGTTCCTGCTGATGAACAATGCTTCTGGCGTTAAATATTTTGAGTCTTATTTCCTGCGGATTTTTATGTCATGCTCTGTCGCGAGGCAATGAAGCGGAACCCTTAGGTAATCGTACAGGCGTGCCTGGGCGTACAAATATCCAGTGTAGGCCATTTTATTGATGTATAGCCTGTCATTAACAAGCTTGACTTTCACGCCAGCCTGTTCATCTGATTGAGCAGAGTGCCATAGTTCTTTCCTTTTATCTTGCGTTTCAGATGAATAGTCATGTGAAATACTTATGCCGGTTCTTTTCAGTTTTCTGCAGTTCTGAAAAAATACTTCTTTTTTGGTGTGGTTATAAAGATTCAAAATAATCGGTACATCTCGATCCTTCTTTTGTCCCTGTCTGTGAATTCTTTCAGCTGAGGTTACACGGACAGCGATGCGATCTAATAAACTACCCTTTACCACCGAGTTTTCAATTGTTTTTTTTGTTTCATTGGGACTTTCTGGCATGTCGTAAACGATAACGTTATTTCTCATAGCCCAACACGTTGAGCTATGAGAAACAACGTTATCGAATTCAACAGTTTTTTATTTTGCTGTTTATTTGTCTCTTCCATGTTGCATACTGTGTTCTGAAGCCCTCGCATCTCGCACACGCCACGAACACTTTGTCAAGTTTTTGTTCAAGTAACGAAAGCTTAGAATTGATTTGTGTCTGTGATTCAAGAGTTTCTTGTAGCAGTTCTGTGTAAGGGCTGAGATTAGTCTCGATATCTCCACAAAGTAAGAGTACCAAGCATGGTCACAGCAGGCTTATCATATAAGCACAGTAAGCACATATAAGTTCACATAAGCATATAAGCACAGTTTGTAGAGAGTGCCAGCACAATTAAACAAAGAGAGTCAGCGCTAAATCAAACAGGGAAGCAATAACTAACCTGCTAAACAATCCATGTGAGTTTAGGCGACATGAGTGCAAAGCTGCTGCTGCTCCCACTGAAGATGAAACGCCACGGTTGCTGCTTTATAGGGCATGAAAGATAACATGATATGCCTCCACCCGACAACGCCCACTTTCTTGGCCAAGCGACATCATCCGCTCGGAACCGCAACGCTGAAGAGTTGCTGAAGGGCCCACTGCTTTATTCAGTTGATGCATAGAATGGGGCGGTTAGCGGCAGGATCTGGAAAACAAACCATGCGCTTTAGGCGACATGACTGCAGAGCTGCTGCCGCTCCCGCAGCGCGCTTTGACGCATGACAGCGATATTGCCGATGGCCAATTTTAGCGTTTGGTGAGGCATCTAAGACTTTCACGTAATAATGCACCAGAAGGCCTCGATCATTTATAGTTCATATCTTCGAACAGCTATGGTGTTTCGTAAATTGGTTAGACGCACCAACCATATTCGGCGAATGTGCCTCGTGAACGCATCTGACATACGAACAATATTGCAGAAAGAACGAGCTAGCGAATGAGGGAACTAGCGTGCCACCGTAAATGATTCCTCCGCGGGAGCTCCAGTCACGTATATAATAGGTCATGAGAAACAGCTCGTAAACCGTCGCGCGAATGAAACGTACACGTGAGGTTCCAAAACAATGAATGCCACAACAAACAACGCATGCTTTGCATAGCTGCCTTCGCACGGCAGGTTGGCTGATTTGTCAACGTAACAGAGCCAGAGAAAGCAATGGGCTCTGAAATATACGAACATGCGGCAGAAGTTACACCATCTCCACATAAAGGAAATATATGTGGAGGCGAAGCAGTTGGAGATCGTTCGCTTGAGCGCGAGCTGGCCTATATTTTATGGAGAGCCTGGGTTGGCGCTAACACTAACACTGGTGGCGGCGTCGACGCTGGCGCTGATCGCGGCGTTGCGCAGGAGAAAATCGTGGAGAGCTGCAAAGCATGCAGTGATAGACCGATGTTTCCTACTGGAACACACCAATCGCTGCTAATGAGCAATGAGAGACAAAGCACGTGCTGATTGCACGCAGAGACCCTCAGTCTGCTTTCAGTTAACGGGCACGCTGCGAATTTTCATTGTCCAACAACACACAGCAGAAATCTCCCGCCGGCACTACCTTGGAGGTCAAGATCCAATGTCTTAATACATTCGGGGTATGGAAGTGCAGCGTGAGCAGTCGGTTTTTTCAATCAAGTCACTTGCTGCGATGATGTCTTTCGCCGCAAATCGTTGCGATTAACGGGTGGCATCAAGAGTATTTGGCCATCACTAGACTGGTTCTGTCATCAGAAGAACCAACAGCAATGTCAATCTTGGGTGAGCACCATTTCACAGCACAACGCGCGTGGAAGGACAAGCGCGCATACGTAAAACAGGTGCGCTCTTCACCAGTGTGCCCGAGCTTCGAGAGCAAAGATTGTAGTCGAGAGCGACTGTAAACAAACAAACGCTGCGAGTGGTTCCACTCGACGCCACCTGGCCAATGCTGAAAAAGAGGAAAGGCACGCCTTTACCTACATACGTAGCTACATTACGAAGTTCTAGGGGCTTTAAAGCGCGTGCACATGTGAGCGTATACTTTTGCGTATACTATAGAATTTTTGTTTGTTTGTTTGTTCGCAAGAAGCAATATAATTTCATTTATTTCTTTTATTTTTATTTCAAGACAAAATCGTTACACTTTGCCTTGGGGGGCACAACTGAAGGCTAAGTAGACGCCTGGCTAGGTCATGTCACCCTGACAGCAAAAGAATAGACACACCAACAGGCATTTGTTGTACAGAATGCACTGGTACGCAATCCAGAATGATTACAGGATTAAAGAAAACACAGCTGTCTTAAAGTGATATTGATACAACGAACGTGTACTCATATTGAGTCACAATTTAAACAGAAGAAAGAAACTAAAAATTGTCTTTCGCCGCTATTTCGAGAAATAGGTGGATGAAAAACTTTATTGAGGTCCTCAAGGATTCCCCCCCCCCCCCCCGTTTCATAGGGGTAGGATCGCGGGCTGCTCCCACGTTAGGACGAGGAGGCCTAGCCTCACCACCACATCGTGGGCCTTTCGGACAGCCTTGAGTTGTATGAGAACCGGACTCGTGAGCCATAAATGAAGGAAATTTTAGGAAAAGTCTTCATTTTTTTCTTTGTAAAGAGGGGCACCTCCAGAGCTCCTGGTTATAATCACTGCGATTGTGGCAGTCCGGACAAAGTTCTGAAATATCGGAGTAATGGCTATAGGTTACGAGGCTAGGGTATGTTCTTGTCTGAAGCATGCGAAGAGAGATTGCCTGTGGCCTAGAACACTTTTCGTGTGGCGAGAGAAATGCACAAAAATATAATTAACATTCACTAGAAAGGACAACCGATTTGACTGGGCATGCTTATGTACAGAAGGAGAAAACTATGAATGTACCGAGCAGAAAATTTTAAAAGAAAGAGGTTATCTATAACTCAATCATATCATTACAAAAGTTAATAAACAATCACAGGTCATTAGAACAAAGGTGTACACGAATACAAGACAATATAAAGTCGCAAAATTTTGAGGATCAGTAGGGTCGTCATTTTAGTCTGTTAGGAGCTCTTTTGTTATTCTTTTGAATGAACTAACTGATGTTCATTCTGCAATAAATGAAGTATGGTTGGGTATTGATTTAGGATGTCTGGTATAAGTGAGCTTAACCGTTGGTCCCCGTAGTTAGTGCGAGATCTAGGTTTGTATATTAAGCTGTGACGTAAGTCATATGGTGTTTGTTTGACGTAATATGTATCCAAGAATATAGATGCATTTACTTTATATTGGCGCTGTATCTCTAAGCATAGCTTCTGTCTGTATAACTGATTGATGGGCAATATTTTATGGATTTTGAAATGTTGTCGAGTACTTCCGTGGAGTAGAGTGTTAGATATTGCACGTATGGCGCGCTTTTGTAGCACTAAAACAGAAGTAAGGTTTGTGACAGTCGTTGTTAGCCACACTAAGTAGCAGTATGTTAGTCGGGAGTATACTAGAGCATACTAAATTTGTCGCTCGATATTTGTTATTGTGTTAAAAAAAATATTAGCACTGTTCGTAAGAGACAGCCAATCGCTAGTCGTACAAAGGTGTCCAATGTTAGGTGGCTACTATCGGTGTCCCATGTTAGTAAGAAAAAAGGTTGAACAATTTGGTGGCGCGTATGAAAGGCTCTCTGCATTAGGTCCTTGGAAAGAATGCGGTCTGTGATTTACCGTAATTGAATGTTTCGCACCTTTTAGCTCTCAAGTGGCTTCACCAGAAAATTGGAGGTTCCATGTACCTTTTCAGGTTTGTGCGCCTTCATGGAAACAGAAACACAATGAAAACAGGAACGCTTCTTTAGCAGGAACTGCCAATCAAAAGACATAGCAATATATTCGCGAAGAGCCCGTGCCCTCCGCAGAAGTCAATAAGCATCATTTATTAATATGGGAACTGTAATTCACAAATGAAAACGCCTGGCGACCACATTTTCAAAATTTAACACTTGCTGTTCCTTCGGAAGGCAGTTTAATTCACGTGAGACCTCTGTCCCATTAGAGATGGGTCCCATTAAAATTTGTTTCTTTCCTTCATATTAGCGCTTCACTAATAGCGGTTTAAAACTAGCGCCACCTGACTGCAACACAGGGTAATCATCATAAAAAAGTCCTCCGGAAGCTCTGTACCTTCCCTCAATTAACGTGTTGAAATAAGTAATTAAAAGAACTACTGATTGCATTACTGTTCTAATCAGTATGCTGTATGACAACACGAAGTATCCATACGATTTTGCCTCGAAAAAAAAGCAGACGATTGATTCAGGTAAACTAGCAAATTTCTTAGTCAGTCGGCTCTCCTTGAGAAAACAACTTTGCATTTACGAATAATAGTGCTGGCGTAGGGGCATGTTCACAATAGCTGTTGCTCATCGCAAGTAACTTGTCGCTCTCAATCTTCCGCACACGCTTGGCTTGCGAGGTGAATAAATAGCCTACAGAGGCGCACGCATGCTTGGCATTGTATCATGCACAAGCCCCAGAAAAGTGGTTCCTAGGAGCCACCGTTCGTGCTGCGTGAATATAGGAGCCCTCGAAAGCACGTGCAAGCCACCGCCTATGGCGCGAGCAATGGGGCACAAACGTGTCGAATGCATCAGGGTGATTGGACGACCCTAGAAGAGGTGCCCACAGCGGACGAGTAGACATGCAGCACGTTCTTGATGACCCATTGGTCCTGCTTGAGAACATCTCGGAACTGGTCGCGGCTGATGCGTCCTTCTTTCTTGACGTCCAGCCGCCGGAATATCAGGCGAGTGCGGCGCCGGATGAAGTGCAGCTTGTGGTCCTCCATATCGGGCGACTCGCCGTGCAGCTGCCAGAGGGCCTCGACCACGTTTATCAGTTCGTCCAGGGTGACGAAGCCGTCGCCTTTCTGGTCGAACACGTCGAACGCCCAGTTGAGCTTGTCGTCCTCCGTCCCGATCACTGTGATCGCGATCGTCTTCACGAAGTCGCGGAACGTCACGTATCTGCGAGGAAGGAACGGAGACGGCACGCACGTGCTTCAGCCTTGGCTGCCTTTTTTTCCCGATTTCTTATTCGACGGGAAGAGGTTTAGTGGAATATACCTCTACACATGGGCCAACCAAACTTATTTAGAGTGAACGCTTTTACTTTACTTTAGAGGATTACTTTAGAGGATTTGTTACTACAATGAGTTTCGTCGGTGACGCAGTTTCCAGTGTGTTGTGTTTTCAATAGGTACCGCAGTCAACCGAAGGGCATTGTTGTTTACTACTACTACTACTACTACTACTACTACTACCACCACCACTACTACTACTACTAATACTACTAATACTACTACTACTACCACCACCACTACTACTACTACTAATACTACTACTAATACTACTACTACTACTACTACTACTACTACTAATAATAATAATAATAATAATAATAATAATAATAAAGCCTTTTAAACGTCCAAACTTGTTGGTGTATGCTATAGTGCTGACTTTCATGAAGGTATCACGCTGCCCCTATAAAACTTGATGCAGAAAAACACACACGAGCAGCTGCCGGAGGAGTTACGATGACTTGACAGCCGAGACGCCCACGACGGCTTCAAGTGCTTGAGTTTGAAAGTACGGCAGCATTAGAAGTTCGGCGAGACAAAATTGGTGTCTAGTAATGATATTGCAAGCAGTAAAACAAGAATACCGAGCATTTCATCAGACTTTCTGCTGATGGTGGGTTGTAGAGGAACTATGCCTCTTATGATGATAAAGGACGCACAACTTTATTTCTGCAAGCAGCCTGTATAAGTGAAAATAAGCTCGGTCCCGCCCGACTACATTATGGCTGGATGTCTCTTTGTTCAAGGGACGTTGAAGCGTCTGTGTGTCATAGTCTCCGTGTGTCATATTTATAACTAAATGGGAATCTCCGCGAATGTTGTTGCCAAATGACTGACGGAGCACGCATGCTAGTGTGTATGCGCTGTTTTTTTTCTTAGTAGCAAGGTGCCTGGTCATTACTTAGGCGGTCGTCAAACTCGTTTCCAAACAGCTTGCTAATATGTGATACTAATACAGGCAAACATCACCAACACGGGCATAACGTGACCACATATAAGAAACAAAACTGTAGTAATGTGTACTTTTTAAAAAAAGATCTGTAGCAGTTAAAAAACAAAAACATCTTTATATTACCACTTCAGTTGATGCCGATTAGCCCACTGCATGTTATCTGCACGTCTGACACAAATGTAAATGTTTCTATAATTATACAGGTTCATTTAGGTAGTTTTACGGTCTTCGCTACATATTAGAGCTACTGTTGATGTCCACATGCTAAGTGCATGTTAACTTTAAACGTTCAACAAACGTGCTGCACATGACTGCTAATGAACGTAAGTACATTGCGTTATGGCTATATATATATATATATATATATATATATATATATATATATATATATATATATATATATATATATATATATATATATATATATATATATATATATATATATATATATATATATATATATGCAGGTCACACAATATGAAGGGCACCTAATCTACGAGTAAAAAGATATTGCTTCCATGCGCGAGTACGTGGCGAGCACGTTGTTTACAAATAAAAGATAAAACGCATAAAAGATAAAGCACATAACATGGAGAGTAGTCCGACCGGTAAAAACAAGAAAAAAAACTATAAAATACTAATAAAAAAGACAAAGACGTTACAAAGCTGCTACGTAATCAACGGATACAGACAATGTAGTGCGACTTGCTGAGCAAGGTTGAAAAAAGATGGACAGGGTGATACAGGTTACGCGGATAGGCAACTAAGTTTTCCTACGTTTTCATTCAGACCAGATGCGACGGCGTTGAACTTATAGATGAGGAATGATTGACGAGCTTCTATATCATAATTTGTGCGGAAACCAGGTTCTAGTAATGTGACCTGTAGATTTTCAAAAGAGTGGCCAGGGAGGTGCACGTGTCTTGAAATGGGCAAGTGGGGCAAGGTGTTAGCATGAGATTTATGGTTGTTAAAACGCAGTCTAAAAGGCCGTTCTGTTTGACCAATGTACTGTATTTCACATAGCGCAAATTCTGTCATGTATATCACGTTCTTAGAATCGCAGTCAAGATTGCTTTTGATTTTTAAGGAAAAGTTGGAACCAGTACTGGTGACCTGTTCACATGTGCGCATGTACGGGCATACTTTGCATCGCGGTTTTTGGCAAGGATGGCACCCGATCATGTCAGGACTGTCTGCTTTCGACGATGAAAATATGTCTCGAATAGTTTTAGCTTTGCGATACACTGCTTTAGGTGGTTCGGTGAAAATGGTTCTTAAGCGTTCACTTTGCATTAGAATATTGTGGTGCTTTCTCAGCACATTCGAAACACGCGGAACTGACGCAGAATGGGTAAGGACTAAGTTTCTCTGCGGTGAGGGAGTCGAGTTTTTAGCAGCGCACAACAGCGTTTACGATTATGCATGTCGGCACGTTTTATTGCGTCATCAATTAATTGCGGCGGATATTTTTGTTTGACGAGAGCATCCTTTAGTGTTCCGCAATTTTTTTGAAACTCTGATTGCTCTGAGCAGATTCTTTTGAAGCGTAAGGCCTGACTGTAAGGGATGCTAGTTTTGCAATTTTTCACGTGGCTACTGTGAAAATGCAAATGCTGTTGCCGCTCTGTAGGCTTCCTGTATAGAGCAGTGGATAGCTTATCATTTACAATGGAAATGCTTACATCAAGAAAACTAAGCGTTGATGTGGAATAGGTATGAGAAAATGATATTGATGGATGGGCGTAATTAAAGTCAGATATGAATGAAAGCAAGTCCTGTTCAGCATGCGGCCAAATAAGGAAAATGTCATCAATCTAACGTTTATAATAAAAAAGTTTCAGCGCGCGGGTTTGCAAAAATTCACTTTCAAGCTGGCCCATGAATATATTGGCGTAGTTGGGTCCAATACGCGTACCCATTGACGTGCCGCTAACTTGGACATAGTGTTGCCCTTCACATTGAAGGTTATTTAGCTCTAAAATGAGCCTGAGCAATACTGCTAATGTGTTGCTGTCGATAAATTTACCCGGTGATGGTGCTTCATAGGACCTGGCGACTGCCGCTATTCCGCTTACATGCGGAATGGTGGTGTATACACCAACGTTCCGCATGTAGACGGAATAGCGGCAGTCGCCAGGTCCTATGAAGCAGCATCACCGGGTAAACTTATACACCAACGGTGGTGGCACGGGCTTCATCAGAGTATGAAGGGTATACAGGCCTTTGTCACTTTTAAGGGCCGGTAAAATCACACTGTCGATCAAAATTGTGATTGGGAAATACGTCAGCAGCCCCAAAACAACATTGTCAGCAAAATTTGATACGCGTGCTGAGTAAAAAGATCGCTGTCGAAAATTAAAGATATGAGCACGTATTCTGCTCAAGGAAATGTTTAAAATGCTTTTCAAGCCATACAAAGGACACGCAAAAGACAAAGCAAAAAATTAGTGTCGAATCAAATATCATGGGCACATCTTACGCACACAGTAACATACTAAAGGATTTTGATTGATACGTGGGGTTTAACGTCCCATAACCACCACATTATGATTATGAAAGACGCAATAGTGGAGGGCTGCGAAAATTTTGACCTCCAGCGGTTCTTTAACGTGTACCCGAATCTGAGCACATGGGCCTACAGCATTTTCGCCTCCATCGAAAATGCAGCCGCCACAGCATGGATTTAATCCCGTGACCTGCGGGTCAGTAGCCGAGCACCTTAGCCACTAGACCACCACGGCGGGGCATACTAGATGTACAGTAAACAAAATTCAACTTGTCACTGAAGTGTCAATGCCAAGTGTGAAGGCAGACTACTGCACGCACACATATAGTACGTGTATGCACACAATAAATTAAAATAAAAAGAAACGACGTAATGGGTGGGGTGGGGAATTTAGCGCATTACTGTTATGGACAATGCTATATAGGAAGGGAAGATGCGTCCAACGCTTTGGCTGGTGCCTAAGTGCAAAGCTTTGCACTTGTTAATCAGGTAGGACTCGTCAACTTCTCATTCGTGATGAGTTTTAAACAGGAAGGTTAAAAACATGGGCTCTGTGATCGTTAAAACGTAACCTGAATAATGGTGTTTCAGTTTGCCCGATGGGTCACTCCATGCCAAACATCCCAGCTGTTTTGGCGACCTTTTCAAATGTGTTTAAAAATTGTGCTGATTTACTTCATTGAAAACAGTGAAAAGGTTGAGTATTTCCGAAATAATTTTGTTAGGTCTTGCTTTTTGAACTTCTCGGAATGTCGTTTGGGTGTTGTTTGTTGAAAAATTCATTTTACAAGTACAACTCCTTTTTTCAATACCAAATTTAGTCTAAATGTTAGTTAAACATTTTTATGTAAGTTGTTTGAAGTTCAGTAAAATTAGTTCAATTTTTCTTGCACATGACAACTTCACAGCCGTAGATGCCCACGCTGTATGCAATTGATACCACTCTCAATTGATTTTGCCATATTCAAGGGCTCGCTCAAAGCTTAGAACCTCCGAAGCGTGTTTATACTCGTTCCTAGCACCGTTCGTCAGAGATTACAGAGTACAGAGTCAAAGATTACAGAGTCAAATTAAAGATTACAGAGTCAAAGAGTACAGCAACACCGACACTATGTTCTCACTCGGCCGGCTATCACTTTTAAGACCGACGAAAGCGCAGCCGGCAGGTATTCGCTGGAGTTGTCTGCGTCACTCGAACTCGGAACGAAACCACGTCACGCTGGTAGCACTGGCAGTCGTTCGTCGCGTCGTTGTCGTTCTAGGGTTGTATGCAAGATCAGCCGAGTTTCGGCCAAGTTCGCGAAACTAGGGATCTTCCCGAGCTCTGGAGAAACCTCCTTATGAACGAGCCAATAGTGCGATAAAGTTAAATCCACCCTTCAGTCTACTGCGTTTCATTGGCTACGATGGAACCAGTTATCGCGTTAAGAACGGTCGACTAAGTTGGGTGGTGTTTTCAAATCAGATGCATCTTCTTTCATTCTTTTTGTCGTTTCACTGAGAGCAGAAGTGCACCCATGAAATAAAAGCGTCAGAAACATTTCGTAATAGTATGTTTTAGATGCATGGGGTGTTTAATTTATTTTTGAAACTTTTATTGCCTGCACTAAGTCTGTGTTAGAATAATCAGCTTGGTAGCCTCTGAGATCAGTACCAGCCGAGCGTTGCGGCTCTATTCGCCGCGTCTGTGCAAAGTGACATACTGGCTGTGCGAGTGGACAAACACCGTCTGTTTCAGATGAACTAGGCCATAGAACGGGTCCAAATTTTCTTAAACTTAGAAAAGTTGTTGACAAAAGAATACGGCACGAACTTCACGTGCAAAGCCTCGAACAATATGTACTGGCGGGTACGGCTCCGAAGGGGCTGCGCTTGTCGCTAACACCATCGATGCATAACTTTGCCGAAGGGGAAATGAAACGGTGGAATAAAATTCTCGATCACGCCACACAGGAGCTAATTAAGGTCACCATCGAACACTGTAGAAAGACTCTAAACGCACTGACCGACGAGGAGCGGTATTTAAGAAATAACTTTTCTCTTTCGGAGTGGGAAGCTAAAGAACTCGACGTATTTGAGCACAAAAAAAAAAAACGGAGGAATTTGAAAAACTTAAGAGGACGAAATTTGCGCGGGACAATGTGTCACAAGCTATACCCACTGCTGCTTACAGAAAAATACCAAACCATCTCACCTTCAAAAAAATTTGCCACCACACCCCAAAGAGCCAAACGTTATAAACCTTTCCGACAAGGAACTTAGCAAAGAATTATTGAGTATACTATCACGCGGACTTACATTCTGCCCTGGCAACGGAAGGTATGATGAATTCACGCTCCTAAAAGACCTAGACAACTTCGCACGAAATTTACGATTGGAGGAATATTTCTTTGATAAACCCGAAAAAGATAACGCACTTTTTCGTGGGGTAATCGGACGGCAATGGACCCCAGACGCCAATAGAGATTGACATCTGGATCTCTATATAGACGCGGTTCAAAAAGATGTTATACATGCGTACAAGGTGCACAAACCAGGCATGAATAACATATCAAAAAGAGAAAAAGAGGCACTACTCACGTTGAGCAACTGCGAAGATCTCGTCATTAAACCAGCAGACAAAGGAGGCGCGATTGTTGTTCTGAATAGATCGGACTACATTGAGGAAGGCAAGCGACAACTAAATAACAAACAATTCTACAAACACCTTGACTTTGACCCTACCACGGAGCACAAAAAGATCATTGTAACAACCCTAGAGGATCTCACACGTGAAGGCGCCATTGATTCAAAGCTTAAAAAGGCACTTATTACGGTACATTCGGCGCCTGGTCGTTTTTACATGCTGCCGAAGATTCATAAAGAGAATAACCCTGGCAGACCCATTATATCAGGCACGGGAACGTTAACGGAACCCATTTCCAGTTATATTGATTCTTTAATCAAAGACATACCACCCACACATGAGTCCTTCTTGCGTGACACAAACCACTTCCTTCGGGAAATAGCAGACGTGAAAATTCCAGATGGTGCATTTCTCGTAACATTGGATGTTAGCTCACTCTACACAAATATCCCACATGACGATGGTGTAAGGGCGCTTGTTGAATCGTATGGCACACACAACCCTGTCGCTTATCCAAGCAAAAAAGTAATTGAAATTTTCACAAGACTTGTACTCGATTTGAACAGCTTTGAATTTAACAACCAGTACTATCTTCAAATCAGCGGCATGGCAATGGGTACAAGAATGGCCCCAAACTATGCTAACATATTTATGCACCACATAGAGTCCAATTTTCTTTCATCTTGTAATATCAAACCATTACTCTATAAATGGTACCTAGATGATATATTCATAATTTGGACACATTCGGAATACGAGCTCCTCAAATTCATACAGGCATTCAACCAGGTACACCCCAGCATTTATTTTACACACTCCTACTTTAACACTGAAATAAACTTTCTTGATGTACTCATTCGAGTTGACGATGGTGCGTTGGTAACTAACGTATACAGAAAACCCACGGACAGGCAACAATACCTGCACTTCAAAAGCTGCCACCCGCGACATTGCAAGACCAGCATTCCCTATTCCCAAGCACACAGATTCCGATGAATCTGCTCCCGCACCGAGGACTTCCACAAAAACAGCACACATATGCGCGAAGTACTCCTTAATCAAGAATACCCGCCAGCTTTCATCGAAGACGCCATCAAAAAAGCTGAAAATCTGGACCGCCAGATTCTTCTCAACCACCAGAAAAACGCCGACCAACACCGCAACAAAAACTTGCTATTAACTTTCACGAGCAACCCACCGAACATAAACAAGGTCCTAAGAAAACACTTTAACATAATGGAACAGAGCGTGCGACTATCCAAAATTTTCACTTCTCCTCCTTGTGTTGTATACAGATGGCCAAAGATATAAAGCATCATTTAATAAATTCAAAGATAGATGTGAAACCTCAAATTGGGTGTCACCCTTGCGGAAAAAGCAGATGCAAGGTATGCAAACACATGCAGACAACGACAGTGGCGAAAAGCACCCACTCGGATTTTAAGCACTGGATAAGAGGTGCACTAGACTGTGACTCAGACAACGTCATATACCTCCTGGAATGTGGGGTATGTAACAAGCAATACGTGGGCCAGACAGACACTCCGTTTAGAATTAGATTCAACAACCATCAGGCACATGTACGATCTCTGCCAGGCCTTCCACTTTCAAAACACTGCACATTAAAAGACCACAGCTTTGATGACATCAGGGTTACAATACTAGAAAACAACTTTCGAACAATCAGAGAACGGGAACAACGGGAATCTTATTTTATCTACAAATTTAACACGATAAAATCTGGAATAAATGAACACCCAGGCAATCTGTCAGCGTTACGACCGCTAAAAGACGCGAACGCTTCTCTCTAATCAGTCCGGTTTCATTACCACAATAATATTACCCGCTAACAAAGCTTTTGGCCTATGCATCTGACAACACAGAAATGATTTGCCTCATCAAGCACAGCCGGAACGCACAGATAAGTGGTCCCGGATGTCGTACAGTCCCCCCCCCCCTTTTTCTTTTCTTTTTTTTCTTCTTTAGGTTTTAACGCACATTCTGTTCCTTCACTGACAAGGAGACATTGCATATAATGAATATCGATGGCGGTGCATCAATCACCGGCTTTTTCATTCCTCCCGACGCCATCAGCACGCACTCGACGCACTTAAGCCCTCCCCATTAACTTATCCTAAACTTCAAAGAGGAACGAGCCGCCAGCGGCCTACACGGAAAGGTGAAATACAGGAACGGCGGCTCACTGCCCACTTGGGGAAGAGTGGGTGCGGGGGAGGTATTGTTGACAATGATGACAATGCTCATCTACCTCTGCCCTACTCTGTTGAGATGGGGCCCCTTTATAACTACCCCGTGTCGGTCTTGCTTCTTCTCCTAGATTTTCTATATTTTATTTAATGTTTGTCCTCCCGTTTCGCTGTTTCTTCTTCTCCCTTTTTTCTCTCTCTCTCTTTTCTGTGTTTTTTTCCTTTTTTTACTTTTCTTTTGACCCCTTCCCTCCTGTCTCGAGAGGCTATAAGAAGACACGGAACATGTGTAAATAGTATTATGCCTTGAAAAAGACGGGGTTCCCGTCGAAACGTCGGCACAATAAACAGTTGTTATGTGAAAGCGCATCTACCTTCATATATATATATATATATATATATATATATATATATATATATATATATATATATATATATATATATATATATATATATATATATATGGCAGCTGTGCCTTTTTACTCAGCCACAGCTGCCATTCACGTCTTCGCTCTCGTCTTTTGCCACCAACACAGCATGTCATTACCCTCTCCCCGAAGAAAAAAAAAGAAGAAGCATCGCATGAAAGCCATGGCTCCGAAAAACAACGAAAGGTAGTCAGAAATGTCTGCGTCCTTTGAAAAGAAAAAGGAAGAGATGAAAAATAAAGAAGCAAGAAAGTAATGCACAATTGTCTTGAAGGCTATCGCCACATCACAAAGTTCTTGACTTGCAGTCAACACGAATAGTACGGCTTCATCCTGGATACGTGAACCACATCCGAAGAGCGTGGTCTGCGAGAATGGTGTGACGTGTCTGCTCGGACAACTTCGTAGTTCACTTCGCCGAGGCGATGAAGAACTCGGTAGGGTTCGAAGTACCGACATAATTTTTCTGAGCGTCCCCGTTGATGTATAGGAGTCCAAACCCAGACTAGGTCACCGGGTTCGTATATTACTGCTCTGTGGTGGGTGTTGTATTGGCGAGCATTTTGATTTTGCCGCAATAAAATGCGAAAGCGCGCCAGCTGCCGGGCGTCGTCGGCACGCTGAACGAATACATGTGTCCGGGGTAATTATGTCCGGCACAGTTGGTTGCAGCATGGTGTGAAGCATTGTGGTGACGTCGCGGCCGTAAACCAGACGAAAAGGAGCAAAGACGGTGGTTTCCTGCAAAGCCGTATTGTAGGCAAATGTTATATACGGGAGGATTTCATCCCAATTTTCTGATCGTTGGCGACATACATCGAAAGCATATCTGCAATTGTTTTGTTAAGGCGTTCGGTTAACCCGTTAGTGTGCGGGTGGTACGCAGTTGTTGTTCGGTACGTCGTGCCGCTCAGCAACAGAATCTCTCGGAGCAACTGTGCCGTAAAAGCAGTACCACAAACTGTGATGACGACGGCGGGAGCACCGTGGCGGAGAACGATGTTCTCGATGAAAAAGTCAGCCACCTCGGAAGCAGTTGCTCGCTGGGCGGCTTGTGTTTCGCAGTATCTGGTCAAGTAGTCGGTGGCAACCACAATCCAGCGGTTACCAGCCGTAGACGTCGGAAATAGGCCGAGTGAATCCATCCCGACCTTTTCAAAAGGTGCGTGAGGGGGTCGCAAAGGCTGAAGCAGACCGGCTGGTTTCGTCGTTGGAGTTTTGCAGCGCTGACAGGCTGTGCATGTCTTGACGTACTGCCGGACGGTTTTCGTAAGTTTCCGCTAGTAGTATTTGTCTTTGATAGTGGGGCCTGAATTTCGTTATGGCCCATACAATCGCCAGACATTCTTTTTCAGTCGTCGAGTAGTTCTTCCCCGCAGATGACAACGTGTGGCTAGCGTAGGTGATGACGCGTTCCACGCCATCTGGATATTGCACGAGAATAGCTCCGAGGCCAAGGTTGCTCGCGTCAGTGCGGACTTCTGTGTCTGCTTCGGTGTCGAAGTGACCTAGGATCAGTGGCGTTTGTAGGCGTTTTTGAAGGTCGCGAAAAGCGCCGGATTGTTTGGGGCCCCAGACGAAGGTGACGTCATCCTTGACGAGTTGTTGTAGAGGGTCGGCGATTTTTGAAAAGTTCGGCATGAAGCAGCGGTAATAACCACAAAGTCCCATAAAGCAGCGTATATAATGCTTTGTTTTCGGTATCGGGAACAAAGCAACTGCCATAGCCTTGTCAGGATCGGGGCGAAAACCACTTCTGCTGACAATGTGGCCATGAAATTTCAGTTCTTCATATCCAAAATAACACTTTTCCGGTTTCAGAGGGAGGCCGGCAGTGCGAATAGCCAGAAGAAACGCTTCAATCCACTCAATGTGCTGTTCAAAAGTCATAGAAAAAACGACTACGTCGTCTAAATACACTAAACAAGAGTACCACTTCATACCACAGAAAACTGCGTCCATCATTCGTTGGAAGGTGGCTGGAGCGGAGCACAGGCCAAAAGGGAGAACTTTAAATTCATAGAGACCGTCTGGTGTAATAAACGCTGTTTTTTCTTGGTCCCGTTCATCTACTTCAATCTGCCGATATCTGCTACGGAGATCCATGAAAGAGAAGTAACGGGTGTGTCGCAGGCGATCCAAGGAGTCATCAATACGAGGAAGAGGATATACATCTTTTTTCGTTATCTTGTTCAGTTACAGTAGTAGACGCATAATCGTAATGAACCATCTTTCTTTTTAACCAGAACAACTGGTGACGCTCAAGGACTAGTCGATGGTTGAATTACGTCGTCGTCGAACATTTGTTTCACTTGATGACGGATAGCATCTTGCTCCTTCTGCGACACGTGGTAAGCATGTTGGCGCACGGGTTGCACGTTGGGCTCAGTGGTAATTCTTTGCTTCATTAGAGGAGTCTGCCGGACGTTCGAAGTAGTGGCAAAACAGTCACTGAAGGATGAGTGGAGACTGAGGAGCCTTGCCCTCTTAGGTTCTTCCAACTGGCGATTGACGTTGAGGCGACTAGTCACGTCAGTATCGCAGCTATTCTGAGTCGAGATTGTCGTAATCAAAGGGAAGGCGTCCAAATCATCCAATGCCTCCAAGTAAGCTATGGTTGTGCGTTTTGCAAAATGCCTGTGTTCGCCACCGAAGTTCGTAACTAAAACCGTAGTCTGGCCATTTCGCAGTTGAACGAGGCTTCGAGCAATTCCCACTTCCTGATCAAGCAATAACGTCAGGTTACTTTCGGCGATGCCCGTAATTGACTGCTCCCGTGGACACTCAACAAGCACGAAGATACTACTGCGAGGTGGCAACGTGACGCAATCATCGACTACGCGTAAGACCACGCCACAATGTTCGTTTTCAATGTCGGAATCTGGAGAAACACAGTTAACAAAACTGACGAACAAATCACGCCGATTAATTATCGTTCCATACTCTTGCAGAAAATCCATGCCCAAAATGACCGGCCGAGAACAATTGGGCAGTACAAGGAATGATGCTACAAAAGCCGACGCACAAATCTCAAGCCTGGCGGTGCACCTTCCTATAGGGGATACGAGGTGTCCTCCAGCGGTGATTAGTTGAGGGCCGCCCCACGTTGTCAGCACCTTGTGTAGACGGGTGGCCACTGAAGCACCGATCACCGAGTAATCAGCTCCCGTGTCGACAAGTGCAGTCACCGGATAACAGTCGATGGAAACGGTAATGGCAGTGGACGTTCTGTTGGCAGTTTCACAAACAGGCCTCAACGGCACGTCGTAAGGCAGCGGCGGAGGGTATTTGTCGGTTCGCGTGACAGCGGCCTCACCTCCGGAGGTCGCCGTTTTCAGTTTCCCCGGCGTGGGCTTGCGCCACTGACACCAGGGGACCCAAAGGCGGGTCGGGAGCGGTGCGTTAATGTGGATGGACGGGGTGATGGTGACCGTGACTGTCGTCGCGGCGGGACAGGAGCGTGATGACTACCTTCCAAGTAATCCGCAATTTCTTGTGGGTGCTCACCATAGCGTGGACAACGTGCATCTGGGTGGAATCCCCGTAGGCCTATTCGTTGGTAGTAACAGTCGCGGTACATGTGTCCAACTTCGCCACAATGGTAGCACAAAGGACGATTGTCGGGTGCACGCCAGACGGTGGACTTTCGCGGGCCAGGACGAAAATCGGCCTGAGAAGGCAGGCGATGGGCTGGACTTGGAAAGCGTCGGGGGGTCCCAGTAGGTGCATGAGCAAAATGTGCCGTCGACGTCGTAGAGACGCGTAGGGCATCCGCGTAGGAAAGCCTGGGAGGTTCGACTTGCGAAGGTGCTGAGGAGTGAATGAACTGCCTGATTTCGTTACGAACGACGTCCGTAAGAGCAGCGCTACTGGGAGGGGACGCTAGAGGAAATTTCCGAAGTTCTTCGCGTACAACTTGCCGTATGAGTTCTGTGGGGACCTCCCTGTTATCACCTCCTGGTACAAGCGAGCACGCAGCGGACATGGCCGTCTGACTCTCATACTGCGACACCCGCTGCCGAAGCATGCGCTCCATAATTGTGGCCTCACGTATGAACTCGGACACGGTCGTAAGAGGGTAGTGCACAAGGCCCGCGAAAAGTTGCTCCTTTACGCCTCCCATTAGCAGGTGCACTTTCTTGTCTTCTGGCATGTGGGGGTCAGCCCATCGAAACAATCACGACATTTCTTCGACAAACATGGCGACGCTCTCGTTCGGCATTTGAAATCGCGAAGAAAGTGCCTGCTCAGCTCTCTCTTTCCGTTCGGGGTTACTGAACGCCTCGCGAAGGTGCCGATGGAATTCCTGCCAACTTGTGAATGAAGTTTCGTTCTTCTCATACCACACTCTTGCCGCGTCTAAGAGGGAGATATACATGGTAATGCCATGCTGTGTTGGTGCAAAAGACGAGAGCGAAGAAGTGAATGGCAGCTGTGGCTGAGTAAACGGTCCTCCACTCGAGTTCCTGCCTATCGTTTCCTCTCGCGACAGACTGCTGGAGGTTGCTTCTGGTTCAGCACCAGCAGGCATAAGACGTTGCAGTACAGTACCCAGCACCTCCACCAGTCTGTCGCGAGAGGAAACGATAGGCAGGAACTCGAAGTGGAGGACTTTACTCAGCCACAGCTGCCATTCACTTCTTCGCTCTCGTCTTTTGCCACCAACACAGCGTGGCAATATATATATATATATATATATATATATATATATATATATATATATATATATATATATATATATATATATATATATATATATATATATAAGGGGGTTTATCGTCTAAAACCAACTGCCTGGTTCAAGGGGCGTCAGTCACTGTCACGAGCTTCGCTCTTCGTCGTAGTCGTCTTCTAGGTGCTCCGACGAGATACTGTCTCTCTCCCTCTTCCCCACTATAGTTGGCCCGGTGGTCAAGAGGAGCCATCCTGGCAACTCACAGCGAAGCAAGCACAAGGGGATCATAGTAAGGTTTTAAGCGGCTGATGTGGACTGTCTCACGACCACGGCATCGTCTGTCATCGACAGGTGTCACTGGTTCGACGACGTAGTTGACCGGTGACCTGTATTGAACGATGTGGTACGGACCATTGTACTTGGATGCAAACTTTCGAGAGAGGCCGGGGGACTGGAATGGAATCGAAAGCCATACAAATGAGCCTACGGGGAAGCTGTGGGCAGGCTTGTCTTGGTCAAGTCGTTCTTTTTGGAGACTTTGTTTGACGGACGTAAATGAACGCACTAATTGGCGGCACTCTTCGGCACACTGAACAAGTTCGGGGGGCTGGGTGGTATTGTAAAGCATCTGGGCGGGAAGTAAGTATCGTGTCAAGCATAGAAGAGGGCTCACAGCCATACAGTAGAAAAAAGATTAAAACCCAGTAGTTGCTTTCGTGGCCGTATTATAAGCATACGTCACGAAAGGGTCACTAAGTCCAAATTAGAGTAGTCGGAGGACATGTACATAGAGAGCATATCACCGAGCATGTGGTTAAAGTGCTTCGTCAAACCATTTGTCTGTGGGTAATGACTTGTAGTGGTGCGATGAAGAATATTGTACTGAGAAGCTCCTAGACTACTTGCGATAGAAACGCACGCCCACGGTCGCTAAGCAGCTCATGTGGCGCGCCTTGGCGAAGGACAAGGCTACGCAAGATGAACAACACGACATCACGAGCAGCAGCGGTTGGCAAAGCGGCAGTTTCAGCGTAACGGGTTAGATGGTCAACGGCCACAATAATCTTGCGATTTCCAGCAGGAGTACAAGGTAGTGGGCCGTAGAGGTCGATGCCGGTTCTATCAAACGGCCGAGCTGGGCACGGAAATGGTTGTAATTCGACAGAGGCATGCCAAGTTGTTTTCCGTCGCTGACACTTAGTGTAGCAGCGCATGTACTTGCGAACGTACGAGTACATTCCACACCGAAAAAATTGCTGGCGAAGCCGGTCGTATGTTTTCAAAACGCCAGCGTGCACATTTTGAGGGTCTGCGTAGAAGTACGCGCGCATGTTGGAGCGCAAATGGCGAAGTATAACAAAAAGCCATTTTTTACCATCTGGCTGATAGTTACGATGTTACAACATGGCATCCCGTATCGCATAATGGGGAATTTTCCGACGTAGTGCACGAGGTAGACGCTGGCCTCGTGTCACCGAAGACGAGGAGAAAACGTCGATGAGCGAGGCTATCCAAGGGTCCTTGCGTTGTTCCGAAGGCATGTCAGCGCTGTCGATGCTGGCGATGGTAGCTTCGGCAAAAGAAACAGGTGCAAAGGCTGAAGGAAGGGGTGAACGAGAAAGAGCATCTGCGTTGGTATGCTTGCGGCCTGATTGGTAAATGGTGTGAATATGAAATTCCTGTAAACGTAGCACCCAACTTCTAAACCACCCCGAAGGATCCTTCAATGAAGCGAGCCTACAGAGTGAATGATGATCTGTAACTACATCAAATGGGCGTCCGTATAAGGACGAAATTTTTGTAGTGCCTAAATAATGGCCGAACATTCCTTTCCGGAAACCGAGTATTTGTGCTCTGTCTTGGTTAGGGTGCGACTGGCATACGCAACTACATACTGCGAGAGGCCAGGCTTGCATTGAGCGAGGGCAGCGCCAAGTGCTATGCCACTGGCATCCGTGTGCACCCCGGTTGGAGCAGTAGAGTAGAAGTGGCGTAAAATAGGTGGTGAAGTAAGGAAATGGCGTAATGTTGCAAAAACATCATCACATGCTGGTGACCAATCCGAGAGGTGTCCATCGCCAGTGATCAGCTGTGTCAGTGGCGCGATTATCGAAGCAAAGTTCTTCACAAAGCAGCGAAAGTATGAGCCCAGTCCGACGAAGCTGCGAAGCGCTTTCACGGTCGAAGGCTTCTGGAACTTAGCGACAGCACGAAGCTTCTCTAGATCTGAGAGGACGCCATGTTTTTAGACATCGTGGCCAAGTATTGTGAGCTTCCCAGCTCCAAAGTGGCACTTCTTGATGTTTAGTTGAAGGCCTGCGCTCGTGAGGCAGCTCAAGACTTCGCTGACACGATGGAGGTGGCTGTCGAAATCAGTGGAGAAAACAACGACATCATCCAAGTAACATAGGCATGTCTTTCATTTTAGCCCACGCAAGACGCTATCCATCATTCTTTTGAAAGTAGCTGACGCATTACAAAGGCCAAAGGACATTACATTAAATTCGTACAGCCCATTGGGCGTCACAAAAGCAGTTTTTAGACGATTTCATGGTGCCATGGGGACCTGCCAATAACCGGACCGTACGCCTAGTGATGAGAAGAATTCAGTGCCTTGCAAGCAGTCGAGGGCATCATCGATGCGCGGCAAAGGGTACACGTCTTTAAGCGTAACTTTGTTTAAACGGCGGTAATCGACGCAAAAGCGAATTGAGTCGTCTTTTTTTCCTCACAAGTACCACAGGTGAAGACCAGAGACTGCTGGACGGCCGAATGACGCCACCTTGAAGAATGCCGGCCACTTGCTCGGTGATCACACGACGCTCAACAGGAGATACACGGCAGGGACGCTGTCGCAGAAGCGCTTGGGAGCCGGAATTAATGTAAAGGAGAACGGTGTGCATTCGGCCTAAGGACGTCTGCTGACAATCGAACGAGCCGCGAAACTGGCGAAAAGTTCTAGAAGCTTCTCGTGGTGTGGTTCTTCAAGTTCGCCATCAATTGAGGGGCCAAGCAAATTAATGTTTTCATGAACAGGTGAACAGGCACATGTCGTCAGTGCATTAAGCTGCAAATCACTTTCACCGTCAAGGCCGAAAATGGAGGAAACGTCTAAGTCTTGGAATGTTCCAATACATTCTCCACGACACAAGGTTGTGGGAGACGGCAAGGGATTTGTGACAAACAAATTGGTAGCGCCCATCGAAATATCTAGAACTGCAAACGGCAACGCGAGGCTCTTGCGACTTTGGAACGTTTGGGAAGGCGTAAACAACACTGCAGGCTTAGACACATCGTCACAAGACACGGGAAGAAAGGCTGCGTTAGTTGGTGGTATGTTGATGTCGTCTGCGACAAACAGCTTGTTCAACGGAAGTTCCGGAGACGAGGCACACAACGCAGAGAAGGCCACTTCAACACGAGCACAGTCGATAACCGCATGATTACGAGACAGAAAATCCCAGCCGAGGATGACATCATGAGAGCATGCCTGTATCACAAGAAATTCAACGGTATACAAAACATCTTGGATGAGAAAACGGGTGGTACAGGCAGCTGTTGGTCGAATATGGTGAGCACTGGCAGTACGGAGGGACAATTCCTTTGGCGTCGTGGTAACCTTCCGAAGCCTGCGGCAAAGTTTTAAATCAATTACTGAAATAGCAGCACAATTGTACACAAGCGCAAGGGTACGGTAACCATCCACAAAAACTTCGATCAGGTTTGTCGGAGAAATGCGAGGACTTATTATTTCAATAACGACGCAGTTCGTGCCTCGGGAACTGCGGCATCTAGTTTTCCGCGTCTGAAGCGCAGGGTCGATGGCGCATACGGTAGAGGGAGCGACGTCAGGGAGATGTAGATCGGTGACTGACTGATTGATTGATTTGTGGGGTTTAACGTCCCAAAATCACTATATGATTATGAGAGACGCCGTAGTGGAGCGGTCCGGAAATTTCGACCACCTGGGGTTCTTTAACATGCACCCAAATCCGAGCACATGGGCCTACAACATTTCCGCCTCCATTGGAAATGCAGCCGCCGTAGCCGGGATTTGCTCTCGCGACCTGCGGGTCAGCAGCCGAGTACCTTAGCCACTAGACCGCCGCGGCGGGGCGGTGACTGACTGAGGGAGGCCGGTCAGGTGAAGAGGATCCTTGTTGACGCGCCGTGTAGTTGAAGCGCCGAGAATCGTGCGACCATCTTTGCATGGTTTCGCTGTGAACGAGAAGGCGGTGGCGGCACAAGCGAGCCACATGTCTTGCGTAACCGCAAGAATAGCAAATCGGGCGGTTGTCTGCGGTGCGCCACAGATTCGGAAACGCCGCAATTTGCCGGCTGGACGGAACTGGTGATGACCAAACATAGACCGGTGAGGTAGCATAAGTGGGCTGTCAAAGTGCTCTGGCTGCAACGACTTGCGCATACGTCAAGGGTGCGGCCTCCAGAGATGGTGAACGAGCGAAAGGAAAAGCGTCAGCTACCTCATCTTGTATGACGTGCCTTATGGCCGGGGCCAAATGATCTGGGGACGAAGGATGCGTTTGGGCTGGTTCGGGCGTGCTCGATAAAATAGAGAGCTGCCGAGCGACCTCTTCACGCACGAACTGCTTTATGCGAGCCAACATGTCGTTCTGGTCTGCGAGAGTCAAGACCGCGATCAAGTCGCGTTGTCCCAGAGAGCGCCGTGTTTGGGCACGTCGCTTTCGCAATTCGTCAAAACTCTGGCACAAGCTGACGAGACCGGCTATGGTTTGTGGGTCCTTGGCTAACAACATTTGAAATGCATCATCGCATATACCCTTGAGGATTTGTTTGATTTTGTCAGCTTCGAGCATAGCTGGGTTTACCCGCTTGCACAAGTCAACAACGTCTTCATTGTAGCTGGTAAAGGTCTCTCCTGGCTGTTGAGCGCGCTCACAAAGTCGTTGTTCTGCGCGAAGTTTTCGCCCAGCAGGGTGGTCGAGGACTTGCGAAAAGCAGGTCTTGAATGAATTTCAGCTGGCAATGTCGGCTTCGTGATTGCGCAGCCAGAGACTAGCGACGCCGGACAATTAAAAGATTACATAGGTCTTCTTAGCCGCATCGTCCCACTTGTTCGCTGCGCTCACTTTGTGGTAAGTAGCCAGCCACTCCTTAACGTCTTGGCGGTCAGTGCCGCTGAAGATCGGTGGGTGACGCAGTGACCACATGCCGAGAAATGTGGAGGCGGGAACTTGCGAGGTACCTTGGGTGGGAGGGTTCTTCCGGCATTTCTGGCACTGGATGTAAGGTACGACTTCGCAGTTCCAGCTTCGAAGACTACCACAGCACTTCCACCCAATTATACTTAAGGGGGCTTATTGACTAAAACCAACTGCACGGTTAAGGGGGCGTCAGTCACTGTCACGAGCTCAGCTCTTCGTTACAGTCGTCTTCAAGGTGCTCGGGCTAGATACTGTCTCTCTCCCTCTTCCCCATTACAATATATATATATATATATATATATATATATATATATATATATATATATATATTGTTAAACAAGGCAAGGTAACTTAATGGGGGTTTTTAATCGGCCCTGAGTCCGCGATCACAGTATAATGATGATGATCTCCACCGCCATGGCTCGTACCCACTCAGAGGGATCGAAGTGGAGGCAACGTCGTCTTTATTCTCTACCCACGCTTGCCTTGTTTTTCCTGGTAGTGATACTTCTTATCATTTCCCCGGTCTCAGACGAAGCCCTCTGGGCGAGTCATTCTTGCATCCTTCGTGTAAATGGCTTCAGGCGGGCAACATGCGTCACCTCTGTCTTGCATGAACGTCGGCCACTAGTGGCGACACGTGCGATTTCATAGCTGACCTCGCTGAGACGATGGAGTATCACGAAAGGACCGGCCTAGTGCGCCAGTAGCTTTTGGCTCAAGCCACGTCTGCGTATTGGGGTCCACACCCACACTAGATCACCGGGGGCATAGGTTACATGCCTGTGTTGACTGTCGTAGCGAGTTTTGTAGGACTCTTGCGCGGCCAGTGTACGTAAGCAGGCAAGTCGACGTGTCTCCTCCGCACGACACAAAGTTTCCGCAATTGTTAAAGCGTCATGGACGACAAAAGGAAAGATAGTGTCCAGCGTATGTTGAGGTGAGCGAGCGTAGAGCAGATAAAAAGGGCTGTAGCCTGTCGTTTCATGTTTCGACGTGTTGAAGGCGTACGTGACGAATGGTAATACTTCATCCCAGTTTTTGTGGTCGTAGGCGACGTACATTGGCAACATGTTGATCAACGTTCGGTTTGTGCGCTCGGTGAAGCCGTTAGTTTGTGGATGATACGCAGTTGAGTTTCGGAACTTAGAGGCACACAAACGAAGTAATGATTGGACAATATAAGCGGTAAATTGTCGTCCACGGTTACTTATTATCACGCAAGGAGGTCCGTATTGGAGGATGACTGAATGCAACAGGAACTACGAAACCTGGACTGCCGTGGCGGAGCATAAGGCAGCCGTCTCGCAGTACCGCGTCAGGTAGTCGGCGCATAAAATTATCCACCGGTTACCTTTTGAGGAGCGTGGAAATGGTCCCATCAGATCAATGCCGAGAGGAGGAGGAGTAATTGAGGAGGGACAGGGAGGTTAGCCAGTTCTCAGACCGGCTGGCTACCCTGTACTGGGGAAGGGGGTAAGGGGGATAAAGGATGAGAGAAAAGAGACGTTGTAAAAAAAGAGAGAGAAGGTCATCAGAGGATCCACGACACTGTTTACAGTCTGTCTCTAAGACCACTTGCCCACAGAAAGCGCAACAATGCTCTCAATGCCTTGCGTGCAGAGGACGGTCTCGGCCAGTGTCCTAATACCCTTTCTTCCGACAATTGGCCATTGTCTATTCTATTTAAAGCTTTTGACAGTTCTTTTCTTGGCACGCTGAAACGGGGACACTCGCAGAGAAGATGGGAGAAAGTCTGTGCGCAGCCACAGTTGTCACATGTCGAGCTTCTGGCCATTCCGATTCGAAAAGAATAAGCATTCGTAAAGGCCACCCCAATCCACAGACGGGACAAAAGTGTCTCCTCTGCTCTGGTTATTCCTGATGGAAGACGGAGCTGTAGGTGTGGGTCCAAAAGATGAAGGCGGACGTTGGTTAATGCCGGTGAATTCCACTGAGCGAGTGTCTGTTCTCGTGCAAGTGATCGAAGCCTTGCAGCGGCGTCCGTTCTTGATAATGGTATAGCTACACAAGGGGCATCATCATGAGCAGTTTGGGCTGCTTCATCTGCATGGTCATTTCCATCAATGCTGCAGTGGCCTGGTATCCATTGATACGCTATGTCATGTTGTTTCTCTATAGCCCGGTGATGAAGCAGTCGTATTTCAGCAATTAGCTGTTCGTTTGGTCCATGACAATATGGCGAGGCAATGCCCTGTAGAGCTGCTTTGGAGTCGGAGAATATTGACCATGTCTGTTGCGGTTCTTCAACTAGGAACTCCAGAGTGGCACGAATGGCGGTGAGTTCTGCCGTCGTGGAGGATGTCAGATGCGAGGTCCTGAACTTTATCGTGATGGATTTCTCCGGAATTACCACTGCGCCTGTTGAACTTGTTGAAGTGACCAACCCATTCGTGTAAATGTGAATGCGTACACTGTGTTTCTCATTCAGAAACAGTAATGTCGTTTGCTTTAGGGCCAAATTTGACAAATTTTTCTTCTTTTGCATTCCGGGGATGGTTATCAGGGCTTCCAGTGGATGTAGACACCACAATGGTAACGACGGTCTTGCTGCGTGCGTGAAGTTCGTGGGAATGACCGTGCGATGTGGGGCAATAATAGAGCAGAACGCAGAGCATGGCCTGGAAATTGGAAGGGAGGTGAGGTGATGCGATTGAATCCGGGTGGCATGTCTTATGTGCGTTCTTAAAGCATCGACACGAATGTAGGTTGTGATAGGGTGTTCGTGAGCGATTGCGACAGTCGCTGCTGAGGATGCGCATCTCAGAAGCCCGAGGCATATTCTCAGTGCTTGAGCTTGTAATGACTGGAGGACGTGTGCGTTTGTTATGCGGGCCTTGCCAAGCACAGGTAGGCTTTAGCGCATGAAGCCAAGAAAGAGTGCAGCATACAGTTGAAGCATGGCTCGTACCGATGCACCCCATGATTTTCCCGCAAGAAACCTTAGGACGTGGGTGATCATAGTCAGTTTCTTCTTCATGTGAGCGATATGAGGGCTCCAAGACAAATAACGATCTATTGTTACTCCCAGGAAACGGTGAGTCTTTTGATAGCTGATTGTGTGTCCATTAATTCTGATGCGGTATGGCGTCATTGTCTTGCGCGTAAATGCAACTAGGGAGCATTTTTCATATGACAGCTCCTGTCCTCGTCCTTGAAGGTAGTTTGACGTCAGTGTAGCCGCTGTCTGATCCCTGGCTCGTACGTGTAGACGCGTGACCCCTGATGCCCAGATGCAGATGTCGTCCGCGTATATCGACAGATGCACGGAGTGTGGCAGGACGTCAACGAGGCCGATGAGCGCAAGATTGAAAAGTATGGGGCTTAGGACCCCACCTTGAGGTACGCCGCGATAAGTATGATGTTGCCTTGTTGCGCCATCTTCTGTCTGAACGAAGAAGGTTCTGTCCTTCAAATAGTTGTAGATCCATTGGTAAACGCGGCCTCCCAATCCAATGCTGCCCAAGGCGTCCAGGATAGTTTCATGTAATACATTGTCGTATGCAGCCTTAATATCCAAGATAAGTGCCGCTGATAATATCTTTAGGCTCTTCTGCTGTTGTACAGACGTGACAAGATCAACAACATTGTCTATGGAAGACCGTCCACGTCGAAAGCCGGTAAAAGCATCGGGGTATATATTGTTATGTTCCAAGTACCACTCCAGGCGAGTCAGCACAAATTCTCTCCATCACCTTTCCAAAACAGCTGGCAAGCGCGATGGGGCGATAGGAGGCCATGTCCAGAAACGATTTGCCTAGTTTGAGCAGGGGCACAAGGCGGCTGCACTTCCACGAAGGAGGAACCAAACCGTTGCTCCACGAGTCATTGTATACAGCTAGAAGGGCACGCCGAGCTGTTCGTCCTAGGTTAGCAAGGGCCATGTAAGTGACTCCATCGGGTCCAGGCGATGACGAGCGCTTGCATGCTGCCAATGTTGCCTGAAGCTCCTCTAGAGAAAACATATTGTCCATCCGAGTGTCTCTGGACGCCGGCGCGTTTCGTAGGTTACTCATGTTGATGCCGGACCCCTTGTTTGCAACCCTGGCACAGAAGTCTTCCGCTACATCGATTTCACGCCGGCCTTTGTGTTGAGCAAGGCATTTGAACGGACGATTCTGTTGTGGCAATGTTCGTAGGCCGCGGATCATTCTCCATATTTGCGAAAGAGGTTTATGGGGATCGAGCGACTCGCATAGTGACTTCCATCGTTGCGACTGTAGTGCATTGATTCGACGTTGAATCTTCTTTTGTAGACGTCTCGCTTCCCTCAAGTCGTAGATGGATTTTGTGCGCCTATAACGTCGTTCGGCGCGACGACGGATCGCGCGAAGTCGCTCCAACTCCACCTCATATTTGCAAAAATCTGGCAAAGGTCGACGATTAAACATTGCCTCTTGAATAGCGGCCTTCATTATACCTTCTAGGCTTTCAAGAGAACCTTCTTGGTTTCTCTCGCATTGCTTCTCTGTGGATGATCTGTACTTTGACCAGTCTATCCGTGAAGTGGGCGCGATTTGCGACTTGCTTAGCTCCTTGATTTTTATATAGGTGGGGATGTGGTCACTGCCATGCGTTTCATTGTCCGCAAACCACTGCATCTTGGTGTTTAGGCTACTTGACACAAAAGTTAGGTCGAGACAGCTACTATATGTCAGACCCCGTAAAAACGTGGGAGCGCCGTCATTTAAACAATATAGTTGGTGGTCAGATGCAAAGGAGGACACATCTCTTCCCCGACGGTCCATCTTTTGGCTTCCCCACAGGGGGTGATGAGCGTTAAAATCACCGGTAATAATCCATGGCCCAGGTGTCGCTGATATAATGGCGCTTAATCTTGCTGGGTCGAAGCGGCCTGAAGGCTAAATATATACTGCCACTAGCGTGAAGTTCACGTTCTTACGCTTAGCTGTCAGGCACACGTATTGGTTGCTGTCGTCCGGTGTTACTGGATGCTCAATATATGTGAGTTCGCACCTGATGTAAACAATGACCTTACTGGTTTCGTTATGGGTTGCAGATCTGAAAGCCTCGTATTTAGAAAGTCGTATAGCATTCTGAAGACATGGTTCACAAATTACGATAATTGGAAACTGATTCTTGAAAACATATGGTCGAAACTCCGAAATGCGGGGTTTAAGACCTCAGGCATTCCATTGAAAAATTGATGCCTCTTTCACTTGTTTACGGAAGGGCTGCAGAGAAAGAGCCATGGTGCTTCTGTAGATTTGATAGCACCGAGTTCAAAGCGTCCAATATTTGAAGAGCGCTGTGGGCAGCCGGAGTCTGAATATTATTCAGGAGCACTCGAATTGTCTTCATGAGGGTCTTAATCACGTCTATTATTTCGTTATCTTGACTGTGATGACTTACTCGCTCTGAAGTAGCTTTCAGTGGGTGATGCTGCCCCTCTACTGGTGGTGTCACTGACGGCAGCGCTGGCCACGCGTCAGGGTCAATGTTTCTTGCGTCTTTCTGAGGATGCTTGTTGTTGGCACTTGTTGATGCTTGTGGTGGTGAGTGCGTAATATGGGGTATCGGTGTATCCCTGGCCTTGGCAGAGGATGTCCTAGGAGTTTTCCTATGGCGCGAACGCCGACGTCGCACTTTGGCAGCAGCCTCCCTGTGGGTAGAACCGTCTCTGGCCATTTGCCTCAGCACTTGCATCTCCTTCTTCACATTTGGGCACTGCTTTGATGACGCCTCGTGAGGACCTTGGCAATTGCCGCATTTGCAATGTTCTGCCTGGCAGGCTTCCGTGTCGTGCAACTCCGAGCATCGGGAGCACACAGCAGAACTTGTGCAAACAGCACTCACGTGTCCTATTTTACAGCACTTCCGACACTGAAGAGGTTTCGGCATGAACGGCCGTACTGTGTGTCGAAAATGACCAACTCTTACTTGAGTTGGGAGGCTGTCACCCTCAAAAACTAGTTTCACGCACCGTCAGTTCCCGAGACGGCGGGCTTGCAAGATTATAGTAGCTTCCGTCACTGGTTTGATTGGAGTGGGAAAATCAAGATCGCTGATAGAAGTGTTGACGTCGTAGATAACACCTGCCCTAGAGTCCTTGCCATCTGGTATGAAAGAACGTACGTTGATGTTCCCGAGCACATTCACCTTGGTCAATACGTCGAGAGCAGTACGTTGCGTAACGTCTATCACCAGAACCTTCTTGCGGCCATTGATTCTCACGTCTGTTGTTTGTCCCGGAACGAGCGCCTCAAGTGACATAGACGTGACCTGGCGATTAAGTCGGTTCATGCTGTCAGCGGCATTCAGCGGGACAAACAAAATAGTGTGAACCGGTGGCTCTTGAATATTCGTGGTGGCCTTACTTTGAGAAGGAGATGTCGTAAGCAGCCTCCTCTTCGCCTTGTGTCTTGACACGGGCACAAAGTCACTTTCATCGGAGCTCTCATCACTGGCCGTAGAGTACATGAGCGTTTCCTCACTGTCGACGCCACTTGGGTGGCCAGAGCGCTTTCTTAGAATGGCCACAGACGACGCGGAACGTATGGGTGGAAGTCCTGGTAATTCTACGTCCATTTCCGCAGGCAGAAGAGCGGCGTATTCCACTAGCACCAAAGAAAACGAGAAAAAATAACAGAGACTGAAACCAGCGTTCCACTCAGGAAAAACTTCGTCTTCTTTCCAGATCAATGCCGACCTTTTCAAAAGGGAAACCGGGAGGCTTCACAGGTTGTAGGTGACGAACTGGACCCGAGGAGGGCCGCTTGTGGCTCTGGCACTGCGTACAGCTGGCCACGTAGTTCTGAATTGTTTTTCTCATTTTCGGCCAATAGAACCGCTCTTTCGTGCGACTAAGTGTTCGTGTGGTGCCTAGATGGCCAGCGGTGGGGTCATTATGCGTGAGACGCAGAACAGACGTTTGGAGGGACGCAGGAACAACCAACAGGAAGCTGGCGCCCATCGTGGACAAGTTTCTCAGGTAAAAAAGACCATTGCGGACGCAGCATCGGCCTTCGCTTAATGAATTTCTCGCTCTAGGGAAGAGAGCTTTCAAGCTTGGGTCATTACGCTGCTTAGCGGCGAAAGTCACGGTATCAGGAAAGCCAGACGACAGAGAAGCGATAAGGTGGTCAAAGTTATCTCCTTCACAATCTGTCGATGGTAGCGGCATTCTGGAGAGGCAATCCGCATCAGCGTGTACACGGCCAGTCTTGTATGAAATGGTGAAGACATGTTCTTGCAAACGAATGGCCCATCGTGCGAGGTGGCCGGATGGGTCACGAAGGTTGACCAGCCAAAACGGGGAATGGTGATCTGTGACGATAGTGAATGGGCGACCATAGATGTATGAGCGAAACCGTTGCACGGCAAAGACTACCGCTAGGCATTCCTGTTCGGTCACTGCGTAGTTGCGTTCAGGCTTGCTTAAAAACGACTTGCGTACGCCACATGTTCCTACTTGCCAGAATGCTGAATGAGAACGGCACCGATACCGATGCCACTTGCGTCTGTGTGAATTTCCGTGGGCGATGAAGGATTGAAGTGCCGAAGTATTGGCTGCGAAGTTAACAAACACTTCAGCTTGTGAAAAACGGCATCACACTCGGAGGTCTACTGAAACGGGCTGTTCTTGCGTATAAGGCTCGTCAGGGGGTGAACGACATCCGCAAACTTGGGTATGAACCAGCGGAAATACGAGCAGAGCCCGATGAAGCTACGCAGTTGTTTCACGGATTTAGGACGTTTGAACGATTCAACAGCCACTGTCTTTTGTGGGTGAGGTCTAATGCCATCTTTGTCAACGAGATGTTCTAACACCAATATTTGTCGCTCGCCAAAGTGGCACTTTTTTGAATTCAATACAAGGCCAGCTTTTTCACTGCAGCTGAGCACGAGGTCTAGGTGAGTGTTGTGCTCCTCAAACGTACGTCCAAAAATTACGACATCATCAAGGTAACACATGCATATATGCCATTTTAAACCACGCAATATAGAGTCCATAAATCTTTCGAATGTCGCAGGAGCATTACATAATTCGAATGGCATAACGTCGAACTCGCAAAGTCCGTTGGTCGTAACAAATGCCGTCTTTTCTTTGTCAGCTGCGTGCACCGGAATTTGCCAGTAACCTGATCTCAGGTCGACAGATGAAAAGTAGGACGCGGAATGCAGGCAGTCTAAAGCGTCATCGATGCGCGGCAGTTGATAGACGTCTTTCTTGGTAACAGAATTCAGTCGACGGTAGTCAACGCAAAATCTCCACGTACCATCCTTCTTCCTCACTAGAATGACGGGAGCAGCCCACGGACATGCCGACTCCTGTATTATTCCCTTTTCCAGCATCTCTTGGACTTGCTCGTTGATGATCTTGCGCTCCAATGGTGCCACTCGGTAAGGTTTCTGCCTAATGGGATGCGCCGATTCGGTGTGAATCTGATGACGTATCCGGGACGCTGGGATTAAGGGCCTTTGGCTGTATTTAGAAAAAACGAACACTTTCGATTGCTTAGACAGAATGTCGAGCAGTGTATGACGTTCGTTTTGGTCAAGTGACTTGCTGACCATTTGTAGCCATTGAGAATCTTCTGAACCTTCTGAGCCTAGATGTTCATTTTGGTTTGTAGCATCAACAAGCGCAACCAGCGTCGTACATGACTCGGGTCTAAATACTGCAAGTTTCAAGCCGCCTGGCCGAATTGCAGGCTCCATGGAACTGTTCATTGTCCACACACTTGCCCATCCATCAACGACTGACACTATACAATGAGGAATGAGGATGTTCTTTTTCAGGCATGCCAAGGGAATCGGTTCGAGCGTGGCGTCAAACGTGCCACAGTTGTTGCTAGAACATGTCACGGGAACACACACAGCAGAAAATGCAGGAACTACTGTGTCCACGGAGACGAAAAAGATGCATTCCTCCGGACAGGAATTTTTCAAGAGCGCCGTTGGGAAATTACCGTGTACAGAAAGATGCCCACTTCTGCAGCCTACAGTTGCCCCACACTCACACAAGAAGTCAATACCCAAGATAACGTCATGTGTACACCGCGGAATAACCGCGAACTCTGTGCAAAACACCTTGCCACACGGTGAGACGTCCACAGTACAATATCCCGCCGAACACAACACGTCATCACTTACACCACGATATGTCACCCCAAGGTTCAGGCAAAACATTACTTTTTGTCCTAACAGGTTGTTAAAATTTACACTCATCACCGAGACTGTCACGCCTGTATCCACAAGTGCCATAGTAGCCACTCCATCGACAACTACGTGAACTTTGTTCTTCAACATAAACGCTGACGGGGGTATATCTGTAGACAGCACCTGTGATCTCGCGGCCTCACCCCCACTGGCCGCACCGACTAGTTTTCCGACGGCGGTGTACGTGCGCGTCGCCGTGGCGAGGCGATCGTGGAGCACGGGGTGCTGGTGGTGGCGTCAAACTTCGATCAGAGGCCGGCGATGGGTAGCGTGACCCGGTAGGTGCACGTGGTTTCCATGACGTGGAGAGCGGATGGTCGAAAGGTTGGTGAGACATGTGCCAAGACTGTCGCTGATATGGACGGTGGTCACGAAAACGTGCGATGTGACCCGGGACGCCACAGTTGTAGCATACCGGTATCGGTCGAGGGGCACGTGGCTGCTCAGAGTAACGACTCCTCTCGGAAGGCACGGGATAGTGGTGCCGCCCTTCGGGGGCACTGTAGGCAGGCGATGTTGGGTAAACAGGTGGATGAAAACTTCGTTCGTAGTTGGGAGGTGGTTGACGGGGGAATCCAGCCTTCCATGTGCCTTGATATTTATAAGCGTCTGCTGCGTTCATCAATGGTTGCCATGATGGATGAGAAACAGGAATCCGCACACGTTCTGGTTCGCTTACGTACACATCCTGAAAATTGCTGGGGCGATGATAGGTCTGCTGACATCGAAGCAGCTCTTCTCTGACAATCTGCCGTATGGTCAAAGCAAGGTCGTTAGGCAGCACTGTTTCAACACTAGCCACAGTGGGGACGTTGGACAGGCGGCCGAATTTCGGAGAAATTCGTCGCATCTTGAGGGATCCAAAGGTACGACTGCACTTCATCACGTCGGACACGGAGCTCAAGCAGTCTTTCCCAATTAAGAAATTGTACACGTCTTTGGCTATACCCTTGAGAACGTGTCCAACCTTGTCTTCTTCAGACATCCTACCATTCACGATCTTGCACAGCTTCAATATTTCTTCAAAGTATGTCGTACATGTTTCTCCTGGAAGCTGTGCCCTCTGAGACAATGTCTGCTCCGCGCGTTTCTTCTTTGCGTCCGAATCACCAAAGCACTTCTGCACTTCTTCAACAAAACGTTCCCAAGTCGTGAACATGTCCTCGTGGTTCTCGTACCACATGAGGGCGGTGTCAGTTAACGAGAATACGACATGATTGAGTTGTTAGTTCGAGTCCCAGCCATTGCTTCTGCTCACCCGCTTGTAGTTCTTGAGCCACACGTCGACGTCTTCTCCTGAGGTCCCGCCGAAATTTCGTGGCACTCTGTAGTACAGCACAGAACCCATCGAAGTTGGCCTCGAAGCGTTGGATGGCTGCTCGTGGGCCATTACGATCGGCGAAGGTGGAAGTCCAGCGAGGCGGCGGCTGCGACGAAGTCCTGGTAGTGAAGTTCCCGTCTTTGGGTTCGTCCTACCCAGCACCTTCCACCAAATCGTTACACAAGGTAAGGTAACTTAATGGGGGTTTTTAATGGGCCCCGAGTCCGCGATCACAGCATAATGATGATGATCTCCACCGCCATGGCTCGTACCCACTTAGAGGGGATCGCAGTGGAGACAACGTCGTCTTCATTCTCTACCCACGCTTCCCTTGTTTTTTTCTGGTAGTGATACTTCTTATCAATATATATATATATATATATATATATATATATATATATATATATATATATATATATATATATATATATATATATATATGAAGAGAGGGAGAGAGATTGTGTGTGTGTATGTGTGCGTGCATGCTAGCGTGCACATGCGTTTTAAAACAACACAGTTGCTACCAAAAATTATACTTAGCACCAAAGGCAACGACAAACGATGACATTTCCTTTTAGGCAGGTATATTAGTGCGGGGGCAAATACTGCTACGTAACCAACAGTTCCGTCCAACGATTTTCTCCAGTTGAAGCTGCGTTCAATTTATCAGGAATCCGTTCGAGGCAAAATGCGAAACGCATTGAGGATTCGACACAACACGACAAAACGAAACTAAAGAAAGAGTTGACACAGGTGACGACTAATCACCATTCATGTAGGTTACTGAAACCCAGCAGATAATGAAGACAGGGAAGGCATAGCTAGGAGGCACTGATTGTATTCTTCTAGGTGCATTGTGGTAATTGTGATATGGACAAAATGACAACTGGTCAATGGCAGAGATCGCACCTGTGACCTTTTCACGGTGGCAGGTTTGTTTCCTGCCGGCGTCAAGTTTCCTTTTAGACCACTTCCCTTTCTTCACGTGCGTGCTTATTTCTTCCTTTCTTCATTCATTCATATAGTTAGTGATTGTTAATTTTTATCCGTTAATTGCACATGTGAACCCACAGCCCCACAAACAGAAGCTTCAATATAAATGTAAGAGATGCTTTGGGATACATTAGTGGAGCATGTTGAGCGTAATAACAAATCGAGCAATTGATGAAGTTTATGAGTAAAATAATGCTCGGTAACGAGAAAGTTAGAAGGCAAACTTTTTTGCTTGTTTTGTTACATCAAACAAATTGAATACGCATGCTTAGTCTTTAAGTGCGCCAAGAAGGAGAATTCATTGAGTAGATGGGTCAAATATGTAGAAAATAATAACTAACCTCAGAGGTGCATACTATATGCTCATTATTCAATATAAACAGCTATTGCTTCATGTACTGATACAAGTGAATTTTGATGCAATATAATAGCGGTGTCCATGTCCACCTTGCACAAGTGGCATTTGAAGGAGACTTGAGTATTATGTAATAAGGTTTGTAGAATGCGCACACAAGACTAATAAAATGAGCGCACATATCCTGCACTCTTAACTTAAACGCGAAGCCCACTGAGGTTGAGCACAAATGCGTGCCGTCCCGTCAGCCCGTCGAGCCGGCTCACCCAATTCGTCGCTTGTCCATGGCGTTAAATATGATGTCCATGAAGCAGTCCGGGTAGCCGTCGGGAAACATGGTTCTGAATGCGACCTTCATTTCTTCCCGCGTGAAGTATGCCCGTGGAAAGTCCTTGATAAACTCGCGGTGCCATCGCCGCAGGATGCTCGGATTTAGTCCCGTGCACTCCACCAGCTCAACCAGTTCGTCGCCGTGGAGGGGCCGAGAACGGGATTTTGTGAGCCCCATGGCTCGGCGGCGTGCCACCGAAGCACCACGCCAGGCCGCCGCCACAAATTATGGTGATGCTGATGGCGGTGGTGCATAGCACGCAGCACAAAGAAACATATGCTGACAAAAGAAGTAGACGTAGTTTGTCGGTGTTATTTTGCTCCGTGAACGATAAATATAATTCAAATGTACAATTCGCCCGTCCTTATTCTGTATACCCAAGTATAATTGCAAACCCAATGCCAAGCATTGGTGAGAACTCAGCGATGCCTACAGAAGGCATTTTTGCAGTGTGAAGGCGCCGGTAATAATTTTGCGGAATTTGCTCGCATCAGAAACTATTTTTGCTGAACAGGGGTGGCGCCTAGATTTCTTTACTGCGGGAGGGGACACCCACGACAAGCGAAATTGTTCAGGGAGGCAGGGAGGCTGGGAACGTATGCGCTTTGTTTTGACCAAGTGCCCCCCTTTTGGTCGAATTATTCCTTACCGTAGGAGGGCGGGTGCTTGCTGAAAATTTCACGGCATGGTTGCTTTTGGGGAGGGAGGGGGGCAAAGAGGAAGCAGGCGGAAATTTCGAAGAAGCTGTAACCCCGCCCCACGCCGCTCCCCCTATACACTCTACTGGCACCGCCCCTGCTGCTAAACTTGAGAACTAGGGCCAACTGACGACTAAACATTGACGGGTACCACCTTATTGTGATAGAAACGTCATGCCAAATGAAAGAAGAGGCGCCCTCGTAGTACCTTACGTAGCGGATGTAAGTGAAGTAAAATGTCATTTTCCTCATGTGTGGCGAGTTCAATAGAGTGAAACATTTAGCTAGCCAAAGTTGAAGATAAAAGAAAGTGAGGCTGGTCACGCTGGAGATAGTATTCGCGAGGTTACAGGGAAGCGTCTAAATGAGCCTAAATTATTCGGAATAAGTAGGCCTCAGTGGTCTTCATTTACCTATGGCGCCACCAAGAATCACTACGGCAACTCGATGGCAATTAGCAACAACGATAGTACAACGCTACGTTTGCAACAAATTTCGGCCACCAGTCTCAAGCAAAACTATTCTCATTCTGATCTAGCATAATGACGGCTCTGGTCTGGTCTAAACGTAATTTGATATGTGGGGTTTAATGTGTGGTCTAAACATGAAGGGGGAACAAAAGAAAAAACAAGGATGCCAACCTTTTCCGAAGCTGCCACCTCCTACCGTTAATGTCACAACTCCCACTGTGCTCCTGTTTCATTGAGTTTATTTGCTGGGTTCCAGAAAAAAAAACTTTTTTTGATCTCTGCTTCGTAGGAATCGTTATACCACGAAAGTAAAACCTGCCCCTACAAAGGTAAAAATGAATGCTTACTGTACATTGATATAGGAGTATTTGTACCATGTATATTGGCGTTTCGAAGCTATGGCCACCGTCCGCTGACAAAAAACAAAAGGGAGCTGCGTTGCTCACGCTATAGCATTCTAAGTTCGTTAACATTAGCCGTAAGGGGCACGCAGCACGCAGACACCCACACGCGCCCCCCGTGGAAACCAGCCACGACACGCCTACTCATGCAGGGAGAAAGGTATGTGCATATCATTCCATTTTGACAAACCCTGTCTCAATATTGCTTTTTTTAGTGACTACGCTTTGCGTTCTGGCACTGCAGGGCTGCAGTCAGAGTGGAAAACTGGACTTTACAGTGCCTATAGCACATTCTAACGTTTATTCACCCTACGTTGAAGCTTGGAGGTACAGTTACGTACCGACGAGAAACATATCTGATCAATGGTTAAACAAACCATTGCAATAGCCCTAGACGTCGCTTCCGTTATCCTTTATTATAGCAGCTTTACAGTCAGTGAAGTCGTGGATCAGTGATGGGGCGTATTGTGGGATGTTTGCAAGGACGAAGTAGTGGGCAGTTGGCAATGGTGGAACTGTATGCGGTGACGTACATACATACAAGGGATAGACTGACCCACGCCTTTAGGAGCGTGGCCCCTATAAACTGACTGCTCGCGCTGCACAACCATTTACTGACCACCCTGTATATGTAGGCACTAGATCACGCGTTCGGAATTGACTCGAGAGAGTCTTTACTTGGCTTTCGCTTGACGAGCGTTAGCATCGCCGCTAGTGTAAGCATTAGTGCCCGCTGATTCGCATCTACTCATGGTTCCCTTTAGCGGGAGATGGTCTTTTTTCGTACTGGATTGAGGACGCAGCTCACATGGGGACGATGATTGTCGTCTGTACCTTAACGAATGTTTTTCATTCTCTCTCTGACCTGGCCATGCAGAAGCAGTGTTCAACAGTTTTGACTATGCACAGAGCGCTAGTGGCAGAAATTCAATAGAAGCTGATCAGTGTAGTTTTACAATGTATCAATTCGGTGCATAGTCTAGCAACTAAGCTGGAGGCATAGATTCGCCGCTGCAGCCAGTGCAGTTGGCTGGTAAAATAGTGTGAAGGGTGAACTCGAATGAGATCAAACATTAATGTAGATGTAATTGATGTAGAAAACATTCTATTACTTAGCCTAGGTAAACGTCAAACTGTAGTCGACCAGTGAGTCACCAAAACAAATCTCAATAAACCAATTTGATAACATACAACACACAGAAGAAACAGTAGCAATAGAAACAACTCAGACGGATTGATAACATCAAATAAAATATGGCATTGCATGATGTTAAAAGGCACCAAAAATACTTAGTCAGACATGTAAACTTGTGCAGATGAACACATGTACTTTTTTCCCAGTTTTATTTTCGACTTAGGAAGCTATCAGCAATCCCATTATCGTAATTCTACTCATATCACATTGAAAAAAAAAAGTATTAAAATACACGTTTTAGGCTGGGGTGGTTCCAAGGATGGGAATAAGTCTTAAAGAAACAAATCCTATATTCGCATGGCACCTTGCGCATGCGGAGCCCGAGTGGAGGGAAAAGGTCGTCTGGCTTGCTCGGGAAATAAGCATCTGAGCAACGGTCACAACCATCGAGGAATCCCTTACTCCACGCGACATCCTTAATGAAAAATGAGAATGACAAAAATACAGGCATTCTCGTCTGAATATTACCGGACCACAGGCGCGACATTAACGTTGAGTACGTACGAACACGTGCCCTCACAAAGAACACACCTCATGAGCGCAGCAGCTTGTTATGTGAAGAACGGCCAGCTCTCGACCACACAGGAATACCAATCGCGGCCCTAAAACATCCATTCTTCTCTTTTGGGGACATGATCTCGAACAAGGCAATGAACGACTTGGCTTGCTAGCAAGTATCAAGACAGCCAGCTGCCTCTGCTCGACACAGCTCAGTGAGCGGCAAAGGTCCGGGGCCCCGCCGCGCTGGTCTAGTGGATAAGGTACTCGGCTGCTGACCCGCAGGTCGCGGATTCGAATCCCGGCTGGGGCGGCTGCATTTCCGATGGAGGCGGAAATAATGTAGGCCTGTGTGCTCAGATTTGGGGGCACGTTAAAGAACCCCAGGTGTTCTAAATTTCCGGAGCCCTCCACTAGGGCGTCTCGCATAATCATATGGTGGTTTTGGGACGTTAAACCCCACATATCAATCAATATCAAAGGTCCGGGGAGCACTAGACTGAGGGCCCCAGCCACTTGCCCAGAAACCCTGTAGTCAACACAAAAGTTTTTCATAATCATCATCATTGTTCTTAATTTCATTTTCAAGGTTGTGTCTCAACGAATGGCGCAGTCATGCCTGAGGCTATTTTTCCGTGTCCTGGTACATTAGCATGACTCTGGATTTACTACCATGAAATCATGGTAAAATTGAAAGCTTGCTCACTAGTAGGGCGTTCATTGAAAAATATTTTCTTGCCAAGCAACTAATTTGTAAAGGAATGTTAAAAACTGGGGTATAATTATTTACACTCAGTGTAGGTGATATTTCGCGAACTCTACACTGCAGAGTTCGTGAGATAGTCGATTTTTGCACATTTTCTGCGCCACCGCCTCGACAGTTCCACTAGATAAAGAACTTATTTCAACACAATAGAAATACATATTCACTTCCCGCTATACCGCTGCTACTCTCATTGCCTTGCTTTAAGTCTTCTACGATTTTAAAATAGTCCTCTCACTCGCGCAAGCACTAGCATACTTAAAAGACACCAAAGAGCAAAACAATTTTTGGCGCATTAGTAAAGTACAATGTGACGATCCCGAGAACACCACTCCTACCGCGACACGACACCTGGTAAGCGATAAAACGCACGAAAAGAAACTGCGGTTGGAGAAGCCACCTTGAGATTCCCGCACTAAACACTGTCATGAAACAATATTTGAGGGCGTCCACTGGGTCCTACGTAGCTTCCAATTTCTAAATTGACGCACATTGTAATGTGTGAGTACACTTAGCATACAAAGTGTAAAAAAATTTAATTCAGCCAATGTCGCCAAAATTGGAAAATTACCTTGTAAAATTTCTTACGTCACGTGCGGAGATTACGGCGCCAAATTGAAAAGTGAAACTTCAACACTGATTTTCTCCGCTATTAATGAACTTATGACAGGGAAGGTGATCACATTAGAGTTCTCAGATTGCACTTTATTCGTCTAAAAAATTGTTTCTCTTTGTCCCTTACATTGTACCACTGTAACAGAGGTATTATTGTCATTAGGTTCAAATTCCATGCTTTGCAACAAATGCCATCTGATCTGTGGTGGTGCAACAAAATAAAAAAAAGTAATGCTATTTGTTTATGATACTAGTGTCGATAATTCAGAAAAAAATTGTCGGAAAAGCTGAGTAAAAAAAGTACGATTGTAACAAAGTGAAATTATTTAGAAGACAAGCGGGAAGTCACTTCACTAAATAAACATGCATATAAATTTTGTATTGCAGAATATATGGCCACGATAAGCCAAGGAGTCACTTAGCCTCTAGTAACAGCCGATGGAATAAACAACACTGTTATAGTAGAAGAAGCACAAGCAACACGGCTAACATGGCAGTAATAAAACGCACACCACACTTTTTGAGTGGAAGCGCGTGTGATTGAGTGGTCCGAGGGATTTCCATGTTGCGCGAACTTCACTTACAGTATGACGAGTTTGCAACTATAGCCCAATAATATGACACGAAAGAACCACAGCCGCTGAATAATAACGCCAGGCTGCTGCAAGTAATGCATTTAGTTGCTTTGTACTCGACGTTCCGAGAAATGTACATAAGTCAGAAGAGATTTGACAGGGAAATAAAACAATATGCCCCGCCACGGTGGTCTAGCGGTTAAAGTACTCGGCTGCTGACCCGCAGGTCGCGGGATCAAATTCCGGCTGTGGCGGCTGCATTTCCGATGGAGGCGGAAATGTTGTAGGCACGTGTTCTCAGATTTGGGTGCACGTTAAAGAACCCCAGGTGGTCAAAATTTCCGGAGCTCTCCACTACGGCGTCTCTCATAATCATTTGGTGGTTTTGGGACGTTAAACCCCACAAATCAATCGTTAGGGAAATAAAACGAAAATTTCTCCAGACACCATGGCTGCAGATACACGCATACACGTGCACAGAGGCGTCTTCTTGATTACATTGTGGCCGACCGTGCCGGCGGCCAGACGCCTCCGACGTGGAGTATGAAAATATTTTGCGATAGTCTTCTCTACACCTGTCCTCGTTCAAATGAGAAATGTCACTATAATGCCGTGTTTCGTTATTATTGCAGGTCAAATTGACAATGCCGAATGCCACCTTTTCAGTGGTCTTTGGGGTATAGCGTGTATACATTCGGTTCGACTGCGACGGTGAATGTGTTTCTCAAACTTATTCGTTGCTTAATCGTTCAATTCGTATGACATTATACATTGCAATGTAGCAGCAGAATGATGTCATTAGATGCAAATGTTATTAGATCGCTATGGCCTTGAAACGTCCAAAGTGAAAGAGACGTCGCCTTGCTACAGGCCACAAACAACATACCTTGTTGCAGGCTCAGCGTTGTTGCTCTAGTTTCGCCCCTTTCAACCCAAATTGCTGACGTTTTAGACCAGATGGTGCAAATTGTTTGATCTAATGCACCTTATACAGTTTTAGTTTTAACACATCGGGGAGATGAGAATAGGGCACGTTACCAAATTTAAGGACATATTTTGAATCGTAACTCGAAGAATACGTATATTCTGTAACATTCCGGGATTTGTGAAGCGCCTTCGATAGATGCTTTCAATTTATATGATATAACACATGGCGGGAACTGCCATAGCATTGGGCTGGACTACCCGAGCCCTTCGAAGAAGTTCTTTCGGACCTGTTTCAAGAGTTCAGAGTCGTAGATGAGCTCGAGATCTGTGAGACCCATGGCCTTTGCCATGAGCAGTGTCGGGATCTGTGCTTCTTTGTAGCCTACAGCGGCGGCAAACTCTCGGCAACGGTTAGGAGCCGAGCAGACGGCGAACGTCGGCTCGATGGTTGGCACGATTTGGGACACGTGACTCATGTCTGAGGAAGACAAGAAGGCGTGCTCCGCCGAGCTTTTCGGTTGGAGCTGTAAGCCCAGCGATGCAGCACTCTTGCGGAAAGCGTCGGCCAGCTATCTGTTGGTGAGCAGTGCCTTGTAGCCGCCTTTCCATCCATGTCGAGGGTGCAGCCCGTAGACAATGCAGCACCTTGAACGCAGTTGCCGAGCAATCACCGTAGCTGTTCCAGCTCCGACGCATTGGACACTCGGTAGTAGTACAAAAAGGTATGTTTTGTCCCGGATGAAACTTAACCAGCGCTGGTGATGGCGCCGTACACCTGCAATATGTCACGCGTATGACACCCAGAATACCTGTGCCTACGTCAGAGAAGCACACCCCCACCCTACCCCACTCCAATCTGCTTAATTCCGGGATTTCTCGCTGCATATTTGAGCAGAAAATAGCAATAGTATACAATGTATTTCTCTATCTCTATTTTTACATGAAGCCTTTCGCGTGGTTTATTCAATATGACAGTATACACCACACCGGAATACATTACAGTAGTGCAAAGGGCCCCCTATATTACAGCACACTGCACAACAAAACAAAGCAAACAGACAATGAAACCGAGGAGGTCGCCCTTTATGCCTTCCTTAACTTCATTGTCTGTTGTCTTCATTATGTTGTGTCGAACAATGCCATGAGTCATTGATCCATTCCGCTTCTAGTGCTGCCGACTAAATGATCACGACTTCGATTTCACGTGTTTGCCAGTTTTACTAGCAACGGTAATTGCCATTACGACCAGACAATGTTCCCAGACTTGACGAAACAGTGTGTAACCTTCCAAGTCAGTTTTGTATGCTGGCGCACAGCGTTCACAGCGCTGTATGCGGTCACCGTGGTGTCCAGAGCGTTGATTGGCTTGGAAGGAACGTGCACCATGGACAGTACTGCAGTGTACCGCACACACTTTGCCCGCTGCCAAGTAGGGCGGCGCCACGTCGTTCCCCGAACTCGGGTGTGCTATAATCACAGCATCCACGCTGGCTAGGGCGCCGCCTTTGACCATTAGCAGCCGTAAAAAAAGTGATCCTGCTTGTTTCGAAAATAGTGTGACGCAGCGACTTGCGCATTGTCGTAAGATCCACTCTTAGCGACAGCCTCATCATAGAGACTGTAATCAGCACTCACTTGAGAGAAAATACGCTAACAGAGTGTTCTAAGCATCTTTTCTCGATGATCTGCCGCGGTGGCTCAAGGTATACAGTCGCTATCTGAAGGGTCTCGGGTTCAGTTCCCGCCTTCAGCAGCTGCATTTCCACAGAATGTTACATTAAAGCGAAGGTATGCTGTGCTTTGTTAGCATGCAAATGAATTCCAGGTGATATAAACTTATCTGGATATCCCGCGCTTTTTAAGACGGATAGTAAGTGAGTTACTATGAATATTCGAATCGAATGACGTTTTTTTTTTTGAAAAATGCACTTCATTTTCAACTAGAAAGTGGTTTATGCCAGGTTGACCACAGCTCCACTGACGTATTTATGTCATGGATATGACGTCATAAACTATCTACTAATCGATTGCAATAAAAAAAAACGGAGAAGGAAAGATTGTGTTGCGGGGCGTCGAACCAGCGACTGCTCCACCCTCAGCGTGCAGCGCTTGTCACTGAACCATGAATCGCTTTTTTTTTTCTTTACAGGTGTTCACACAGAAACATGAATGGTAAAATACACTTGGCCCAATGTTTGATCCGAAGTGCTCACATTAAAATTTTTTCAGGTTGCACAATTCCTCTAACATTGTTAGCCAGCTGGGAGGTTCTTCTTGTTGTTTATACACCTCAGTGATATACCACATATTTGCAATGAAGTTCTCCCGGACAGGACGTATGTTCTGGTCAACATTACTGTAGCCATTGTGGTCTGATAGATGCTGTGAAGGCTAATTAACATAACCATGTCATATGGTATGCCGTCGTCATCATCCACACAGAGAAAACGAATGCCATAGATTGTAATGGGGAGATCTTTTTTCAATGTTCTTTGAAGGATGCCCCAATGAAAGACAGCGTCTCAGCAATGAATAAACACATGGTCTATTGTCTCAGGTGTTTTACAAAGTAAACAATTGGTTGTCCATGGTGCGTCGATTCCCTTGTCCGCTAGCCACTGCTTTACGGGGAGAGTCCCGGAATGCAATTTAAAAAAGAAAGTTTTTGCCCCTGCTTTTACTTTCTTCCTTTTGACCCTTTTCAAACGTCCTGTCCGGGTCCTCCATTGAACATAGATCTGTACAAAGGTGTGGGAAACAAGACATCATGGAGATCCCTGTACAGATTTTTTCACTTAACAGTGGCAAGATATTCCAGCGAAAAGCGCACTTTCACTGCGCACTGTATAACTTTTCTCAAAAAACCACTCACATATCGACACATATCACTGTTTGTAGACACAAAAAAATCTGGGATACGTAATGACAGTCTTACCTTTATCACTGTTTGCAAAAATTTGTTTCTTTGATCGCGAAGAAAAAAAAACCGAGAGACAACTTGTCCAATAAATAAATGACATAAACCGAGTCCGCCATTGCTAACGGACTGGAATAAATTAGGCCTGCTTGTACGTTCCCACGGCGATTTCCACGCAAACACAGCAAAAATCCTGTGAAGCTTCTGTACATTGACGCGTGACATACAGATAACTTGCATGACATACCAGATTTTCGATATCAAAGACATGTTGCATACAGTCGCACGTGCGAATATAGACAGATCCCGACCACCCCAGACATTTGTTTTTTGCCTGAGGGTTTCTGCTTCACCTTTCCAGTAATCCGCGTTGTCGCGATAACTGTCCAAGGGTACACCAAGGTACTTTAAGGGTTTGCTTTCTCATTTTACGTTAAGGTATACCTCGGGCCTCACATCCCAATTGCCGTACCAAAAGGCAGTTGTTTTATGCCAGTTAATTACACTGCCTGTCATGTCACAAAATTTAGTTGTCATGTAAACGACTTCACATATCCTTGTCTATCTTGGCAGAGTACTGCCACATCGTCAGCATATGCGAGTAATTTTATCTCCGTGTTCTGTAATCGAAAGCCTTGCACACTTGAGTTTTGAATGATTGATAAGCAAAAGGGTTCTAGGTAGATGGCGAATAACAATGCTGAGGCCGGGCATCCCTGTCTGATAGAACTTAGTATTTCAATTTCTTCACTGAGCTGCTTATTGACTATCAACTGCGTTACACACTGTGAATATGCCATCTTCAAACCATCAAAAATTACGTCACCAACTCCCACATGCTTCAACACACTGAACAATACTTCATGGGAGACATGGTCAAAAGCTTTCTGTAAATCTATCTGCATGATTGCTATTCGTTCTTCAATGGCGTCACAAATCTCTAGTACACTTTTCACTATATGTAGGTTCGTTGGGATGTTGCGACCCTTTATGCCGCATGTCTGATGTGTCCTTACAATCTTTTCAATGATGTTCTGAATTCTCCTGGCTAAAACCTTCATGAATATTTTATAATCAGTGTTCAAAAGATTGATAGGTCGATATGACGTTACAGATTGAAGTTTGCTGGTTTCATCTGTCTTCGGAATCAAGGCAGTATGCGCCTGCGTGTAAGAGCTTGGCAGTTTTTTTCTTTTTGTATGCTTCTACGATAACTTCGTATAGCGCAACTGCCACGTCTTCTTTATAAACTTTATAAAACTCCGCCCCGATTCCATCTGGGCCGGGCGTCTTGCCTGTACTTAGGTCATCAATAGCTCTTTTTATTTCCTGTACGCTGATAGGAGCCCCTAATTTTTCTAGTGAATCGGCGTGAAGCTTGGGCATCGTATCAAGAAAGACATCACTAAAACCCGTGGCCATCGGTACTCGTTTTCCGAGCAGATTGCGATAATGGTCCACAAACGCCTCCATTATCTGACCTTTTTCATTCGTCAGTCTGTCATTGCGTACTATTTCTCTGATTTCATTTCTTTGTGCGTATGTTTTTTTCGTCATCCAAAGCTCGCTTTGTGGGTGTTTCACCTATCCAAAGTTTTTCACTTCTAGCTCTTATTATAGCGCCTTTATACTTCTCTTTATCTAAAATCTCCAGTTTGTGTTTAGTATCTGTTATTTCATTGGTAAAGAAGCCGGGTTTCACAGTTTCTTCCAGCAAGAGCACTTGTAATTGCCTCCGCAGGTTCCTTTCCGCCTGTTTCTTCTCGAATTTATTTTTTGTAGATCGTTCTATCGCATTCATTTTAACCTCTTGTTTGAAAAATTCCCACTTTGTTTCCCAGTCATCTTTTTGATTACCGTGGAGTTTCGTGAGGGCTTCGGTTACATCTTTACCATAAGATTCATCTTTCAAGATTTGGCTGTTTAGTTTCCACAAGTGCCAGTTAAATTTCGGAGTCCTGTCTTTAGCGCCAATTGTGAAACTAATCATAAAGTGGTCACTGAAAGACACTGGTTTAACAACATATTCATCACAGCACATAATAAGGTCCAGTGATATGTACGCTCTGTCTAAACGTGCATGGCTTAGACCCTGAAAGTGCGTAAACTGAACACTGCAATTAGACATACATAAACCAACATCTTCCAGGCCATTTTCTGCAATCATCTCATTTAAGAACACTGCGATTTTATCAAATGACTGGGCCGGCTTGGCACGGTCCTCCTTTTTACAAACACAGTTAGAATCACCAAAAAGGACTACATATTTGTCACATTCCAGTAAGTTACTTATTTCTTCAAAGAAAACTTTCTTTTCACTGTCTCGGTTCGGAGCATAAACGCATATGACACGCCATTCGGAATTCAAGAACGAAAAATCACACACTACGTAGCGTCCTTTATCGCTCCTTGCTACACTTCTTTCAACAACGCCTATCGAGCGTCGTATGAAGAGCGCACACCCTCCCGATAAGCCATCAGCATGGGATACACAGATGTTATACATTGAGCGAAAAGGTAACGTTATATGATCGGTATCTTTCTCTGTAGCTATTTTAGTTTCCTGCACAGCAATCACATCCAAGTCATGCTCCGAAAACAGCCTACTCAACTGGTACTGCCGCCTTCTTGAAGCTAATCCGCGTACATTTAAGCTGGCAAAACGCATTGTTCTTTTAAGTTTCAGGCTCATTTTTTTTAATTACAATTAGCTGCTCACCATACCGTCTTAGCCGAACTCCACCTATTTAGTAGTCCGGTGCACCTTCTTGGTAAAAGGCGACACATAATGTGTTGTCAAGAGGCCGGTTTTCCCGCCCTCTTTTTCCCTTCTGTTATGTTTGACCGCCACTCGTTGCCTCTGAAGGAGAGCTGCTTTCGGTGGCTGTTCTTGATTGCTCATATCACTCGATTCTGTTGAGAAGTCATGTCTTGGTCGTTTCCCTCCCGTACCTGGTTTCTCGGCGTCGTGCGACTCCATGGCACCACCCTCGGCAGGTTCCTGGACAGTTTGAGTAGATAATTCGCTCATCTGTTGCAGCGGTTGCGTCGTTTAAAACATCAGTCTCCTTTGCGCTCGTCAATGATTCTGCTGCCGCTTGCATACACGCAGGTTCACTTCTTTTTCCTGCTTCTTTCACATCCATCACGCCTTTTGTACTGAATGTTTTTACCGCAGAAGTCACCTGTGATTTCGCCGATGCATCCGCGATAGGTTGCACTCCCCCACTGTCAGTTGACCTTGGCGGTTCTTTCTGCAATCAGGTCATGCCTGCTGCACTAGGTGTTTTTCCTTCACAAGCCATTTTTGATTTCACCGATTCTTCTGCTTCGGCCCCGTCCATAGTGAGCTCGGATTTATCCATGCTCCCGGTGTTCAGTGCAGATGCTGCATACGTCTTCGTGCAGTTCCCAGGGTCGTGTCCAAAACGCTTGCAAGTGTCACACCGCGGGACTCGACAGTCCCTCCTAATGTGGCCAATCTGCTGGCAGCGCAAACACCGCGGCGCTCATCCGGTTGCCACAATAAGCGCGAGCTCTCCTCCAACTCGTAACTGGTGAGGTATATCGTCCAGCGTAACGTTAGCCTTTAGCCGGAGCGTTATGGTTCTCGTCATGGTATTCTGCTGGGTGTAGCCGTCAATTCGCCACTTATCCATTCCTACGTCAAGCACCGTCCCGTAGGGAGTCAGTGCATTTCGTACGTCCTCTTGCGCGTGTCCTGTGGGTTTATGACTTGCCAGAATTTTTTTGGGTTGTTCGTAAGCATGTTCGGTACTTCCGAATGGAAGAATGAGTGTTTGGCGTGACGTATGGCTCGCAGATAAGCAGATTCGGCGGTTTTGTACTTGTTCCATGCATCAGGGGTGTTACGGGACTTGGCTGCGCGGAAGGAGCGTTTTTTCTTGTTTTCTAATCGTTTCAGTGCTTTATTGAACCAGGGTTGGGCGGTATTAGGATTGATGTTAATTCGGGGAATGTATTTATCAACCATTAAGCTAAGCTTATCTCTGAAAATCAACCAGTTTTCGGTTACATTATGATGAGAAAAGGCAGTGTCAAAAGTGGAATAAAAATTTGTTAGTTCAGAGTTAATTGCTTCGTAATTTCCTTTATCATACAAACGGATAGTTTTTTTATGGTCGGGGCTAAAGCAGGCTTAATCACGAAGTCAGCATGAATGACTTTATGGTCACTGATTTCAGGCAGGTATGCAATGGAGGACACGCACTCGGGATGGCTGGTTAATATAAGATCCAGAATGTTTTGGCAGTTATCGGTAACGCGGGTTGGTTCTGTAAGAACTTGAGATAGGTTAAAGTTAAGGCATACATCAAGGAAGTCGTTCGATTCCCTTGACGTAGCCGCTGGTGCAGGCTGGCTTGCCCAATCGATATTAGGAAAATTAAAATCGCCAAACAGAATTACATGCATGTTAGGGTGTTTGGTCGATATTTCGCTTAGTTTATTATTGAGCTTAGAAGAAAAATCAGGAGTACTGTGAGGGGGCCTATAGCAAACGCCAAGTAAAACTGAGTGCGGTGCGGCATGGCATTTAAGCCACAAGATTTCAAGGTCGGACACAATGTTTATAGACGAACAGGATATGTTGTGACTGACAGCGACGAGTACTCCTCCTCCTCTCGTGCCGCTGCGATCGTTTCGAAACACTCTAAAGTTGGGTAGGTCAGCGAGTACCTCGCCGTCAGTCACGTCACTAGTAAGCCACGTTTCCGTTAGTATCAGAAGGTTGCTATCAGATGATAACACCAGATTAGAAATAATGTCATGTTTTGGAATAAAGCTGCGTATGTTAGTAAAGATAGCAGAGAGCAATAAGTTTGATCGAGGGGCGGATCGAGGGTGGTGAGGCCTATTTTGTTGATGGGGCAATTGCTACAACATTTCCTGAACAGAATCTGTGGAGTGGTCATACACGTAGCGTTTGGTACCAATGTGCAATGTTTTGAACCGCAATGAGTAGGAAGTAGATTTTGATTTAGCGAAGGCGATCAGTTTTTTTACGAGCAACTCTAACGGGATGAGAGAAATCTTCACCAACACTGAAATTGCTTCCCCTAAATTTGGGGCCATTAGAAAGTAGAGATTCTTTAGTTTTGAATTGATTGAATTTTACAATGAGTGGCCGATTATGGCTTCCTGTGTGGCGTCCTAGGCGATGTGCGCGTTCAATGTGATTAGGGTCAACGGTGAACTTCAAGTGATCATGACAATGACGGGTGACGATTTCTTCAGATTCTGCAAATGTTTCTTTAGGGTTTGGGTCGGGAATGTTATAAAAGATCAGGTTATTGCGACGGGACCTGTTTTCGGTATCATCCATCTGTGCAGCAAGACGGTCAATCCGGTTAGCCATTTCAGTGGTAACTGTTTTTATAGTGTCCAGGTCGGTTCGGATGGTTGAAATGGCGTGATAATGTCCTTCTAAATCAGTCATGCGTTTATTGAGGTCCGATAGGGTTTTGTCTGGTGTTAGTAGCTGGTTTTTAAGGTCTAGCATATCGGTAATCAGCTTCGACTGGCCAGCCGATAGCTTTCTTAACTCGTTCATTACGTCCTCAATACTGGGAGGGCCAGGGTTGGTTTCAATATCTCCCGCCAAAAGCAAAAACGACTGCATCACATGAACACATTCAACAACAACTGTAGCGCAACACCGTGGGCTCGGTAGCTGTATAAGAAAGTAATTGCTAGTTTTTTTCCCTAAAGAATGAGACATTCGACTAACCTGCATGGCGAAAAGCAACGGATTAGTGGTCTGCGCTGAAGCACAGCCACCGAGCCCACAGAGCGTGCGGGACGACAGGGGCGGTTTTATAGCTGACTTGGTGGATGATGTTGCTGACGATAGCGCTTTCCAGGGTGATTGGGGAACCAAAGAGGGCAGTTGCGGCGCTGTTGGGCACGCTGAATCGGTCGCGGACGGAGCAGGGCAGGGGCCCGCACCGGGCGTGCTGGAACGGTTTGCTGCGATCGCTGTAGCTTGGGGGAAGGCCAGAATTGCGGGCAAAAGTAGTCCAGTGAAGAAACTGCGGACCTGCATGGCGAAAAGCAACGGATTAGTGGTCTGCGCTGAAGCACAGCCACCGAGCCCACCTTCCTCGTACGTACGTGGTAGAGCAACTAATGCAGCTTCAGACGAACGTCGCGGTGGCTTGGGTCGATTATCATGCATTTGAGGCCTTTCACAGCCAATTGCGGATCAGTTAAAAATTTCTTTACACCTTCAGTGCTTCTGCACGTCACTGCCCACACGTGGTTCATTTGATAAGCGCCGAGCGCAAGAACGTCGGTGGGCTGAACACGTCGAAAATGTGGCTCGCGAAAGTCTTCCGCGTGATAAGATCTTCCTTTTACATTCGCATGCAGAGAAACAGTGTTCTGAACGACATACTCATTCGGCAGAGGGAGCAAAAGAACAGCATAATCCTGGGGCATTTCAATCCTGGAACCACGGCTAAGCTGAGCCGCCGATACCGCTCCTACGGAGCTCATGATACACACGTCCGCACGCTTTCGCAACCGGAAGTGGAATCCCTGAACCATGAATCGCACGTTGAGAAATTGGCTAACGGCAAGCTACTTATATAGACTATATATCATTTGGCAGTCCTCAGAGCTCTGCAGCTTAAGCGCATTTTTGTCAGTGGTAGCGAGATGGCGCGAAGAACCCGCGTTTGGTGCGCTCTAAAGATTGTCCCCTATCACATTCCGTTGAGCAGCGCCTCACCAGTGTGTGGTATCTGCTGCACGCGCTTATCAGACTCAGGGGGTGGGGGGTGGGGTGACGTTCGCTGCCGAGGCCGCATTTGGGAAAGAAGCACTCTGCTCACACTCGAAGAAGCAAAGATTGTGATAGTTGTTCGCGCTGGTCGTGTGTATTTTGTGGATTCGTTTCGTGCGTTTTTTTTCTGTTTGAAAAGCGCTCTTTAAGTGTCGAGCTGCGACAGCTGTAAGCCCGCGGTCGTCCTGTGTATGCGCTGCAAGTGTCGAGCTGCGAGCCGTTCTTCGCGTGACTTCGCAATTTCTTACTGCAGCATAATTTCCTTTGCACTTGTGGTAAATCCATGCACAATAAACGCTCAAATAGCTCCTTCAAAACACAATTAACTTTTGTGTTATACCTATTTTCGATAGAAAAGTCAGCTGCTTTTTTTTTTTTTTTGACCGCAACACTTTGCAAAAATGCACTGTGGGTTGCCACTATAAGACTTATGCCTGATAGGACGCACTTCCTTCTTTCTTTTTTCTCGTAATAATATTTATGCAGGGTGTTTCAAAAATGTGTTCAGTATTCTATAAAAACACGAAAAAGCGTTATCTTCTCGTAGTTTTCACAGTTAATTCTGTGAAGGCAGCACATCGTAAAAGGTTGAATACGTCATTTTTAAAAGCAATTAGAAGAGTTGTAAAAATTAACTTTTTATTTAGTGAATTTAGGCCGTTAAGTCAATGTGAGAATTGAAATCCTTCATGCGAAGAACTCATTGCAGCTTTGAGATTTCGGAAAAGTAATTGCTAGCGTTACCCTCGAACACGTGCAGTCATACAAGTATCTCGGTGTCACCATATGTAATGATCTAAACTGGCCAGCACCTGTTACTAACATTACATCATCAGCGAACAAATCTCTGGGTTTCCTGAAACGTCACCTCCGGCACGCACCTAAAAATGTCAGGCTACAGGCCTACAAGTCCCTTATACAATCCAAATTGGTATACGCATCCGCAGTCTGGAACCCACACCAAGCCTATCTGATCAACTCACTCGAGGCAGTTCAAAACCATGCCATCAGGTTCATTCATTCTTCGTACTCGTAGAAGTGTAACATCGCTAAAAAAAGAATCGGCTATTTTAAGCCTTGACATTCGCCACCGCATCTCTAGTCTCAGCCTTTTTCATAAGTTTGTTCACAGCACGCTTCGTCATCCCTACATTGCCCCAACGACCCGCATATCTCACCGCACGTGTCATTCACTTCAAGTTGCCCGGCCGCGGATTAAGACGACCACCTTTGCTATGTCCTTCTTTGTTCGGACAGCAAAAGTCTGGAATCACATTTCCCATGATGTCGTCACCACTGAATGCTCATCATCATTTTTTGATCGATTATGTGATCACTTTTCGAGATAAAATCTTGTGCCAATAAAAATTTATATGTTAACCCACCCCTTATGTAATACCCCTCAAGGAGACTTTATGGTAAATAAAGTTATGTTATAAGTTAAGTTATCTCCATTATTAACTGCTCATTAATAATTTTTTTTCTAAATTCTGCGGTGAAACCGAAGCGCGAAAGAGTGCGACTTCCAATTTTGTCTGAGACACCCGAAATGAGAGAGCGTTGTTATGTACCATTAACCGACTTCACTAGGGGGGTATGTGGGCTGCGCTTGCAAATACAGCACGCATGACGCATATATGATATTGAACGGAAAATAGCTGCCCCTCTGTAACCACTGTTTTCAATAGGGACGGCATTGTAGTCACCTCCTTCTTGCGCTTATCGGTCCTTTAGTTTTGCTTTCGCCGCAGAATTCCGGATAACTTCATTAATTCGCAGCTATTACTCGAGACCACTTTTTTGAAATCTCGAAGCGGCAGTGGCGTCTATACGTGAAGTACCTCAAATTTCCATTTTACTTAACTAACTCCACTAAATAAAATGTTATTATTTTAACATTCCTAATTATTTTTAGGAATAACACCTTCAACTCTTTTGATATGCCTGCCACTACAGAAAAAGCAACTGTGAAGACTGTGAGCAAATAGCACCTTTTTTTCCTGATATTTAAAGAATATTGCCCCCATTTCTTGAAACACCCTGTATACCGATTTCTCGCATTCGACCTGCCCAACCGGCCAGTGATGGTGGCATTAATCGACCATGATACGAGAGGAAAGAAGCGTAAAGAACTGAATGACAGTAATGAAAAGATGAAGTAAGTGCGTCAAAGCAGTTGATCATGTTGCTATTGCGTAATTTTGTCACGAACCTTAGTGTAGCTGCCTTCGACGGCTTTTGCGATCAAGTTGTGTCCGCAGGAGTGGTCAGTCTCGTTCAGTGCATTGTACTCGGCCACGAAGCACACGCAGACGCATGGGGCGCTGACGCCTGTCTTCGAGTGCTCGGCCCGAAATGCCGTCGGCAAGACGTAGCTATAGGTGTAATCTGCGCAAAGGCAGGCACTGTCTTCTACAACATTTGCGGTAAGGGCGCACTTGCACAGCTAAATGCATTACTACACAATTTTTATTGTTTTTAGGTGGCAGCCATGTTTCGCCGGGGCTTAGGTTCAGGTAAAACAACTGCTCATGATAGGAACCGGTCTGTCCTAAACGCATGTTTGCCGCCAGTGTTTGCACATCATCAGCTAGCTGTTGACGTAGCCAAACCGATTATACCTATACTGTAGACGCTAACATGTGATAGCTACGATCACTTGCTTTAAAATTGGATGCAACAGCAGAAGAATATTGTCGCAACGTGCAAAAAATAGGACACAAGGCTTCCTTTTGACGTTAACAGCAAGGCTCTATTCACACACGAAAACAAAACGCAAGGGTAGACGCGCAACGTTGTCTTCCTCAAAAAACGCCAGAGACTGCCGCTCGTGATGCTGGCTTCTTCCTCCTTTTGAGCAAACGGCTAATAACCGTGACATTAGCCTCCCTCTCAAGAAGGCATCGTCCCGATGCTTCATCATCATGGCGGAAGGGTTCGTAGTCACTGGAAGCGCACGGGTTCATTCCGACAAATAAGGATTCATCAGAACCACGTGCACAGCTTCTGGTGCATGTCTTTGACGTCTTGAAATATGTGGACTGTCGGGAATCACCTCCTAGTTAACGTCGCTGAGATGACGGAAGACTTTATACGGCCCAAAGTACCGTCTCAAGAGCTTCTCCGAGAGGCCACGACAACGAACTGGGGTCCAGATCCAAACTTTCTGTCCTGGTTCATAGGAGACAGGTCGGTGACGAAGATTATAGCGCCTTGTATCATAGTCCTGGTGGCGACGAATACGTACGTGGGCGAGTTGGGGGGCTCCTTCAGCAAGCTGAGTTGTGTAGTCAGCACTTCTGTCAATGCCATCACTTTCATGCGGCAACATAGCATCGAGCATGGTTGTGACGTCACGGCCATAGAGAAGATGGAATGGTGTCATGCGTGTTGTCTCTTGCTGTGGCGTATTTTAAGCGAAAGTGTCACAAGGCAGTATCTCGTCCCAGTTTTTATGTTTTATGTTCCACATCGACGTACATGCAAAGCATATCCACAAGTGTTTTGTTCAGCCGTTCCGTCAGACCATTTGTTTGTGGATGGTATGCCATTGTGCGCCGGTGAGATGTTCCACTTACACTTAAAACTGTGCGTAATAGCTCGGCTGTGAACGCTTTTTCTCTGTCAGTTATTACTACAGATGGAGCGCCATGCCTCAGGACTATATTCTCAATGAAAAACTGGGCTGCTTCACTTGCTGTGTCCTACTCCAAAGCCTTTGTTTCGGCGTAGCGAGTAAGGTAGTCTGTGGCTACAATTATCCATTTGAGACCAGCAGCCGAAGTTGGAAATGGTCCTAGAAGATCCATTCCGACTTGAAGCGAATGGAGTTTCCGGTACATCAATTGGATGGAGGGGCACTGCTGGTTCTACAGCTGGCACTGTCCTACGTTGGCACTCAAGACAAGTCCGAACGTGCTGTTGAACGGTTGCCGTCAGTTTCGGCCAGTAATACTTCTGTCTCACTCGGCAAAGCGTTCGTGTGTGGCCTAAATGACCGGATGTCGGTTCGTCATGGCACGCCTCTAGTACTTCTTTCCCGAGTGGTGTTGGGACGACATTGATTGATAAGTGGGGTTTAACGTCCCAAAACCACTATATGATTATGAGAGACGCCGTAGTGGAGGGCTCCGGAAATTTAGACCACCTGGGGTTTTTTAACGTGCGCCCAAATCTGAGCACACGGGCCGACAACACTTCCGCCTCCACCGGAAATGCAGCCGCCGCAGCCGGGATTCGAACCCGCGCCCTGCGGGTCAGCAGCCGAGTACCTTAGCCACTAGACCACCGCGGCGGGGCTGTGTTGGGACGATAAGTAAGTAGTTGTTGCCGCTTGGAGAAAAGTTCACCTTATAAGGGACCTCGTTGTGCAAACAAAACGATGCTACCCCACTTGCGAAAAGCTTTGGTATTGCAGATGTGCGTTCCTCTAAGAAATCAATAAGGGGTTGCAACTCGGGATCGTCGCGTTGCTGCTGTGCGATTGTAGACGTGTTGACTACACCGACAAACGCCGCATCGTCATCATCAGCATTTGCGTCTTCTAATGGGGCGCGAGAATGGCAATCGGCGTCTGTATGTCACTTTCCGGATTTATAAACTATAGCCATATCGAATTCTTGAAGCTTGAAGCTCCAGCGCGCCAATCGTCCTGATGGGTCCTTTATGTTCGTCAACCAGCAAAGCGAGTGGTGATCGCTAATGACTCTAAACGGGTGGCCGCACAAATATGGACGAAACTTCATGACCGCCCACACCATCGCAAGACACTTTTTCAGTGGTAGAGTAATTCTCCTCTGTATGGGAGAGAGTCTGACTTGCATATGCAATTACTCGTTTGGCGTCATCTTGCCATTGAACAAGCACAGCTCCTAAGCCGACATTGCTGGCGTCGGTGTGAACTGCTGTCGGAGCGTCATCGTCGAAGTGTCCGAGAACTGGCGGGCTTTGAAGACGTCGTCGCAGCTCGTTGAACGCTTCCTGCTGCTCTTCACCCCACACAAACGTGACGTCTTCTCGGGTGAGTCGTGTTAAAGGTGATGCAATACGCGAAAAATTCTCAATGAAGCGTCGGTAATAGGCGCACAGGCCTAAAAATCGCCGCACCTCCTTCTTGTTTGATGGCGTAGGAACACTTGCAACAGCGGCCATTTTGTCTGGGTCAGGCCATACCCCTTCACTGCTGACAAGGTGTCCCAAGAAAAGAAGCTCTTCGAAGTCATAGTGACATTTTTCTGCCTTGAGTGTTAGTCCGGCCGATAGTATCGCTTGAAATACCGCGTGTAGTCGCTTCAAGTGCTCGTCAAATGTCGCTGAAAATACAATTACATGGACCAAATACACCAGGCACGTTTGCCACTTTAGGCCTGACAGGACTGTGTTCATGAGCCGCTGAAACGTTGCCGGTGCTGAGCACAAGGCGAACGGGGGAACTTTAAACTCAGAAAGACCACCGGGTGTCACAAATGCTGTTTTTTCTCGATCTCTTTCGTCAACTTCTACTTGCCAATATCCGCTCCGTAAATCCATCGACGAGAAATACCGCGCATGGCGTAGTCGATCGAGAGAATCGTCTATACGAGGCAGCGGGTAAACGTCCTTTTTCGTAACCTGATTGAGCTTGCGGTAATCAACGCAGAAACGTAAGGTGCCATCTTTTTTCTTCACCAATACTACCGGTGATGCCCAAGGTCTTTTTGACGGCTGAATAACGTCCTCCTGAAGCATATTTCGCACCTGACTTTCTATGGCCTCACGTTCCCGCGGAGCTACTCGGTATGGGTTCTGCCGTATGGGTCTGGCCGTTTCAGCTGACATGCTGCCAAGCCCAGTGGGCTTGGCAGCATGTCAGCAACGCCTCACGCGATCCGCTTGCCTTTCGTGCAGTCACTCACCCTGATGTGCCTGCTGACATCCTTCCATGGGCCGCCCAGCGTAGCCGATGGAGACCCGATGTTCGTGGGCCACCAGCTGCTGCATCCTTCAACTACGACAGTCTTCGTTAACGAGATCCTGGCTCTGAAAACGAGCGGCGTGTGCATGATGATCTTCGCAGGCACACCCCTGCTTACGTCATCGCTCAGCTGCCTCATGCCCTTTCCTTCTGTGGATGCTTCACTGCTACATCGACCACTCTGACGTCTCAGCAGCACTATATAAGGCCTGACAAAACGTCACCTGCTTCCAGTGGGCTTGGCAGCATGACAGCAACGCCTCACGCTCACGCGATCCACTTGCCTTTCGTGTAGTCACTCGCCCTGATGTGCCTGCTGACATCCTTCCATGGGCCGCCCTGCGTAGCCGATGGAGACCCGATGTTCGTGGGCCACCAGCTGCTGCATCCTTCAACTACGACAGTCTTCGTTCAACGAGATCCTGGCTCCGAAAACGAGTGGCGTGTGCATGATGATCTTCGCAGGCACACCCCTGCCTACGTCATCGCTCAGCGGCCTCATGCCCTTTCCTTCTGCGGATGCTTTACCGCTACATCGACCACTCTGACGTCACAGCAGCACTATATAAGGCCTGACAAGACGTCACCTGCTTCCAGTGGGCTTGGCAGCATGTCAGCAACGCCTCACGCGATCCGCTTGCCTTTCGTGCAGTCACTCACCCTGATGTGCCTGCTGACATCCTTCCATGGGCCGCCCTGCGTAGCCGATGGAGACCCGATGTTCGTGGGCCACCAGCTGCTGCATCCTTCAACTACGACAGTCTTCGTTAACGAGATCCTGGCTCTGAAAACGAGCGGCGTGTGCATGATGATCTTCGCAGGCACACCCCTGCCTACGTCATCGCTCAGCGGCCTCATGCCCTTTCCTTCTGCGGATGCTTTACCGCTACATCGACCACTCTGACGTCACAGCAGCACTATATAAGGCCTGACAAAACGTCACCTGCTTCCAGTGGGCTTGGCAGCATGTCAGCAACGCCTCACGCTCACGCGATCCGCTTGCCTTTCGTGCAGGTAACATGTTCATATTCTCTCTTCACCGCCGTACCCGATACATGGCATTAGTCGTGCTGCCAAGCCCACGGTGTTGCATTGCCATGATTTGTGAGTGTACTCATGTTATTCTTAACCTCTTGCTTCTAGCATGCGATATTGAGGAAAACCCTGGTCCCAACACTCGATCCGCTTCATCACAGCCATCTAATGACATAATATCAGTGCTGAGCGCGATTCAGAGCGGACAAGCAACACTCTTAGATGAAATGAAATCAATCCACCTAAAATTATCAGAAAATGACAAAGCTCTCGACGACATAAAGAAAAGACTTGGGGAAATAGAGGGCGTTTGTTCTTCGATCACCTTAGTCAAAGAACAAATCCATGAAGTTCGAGGCATGGCGGAGCAGAGCACCAAAATGTTTGCAAATTTGGCTACCAGACTAGACGACTCCGAAGATAGGGCTAGATGCTCAAATCTAGTATTATTTGGGCTAAAATACAATGAACATGAAACATGGGAGCAATCGGAGAAGTTAATAATCGATTTCTTCAGCGCGAGCCTTGAAACTTCTCTGCAACCAAGAGACATAGAGCGCGCTCACAGAATTGGCCGCTTTCGACCAAATAACAATCGACCCATTATTGTCTGATTTTCCCATTTCAAAGATAAGGAGGGCGTATTATCAAGAAGCGCGCGACTCAAGGGCACCAACTACAGGATTACAGCAGATTTCTCGCCAGCTACTCGCCTTGCCCGCAAAAAGCTAGTCGAATTCGGTAGAACTCAACGCAAGCCTTTCAAGCTCCGTTATGATAAACTTATACTCGATAACACTACTTACCTTTTTGATTCTGCTGAGCAGAAGGTCATTCGACAGCCACGGTAGCAATCACATGACTCTCCTCGGCGAGAATTTCGACGCACAGCTCTGTCTTTCGTATATACGAACATAAGAAGTATCCTGCCCAAACACGACTCACTTTCACACATAACAGATACCACTGACTGCAATTTTATAGTTCTAACCGAAACTTGGCTTAATTCATTCATTTCCAACACCGAACTACAGTGCTGTTTCCCTGATTTTGTAATTTTTCGGCGCGACCGAGAAAATAAACGTGGTGGTGGTGTCATGATGGCCGCCCATAACAGTGTTCAGTGCTCCATAGTTGATGTACCCTCTCCCTTAGAAATCTTTTTTGTGCATTGCCAAGCGTCTAATCCACCTGTTGTAATCGGAGTGTGTTACCGCCCACCTGAAGCCGATACGTCTTTCACAAAACATTTCCATGATGCCATTTATTCTGTCACAACTGCATTTCCAAACGCCCCACTTATTTTATTTGGTGACTTCAATTTCCCCGGAATAACATGGTCAAATGTAGCACTAACTGCATCAAAGCACAGCGCTGAAAGTGACTTCTTAAACTCTTGTTTAACATTCGGCTTATCACAACTTATCTCTAAACCTACTCGACAAACAGAACACTCCTCCAACATTCTAGACCTATTGCTTACGTCTCACCCTGATAATTTTAGCACAGTGTCATATTTATCTGCCATTAGCGATCACTCTGTTCTTCTGACAACCTTTCAGTGCTACTTAGCTACTCCCAAGAAAATTAAGAGAACAATCACATTATACGATAAGGGCAACTACAGAGCTATAAACGATGAACTAACAGCTTTCTCTGAATCCTTTCTAACCGATTTTTTGTGCGCACTGTCGAAACAAACTGGCACCTATTTAAAACCAAACTACAGCACCTGATAAAAGTTCACGTTCCCACCGTCACCTTAACCATAAGGTCAACATCCCCATGGTTCAACGCCTCACTAAAACCTCTCAAAAATAAAAAGAAGCGCCAGTTCCGCTCCGCTAAGCATTCAGACACCCAGTACGCGTGGGACAAATACAAGGCAACCGAAAAGCTTTTTGATTCTCTCGCAGCTAAAGCCAAGCGTTCTTTCTATTCTTCTACCTTACCTGATGTGCTCCGAAAAAATCCTAAGCAATTTCGGAAAACAATTAACCCATCATCTATTACCCCTTCAGCGAACATTACACTACGGGACGAAAAAAATGTTTCAATTCCTGAACACTACACTTCGCATGTATTAAATGAAACCTTCTGCTCTGTATTCACCATAGAACCTGACGGTGACCTTCCCCCATGCCCTTCCTGTATGCCACCCGATCATGTCGAAAATCGTATTTCATGCCAATGGTATTTCCAAGATAATCGACTCGTTAAAGCTTACTTCATCAATGGGTATAGATGGCATTAACACAAAAATATTGAAAAACACTAAAATTGTAACAAGTGTGATTTTATCTAACATTTTTCAGCAATCACTCCCATCTGGAGTGGTGCCCCAAAACTGGAAGGTAGGCAAGGTCATTCCAATCCGAAAGAAAGGTAACTCGTATTCACCCAAAAACTATCGTCCCATTTCGCTCACAAGTGTATGCTCTAAAATAATGGAACACGTAATCTATTCCCACATAGTCAACTTTCTCGTACCTCTTCATTTCTTTCATAAAAACCAACATGGCTTTTAGAAAGGTGTTTCGTGTGACACTCAACTAGCTCTGTTTACTAATGACATTAGCTCTAGCATTGATGTAAATATACCAGTAGACGCACTCTTTTTAGACTTCGAAAAAGCTTTTGACAAAGTTCCTCATAAACGCTTGTTCTTAAAACTTTCTTGTCTCAACCTTGACCCCTTAGTTTTCAATTGGATTTGCGACTTTTTAACTAACCGCCAGCAGTTTGTTTACGCAAATAATCTTTCTTCGTCTTTACGCCTTGTCATTTCAGGTGTGCCTCAAGGCATGGCTCTAGGACCTTTGCTTTTTCTCATATATATTACCGACTTGCTGAATAATATTTCTTATAACATCAGACTTTTCGCCGATGATTGTGTCATATATCGCCCAATTAACAACACATCAGATGTTCATGAACTTCAATCTGACCTTCATAAAATTGAAATCTGGTGTACAACGTGGTTAATGTCCCTTAACGCAAACAAAACGTCACTAGTCTCTCTCCATCGCCGACAGTGCTACCCATCTCCAGCATACTTCATTAACAACACTCAAATTTCATGCGTAACTACATACCTAGGTGTCCATTTTTCTTCTGATTTAACATGGTCCCTTCACATAACGCACATTACTAACGAAGCAAACCATGCTTGTTTCAGAAGGACCAGAGAGACCACAGAACCGATACGTCTTCGGTTTAAACGTAAACATTTTGACAGCAATCTGTCTGGCTGGGTAGAAAAGTTTCGAAAATTGAAATGGCTCCAGCCACAGTTCAAATAGAGCCCGACGTTTCGAGACCGACTCGGTCCCTTCCTCAGGGGGTGACTGTCTTGGTCATGGAAGTGTCGTCGCGTCGTGTTCTCTCACCACGGCTCCGGCTTTCCCTTTCCACCACGTTTCGGAGACCGTGAACGTACACCGAAGGCATTGTTCCCAGCGAGCGGTTCACGTTGGCAGGCGTATGCTGAATGTGCCAAGACTCGAGCAAGAGCCTCTTTCCCAAATTCCGTTCCGTTTCAATAACAGAAGCGCCGTCTAAGTCAATTTTATGGTCGTGCTTCTCGCAGTGCTCCGCCAGAGCGCTACGTTGCACTTCCATCTTCCTGACGTCGTTCTTGTGTTGGCGCATTCTTTCCGGGAAACACTTGCTCTCGCCTATGTAGCTGGCTGGACACCCAGAACACGACACTTTGTAGACAACGCCCGGGTGTAGCTCCCTCGGAGGTCGGTCTTTCGGCCGCGGTAGCAAGCGAGTGAGCGTCGAAACAGGTTTATGGATTACCGTGACCCCGGCTTTTCCTAGGACTCTCGAGAGCTGTTCACTTATGCCCGGCACATATGGAATGGCGACGCGGTTGTTTGGCGCCTTCGTTTCTCTCGTGTGTGGTGGTGTGGCCAGGGCGGAAAGGGGGTCGGGCGGTGTGTCGCTTGCAGGTGTCTTTCCGTGGTGCGGTGGTTGTCGTCTCGACAAACGGCGTGACGCCCGGCGGATGAACGCTTCTGTGTAGCCATTCCTTCGTAGCTCGGCGACAATCGTCTTTTCTTCTTTTTTCTTCTCACCTTCCGACGTGCAGATTACTCGTGCACGTGAAAGGAGTGCCAAAACCACTGAAGCTTTGTGGGCAGTTGGATGACAGGACGCAAAATGCAAATACCTGCCGGTGTGAGTTGGCTTTCTATACACCGAAAAGGTCATGCGCTCGCCCTGTCGTCTGACTAAAACATCGAGAAACGGAAGCGCCCCGTCTCGCTCTCGTTCCACCGTGAACTGTATCGCTTGGTCGATGGAGTTTAGATGTTCGAGGAAGCTGTCTACTGCTGCCTTCTTTATTATGCAAAAACAGTCATCCACGTACCTCACAAATACTTTCGGCCTGTCAATAAAGGAGCCCAGTGCCGTCTCTTCTATGTGTTCCATTGTGAGGTTCGCAGCCGTAAGGGAGATCGCCGCTCCCATCGCGGTCCCGCTGGCTTGTCTGTAGAAGCTCCCGTTGACGCTGAAATACGTCCCCTTGAGGCAGTATTCCAGTAGGCGACACAGTTCGTCGACGCCCAGGCAGGTTCTTTCATCCAAGAGCTGGTCTTGGTTCAACGCTGCTCGTGCGCTAGATACCGCTAGTGCTACGGGCACACTGGTGAACAGGGACACGACGTCGAACGAGACGAAGCACTCATCGCTGCTCACGGTCACATCTCTCACGTGCTCCAAGAAGTGTCTGGCGTCGCGTATGTGGGTTGGTGTTTGCCCCACGAGCAGCGCGAGAGTCCGGTGGAGATACTTGGACAGCGCCCGGAGTGGAGATGTTGTAAAATCCACGATAGGACGGAGCGGAACTGTGGGCTTGTGGGTCTTGGGAAGCCCGTAAAATCCTGGTGCAGAGCCGTTCCGGCAGATGAGCTGGAGGTATGTGTTTCTCGCCTTCGGGTGCGCTTTAAAGATATCCGCCAGGAGCTTGTCCATTTCCCTTTGGACACTTGGTGTGGGGTCCTTCGTCAGCTTTTCGTAGGCCGGACTGTCCAGCAGGTCTCGCACTTTGTCGTTGTATGCCTCCCTGTCGAGCAGGACCATTGCGTTCCCTTTGTCGGCCGGGAGGATGACAACCTTATCATCATTTCGGAGCGCATGGATCGCCTTACACTCTTCTCTCGACAGGTTGTGCTGCGAGAAGCACTGCGAGAAGCACGACCATAAAATTGACTTAGACGGCGCTTCTGTTATTGAAACAGAACGGAATTTGGGAAAGAGGCTCTTGCTCGAGTCTTGGCACATTCAGCATACGCCTGCCAACGTGAACCGCTCGCTGGGAACAATGCCTTCGGTGTACGTTCACGGTCTCCGAAACGTGGTGGAAAGGGAAAGCCGGAGCCGTGGTGAGAGAACACGACGCGATGACACTTCCATGACCAAGACAGTCACCCCCTGAGGAAGGGACCGAGTCGGTCTCGAAACGTCGGGCTCTATTTGAACTGTGGCTGGAGCAATTTCAGTCTTCGGTTTATTGTTGACAGAACAGAAAAAAAAATATGCAGAGTGTGCCCCTGGCTACTTCTTCTTCCTCGCCTCCGAGCTCCATCTTCAATCTCTTTTCTACATCTTCCCGCCGGCCAGATTCAACCGAAGCAACCTTCGAGCGAATACAACAGTTGAATCGGCCTCTTGACTAATTTTCCTTCAGGTGTACGAAGTAAGCATGTTCTCACTAGTCCATCCTTGCCTGGGAAAATCTTTTCGACCTTGCAGAGTTTCCACTGAGTTCTTTTTCGCGCTTCTCCAAGCAGAAGTACATCTCCTTCTTGTACATTTGTGTGACGCTCTGTTTTTCTGCTGGCACACTTAAGCTCCCTCGGGTACTCCTTTTCCATCTAGTCCACCATGTTATCATTGCCCGTTTTCTTGCACTCCAGTAATTCAGCAAACTGTATTCTCCGAGTCTGTTTTCTTCCTGCTTGTTCATTGCTTGCCTTCCTCCTATAACATCCGCCGGTGTGATGGGTTGTGGCTCATTAGGATCGTCATACACATAAGTAAGAGGCCGGTTGTTAAGTACTCCTTCTGCTTCAACAACCACAGTCCGTAGTTCTTCTTCATCCAAAAGTCGAGCACCTATAGTTTTTGCCATGGATGTCTTGAAGCTTCAGATCAGTCTTTCATAAAATCCTATCCACCATGGAGCTAACTCTACAATAAACTTCCATTTTATTTTCAGGTTACTGGCATACTGTTGAACCCTTTCATCTTCCATCTTCAATATCTTGTTCATCTCTTTCTCAGATTTCTTGAACGCTCTTGCATTATCACTGTAAATAGTTGTACACAATCCTCTTTTAGCTACGAATCTTCGGAATGCTTGTATAAACGCTTCTGATGACATCATCTTGACCAACTCCAGTTGTATGGCTCTTGTTACTGCACACGTGAATATCACAATGTAAAACTTTGTAACTTTTTCGCCTTTCTCCTCTCGAGCATTTCGCGGTCCAGCAAAATCTATACCAACAGTGTCGAATGGCCTCGTCTGTGTTATACTGTCAGCTGGTAGTGGTAGAATTTCTTGTGCCATTGGTATAGAATTGACTCTCCTACATGTGATGCATTTCTTTATCACATATTTCACCATCTGTCGGGCACGCAGAATCCAAAACTTCGTTCTTAGATGTGTCAATGTTGCCGCAACGCCACCGTGCATTGTTACTTGATGCGCGTTCAGAACTAGGAGTTCTGTAAAGTGACTTTCTCTTGGTAAAATAATAGGATGCTTCTCATCAAAGCTCAAATCACTCCACTGAAGCCTCCCTTTTACTCTCAGGACACCTTGATCATCTTCGAAGATGTTCGTGCCGTACAGATTCATGTTGTCATATATTCGTGTCACTGCATTTTGTAGCGTTTTCTGCTCCGGCTTTATCAGCACAAACTCTGCCTTGTCCAATTCTTCTCCTGTCAGCGAACTTGTTTTCCTTTCTTTTCGTCGGTTTCCTATATAACGCATCACCCACGCGGTAACTCGTAACGCTTTCTTGTATGATCCAAATCTGCTCACATCAATTATCTTTTCTTCACCCGTGGTCGTAGCTAAGCTTGCCATGGTCTTTTCTTCGTCTTTGTTGTCATGACTGTCCGATTCTTGTGTGATGTCATAATCAGGCCTTTGTTTTTTCATTCTTGATCCACGTGGGGCCTTTCCACCATAATTCACTGTCCAGCAAGCGTTTCATCTTCATCCCCCTTGTCATCACATCCGCAGGATTTTCATCGCTTTTAACATAACCCCATTGACTCTCATTGGACTTGCTCTTAATTTCTGCTGCGCGGTTGCGAACAAACAGATCTTTCGTCTTATTTGACTTTATCCAGCATAACACAATTTGAGAGTCAGTCCAGAATTTCACACTCCTCAGTTTCCTGATGAAATTCTCAGTTATATGACTGGCCAATCTGACTGATATTGTGGCTGCCAACAACTCCAATCTTCCTAGTGTAATCTTTTTGATTGGAGCGACTCTACCCTTTGCAATGATTAAATTGGCTTCATTGCTTCCATCGGAGTATTCTGTTACAATGTATGCTGCTGCTCCATACGCCATTGGACTCGCATTGGAGAACACGTGTAGAGTCGATGCTTTCACTTCAGCTTGCCTGTTGTCATAGCATCTGTTAACGGTGAAGTCATCTAAGTGCTGAAGCTCCTCCGACCAGTCCTTCCAAGCTGATCTATGCTGACTTGGTAACGGGTCATCCCATTTCAGTTTATCCATCCAAATTTTTTGCAGCAATATTTTTGCTCTGACAAAAAATGGTGTCAAAAAATCCAAAGGGTCATATAGCTTTGCCGTGTCCTGCAAAACCTGTCTTTTTGTGAGTTGTCTCATGTCCTTGTCACTTCGCCATGTAGTGTCGGGAAAGCTCAACACGTCGTCTACGAAATTCCATTTCAGTCCCAAAATCTTGATTTGTCCCTCTTTTCTTATCCCTCGATCCAGATCATCTCCTTCTTCATCAAAGAGTTTTCTTAGCTCGGCGTCATTTAAAATCCATTTTCTTAAATTCGTTCCCGCATAGCAAAAAATATCTCGTGCTTCTTTGTATATCTTTGTTGATGTCGAGTATTCGTCGGCTCCTAGTAAAACGTCATCGACGTAGATTCCTTTCCGGAGTTGCGCCACAAGTGCAGGATATTTTTCTTCGAATTTATCCAAGTGTCGATGAGTTGTGGCCGCTAGAAGGAAGCTACTTGGTGTAGTTCCAAAAGGAACCCTCATCATCCTCCATGTTTTTGTCTTCGGGGTTGGCATATCTTCGCTGGGTATTCTTTCCCACCACATGAATCGCAGTGCGTCTGGGTCATTTTCATGTATCTTGATCTGCGAGAATGCTTTTTCCACGTCGGCTGACATAGCGATCTTGTGATGTCGAAAGTTCATCAGCAAGCTTGTGATGTCGGGGTTTAGGTTTGGCCCCTTTTCCAAGTTGTCATTTAAGGATTCACCTGGATTCTGGCTTGACGATGCGTCAATGACGATCCGTATTTTTGTCGTTGTTCGGTCCTTCTTAATTACTGCTTGATGCGGCATGTAGTATACAAATTTGTTCTGTATATCGGATCCAGCATCTTCGACGTTTTCTGCTATTTCTTGCTCAAAGTACTCTCGAATAGCTTTGTCATAGGCTAGGAGTTCATCGTTATCCTTGCATAATTTTTTGGTCACCTGGAAAAGCCTCTTCTCTGCAATGGTGTTGTTGTCGTCCAATGTTACGTTTTCCTTCCATGGTAGCCGCACTTGGTATCTTCCTGCTTTGAACTCCATTGTTTGTCGGACGTAGTCTAGCACATGTTCATCGTTCATCTTTGTTGCTGGTTTCTCCTTGATGCCCATGTTTTCCAAGTCCCAGAATCTCTGCAGTTCGTCCGCAGTCGTGTCCGACTTGGCACTAACCTTGAGTACCATAACCGTCGAAGACTTTATTGGCACGCAATGAAGTCCTACAGGACCTTTGACTGTCCATCCCAATATTGTTTCTATTGCCATTACTTTTGGATGAATCTCGCAAATGCGACCAGTGACTACAGTCCAGTAATAATCTGCTCCAATTAATATAGAAGTTTCCATACTTTTTCTTTCCTTGTCCGTCTTCTGGTTGTTATCAGCCAAACGAATTCCCATCGATCTTGCTCTTTCATGTATTGTCAACGGTGGCGATGGTAGCACGTCACAAGATATAACTTCTATCTCCAGTGCCTCAATCGTGACTGGCTCCGATGTGGGATCCTTCCTTACGCTGACCTCGACGACTTTCATGTCTAGTTCCATCTCTCCTCCTCCAAATGATCCTGCAGTAATCCTTTCAGATCTTTTTACTTTGCACGCTAGTTTTCTTGCCAATCTTTTGAGGATGAATGTCCTGTGGCTCCCGTTGTCCAGCAGAATCCGTGCGTAGCACCCGCTGTCTTCTCCCTCCGTCCAAGAAAAGGCTGTCTGCAGTAGTATGCACTTGTGTTCATCAGACTGCTGTGCGTGCATGTTGCAGGACTTGCTGGTGTCTAACCGGTCAGGTTGCGCACTTTTACGCACTTGCTCAAAATCACCGCTTTGCTGCTGTGCTGACTTTCCTGCAGGCGTACGTGGTCGACACATGGATGTCGCGTGCCTTCCCTTGCATGTTTTGCAGCGTACGTTAGCGCGGCATATCTTCGCCGTGTGGTGAGGTCTGGTGCATCTGAAGCACCTTCGTTCCCGTTGCAAGGCTTCTTTCTTCTGTTGCATACTAATGCTTCTTCTGCAATCTTCCGTGTAGTGTCCAGTCATCTCACAGAAGGTGCATTTTTAATGAAGGTGCTTTGAAGCGTAGATGTTCTAGTCCTCCTCATACTGTGCGGTGAATGGGTAACGTCGTAGTTTTCCTCTCGAGTTTCTTCTCTGCTGCGTATATATATGTTTAAAAACTCCATAATTTCTTTCAAACTGCTCGTGCTGTCTCTTGACGCTGAGTCCGATTCCGTAGTTGCTGGTCTGTTGTCACCTTTCTTTAACTACTTCATCTTCATCTCAATCCTCATATCCACCGGTAGCGCAGATTTTACAACAGGAGCTATCACTGTGGCGTAACTACCCATTTCCACTCCTAATGACTGCAATGCTCGTGTGTTCACTTGCAACTTTTGGAAGAGTTTCTTCAACCCATCTACATCTTTAGGACTCTTCACTGCTTCCAAATTTGCAAGCTCTTTTATGTAGCTTTCTTTCAAATTATCTTCTCGTCCGAAGGTTTCTTTCAGAAGAGCGACTGCATGCTCGTAATTCTGATCAGAAAACTGCAAACCTTCTATGAGGGACGCAGCCTCCCCGCTCAGAGACGCCAGAAGGTAATTAAATTTTTGATTCTTTGGCATGTTCGCTCTGTTATGCACCGATGTCTCAAACTGATGCCAAAACCTTGGCCATGCTGTTTTTTTCCCATCAAACTTGATCATCTCAAGACGTGGCAACTTAACAAGCTCTTGCGTCTCCGAGATTTGGTTAGTACCTTGCACTGAACTCGCCTGTTCTGTGACTATTCTCGTAGTCAGTTGCGTCGCTTGTTCTAACTCGCGTAATCGCTCCTCTATTTTTGTCGTTGCAGCGACGATCTTCATCTCATAATGCAAAACTCTTTCAAATTCTGCCTCCGCGTCGTATTCTTCAATGAACGGTTCAATCTGTTCGTTAACTTGTGTTAGCGTCTGTGACACGCTCTTCATCTGGTTCAGAAGCGTCATAAGTTGCGCTCGATCGGCGTCTTCTTCTATCTTCTTATCGATTTCGCTTGTAAGCGTCGTCACATTTGCTCGAAGCGTCTTCCGCTTCTTCGATAGGACCTCTTTATTCATGCCTAAAACGTGTTGAAAGAGCTCTTGCCTTTTTTTGTGCGTCTCCAACAGTCGTCGGTCGTGGTCCTTCTCTCGACGGTTCGTCCTTGAGCCAGACGCCGCTGCTTCGTTCTTCAACCCGTTGTTACGAATGAGGTTGAAGTCTGTGCGTCTGTCTTCAGATCAATCCTGGTCACGGCACCATGTTTCAGAAGGACCAGAGAGACCGCAGAACCGATACGTCTTCGGTTTATTGTTGACAGAACAGAAAAAAATATGCAGAGCGTGCCCCTGGCTACTTCTTCTTCCTCGCCTCCGAGCTCCATCTTCAATCTCTTTTCTACAATGCTCTTGACTGTCTGCGCCGAAACCTTCATCTAGCTCCTACCACTGTCAAAATACTCGCTTATCAGACACTAATCAGACCAAAACTTGCATACGCATGCGCTGTTTGGAACCCTCATCAGATTACAATACTAAAACACTTGAAACAGTGCAAAGCCGGGCAGCAAGATTCATCTTTTCAGATTATTCATATCAGTCAAGCGTAACCGAACTTAAATCTCGTGCTAACCTCGCTACCCTTTCGTCACGCCGCTGTATAGCTCGTCTGTGCCTGTTTTTCAAGTTTTATCATGGATCGCCTCGTACTCCCACCATCAAGCCAGCCAATCGTCGTTCAGAGCACATCAATCACAGGAAAGCTGTTTACCCGCCAAGAGCTCACACCACTGCGCACCTTTCATCCTTCTTTGTCAAGACCGCACAAGATTGGAATGGCCTTCCTCCTCACGTTGCGCACCACTCCAGTATCATCAACTTCAAAGCAGCGATCGAGCATCTACTCCATTAACCGATTGTATTAGCCCACCCCTCATGTAAAACCCCTTCATTGGGGCCTTTGAGGTACTGTAAATAAATAAATAAATACGATGTTTTGTCAACGGCGTTAGGCGAACTCTCGACGTCGAAGAAAAACAGTCCTGAAACTCATTAATAAGCTTCAGAAGGCTTTGCTTCTGTGGGGGCAGTAAACTTGGGCCAACGTCGACGGATAGAGGGGCTGACCTGGTGATATCGGCTTGCTCCACAGTCAAGCAGCCTGCAACCTCAATGAGCTCCTCGACGTACGCGACTGCCATACCTCTTGCAAGATGTCGTCGCTCAGTACTGAAGTTCATAACCAGAACGTGCGTGTGTCCACGATTGAGGCTTACGACAGCTCTTGCAACAGATAGGCCATGGCTCCATAGCAATGCTGGAATTTGTTCAGTGCATATGGTCGAAGTTGCCTGGGTGGTCGCATGTTAAAGCTACGAGAGCACTTGAACGGGGTGGAAGGGTCGTGATCTCCGAAGACGCGCAGATGCTTACGCCGCTGGTCGTTACATCTCATATCTGAAACTTGATCTGGGGCCATCAAAAATGTAACTGACCTGCCTGGAATGTCTATGACGGCGCCGTATTCACAAAGGAAGTCCATCCCCAAGATCAGGTCTTTGCAGCACTCGGACAAAATCACGAACGTGGCAACGAAAGCTGAATGACTGATACTAATTCTGGCAGTGCACTTTCCAGTCGGCGTCATCAGTTGCCCCCCCCCCCCCCCCCGCGGTTCTTATGTTAGGCCCCGTTCATGATGTTTTAACTTTTTAAGCCAATCGGCAAGCTTTCTGCTCATGATAGAGAAATATGCGACAGTGTCTACTAGCGCTGTCACAGGGCGTCCGTCTAAGTAAACAGCTATGTCGGCGCTTACGATTTCTTGTGGGGTTGGCGGCATTGCATCGTTCGTCGTATCGTCGTATTGTACTGGTACTGGAGGTATTGCAGCATCTCGACGAGTGGCAACCTTCCCTCCAAAAGTCGCAGCTGTTAGTTTTTCCAATGAGGGCTTGGGGACTGGCCCTGGACAGCGTCGGCGTAACTACGATGGTTCGGCGAAGAGCTCGGCGAAGGTGACGGAGAGTGGGATCGACGATACAGAGCGGATGGCTTTCCTTGCGGGTGCGCGCTGTCACGTCGGGTGTAGAAATGAGGTCGTGAAAAAGTCGGCGCATAAGTCCCCTTCACGATGTGGACAGATGCGGTAAACATGTTAAGCTTCTCCGCAATTGAAGCACAGTGAGCGGCGGTCGACTGTGCGCCACAGATCCGTCTTGCGAACGAATGGTCGACTGATAGGCACCCTCGGCGATTAAGTTGCAGGTGTCGGTGGAGGGTAGAACGGCGGGTAGAACGGAGTGTCAGTAGGTGCGTTATACTGCGGAGTCGTCGTCGTTGGTGGCGGCGGCGGCGGTGGGTTGTAGACTGGTGCCGCCGGCGCGTTGTAAGAATGAGCCAGTGCAGACAAGTTGTGCGGCACTGGCGACGAACGACGGGTGGCTGCCGCATAGTTAATCAATCGCTGGGCTGGTAGTGATTCGGGCAGCGAAAATGCTTGTCTGGTTTCCTGCCGCACAACTTCTCCAACTGAAGCCATCTCCCGTTCTTGCGGAGTCACAAGGAAGCTGCGGATCTCCTCACGAACAACCTCGCGAATAAGCTCACGCAGAGAGCCGTAACTGCCAGCCGTCAGAGCAGAGACCTGATTGAGGCACCATTTGGTCGGTCATAATAGCGACACCGTTCCTGCAGTGCGCGCTCGATAGCTGTAGCCTCTTTGATGAATTCCGCAACGGTCGTCGGTGGATTGCGGATAATTCCGGCAAACAGCTGTTCTTTGACGCCTTGCATCAAATGGCGGAGCTTCTTGGTTTCAGGCATATCAGGGTCAGCCCGTCGAAATAGGCGCGTCATGTCCTCCGCAATCATGGCGACACTCTCATTCGGTTTCTGGACTCGAGACTCCATGAGTTGGTGAGAAAAGTCACGGCGGTCTTTGTTTGCGAAGGTGCTGAGAATCTGCTGCCGAATTTCATCCCATGAAGACAGCGTTGCCTCGTGGTTTTCATACCACGTACGAGCGCTGTCTGCTAAAGCAAAGTAGGCACGTGAAAGCTTTAGCTCGGTGCTCCAGCGGTTTGCCTACGCGACTTGCTCATACTGAGCTAACCAGTCCTCAACGTCTTCATACGCCTCACCATTGAATGTCTCCGGAATCTAGGGCTGCTCAAAAGTTAGCTGGGAAGAACTTGCAGTTGCCATTTGTCCAAGCGAAGTGCTTTGCTGGGAAAGTTCCAGGGGAATTGCCTCAGGACCAAGGCCTCGCTGTCGGCGACTGTAGCGGTGGACAGGGGTATTCACTGAAGGAACGGGCTGCGGTGTCGGACTTGAAGTGCCGGGCCGCGGAGGAGCCCCGAGCATCAGTCGTAGATGTCCAGCACCTCCACCAGTGTCGCAACGTGCAAAGAACAGAACACAAGGCTTCCTTTTGACGTTAACAGCAAGGCTCTATTCACACACGAAAACAAAACGCAAGGGCAGACGCGCAACGTCGTCTTCCTCGAAAAACGCCAGAGACTGCCGCTCGTGATGCTGGCTTCTTCCTCCCTTTGAGCTTACGGCTAATAACCATGACAATATACAACAAAGCAAACTGACGACATAGTACTCCATTATATTACTGATAACGTTGTGTATCGTGGTTTCACGAGTAACATCGCATACGATACCGTGCCACTCTGTTTAGATGTAGTGCATCACCCAGACAACCCCGATCCCAAATAACGGATCCGACAGAAGCTAGATCTTGTACACGGCAAGTCCTGTTGCCGTTAAATGAACGCACGTACAGTGACGAGCACAGGATGCAGCGGTGTATGGTGCACGGCGTTGTGTGCAACACACGCTCGCTTGGCCGTGCTATCTACAGCGCCAGTGCCACCAGCACGGCCACATGTGCGCAGGTGGAAGAAATTTTATAAAGATGACCTCGGTTGGTCTGATAAATGTCGCTAAACTCATATACACTTAATCTTACTGCACTGGAAGCAGTATTTTCTGAACAGAGTCACAGCTGCGAAACCGTTTTTTATAACAATGATTGAACTAAAAGCATAGAAAACGCATAGGCAAAGAATAGCACGTAAGTTCTGATGTACAGAACTTGCGTCCTCTATCTGGTACCACACTCTAAGCCAAAACGGAGCAACAGGGGTATAGGGGTTGCTCCTTTCAGGGAGCAATTGAATTGCCACTCCCATTACTCTCCTAAAAGGAGTAACTGCAGAGGGAGGAACCGTTGCTCTCCTTTCAGTTCCTCCTTCGGGGGATGAACAGTTACTCCCTCCAGTTCCTCCCTGCAGACCAACAGTTACTCCCACCAGTTGCTCCCTGCCGACCAACCATTACTCCCACCAGTTGCTCTTCTAAGAGCAACAGTTATTCTTTACCGTTCTTCCCACGTGTTCGCAGTTACTCTCTGAAAACCAACTGCACATGCTTCCAGTTACTCCTTGGGGAAATGAGTATTTATCTCGAGTATGCTTGTCACACGCTAAACACATGGCGAGAGCTCCTTGGAAGAGCACTGCTTGGGTGCTTCTAACACAAAAAGTGGACAATATTGAAAGGAAAATAAATGTTTTATTGTTCTTTTTATGAGGCGACGTTTGACCACACGTAAAAGTAGACTTCGCCACACCACAGCCAGCACTAAACAAACACCATAATACATCAAAGGTTTTGTGCGTCATCCGTGAAAAAACAATCTTGAATTTCTAGCATAGGGCAGTCTGTGTCATCATTGGTGAGAGAAGGGCAACTTCTCCAATTCTGAAGAACTCAAGTTTCGCAGCTGGTGTTTCCATCAGGCTAGCGCAGCAGAACGTCACCGCAGGCATATGTGAAGCATCTCATTGCTGCAAGAAAAAAAATAGAAGTGTGAGGTTAAACATGCCAGAATCAATTCATAACAATGAGTCACACACACTGCAGCAGCGCTTACATTCTAGGATGTCTACTGCAAAACGAAATGTGAAAAAAAGGAAGGTTCGGCCAAACGTTACTTGGCAAGCCATATAAATGCTGATGTGGTAGACGCTCTTCACATGATGTCTCAGACAGCAATATTCTGGAAGAAAATGTGCAGCACCTCAACAAGGCATATTTGTAGTAGCTAAAGATACCCTTAGGTTCAGTTAACTTGTTTCCTATACACAGCTGAGTGACATTTCTATGAGCCCATTCACCAATGGGCATTCTAAATGAGGTCATGTGTGTGGCAAATAACACGTACTGTCCGCTCATGTTAAAATACTTATTTAGCTCGTGCACATAGTTGCTCTTGATTCTACTGTTCTATCATACGCTGCTGCGTCTTGAATTGTGCAATACCTGTAGGCACAAGCCAAGCATGCAAAGCCTGCTTGAAAGCAACCATTTGCAGAGGCTACATGATAATCTTCAGTATATTTCTTTGTACCTGACGCAAACGGCTGGACAAAACTACAGACAAATAAATGTAGACCGTGCTACCTTCAAAAAATGCTTTAAATTTAGAAAACTAGGGTGCATTTGTTCACTCGGTTGACGAGTCACAGCCACGAGATATGTAAACGAAGCAATATATCTTAAGGCATGCACAGATATTCTGATTCTTTGTTTGACAGTGTCACAGATAGCTTACCAATACATATATATTTGAGAGCAACAAGATGTGAAGCTTTTATTAGTTCAACGTCTTGTTGGTTCACAGCCAAACAGGTTACTGCTTGTTAGACAAATTGGAATAAGCACACCATGGTTTCCAAAAAAAAAGCATTATTAGAAGTTAGCTCCCGGTGTGAATGTCTGCCTATTTATTTTGTACATGTGCCACAAAGACATTTGTTGAGGATGTGCTAGCAGTCAAGCCAAGATCGCATACTTGGTTAATGTGATGGAAATACAAACATTAGAAACACTGCCACCTCTAGTAAGAGCATAACACTTCAGTATCTTGGACTAGCAAAGAGATGCACAAGAAAGTTAAGCCCACTCTTGCGGAACTTTGAACGCGAATATTTCAGAGTGGGGGAGGTCAACATGCTGTGGCACTTTTAAACCCACGAAACATCTGCAGAAAACAGGGTTAAGGCAAGTCAAGAAACACTGTTATGAAGGCATGGAGAGCTTTGTGAATCTAGGCCCAAGTGTTATGCTTTGTGCAAGCCAAAATCCATGTAAATAGGGAAAGCATACATTTAGGAGTACCAGCGTAAAGAAATCTTGGCAGTTGGCTTTTTAGTACAAACAGCAATCCCTGCAATGAAAACATAAACATTTTATCTTAACGGTAACAGTGTGAGCACACACACGGGCCAGCGGAGCCATGTCGAATTGTCAGTGCCAGTGTAACCATGTGGCATAATGAACTATTCTCTGGCCAACACATGCACAGTTTGCCCCTAAAAAGCGATGCTTTCATATACGTAGTACAAAAAGTCTGCACTTACCAAAATTCACTTGCTTTCTGTACTTTAGCATCGTTGGGAGCATCTTTATCTGCAGTATAACCAAATTTGTGTCATATCACTGAAAAAAAAAGTAAAAGACATGCATCAAATATTGTTTCATTCGGTAGCAGAGAAGTCAGGTTAAGAACAGCCAAGTGGGAATCAGCCTAATTATGTGCATGCGGCAAATCCCAAACGGCGTTATTGAGGTTGTCGAAATTTTCGTCGATTGGTATTAACGTCGATATGTGACTTCAACGGCATGCCAAGTTTTCACAGCGCATAAAGATTTCATAATGCAGAATAATGACAGCGCTAACGAGAACATACAGCATTTATGATTGTCTTTTACAATATTCAGTTTTGCTAAGGTTTTGCATCACTAAAGAAATCTTAAAGATTTGGGTCATTCCTCCTCCAATTGTTCTGTCAATATGTAAACTGCTCACTTGATGGTGCGCTTATAAAATAGTACGTTCAGCGCAGAGGTGAAGCAAGTGACGCAGTGATGTGGGCAGATTTATTTTTTTTTTTTAGGCGTGCGGGGAAGGGGGGGGGGGGGGGGGTCCGCTTATCTGAATAGGCCGGGCAAGCGAATATGGTCGTCAATTTGGGCTCCCTACGCCCGGCCTAAAAAAATTCTGTGCGCAACCGCCTGGCTATGCCAGTGAAGTGATGCGACAATGATTTGTTCACTTACTGATTTACATACACTTTACATCTCTAAAAAATGCGGCCCAAGGCCCCAACACTCAGCCGTTAACATTACATAAAGCCAATGGTAGAAAAGTGCCAGTATGAATGCAGCTAAAACCCCGCCCCAATGTTTTTTCAAGCGAGGTAGTGTTGCGGAAATGAACTTTTAACTGCAAAAGTACACTGGCACTGCAGTGGTGACAGGGGAAGCAAGAGGGTATGCAGGCGGTAATAGAGGTAATTTAGTCCGATACGGCTAGCAATGGATACGGTGAATAAGAGCAAATCATTTCTCTTTCAATAGCGCAACCACTCAACAATGTATTGTAAGAGCGTTAAATGTTGCTGGAAATGCCACTCACCTGCACGCTGATGCATGCACAGTCCTTTGTCCGACGAGCGAACAGGCTTGCAGATAGCTGAAGACGTGTTTACGATGTGTTTGTTCCACCCAGCAGCAAAATCCACAACTACTTCGCGCTCTATAAAGATAAATATACACTAACCTTCATCACGAATAAGTAGAAACGCAAATCTGCGACACACACACACGATCAAAACATAGCTCACAAGCCCGCACGTCCATGTGCTCGCCAACCACAGACCATATGAAAATGAGTAAGTAGTGCGAACGCGAACCTAGTTGCGCCAAAAAAAAAAAAAAACGTCGAGCAGTGGCAGCACAGGCGTCAGCGCAATAATTTCAGTGTGTTCTCCTAACACAATTATAAAAAAAACTGAGGTACACTAAATCTCATAAATAAATATAAAAAGTTGAGTGTAATTTTTATTTAGTGCTAGTCAACATAAACACTGAATAAAAATTACTTTGTAACTTACATCGTTTGCTACACTAGCGCCACAATTGTCGTGCGGGCGCACATGGCGCAGATTTGTCATTCTGCCCTCAAAGTACACGGTGAAGCGTGCTACTAAGTGTATGGCTGATGAGAAGCGCGTCTGGGTCCGCTTTTTTTTTTTTTCTTCTTCGATATATCTGGGCGCGGGGGGGGGGGGGGCTACTTATGCACGTGTTTCGGTGCTTGATCGACTTTGACGCCCTTACTTCGCGGACGAACGGCGTGTCTAGGCTTTTTTTATCGTTGTTTTGCACGTGTTTCGGCGTTCGGTCCGCTTTGACGTGCCAACTCTCCATCCTGCTGCTGCGTGTGTTAGGTATTTGCCGTACTGTATTCTCAGGCCTTCTGTGTTCAGCCAGCGCTGCTATCTTATTATCTACGGATGCTAAAATAAATCACTGTTTTGGTTTGGTGAAGTTTGGCACACAGAACAAACAATAATCTGGCCCATGAATATCAATGTGGGCGGCATGCATATTTGTGTGCGGTGTCCTGCCGGGGAGTAACCGTTGCGTGACGAGAGCATTTACGGCGGTTCCTCCTTCCGTTGCTCCCTTACAAACTTAAGATGAATACAGTTGCTCCCCCATTCTCGAACAAGTCGGCCATCTTGTTCCGCTTGGTCTTTTCGGAGAGTAACAGTCGGTCTGAAGGAGTAAAAACAGCCGTTGCTCCCATTTTGGCCATTTTTTGGCTTAGAGTGCAGTGACAATCAGCTTTAGACATTAGTTTATTAATTTATTCGTAGAAATAAGCAGAAATTGATGCAAAAACGCGATGTTACACAGTCTAACAGAGCCTTTTGTTCCGAAATACAGCTTGGCGCCAGTAACTTGAATTTAATGCTATTTCATATAGCTCGTGAATTGGAAGTTAGTTAGAGATATACCATATTTCGGGTCACAAGGGGAAGCGGGCACAGGGCATTTACTTGTCAATATTAGGGACTGTATGGAACAGATTTAGCTAGCGTAACACACCTAATGGCATCGCCAGCATATTTGGTAATAGGCGCAACTGCAAGGACCAATTAAGTCGTAGAGCACACTTACTCTCGAACCTCAGTGCTAAACAGAATGGGTAGGCAAATTCGGACAAAATAGAACAGAACGAGACAACACAAAGACCTCGTTTTCTTCGGCGTCTGTGTTTGCGAGCCCATACGTTTTCGCGATGAATACATATGAACTATAGTTGAATTTTGTCATTCGAAGCTTCTTATACCTACTTATACGTCTTATGCACCAGCTCAAATAGGTAATCTTTACAATGAACGCAAACTAGATTTACAAAAAACAACATTTGTGAATTCAACCAGAATTTCATTATCTCGTGTCTGCGTACATAGTGTGCCTCTCACTAGCGTTAACCATAACCAAGCTTTCGTGTGTGTTGTTAGGTCATTCTTTTGTTTAATCATCCAAGTAAATGTGCGCGCACACACACACACACACACACACACACACACACACACACACGCGCACACACGCACACGCACACGCACACGCACACACACACACAACGTTGCTGACGGAGTAAGACTGATGACTAAACACTGCATAAGCCTCGTGACAATAGCCTAGTTTCCCAAGCAGGACTTTGATTTCAGTGCACATATTTAGCTGGGAAAAACAGCAGAAAAAAGATGAAGACAGAAAAACACAGTACACATAGCGTTCGCATGTGTACTGTGTTTCTGTGTCCTTGTTTTTTTTTTCGCGCTGTTCTTCCAAACCAGTTTGCCAACTTTTTCTTTTGTTATGAAGGTTGGAAGTTGGGCATGTTAGCAGGGCATACATGTATGGAGAGCTCAACAAAGAAGGACTATGGCACTGTGTGTGTTCTCCGCTAGGCCTTGTTTTTCTGCACTGTTCTTAGTTAAATTATTTATTTTCCTTTCTTATTAAGCTTGGTTAACATAAGTTGGTACACATGGAAGATATTGTTCGCATGACTGAACTATCACTTCAATTTCAATGTTTTGTTTATTCACACGTACTGAAGTTTTTTCAGTAGATAACCCACTATCCTCGAGGAAGCTGATAAATGCGGTGACTAAATGCACTTACACAAATACATTATTCACGTTTGAGACGTGTAAGCAAGGTAAGCAAATAAAGAGAGAGACAAAAAAGAAAGAAGGCGCTCCTCCTACAACACATTTACATGGAGTAGCAGAGATACCTCTGGGAAATGTAGAGTGGTCAAGTCAAGACACTGCACCGAGTCCCTTACCTGGAATCCTGCCTTGTGAAGCTCTTCGGTCACCAAGTTGCGTGCGCTCTTTTCTTCGAAGCGCACTTCCGGCACCCGCCATATAGATGCCTGCAAGTCATTGAGCAATTTGGCGTTGACATCTACCGTTTCTACGACGCAGCGGGCCACAGAATCCATCGGCAGAAGTGTAACTGCAATAAGGCTGATGAGAAGGGTGGGAGAGCGATGCGGCGTCACCCCAAAGCCATCCTCAGCGTCACCGACTTCGCCTGAGCACGAGAGGAGCATTTAAACCTGCATCAAAAGCCAAGAGAACCACTGTAGGATTTCACTGCATTAAATAATATTGTAGTCGGTTGCGAACGGTCGGTGAGGAACACGTACTCGATCCTTTTTCTGCAACAGCATCCTGCTGTGTTGGGGCTGGCTGGTCCCGACTAAGCAGAAGAAGAAGACGGCCGACGGAGACGGACGCGGCCGGCGGGGATGCCGGCCAGCCCGAACACGCGGGTTGGCGCGAAGCGCCGAAGAGAAGAACAACAACTGCACTCCATGGTTACCCAACGCACACTCATCTTATTTTACAGTCGCCTTGAAATCCTGGATGCCAGAGCGGCGCCCCCTGGCATCCTCACATGTCATTTCGAAACAGAAACCGACAACCCAGAACACAACAATCATCCCCTCCTCGAAAGAAGTTCACCTATACACTGTTTATATGTATACATGATCGGTACCAACGTACTATACAAGGTATGTACGTTAAAACACATGAAAATTCAGAGCACGGCACATCGAACTCACACATGATGAGTCCTGAAAATGCACCGAAAAAATGTACGGAAGTCCTGAAAATGCACTGAAAAAAATGTACAAAACTCAGTACAATATTGATTTGGATGCATTGGACCTTTTCACAGAACAATGATGTTCACAAACAGTAATGAATAAGAGTTCTAATCACTTAGTCTTCGAACCGCCGCGGCTTCTGCCGCTTCCGTTTAGGGCGGGCCCTTTTGGGTGTAGAATTGGGTGTCTCTGCACCTTTGTCACTTGTGCTCTGATGTGACACATCAAGAGCAGTAGAAGATCGTGAAGGCTCTGAACAAGCGTTCAAATTCGCGGTCTCATCAGAGCTCGCAGCATGAGCTTCGAAAGAACTTTGTGGATCGGAGTCCGGTTCAACGGTCTCAGCCGTATTTGAAGGTTCGAAGTGAACCGTAAGACTTGGTGTACTTGAACCAGCGACACTGACTGGTAACTCCTCCCCCCTTGAAGAAGAAATGCCTGTACATGGAGGCCTCATGTAACAGTCTGATGCATAGTTGAAAGACGTGGACGGAACGTGATAGGGAAGACTTTTAGGTGTTGAAGGCGAATCCGTGTGAAAAATAACAAGGCGCAAAACATTCTAGATGTTACCATCACTTAAGCGAAAAGAAGTGGGGCTAACCTGGCCCAAGACATTGTAAGGACCCCGATACTTGGGGCGCTTGCCTGGCTAGATTGCCAGTGCGAACTTTCGACTGCTTTGCACCTCGACGGGTGTCGACATACTTTTTCATTGCTTGTTGATGAGAAAAAACCCTGGTACGGATTTGATCAAGAGAAGACACTGCTATGTTACGAGGCAAAGAGACTATGTCGAGAGCAACTCGTGGTTGCCCACCGTAGAAAAGTTGAGCAGGAGACACTCCAGTGGTGCTTTGTGGTGTGAACCTGTACGAAGCTAAACATTCAGTCAAATCTTCCTTGAAGGGACGGTGCTATAATTGGACGATCTGGATATGTTCCTTCAGAACGCAATTAAAGTGCTCGATTTGCCTATTTTATTGGGGATAGAAAACTGATGACATCAAGTGCTGAATTCCTCATTGTGAAAGAAAAGCCTCGAAATGTTGGGACTGAAACTGTGGACCACTGTCCGTAACTATGGCATCAGGAAAACCTTCCCGACTGAAGATTGAAGACAGAAACTCAATGATGACCTCAGAAGTAACCGTATGTGTGAAGCAAAGCTCTGGCCATTTGGAATGGAACTCGATGAGAGAAACAATGAACCGGGCATTTTGCGGAACATTATGCGAAGGACCGATGATGTCCATGCCGAGTTTCTGCCAAGGCCGATCAGGCCACTGGACTGGCTGCAACGGAGAAAATGCAGGTTTGGCAGACTTGTCAGCAGCCTGACATATATGGCAGTTGTAAACTGCATGCTCGACCTGCTTGTCTAAGGCTGGTCACCAGTACCTGTCTCGGAGATTCATTTTGGTGCGGACAATGCCTGGATGGACTTCATGGGCAAGCTCTATTAGCTTGTTATGGAAAGAAGCAGGGGGAATCACGCGTTCATCGCGGAAAAGCAAGTCCTCGATACAAGACAGTTCCTGTCGGACTGCGAAGTAAGGCAAGGATTCAGAAACAAGAGCACATTTGGAAGACCATCCTTCACGTAAATATTTGAGAACTTGAGACAAAGTGAATTCTGCAGCTGTAGCTGCCTGAAGCTCAGCTTTAGTAATGCAGTAAGTAACTAATGAAACAACTTCCTCATCCCGCTCTTCAGTAACCGGTATCTGAAGAGTAAGGCGCGACAGTGCATTATCAATCACGTTATTAGAACCTTTACAATATTGAACACTGAAATTATAATACATTAGTTTGGCACACCAACGGGAAATGTGAATGGGGCGGCGGCCTTCGGATCCTGCAGAAATAAGAGCAACTAGTGCTTGGTGATCTGTTCGTAATGTGAAGTGCCGGTCCCACAAGTAAACATGCCATTTCTCACAGCCAAAAAGACACGCGAGAGCTTCATGCTCTCCTACTGAATATCTGCGTTCAGCAGGGGTCAATGTACGAGATGCAAAAGCGATAGTGATCAGCTGATCACCTTTGAGTTGTTGAAACACTGCTCCCAGTCCAACATCGGACGCGTCCGTTGTGATGACGGTGGGAAGCTTCTCATTGAAAATACTAACAGCTGGCTTTGAGGCCAGTATTGACTTAACTCAAATGAAGCTCTGCTCAGCTTCAGCTCACCAGTTAAAAGGCTGTGCTTGTCGAAGTAGAGTACGCAGTGGTCCAACAACATCAGCATAGCGAGGGACTAACTTGGCATAATAACCAACAAGACCTAAAAAAGATTGCAAGGTTTTGGCATCAGTAGGCCATGGTGCATTGACAATGGCCTGAACTTTAGATTCAACAGGTGTCAAGTCGCGGTAACTGACATTAGGTCCTAGAAATTATAACTCATTCACAGAAAAAATGCACTTGTTGTCAAGTTTCATACCACATTCACTGATGCGGTTGAGAACAGTATGCAAGTTAGCATCGTGCTCTTCGCGAGTACGTCCCCACACCAAAATGTCATCCAAGTAACAAAGGGCGCCATTACAACCCTTAAGAATAATTGACATCATTTTCTGAAACACTGCAGGGGCAGATGCAAGCCCGAAACACACGCGGCGAAACCGAAACAAGCCTTCGTGCGATACAAATGTGGTTAAGTTTCTACTGCACTCAGAAAGTTCAACTTGGTGATAAGCGGACGTGAGGTCCAGCTTGGAGAGACATACCGCTCTGGAGAGCTGATGAAGCAGTTCAATGTGAGGAAGTGGAAAACCGTCTACGACGATCACCTTGTTCGGTTCCCGTAAGTCGACGCATAGTCGAAGGAATCCATCTTTTTTCTTGGCGACGACCAGTGGAGAAACCCAGTCGGAAGCAGAGACAGGCTCGATAATTCCGCTGGCTTGAAGGCGAGACAGTTCCGCAGAGACTTGCTCACGGAGAAGAAGAGGAATGCGGCGCAGCTTGGCACGCACAGGGCACACACCTGGTCGACGCATCACTTTATGCACAAAACCGCGCACACAACCCAGTTCACGGGTGAACAGATGGTGGAATTCAGAAGGCGCGTTGGCCAGAAGATCATCTTGGACGTCGACTTGAGCACGCGTCATAGACGCACCGACGATGTTGATGGACAAAGCCCTAAAGCATCACGGCTCAAAAGCGAGCTGCCATTGGCAGCTACATAAAAAAGTAATGGAAGCAGTGCGACTGCGATAGGAGACCTGAGCTGTAAAATGACCTAAATTATCAATCGTTTCCTTGGAATATGTTTGTAGAACGACGTGTGAAGGCAAAAGCCGAATGTTGGAAATATGACTATGAAAGTCAGCGGCACTGAATAAAGAGACTGAGGCAGCAGTGTCCACGAGAAACGATAAGGGCACATGGCCCACTGAAGCTACGATGCTGGGCTCGGGAGTAGTGTGGAGGCCATCCACATTTCAAACAGTGAACGTATTGGTCTGTGCAGTGCTCGAAGGAGCGGACGAAGAAACTGGGTCAGGAAGATTTGCTGGACGGGAATTGCATACGGACTGAAAATGTCCGATTTTTCCGCACGCAAGACAAGTGCGGTTTCTCGCGGGATACTGCGCAAAATTGGCTAAATGCCGAGCCGATCCGCAACGAAGGCAATGCGCGGTTGCGCTTGGAGAAAATTGCGAACGCGAGTTAGGAGCTCGGCGCTGTACCTGAAAACCATAATTTGGCGGAATGGGGTCGCCATATTGCCGGCTTCCTCGCCCCCACGACGCAGAGAGGCCGCCATGTTGGCCGCCACAGAAGGACTGTGCAGGCGGGCGTTTATGTTGGCCGCCGCGCCGAGACGAAGACGAAGGGCCGCCATGTTGACGCGTCCCGTGAAACAAAGAGCCACCGCCTTGGCCCCCCGCAGCAGAAAGTTGCTGCACTGAATCTGGAGCGAATCGCCCGAACTGGGAGCGAATAAGCTCGTCCTCTCGCGCAATCGAGAGGGCTTCGGATAATGAAATCGAGGAGCCTTTTTAAAGCATGCGGCAGCGGACGTTTTGCTAGGCTACCTCGGTGAAAAGCAGATGGCGGATCATATCGTCCTCGAGCGCGCCGAAGCCGCACGACGCGGCGAGCGTTCGAAGAGAAGTAATGAACTCGGCGACTGGCTCGCCAGGCAATTGTCGCCTTTCTTGGAATTTTACGCGTGCGAGATAATCGCACGAGACATCTTTAAAATGCTCATCGAAAAGAGCAACAGCATTCTTGAAGGCATCGCCCAACGCTGGCGTCGGCGACGCGTTGGTGGCGTCCAAAGTATCGAAGAGCTTTAACCCGGCAGGGCCCAACGCGTTGAGCAGCAGGGCCTTGCGACGCTCGGGCTTGCTGGCGTCTTCCCCGGCCCCGTCTGCGTAGGTCTGAAACACCAATTTCCAGTCCGCTCATGGAAGTGGCGGGTCTCTGGGCGAATGAAGAAATAGGGGAGGTGGAATAGGAGACACCATTTCAAGCAAGAAGAATGTAGAGGTGCAGACGAGAAGAAAATGATGCCAGTACACTGTTTGAAGAAGACGACAAAGACGGCGTAACTGAATGAAAAAGGGATGAAGTGACGCAGCACGCAGTAGCCACCTTGCTGGGAACAAAGAGCGTCTTGGGCTAGCAGGGTAGGTCTATTAGAAGCAAGAAAAAGACGAACACGGAGAACGAAATGGGTTCTAACAGGTCCTCATCGCCATTGCTGTGTTGGGGGCTGGCTGGTCCCGACGAAGGAGAAGAAGAACACGGCCGACGGAGACGTACGCGGCCGGTGGGGACGCCGACCAGCCTGAACACGCGGGTTGGCGCAAAGCGCCGAAAAGAAGAACAGCCGCACTCCATGGTTACCCAACACACACTGGTTTTATTTTACAGTCGCCTTGAAATTCTTGATTAAGGACCTTATCCTGGATGCCAAAGCGGCGCCCCCTGGCATCCTCACATGTCATTCCGAAACCCCAGAACACAACAAAGACGCCATGTAAAAGTGTAAACCATACCTTTTTTTATTTCTCTATGGTACTATGCAGGTGCAACACCTTCTAGATTTCCTGTGTCACCCAGATGAGCGCGAAACGCCGGTCATCTATGGCGGCGCTGCCTACGTGGAGTAAGGGTCTTTGTACTCGGCCTTTGAGATTGGTAATTTTGGCGTACGTTACTGATTTCAAATTATGCCTTGCAAGAAAAAGTTGCTTCTTAAATGATGGCGTCACTTACGTAGGATTAATTATAATTACGTTTACGCCTTTTTGAAACTTTTTTACATTAATTTTGTTGCACAAAAGCTCCAAAAACGTAAAACCCTTTTTGAAGACACCCTTACATGAGTGGCGCCACCAACGTAGTTCCGACTACCGCCGCTTCCCAAGTGACCGCCAATATGCATGGGAAATCTAGGAGGCATTGGTGTGGGACACGGGCAACGTTGTAGTGACGTTGACCACGTGAACGGGGTAGGCGGCTGCTTTGAAGCAGTTCGGGGCGCCCGGTTAGTTGTTAAACAGCTAGAGCCGAACGCGGAGGGGACCTAGTGAGGCTACTAGCGAAATTGAACACGTATATTTGTGGCGTAGGCGGCAGCTTCAAACAGTTGTTCAGGCAGAAGAGTTAACGGAGGCGGCTGGATAGCGGGACTAAGGTTGAACGTAGGGCTGTCGGGCGCTGGGTCCGATGATCGGGCGGGCGATGATCGGGCGGGCGATGGTCGGGCAGGCGATGGCTGTGCGAGGCACTGAAGGCGGCCGTGCAGCGCACGGAGGCTAGCATCGAGGGGCTTCAGGGGGAGCTTAGGACGGAATGGGAGCAGAGGATAGAACAGCTAGGACCAGAGGATAGCAGAGGATAAAACAGCTCGAAGCGTCGCATGAGTGGGAGGAGGCTACCGCCATCCTATTAGAGCAAATGAAGGGCGATCATCAAAAAGAACAGGAAGGGCAGACCGAGCTCGAGCAGCGGGTAAAGGAGCTGATGGCGCTTTGCCCCGGCCCCGAGCGTTGTCAGGCGGAAGGCATGGGTAGCGGAGAAGGTGACAGGAAGGAAGTAACAGGGGAGAAGGGAGGTAAGGGGGCCGCAGTGTCTGGCCACATTACAGAGGCCCCGACAACATGCAGCTCGGTGGTGCTGCAGTCTTCGAGCAGGGCAGGAATACAGGACAGACGGCAGAGAGAGAAACAGGTGAAGCAAACAGGGGAGCCACCACAAACAGGAAGCCAGCGACTGGAGCGTAGAAGGGTCCTGGTGGTGGGGGACTCTAACGTGGCCAGGGTTAGGGATGGCGTCTTCAAGACAGTGAAGGAAGATGGGAGAGTGAGGGTGGAGGCCCAGTCAGGGAAGGGCGTGGTGGATGCACTGGCCAAAGCTCAGGAGGTTGTAGAAGACAGCATGGAGGGTGAAAATCTTGTCATTATTCATGCTGGGCTCAATGATGTATTGAAGGGCAAGGATCAGAACCTTCAAAGACAGTTAAAGGATGGGATGCGTGAGCTCCGAGAAGCCTCTGGAAGTGTGTATGTGACCTGTGGCCATATGCACAGTCCCAGAGGTCTGGGGGCACAGTCTCGTGGGATTGAAAGGAGGGTAGTGGATGCCAACTGTGTGATCAAGGGTATGAGCCGGCAACTCGGATACAGCGTAATGGAAGTGAACCAAGACGTCTACGAGCCCGGCGCTCGCCCCTTTGCACAGGATGGCATTCACGACAGTGGTGCGACGGGCAGGAGGGTTGGTAATAGGATGGGTCGTCAAGCCACAGCTTTTTTAGGGGTGGCCCAGAGCTCTGAGGCCAACAGTGTAGCCGAAGGCGGTTCTAAAGGGGCACAAATATTCGAGCCACACGAAGTCCGGGGGAGAACAAATCGACGTAAGCACAAGGGCCGAGCTAAGACAGACATAGGCTATATTAACATGCAGGGTGGCAGGAATTGGTTAAAGTGAGAAGAGATAGAAGGGCAGTTGAGGCAGGAGAAACTGATGGTATATGGGGTTGTGGAGACACATTTTCGGGACATGGAGTGACCACCTTGCAATCCGGACTACGTATGGGAGTATTGTAATAGCACAGAAGGCAGCTGAAAGGGGGGTGGTATTGGGGAATTCATTCATAAAAGTATGGACTGGCAAAAGGTCAAGCAGGAGTGCAAGGAACATTTATGGGTCAAAAGGAAAGTGGCAGGGCAAATGACACTCCTTGGTTTGGTGTACTTGTGAACGGGGGGAGCAAAGGCCAAAGAGGAAAACCAGGCAATGGTCGAGTGTATATCAAAGGACATTGAGGAATTGAGAGGAGAGTGCGAGATAACTATACTAGGAGATATGGATGCGCACATAGAAGACAATGATGGGTATACTGACTCAACTGGCAAAATGATCATAGATATGTGTGAAAGGCATGATTTGATCATTTGCAACAGCACTGAGAAGTGTGAAGGGCAAATAACTTGGGACGTAGGAAGGCTGCAGTCGACGAAAGATTACGCACTGATGTCACGCAGGATGTATGATAAGCTCAGGGGAATGCACATAGATGAAGGTGGCTCCAGTAGTCGGGGGAGTGATCACAAACCTATCAAGCTAAGTTTTGGAAGAGCAGTGAAAGTGGGAAGGAGACAAGATGAGCAACTACAGAAAAATTTTCATTCAGAAAGGCAAATTGCAATTGCTACTAAACAAATTGAGAAAGTAATCACTGAGGATAAAAAAACAGTGTGGACATACACAAATCTAATCAGACTGTTTGAGCTAGAGCTTGCTAAGGCACGTGACAAGTCACCCCAGAAAAAAAGACACAAGCCCAAGAGTTGGTGGGATGAGGAAGTTAAGAGAGCCATAGCAAAACGTCAGGAAGATTCTAGGGAACACAGACATGCTAAGCGACGGGGTGAACCGATAGACGATGTTGAAAGAAAATGGGACATCTTTCTAAGCTCTAGAAGAGAAGCATCCCTCCTGGTCACTGAAAAGATTTGAAGAAAGGGTTCTCAGTGGCTGGCAGAAGCACATAAAAAGGACAGAAAGGCAGCTGCGAAATTTTGGAACCGTCTAAACTCCCTAAGAAATGAAACAAGTCTAGAGCAGAGGTTTATAACTACAGCTCGCGGTGCTAGGCTAGAAGGGGACGAAGCTATTGTATATATAAAAACAAGGGTGACCGAAAAATTTCAACAAAGAAGTGTCTTATGCACCAGAATAGACGAGGATGGTTCTTGTGGTGCAATGGCTCCATTTTCACAACGAAAGTGGGAAAGGGCTGAGAAGAGGGTTCCAAGTAGTACATCAACAGGCACATATGGCATTCCAATTATGTTTATAAAGACATTGGGTCCGAAGTCTAAACAGACTTTCTTGAACTTTTTTTTTGAACTTTGAACTTTATTATGAATAAACAACATACAGTAAAGAAAAACATGTTAGCAACATCTGGATCCTTAGCAGAATGCTAGTATGGATCCATGCAATTAAAACATACATTAATTAGAGGCAGGAGAAAGAGTTGTATAATGAACGACATTTTAGTTTAAGATGCAGACTTTGAGAGAGGCAGTAAGAAGAACACTAATCGATGGTGAAGTCCCCGTTGGATGGAAGCTTAGCAGGATGAGCATGATCTATAAAGGAAAGGGGGACAAAGCTGACATAAGCAACTACCACCCTATAACAGTGACATCATGTCTACAAGTTGGCGATGCAGGCATGGATAGAGGATGAAGGGGTGCCGGGAGAACTGCAGAATGCGTTTCGGAAACACAGGAGGTTGGAAGACAATCTGTTCTCACTGACGCAGTGCATCGAAATAGCAGAAAAGGAACTAAGGCCCATGTGGATAGCAAGGGAAGAAGTGCCCTTAGGTATACACTTCTTTCCCTTGTTCATTAACGAGGGTCTCGTACTGGCAGACTTGGTGCCTTTAGGTTGTATACGAGGGACTATTGGTCAGCTGCCTGCTCGTAATAAGTTCACGTGCTACGTGACAACACACAGACTCAGAAAAGAGTGTTCCACACTCGCCACCATGGCTACAGATGCTGACTGACACTCCAACGTTAAAATTCACATATAAACCAAATAAAGTGGATGTGGGGATAGCCGCTGTGATAGCTCAGTGGTTAGACCATCGAACACATTATTTGAAGGTCGTAGGCTTGATTCCTGCTCAAGGAAAGTTATTTTTTCGCCCATTTTGTTCCTTCTTATTTACATTTCATTGGTTCTAATAACTTCCCCTATACATTCCTTGGCATTATTGTCTGTTAGATCTCATGTATATATATATATATATATATATATATATATATATATATATATATATATATATATATATATATAGTGGAAGTATAATTCAATGGGCCAGTTAGTCTTCGTGAAGACGGAAGCATTGTCAACAAGGATAAATATATTTATTTCCCAACAGTTCTGGGAGGGGTCCTCCCTTCATCAGGGGATGAAGGAAGGACTCATCCCCTGATGAAGGGAGGACCCCTCCTGAAACTGTTGGGAAATAAATATATTTATCCTTGTTGACAACGCTCCCGTTGTGCCATATCCCTTACCGTATATATATAAATATATATATATATATATATATATATATATATATATATATATATATATATATATATATATATATATATTATTGTCTGTTAGATTTCATTAATATTGTGTCAACACACAGAAAAACGACCCCATAGGTATACACTTCTGTCTCTTCAGAAAGTCAAATCTTTTAAATGCTAGGTATTTAATTGGTGAAAAACTTTCAATATACATTTCTGAAAAAATAAGGTTTGCAGAGAACTGCAGTAGTATATGTTTAGTTATTACTGCAGATGACTTCAAGTATGGCATATCTCTTAACGTGTAATGGGCACATACATGTGCACATACATGTGCACCGTCACTGCACAGTAAAAGTTATTGCAGTTGATGAATGAGGGAACCAAGTTTTTTTTATTAATTGCAGCGACATAAACTGCATGCTTAGTGCATATTGGGTTCTTTCGAGAGAACCGAAGACGCACTTCACATCCAGACATATTGTTGCGAAACGAACTTGTACTGCAAATGAAACAGGTTTTGCAAGGATCGAATAAATACAGGTGATAATTAACAGCATGATGTTGTAAAACCAACATGACTATCACAACTGTATTAATTATAACAGCCGAGTTTATTTTATGACTTAATTTTTATTGTTTATTTTCCCGGTGGCTACGTGTAGAAAAGTTGTGAGTGAGTCGTTGAAAGAGATTTGGTTGTATACAGTAGTGGTGATATTCCAGCTCGCTCATTTCTTTTTATATGATCAATATAACCATGAAAAATATATCGGTGCAGGCAGTGCGAGAATGTTTGAGAAACTTCTAGATTATTTAGACTATTTGTGTGTATGACGCGTACAAGGAGTCAAGTTACTAACACAGTTTTTATAACTGTGCTCCCAACGTGAGCCTCCGCGATAACGCTCGTTTCTCCTTTAAACGTCAGCTTATATGGCCACCTTTCTCATAAAACGGTATACTGTCATGAACACACATGACAATAGATTGTGCACGAATTAGATCGTCAGATGAGAAGCGGTTCTGAATGTCTGACGAAGGATGTACATGTACATCGAACTATATATAAAGTATGTGAGCTAGCTCAAGTGCGTTGGCAGGCTAGTTTGTTTATCATACTTGTATGCGCGATAGCTTTAGATAATCATGTCATGTAATCACAAATATCATCTCTAGAGATAATGTTGACTTTGATCTACTCGTTTGAGTCAAAATTGCGTCGTTGTGACCAGAGTTGAAAATGGTGGAAACAAAAAAAAATTTGCGTTACTTAGCCCTGAATTCTCAGGTTACAATCCGTGCGTTTGTGTGTGCATTCACACCTGTAAAAGCACACGGAGATGTCAATTTGATGCGCAAGAGATGTTAACTCTTATTAGTCTGCTTGCCATGAGCAACCCAAGACGTTGGATACCTTTCGTTACATATATAGTTAGATTTTTGACAGCCACACCTTCGATCTAATCGTGCGGCAAGGAAGTTTATTCTGTGTAGGTGTATGTGCTTGTTCTCTTCTGTCCGCCTTCAATCGCGCTGTTTCAACTTAGTGGGAACTTGCGCAAGAAGCTCCTACAAGTTGTATACATCAGGGAGCCCCGCTTTCGGTATGCTCACAACAAATATGCTTTACCGCAAAGCAATTAAGCTTCACCGTGTGACTTTTTTGTTGTGCAGTGAAGCCAAACAAATGGTACGTTTTTTTCAAATGCATATACGATCGGCCCTTCCCCATGTGTGGATATGTATTTGTGTAATGACCGCGGTGCTATTCTATGATTGTGACAATATCTGTAGCTCCAGCTCCGCTTTCCATCTCGATAAGGGAAGTTTGTTTTGAATTTGAATTAAGAGATATTTTGCATTGCATGCACCTTTCAGTACAAATAATTATTGCCGTTTTATTAATTTATATGTACACCTATAACCAAGAAGGGCTGGAAATTGAGTTGATATTGTTATAAAAATTCAATTGACAAAGCGTTCATTTGGCTAAGAAGGAAAAATTAACTTCAATGGTCTGTTTATATCTATCTATCTATCTATCTATCTATCTATCTATCTATCTATCTATCTATCTATCTATCTATCTATCTATCTATCTATCTATCTATCTATCTATCTATCTATCTATCTATCTATCTATCTATCTATCTATCTATCTATCCCTTAGTTTTGGGTAAACCAAATTAGTATGGGAGAGTAAGATGCTTTCACGAATATGATTGCACGCATGGTCATTAATAATTCCGCAATCTCATCGCTTTTGTCGTCAAACCCTGTATCGAACTTATACACACATATATGTTGACATGATATATAGATCATATATACCAATAATTAAAATATTAAGAGAACACCACTGTGCTAGTGAACAAAAATTATATATGTATGCACAATTACAAATTACGTACCTATACCAGAACATGTACATTCAAAATTTATTGTGAAACATTGCCACAAGTGAATTTTTAAAATAAATTCGAGGAAAAATGATTGATTTTCGCGTGAATGCTGCATGAAAATGACGCGTTGCTTCGGGTTACATATAGCTGAGGAAAGTGAATTCAAATAAATGAATGAGTGCATAGCACTCAATCAGCTAGTTTAAAACAACTAAGGCGAATATCTTTATTTCGATCTTGGAAGTTAAGCATGTTGTGGAACAGAACCTAAATAATCGCAGCTGCGGCTGATGCAAAATTCTAAACAAACCGCATGCAGGAGCATTGATCAAAGGTGTGCTTGTCAAAAGTTAATTATATATGACAAAATCGTTGTTGGACCTCTTGGATGTGGCTCTTGACAACCATGCCATTTAGAATTAACACCTCGTGCACATCAAAGTGATATTTTCATGTGCTTTTTCAAGTGTGAATCCACATAAAGATAGTTGCATGTACAGCACTTTGTCGGATGGAAACAGGACAATTTGGGGCTAAGTAACATGCATACTTTCGTTTCCACCAATTTCACATCGAGTCAAATCAGTGTATGTTCGACTCCAGCCTCTAGATTAGAGTCAGTGTTATTTTTAGAAACCAAATGTGTGGTGATGTGACGTGGTTACCTCCAGCTATTGCGCATATAAGTATGATAAACAAACTAGCCCGCCAATGCGTCCAGTCACTGTACGATATGTTTATTACAATCCCTAGTCCACAAAGATGACTGATTAGGACCCCATAAAATACGCATCGTTATCCTGGAGGCTTGCATTTAGACTACTCGTGCCGTGGGCGCAAATAGTCTAAAACAATTTAGTAAAAGTTTTCCAAAAATTTTGATACGGCCATGGCAGTCGAAGGCCTAAAAATGAGCGTGCCCACTCTTGCAGCAAAAGCAATAATAAAAATTATACAATCAACTTGGTTGTTATAAACTACAGTTGTGGCTCTCATGTGGGCCGGCTCTGGGATTTATAATATAATATGCAGTGAATTATCACCTGTATGCCTTGGAAGCTATGGTTGCTGCAGACTTCGTTGACACGTTCACGCAAACGCCATTAATGACTTTGCACGACTTGTTTCACTTGCAGTGAGAATCTACATCTTACGTAACATATTTTTAGGCTCAAAGAGAAAACCCACGGCAAGCCATGTTTCTGTAGCTGCAACGAATATTTAATGAAAACTTTATTGGCTCAATTCATTGCAATAACTTTTGCTGTGAAGTGAAGATGTGCATATGCAATATTTAGATCGGCCGAGCTATAAGTGACGTACCATACTTTCAGATCATCCTCAGTACAAATTAAAAAGTGCCTATAATCCTGCAGTTCCCGAGAATATCCATTTCTCTCAGAAAGGTGTGTTTAATGTTTTTCACCAATACATATATAGCACTGGAAACCTTTGTCCTTTCTCTCCAACTTTAGAATTGCTGACATTATTTTAACTTTCTTGCAAGTGTAGTATACTCATCTTATTTTTCAATGACGTAACCCATACATGCCAGATGTGGTGCCTCAACTCCCGTAATTCCCCGCTGTGGTGGTCTAGTGGCTAAGGTACTCGGCTGCAGACCCGCAGGTCGCGGGATCGAATCCTGGCTGCATTTCAGATGGAAGCGGAAATGTTGTAGGCCCGTGAACTCATATTTGAGTGCACGTTAAAGAACCCCAGGGGGTCGAAATTTCCAGAGCCCTCCACTGTGGCGTCTCTCATCATCATATGGTGGTTTTGGGATGTTAAACCCCACATATCAATCAATCTACTCTCGTACTCTGAAATCATTGACTCTTTCAAATTTTGTGCAGCACTTGTTCAGACTGTGCATGGTAGCCCACACTGCAGGTGTACTACTGAATATGGATTTTTTAGCAAGTTATCAAACAGCACAGTAGACGAAATAGAAGGCAAAAGACACATATGTTGTGTCTATTTTCACCCACCTTTCCTTTATGGCGCTATTAAATTTCTTCTCCATCAAGTAATTCACAACTTAATCCAGTCCAATGCTAATGTAGCCTACACACTAGGTAAATGTGCCCCGGAAAACAAAGCCCTAACTTTACACAGAATATTTTGGCACTGTTTTGCATCATAAGATTGCGTGGCATAGCCACATGCTGAAGAGTGGCTGGAGAAATCAATCGCAAAAAAAAATAACTATTTTGAGAATGGTAAAGATGCAATATTGCTTCTCACCTTGGTATTTGCTGCTTTTATATGCTTTCATGCTAACACAAACGCATAACTCTGCTCATTCTTGAGTTAGTAAAAACTTAATTGTAGTTAAAAGTGGCAGAGGCTGCACGGGAACAGAGGCCCCGCCCTAAGAACCCCTTAGCAATTTGTCACTTAATCTCTAGTCCCTCCTATACGTACCTCTACCTTGAAGAAGGGAGTTTGTGTGTGTGTGTTTCCTACTACATGGCTTGAGCTGCACAAGGACAATGCAAGCATCCCTGGCATCAACGAAGCCAAGAGAAAACCAGGGTATGAATATCACTTTATTTTAGGGCACACAATACTGTCACATCCTATTATGAGGTTGACAGGTATGAAAGAGAGCTCATTTAGCAAGAAGGCAAGAGTGAAGGTGCACTTGTAATTTGGAAGCATTGTGAACAAATAGTGGATTAGGACACACCGAAGGTACCCCGGGCCTATTAGAAGCCACTTGGCCAGGCATACATCGACATGGTTCGATAAGTGCGAATGCCATTGCAGCAGAACTGCGGCTATGACGGGAAAGTGGAAGCATGAAAGCGACGAAGGAGTGGACATCCCTGCGACTGCTGTTGAAGCACTCTGCGTGTGCGACGTTTACATATTTCCTTCGATCAAGACACTTTTACAAATACTGGCGACCCCTCCTGCCAGCATCGCCAGTGCCGAAAGATCCTTGTCTACACTCCGCCGATCAAAGACACGGCTACGATCACAGATGAGCGAAACACGCGCCTGACCAGCCTCACCTTGCTACACACACACGGAGACATCCGTGTCAACTGTGAAAAAGTTATTGATCACTTCGTCAACGGAAATTGTGGATGACTGTAGTTGGAATTTGTGCTTTAGCACAGGACTGCTGGTCACAACATGACTGTTCAAAGGAAGATCCCTGTTTCAAACGTCTGAAATCCTCGCGAGTGCACCCGTTCGTCAAAGGAAGGGCGCCGTGGTGCGGGAGTGAAATTGCCCCCAACTGACGGTGGGAACGGCGCCTCTGATGCTTTCCCACAAAAGACACTGCGATAGAATTTGGCTGCTTCAGAAGTTAACGTTGAACCAGCAAATAGCACGGCAATCGTTGTCGCGAGTTCCAAGTAAGCAGTGAGCGCGTAGTGTTTCGCGCAACAAATCGAGTCGGCTGCGATGCCGGGCAGCCTCATTGTCTATACTGAAACTGGCGAGATTTTCAGCGGCACCCCGTCATCTCCCCTATGGTCTGTACAGAACTTTCTATTGTAATTTTTGTTAGTTTTTTATTATCCACATCTGTAACTATCACTGAGTTAGTGTGCAATGTGTCGCACAAGAAGCTCCGAAGAGAAAGCGGTGTCCTATAATTTTTCTTTGTTTTGTTTCTTTTAAAGTCCAACTTATCGACCTATTTTATTGACATACTGCGTTGTCTGTTTTTTTATACCTGTAGTTATTATTTCAGTATATATTTTCTTATCTTTTTTTTCATCGCCCATAATTTTTCCTCTATTCGTTGATTTTGATAGCTCTTGCCGTTGGCCACATTCTAAATAAATGCTGGTTTGTTCTCTATATTAAATGCTTGTATTCACTCGGTGAGTCTGTCAGTCAACCTGGTCTTCACTACACGTGCAAACTGCGTGGGTTGACTGACCATCGAAAATTTGGAATGCACCGATTTGAGCAAGGCCTTTCAATCTACGCAGGCCTAACCGCAAAGTCGAAGCCTGCGAGTCTGTCCCGAGGTTATGGTTATACTGGTGGGGCCTTACCAAAGTGTTTTACAGGCCAAAATCTACCAACCTGACGCTGTGGTGCTCTTGCTGCACATACATTTTAGACATTTATCGGCAGCCTAGTCCGCAAACCCACTTTATTAATTGTATTTGAAGTAAAGCTTCATAGTCCGTGTATTTCTGCACCGTCTGAAAAGTATGCACAATTGGACTGAAAGCTGTACAAAAAAGAGATACTACATGGAAGGCGACTAGAATTACACCTGTTACTCATTTTGAAGCACTCTCTCAAATAAATAGTTTCATTTACAGCCAGCACATGCACAGCTTCGAAACCACCTACCAACGCGTGCGGCCCCAGGCACGCTTGTCAGAAACACTATTTGCATTCCTCTTCTTGTTTCAAAATAAAGAAGGCTCCTAAGGGCTCCCACTCGTGTCTTGTCACCTTGAAAGTTCAAAGCGACCGCGAGTGAGTTTAGGGGGAGCAACAATCATTCCCTTTCCTCTCCTCTGTGCATTTGTCGGTGGTGCAGAGGGAGAAATGTGATGTCATTCTGCAACATGCCAGCAGTGCCACTGTTGAACTGTTGTGCATTCAGAGTTCACCACAAAGTTACGAGAATACAGTGCATTATTACGACATCATAATGTTGCAGGGACACCACAGCGTGCAAGACGGGAGAGATGATATTGTAGCGATGCTGAGGCAGACAGGCTAAAAAACAAGCAACTTCATTAGGGCGAACTTGTGCCCACAAGTCTAATGACTATGGTCGTCGAGTCCGAGTAGCCGAGAGGCACAGATTCAACTAACCTCCTCTTCCTCGTTGTTGGAGCGCACGAACGCGTGGCGCATGCCAGCCGGGTCTTGCTGGTGCTCTTGCCATGATGATTGCGGCGGGCTACTTGGACGTGGCCCACCTGTCGCGGCCTTATCCCCCTCCTCAGATGCATCGTCCCGATGCTTGAGAGAGTGAAATGATACATGCGCCCTCTCACTCGTTTTCCGACGATCTGTCATGATAGGGCTTCATGCGGACTACGTGTACCACTTCCGTGGTATTGCGGCGTCTTGAGCTCACGTGTTCCGCGGATCTGACTTCATAAGTGACGTCGCTGATACGGTTGAGTACTTCATAAGGGCCGAAGTATCGACAAAGAAGCTTTTCAGAGAGTCCGCGGCAGCGCACTGGGATCCATATCCACACTTTGTCACCGGGATGATAGAGCGCGTCACTGCGTCGCTTGTTGTACCGACTAGAGTCGATGCGCTGTTGACGACGTATTCGGTACCTTGCCATTTCTCGTGCTTCTCCGGCTCTTTGCAAGAAGTCATCTAAGTCAGGTGGATAGCTGTTTTCGTCTTGTAGTGGTAACATGGCATCCAGTGGGGTGGTCACTCTTCGGCCGAACACTAGTTCGAAAGGGGCAACGTGGGTTGTTTCTTGAACGGCCGTATTATATGCGAATGTTACGTAGGGTAATATTTCATCCCACTGTTTATGCTCAACATCGACATACATTGATATCATGTCGGTCAGAGTTCGGTTGAGGCGTTCGGTTAAGCCATTTGACTGAGGGTGATACGCCGTTGTTCTTCTGTGATCGGTATTTGTCATGCGCCTCAGACATTGCATAAGGTCTGCAGTAAATGCGGTGCCCCTATCCGTAATAACGACGATGGGCGCACCATGTCTGAGCACTATGTTGTTCACAAAGAACTTGGCGACTTCGGAAGCTGTCGCACTGTACAGAGAGTCAGTCTCAGCATAACGGGTCAGATAGCCTGTAGCTACGACAATCCATTTCTTGGCTGCACATGATGTCGGGAAAGGTCCTATGAAGTCCATGCCGACTTGTTGGAATGGGGCATCTGGAGGCTCTATTGGATGGAGAAGGCCGGCTGGTTTTACGGCTGGAGTTTTGCGCCGTTGACATTGACGACAAGTTTTCACGTAGCAATGCACTGATGCGAGCAACTTAGGCCAATAGTACTTCAGGTGAATCCTGGCGAATGTTCGGCTCACACCCATGTGGCCAGATGTTGGCTCGTCATGGCATGCATTCAGAATTTCCTGTCGCAAGGCTGTGGGCACGACTAGTAAAAACGTTTCGCCATTAGGTTCAAAGTTCCTCCTGTAAAGGACACTTCCTCGAAGGCAGAACGTGGAGAGCCCTCTGGAGAATATGCGAGGAACTTGAACGTCGAGACCCTGCAGGTGTTGTATAAGTGCCAGCAAATCCGGGTCATCTCGTTGTTGTTGAGCGATTTCGGATGCGTCGACAATGCCTAGAAACGGGAAGTCTTCCTCTTCAGGTACACTTGGATTGACGGGAGAGCGTGACAAGCAGTCGGCATCACTGTGTTTCCTTCCAGATTTGTATACGACCGTAATGTCATACTCCTGCAGCCTAAAGCTCCATCTGGCTAGTCGACCTGACGGATCCTTGAGATTTGCTAGCCAGCATAGAGCATGGTGGTCACTGACAGCTCTGAACGGTCTACCATAAAGGTAGGGTCGAAACTTATTTATTGTCCAGATGACTGCGAGGCACTCTTTTTCAGTAGCAGAGTAGTTTGCCTCAGCTTTTGATAGTTTGCGGCTGGCATAGGCTAACACTTTCCCTTGACCATTTTGCCACTGGACCAGGATGGCGCCGAGGCCGACATTGCTGGCATCGGTATGGACTTCAGTGTCGGCTGTCTCGTCAAAATGGGCAAGTATTGGTGAACCCTGTAGCCGTTTTTTTAATTCATCAAAAGCCTTCTGTTGTTCGCTTTCCCATGCGAAGGGCACGTCGTCTTTCGTTAGTTTTGTAAGCGGTTCCGCATTCTTTGAGAAGTTTTCCACAAATCGCCTATAGTAGGCACATAAACCCAAAAATCGACGCACTGACTTTTTGTCTTTGGGTGTAGGGAACCTCTGAACAGCGGCTGTCTTTTCGGGATCAGGACGAACACCGTCAGAACTAATGACATGTCCAAGGAATCTCAGCTCTTCGAAGCAGAAGTGGCATTTTTCGGGTTTGATTGTCAAGTTTGCTGACCGGATGGCTTGTAATACAGTGCGCAGTCGCTCTAGGTGTTTGTCGAACGTTGCAGAGAATACCACCACGTCATCCAAATACACTAGGCATGACTGCCATTTCAATCCCGCGAGGACAGTGTCCATCATTCGCTGGAACGTCGCTGGCGCGGAACAGAGGCCGAATGGAAGCGCTTTGAATTCATAGAGGCCATCTGGTGTTACGAATGCCGCTTTTTCACGGTCCCGCTCGTCTACCTCTATTTGCCAATATCCGCTTTTCAGATACAAGGAGGAGAAAAACTTTGCGGATCGCAGCCGATCTAGTGTATCGTCAATACGTGGCAAGGGGTAGACATCTCGTTTAGTTACACTGTTGAGTTTTCGGTAGTCGACACAGAATCTAAGCGTATTGTCTTTCTTCTTAACGAGCACTACAGGGGACGCCCATGGACTATTCGATGGCTGGATGACATCATCCGAAAGCAATTCTTCCACTTGCTTCTTAATGATTTCCCGTTCTTTCTGTGACACTCGATATGGATGCTGGCATATAGGCCTCGTGTCGTCTTGCGTTATAATTCTGTGTTTCGTAATTGACGTGCGCGGGACCTTCGAGGCAATCAAAAAGCAATCAGAGAATTCTTTTACTAAGGCGTAAATCTGTTTCTTTTGACTGTCCGAAAGGCTCTGATTGACGGTCACGGATGTGTCGATGTTGCAGGCCACTGGTCGAGTGGTTGATGTCGTTAAGCTGCATAGTTCAGTCGCCATACAGAAGTCGTGTAAGTAGGCAATAGCCGTGCCTTGAGCGATGTGTTGAAGTTCATTGGAGAAATTTGTGAGTAGGAAATCTGCACGGCCTTTTGTCAAGTGAACAAGACCCCTAGCTACGCAGACACCTCTGTTCAAAAACAGCCCTACATTTGTATCCGCTATGCCTTCGCGGTTGTAAAATGCGTCATTCTCTACGAGCACCATTATACTGCAGCGTGGCGGCACGGTTACGTCATCATGAACAACGCGTAGAGCAGTTAGGCGTCGCTCCTCCGATTCCTCTACAGGTATAGCTCGTTCAGTCGAAAACGACACGCTGGACCTACGCAGGTTAATTACGGCGCCATTAGCTCGCAAAAAATCCATTCCTATAATGAGGTATCTTGAACATTCTGGTAGCACAATGAAATCGGCAACGTAAATAAAGCCCCGTATTTCAAGTCTTGCGGTGCATCTGCCAAGGGGCGTAATAATGTGACCACCTGCCGTGCGTATCTGCGATTCACTCCACTGTGTCACAACTTTGTTTAACTTCTTCACAATCTTGTGACTTATCACTGAATAATCAGCACCGGTGTCGACTAAGGCATTCAGCTCCCACCCTTCTATTCTCAACCGCAAATCTGAAGTAACGCTTTCGTGGATGCACCCATTTACCGGAAATACACCATCGTCCCCCTCAAGCCATATTGGAGGATCTTCGTAATTGATGTTATCAGCGGCATCACCTCCACAGGTCGCTTGCTTCAGTTTTCCGGGAGTGGACTTGGAGAGCGATGACCAGGCTGCCTTGAAGGTGCACGTGGGCTGGATGACCGGTAGCGCATAGGCGATGGTGACCGTGACCGACGTTGGCGTAGAGGTGGCGAGTTCTGGCGCGTGGACAAGTACTCCTCAATCTCTGCTGGTCGTTCGCCGTTTCGGGGGCACGGTGCACACGACGGGAAGCCTCTTAATCCGGCCTGTCGGTAAGGGCAGAATCTGTACAAATGACCCGCTTCGCCACAATTGAAACAAAGAGGCCTGCGCTCGTGATCACGCCAGACGTCACTTGTCCTGGGCCTAGGCTCCACATAGCGATGCGTGCTACGTGCTCCTGGGGGCAGATAGGTAGCCGTTAGTTCCCGTGGACGAAGTGCGCTGCGTGCTGTAGATGGGGGAGGAGTCGCCACCATCGCAACTGCTGCATTGTTGTGTACTGTGGGTTGTCGGAGAACTTCAGAGTACGTTCGGATAGGTCGAACCGGCTGCATCTCACGCTCTTGTTCTCGTATGACCTGCCTCAGTTCGTCACGAACAACGTCTGTAAGAGATAGTGCAGTTGGAGTCTGGGGCATTTGCAGTCTGCTCAGTTCTTCCCTAATGACTGATCTAATGAGCTCTCGCAGAGCTTCAACGTCGTTTCGCACGCCTCCAGAGAATACCTGTGCAGATGCGCAGTTAAGATTCCGGTTGTACTGCCGAGCGCGTTGTTCTAGTGTTTTTTCGATGGCCGTCGCTTCCGAATAAAACTCAGCAACAGTGCTTGGAGGGTTGCGGACGAGAACGGCGAACAGCTCTTGCTTCACTCCGTGGATTAGATGGCGCACCTTCTTATCCTCAGCCATGTTATAATCCGCACGCTTGAACAGACGGACCATGTCCTCAATGTACATGGCAGCACTCTCGTTTGTGAGCTGGTTCCTGGATTGAAGAGCAGCCTCCGTTTTTTCTTTTCGGTCCATGTTCGCGAACGTAGCCACCGCTTGTCGTTGAAATACCTCCCAGGTAGACAACGAGGTTTCATGGTTCCCAAACCATGTCTTTGTGAAGTCTTCCAGTGCGAAGTATACGCGACGGAGCTTCTCTCTTTCGTCCCATCCATTCAAGCTCGCCACTCTCTCGAACAGGTCCAGCCAATCTTCAACATCCTCGTACAAGTCGCCCTGGAATACTGGCGGCTGGTGCGGTTGACTAATGAACACTTGTGCCAGTGTTACCTGGGTAGTCATAGTGGTGGCATCCATAGTTTGAATTCCCCTTGGTGTGAAGTGAAGAGGACCGAACTCAGGTGAGTCACCTCGAAGACGGCGACTTGCCCTCTGGTGTACAGGAGTCACTTCCACGGGGTTGATACGCTGGTCGTCGGGGCTACGCTGTTTTGAGCTCGTGGGGCTTCGATTCATAACCCAGCAACTCCACCAGAAATGTAGCGATGCTGAGGCAGACAGGCTAAAAAACAAGCAACATTATTAGGGCGAACTTGTGCCCACAAGTCTAATGACTATGGTCGTCGAGTCCGAGTAGCCGAGAGGCACAGATTCAACTAACCTCCTCTTCCTCGTTGTTGGAGCGCACGAACGCGTGGCGCATGCCAGCCGGGTCTTGCTGGTGCTCTTGCCATGATGATTGCGGCGGGCTACTTGGACGTGGCCAACCTGTCGCGGCAATATATACCACCCCTGCCGTCTTGTTCGCTGTGCTTTCACCGCTTTTAATTCCAGTAAAGGCACCCCAACGCCACAAAAGTTTTTTCAAATTTCTTTGTCAGGTGTCACGCCTCATTATTGATTATCGGCTCATGCACTGTTAACGATGCGCCTGTCCTTCGGGGAACGCACTGTCACTGGAACTTGTACATGCAACGAGTGAGAAGGGAGAAAATGGGGTGAACTTCAACCTGCTCATTTAATTAGATGCTGGCATTCATTACAATTTGAATAATGTAAATATTTGTATAGCGTTTCCTTTATTATATCAGTTTGGTTTTATTGATGCCCGTCTAAACACCAAACCTCATTAGAACTGGCCACGCAACCCCATTGGTACCAAGTGCTTAGCCAAGCAAAATGGGCATTGATATGAAGTGTGGTAGCCCATAATTTGTCGTAACTTTTCCAACTTAATACAGTTAAAAACTGATGAAAAGAAGTGAGTGGAACCACTGTGAGCACAAATTTGCAGTATTTTTATTGTGATAGGGTTCTTTTGATAGTAGTACCTACTAAAAACATACCTTTCCTCACCGGTTTTACTTCGACCCCCCTCCCTCCCCCTAAAATGAGTAGCTGAATCCACCCCTGCCTAATGAGTAAAACCACTGAGAGCACACATTAACAGTATTTATGCTGTGAATAGGTTTTTCTGCTTGTAAAAACAAAAAAGTAATGACTACGCCCCCCCCCCCCTCTTTGGTGTTACTTTAAGGTGCCCCCCCCCCCCCCAAATGAGTAGTTGGATCTGCCCCTGCAGGTAATGCTGTCATGCACATCGCCAAAATGAATCTAAAACGTTTGAAATGCTGGGGTAGCTCAGTGCTTAGAGCCTTGTACTGCTGAGCGTGAAGTAGCAAGTTCAATTAGGGGCCAGATTTCAATGATAGTGTGACTATCAATGACAACATTGCATAATTTCTATGAAACAATATAACATTATCTGAGCGTTAGGCTTAGCAGGTGTAGTTAAAGAAAACACTTGTCTCTCCAATAACAACAAAGCTGATACTTTGTCCTGATCGTGAGATAGCACAAAGTGATAGCTCATTACACCTTTCATTTGTTAGTGCTTTGGGCGAGCATAAAGGGCAAGTTCGGATCGTAGCAGCTGTCGTGACTGCATGGGCGTTGCTATGCATGGTTTTTAACCACAGGTACCAGTAGTCACTGAAACTATATAAATAAATGCACCGTAAACACAATGAGTAATAAGCATATAACTTATTGATGTGCTGCAGCAGATAGAAAATGTTTCAACCTTGCCAATTTCTAGGTGATTATATGTGGAACTGTTTTCCGGCACAGACATGTGGCCTGCAAACACCCGGTAGCTTTTGCAGTGCTAAACAGTAGGCGTGAGACGGAGTATAGTTTTTACGTCTTCACTGATCCCGGACCTTTTTACTCAGCCCGGCAAAGGAGACTGGCTTGCATATAAACACAAGCTACACACGATCGACACTGCACATAAACTTGACATTGCTGCGTTTGCATGAGTAACTATAATTTTTAGCCCCACCGCGGTGGTCTAGTGGCTATGGTACTCGGCTGCTGACCCGCACGTCGCGGGATCGTATCCCAGCTGCGACGTCTGCATTTTCGATGGAGGCGAAAATGCTGTAGGCCCGTGTTCTCAAAATTGGGTGCTCGTTAAAGACCCCAGGTGGTCGAAATTTCTGGAGCACTCCGCTGCAGCGTCTCTCATAATCATATGGTGGTTTTGGGACGTTAAACCCCACATATCAAATCAACTGTGGTATTTCAATGCAAGAGTGAGTTTTAACCCATGCCATACAAGTTACAAATGAGCAGAGGGATGAGCACACATACCACCAGCAGCTGCAGTTAGGTTTGTTGAGTACATGTGAGAGAGGGGGGGGGGTCCAAAAGGAAGATGACATTCATTTCGAAGCTAAATCAGTACTGTTTCCTTTAAATTACATGGACCTAAGGTAGCACTTGATCTCCAGTGGTTCACTAAAGCTCGAGGCACAACCTAATTTTTGGGAGGGCCTTATTGATGGCCTTGCTATTTACACAGACCTATTAAAAAGAAGTGCCTTCATAATGTAGTTTGAGTGCCTTTTAAGCAGTTTCATCTCGAACATGTTAGCTCTTGGGTGCTTCATTTATATTCATTTATGTTTTATTCTGTATGTCACGGTCTCTCAAAGTTAAAAAGGGTATTACAGCACTTCTTGAACATCGTCAAAAAATTTTGCCGACTATACGGGTACGCCAGCTTTTCTTGAACTTTGTCAAAATATGTTGCTTATATGTAGTCAAGGCTGTAGTGTCGGGTGTCACATCATTGCTTTGGCGCGCCTTACAAGTGCCATCTCTAACACCCGACAAAAATAGCAGACGACCTCAAAGGTTCCCTACGGTTGGTATGTGCCAGATGGTATGTGTAAAAGGTGACACTCATGAGCTCAAGTTTCAGGTAGCATGGACTTTGAGGGTTTCAAGTATCCATGAGGCGCGTGATATACTCGGGGGCATTGGACGTTCGACTCGTGTCGCGATATGATGTATATAGGGCGTTGCCCACTCATGAGCGCTACAGCCCTAAATAAACCAGTTCAATTCAACTCTACCATGCATCACTATAAACATAGCGTCAGAAGTATGAGCAGCAACACCTCGCGTCGCCAAGTCATTGCTCATCAAAAATACAGTCATGACTAAATCAGAGCTAGGCTGCTGTTAACATAGTAATCATTTAGTTAACTTAGTATGTCCACTGCAGGAGGAAGGCCTGTTCCTATGGAGGAAGATAAAAGGCTAGAGGAGAGTGTCATATGACAGTCTTGAAGCCTAGTCATAAAATAATTGAGGCCTATTGTCATGTGATGAGCTTGTGCAATTATTGGTTTGTTCGCTTTGATCATAGTTGCGTCTTTTGTGGGCACTCTGCTCGAGAGCCACTGGGCCCCGATTAATGAGAGAGGCAGCAACAGAGGAGGTTGGCTTGCCAAGGCTAGCAGAGTGATTCGTGTGACACTCTCTCTCAGTCTTTATTTCCTCCATGCCTTTCCCAATAATTTCCTATTTCACCCTGCCTTTATGAGCTGATTACATTTTATGCTTGGAAATGTGTTGTTTTTTTATCACCTGGCTACTTCTGCCATCCTCAGCTGCACTTCCCATTCCTTGGTATCTATTCTTTTTCTCTAACTGACCACCATCGTATCTGAGCTTAATATTATTGCACTGCATGCGGTAGGGCATTTAAAATTTCATGCCAGAAACAGCCAAACGTCATTTGCTGTCTCCATCATCGTTAACTAACTCAACAAGCAAATCTGACAGTCCATGAATAATTTGATTGATTGATATGTGGGGTTTAACATCCCAAAACCACTATATGATTATGAGAGACGCCGTAGTGGAGGGCTCCGGAAATTTAGACCACCTGGGGTTCTTTAACGTGCACCCAACTCTGAGCACACGGGCCTACAACATTTCCGCCTCCATCGGAAATGCAGCCGCCGCAGCCGGGATTCGAACCCGCGCCCTGCGGGTCAGCAGCCGAGTACCTTAGCCACTAGACCACCGCGGCGGGGCCAGTCCATGAATGGCAAATTGGTTGACAATATTAAAGGTCATATGAGACGACGCGTAGGTACCGCAGCTCCCATGGTGTACTGTCAACAGCAAAGGTATGCAGGAGGTTGGATTTAAAACAAATGCGAACTTCTGCTATATAAGTATGTAGTGCTTGTAATGAAGCTGGTGACTGTATAGGTCAGGATGCCAAGCACACTATGAAACATTTATTTCTAAATTACATTCCCAAAGCGGGAATTTAGCTTTAACAAACATTTTGCGTCCCGCAAACTTTCGCTGTTGATAGTACTTCTACATACTGCTGTCATGCATGCCTGAATGGAATGTAACGGCCAATATGGTCAAAGAAAAAAATTCTGAACACCATGATGGATGGCAATACAAATTTTTGGTCCTGCGTCACCTCTTTGTCATAGCTCACCCACCTCTTTTTTGTGTATCTTGAAGCATTTTTGCAGCAATTAAAGAAAAGAGAAAGCACTCCCATTATGTCGTAGGTTTGCTGACACTTCATAGATTGGGATGGTTCTGTGGCAAAACATCTGTGAGGAAACATTGTTAATTAGCAAGATCTTTACATGATAACTGAAAGAGGTGTTGCAGGGCCCTTTTCCGTACTGTGTATTGGATTTTACTGAAAGTTTGCATGCCTCCTTGTTGTGACCCACTGGTTGTACATTTGTCCTTTCTCAGGCCATAGAGTACTATTTGAAACTGCCATTGGAGCTGTTGTTGAGCAGATGAATTCAAAATTATGCCATATCAATCTGGGTCATTTATCCATATAATACTGGTGCTTTCTTTAATATTTGCAAACACATACGATTTCTAAGAGCTTAAAAATTTGTGTGCATAGGCTTATTCAATTGGGGGCACCTAACATCCTAGCAGCATCGGCCCCTAACCAGGTGGTATGTTGTCAGCTATCCCAGATAGAGCCACTCAATAATACCAGACTGATTAAAAAGTGATAGAACAGAAAATGTGTACAAACTACATCTGCTGCACTTGAAGGTACCATCTACTGTTGAGGGCTCATCCTGAAATACTGGTGACAGTGAAAATACAATATCTCAAGATGATAGAAACAAGCTTGTAATATAATAACGATTTAGTGGCTCAGGTGTTGTGCACAAGGTACAGCCATCAGCACCTTTAACACAAACACTTCGATGCATGGCCAGGGCTAGTTTGACTGATGCCAGCTGCAAAGTGCTGTGCGCTTTTGCCAAGATAATACCTCGGTAGGCTCGGATAGTATGTCGGCATGTATGGTTAGCATTTTGGCAACAGAACCCAAATGTATGCGGTGTCAGCGTCAATCAAACTGCTGCAGGACATGCGGCCGAGCGTTCGTGTAAAAGGTGCTGACAGCTGCACACAATTTAATCCTGGCTGCGTGGCTGCTTTTTCATTGAAGTCAAACGCCACAATAGTTGTGTGCCCTGCATTGAGCGCACATTAGTTATTTCTCTGATGGAAAAAAAAATGTACCCACTTGGTTTTCTTTTTTTTTCTGAAAGGCACAGCATGGCCATCTGTGTCCATCTAGTCTTAGAAATTGCAACTAGATGGTTTTAACCACATGAGAAATTTTTGCTCATGGTGACTCTAGTTGTCATTGGTTATTTTGGTAAAAAATTTCATGGTGAATATACTCATCAATGAGAGCTAAAAGATTAAAAGACCAAAGGTGTTCAAGATTGATAGATCCCTTATAGCAGTGTGCGTCATAATTATATCTTGATTTTGGTATGTATAAGCCTCAAAATATAAGTCTAAAATCTATTTGCCGAGCATATTTTAAAACTGAAAATTTCAATGTTTCCTAAAAAGATCTTGTGAGTCAGGACACTGATGAGGTTTCGATTGCATTAAAAAGTGAAAGACCTTCAAAAGTTAGCACATAGTCCTTTAGCTTCACAAACACACCAGAATACTGTTCAATATTGACATTATTTCATGCTTATCTTGGACTTCGACAATACGTGCTGCAGAGGGAGGTCAGCTTTACAAGGCAGACAAGTGTGCCGTTCACATCACCTACACTGCACATATTGTGAATCTTTTTGATCTGTTGTGGGTCATTGATAGACTATGGGCTTCCCACTCAGCTCAAGCACCTTTGTGCCATTGAAAAATCTATCCACAGGGGTGCAACCGCCAAAATAGAATTTGGAGCAATTTTTGAAGCCGCACAATGTTACTTTTGAAGCACAAAAATGCAAATTTGGAGCAGGTTACGGGGAGCAAAACATTAATTTTTTATCACGAAAGGCCCAATTTAGAGCATTATAAAAAATAAGTCTTACATTTAAAAAAATATTATGTACAAACGATTCTTTATGCCCTGAATCGTGCAGTGTGAGTAAGAGCACTGCTATTTCAATAAAATTGACCATCTCACTGAGGCAATAATGATAACGTCCACATTAGCATTTGGTGCGTCTGACTCTGCGAATTCAAATGTGGATCTGCCAAGCTGGCGACCTTGAAATTCAAGGAATTTGTAGGAGTGGCAAAAAAAAGAAAAGCTGGCACATAATTTTTTTAGGGCACCAAAAATGTCATACACGGATCCAAATGATTGCCAGTAACTTTTTCAGATGTCATCGGCACTACTAGTACTCACAATTATGCGCTGTATACAAGCGCGAGTAATTGAACAAAATGTGCGATATCCCGTGATTAGTGCTAACAGCTCCTTCAAAATCATAACGCGCATTTTCGCTGGGCACCAGTATACTGCGGCAAAGGTGGATTAAGCAGCGTTCTGCACGAGTTAGGACAAGTCATGAAAAACCGCTACACTCCCGCCTCTTTTTGTTGCTTTTATTCACGATGGGACCAGATAAGTAACAACAGCACGCACTTGCAGGACCAGTGAGATGGCACCGGATATCTATTGCTGGGATAATGCAACTTCAAGACAGAAAAATGTATTATGTGCTGTTGCTATATCAACAACATTGTCGCCGGCAACACCAATTTTTGCAGCATATCGTGTCTGTTCGCATGCGAGGAATGGGACATATGCTCCCAGCTTTAGTTGCTAACATGCCATAGCCACGTTTACTGTCTAGAAAGTTCATTCCCGCGAAGCGTTGGTGGCTACAGCAACTCCTTTTGTTTTCAAGTTGTGTCGTCCCACCGATAGATATCTGCAGCAGTCAGCGGACCAATGGCGCACGGCTTTGTTAGTTTGTCTGGTCAACTGCGTGTATTGAGAGCCCGGACTTAATGGGAATATATTCTTACACCGTGTTTCAGGTTAGGGTTGATCTGCACACTTGGATTGATTGATCATGCAAACTGCATGCAAATAGTCAATGTGGCTGCCATTTCTCGCTGAAATTTGTGCAACTGAGAAAACTTTAAGACTGGCCAGGCATTTTCGCGCAGCTTGTTTCAATTTTAGCAAATTTCATGGTTTTGGTGCGAAAATAGGGAATTATATCAAATTGGTGCAATTGGTGCAACTGTAGCACCCTTGTATGCAACAAGTCTCCCTGGTGTGATTTTTTTGCAGGGACATCTGTTCTACATGACAGTAAAAGCCAATATGTTACCTTGCCTTCTAACAACATTGTAGTGTAACATTTTATTTTTGACTATTGCATCTAATAAGTAACAGAATTATTATGGCAGGAAGGCACACTCTGAATGGCCGTACTTTCGTGTACATGCAACGTAACCTTGCTCTGGTAAGGGATCAGAATCTGTTTTTTAAGCACAAATCTTTTTTGCCAAAGTTGGAATCTTTTACAAGATGCTTAGTTTCCTTTTATAAAAACATAAGATCGCCACAAGCATAAAATCACCACAAGTTGAAAAAAAAAGAAGCCAATTCAGAGGTGTCTTTGGAGATGTGTAGTGGTGCATGCGAAGATCAAGCCCATTTATAAAAAATCAAGAGTGCTTTACTTGGTAACCGGTGATTCACTTGATTATAATATTATGGGCAAGTTTGACAATAAGGATACACTGCTGTGTTAAGAATGCATGTTTTTTTTAACTACTTGTATATTGTGGAAAAGATTCGCAGCTAATAACATTAGCCCATTGCATACATTTACTAAACTCGTCGCTGCACAACTTGCCTAATCTTGACGATAGGAGCTTGGTACTTGGTAAAATTTATGAAACTGATTAGAGAACTGAAATAAATTATAGTAGACATTGATAATTTCTAATCACCAAATTTCATTTGCTATGTGTGGCATATTTGAAGCAATTTGCATGACAACTGTTTTACGTCACCGATGGCTTTTATTGGCTTTGTTGACAAATTGTCCACTATGTAGGCAAAGCTGTGGTGGCAAGGGTGAATTTTTTGCAAGTTGGCATCTTATTCATAGTGGAGAATGGAAAAAGTATGCAAATGAAAAGCATGGTTGTTTTGTTATCTTGGTAGTCTGCCAATGCAGCTGCCTAATGCCGTTTTTCAAACCTGTGCAGACTTCAAAAGTTAAATCACAATGACATGTAATGTGCATGTAATTTATTGCAACAACCATTGAATTCATCATGAGATGGTTGCATTAGATCCACACAGCATAACTAAATGTATCGTACATTCGCACCCTTTGAAAAATGCCAGTTGGGCAAGTAGGTGAACATTTAGAAAGATTTAAACTCATAAAGACAAAGGGAACATATTTGTGCCATGTTTAAGTGTATTGCAGCCAACAAAAACAGTATTTGAACAAGTTACATCTCAATTCAAAGGGCAATTGCCTGAGATTCTTTTACTCTTCTACAATAATTCATAGAACAATTTCCAAAACAATCAGTTTGTATTCTTTGAAGCATTGGGTAGCACAGGAATTTTCCTTTGAAACAATCATGCAGTGCAACTGATTTTGTAGTCACACTCATTATTCTGTTCCATTCCAACGAGACACCTTATTGATGACAGGCAGGAGACTATTTGATAGCTTGTAGCGAGTGCCATCCCAGTCAAAGTGAGTAGGTGGAGACTTATCACTGTCATCAGCAAAAGTAAAATGCTTGCTAAGCTCAATAGCCAGGAGTGAACGTATTAGCCCAACACCACCTGCCCTTTCAGGTGCTTGGTGATAGACCCTCCCTGTGCCAGGAGGCATGCAAAGGTGCTGTGGTGTAAATCAACTTTCAGTAGGTTGCCTGCATGATTGTGTAAGAAGAAGCCTTTTGAACCTGGCTATTTGCTTTCTTCGGGCAATTGTACAATGTGCGTGAAGACGAAGGGCAGGTCATCACAGCGGACAAAATTCATCTCCCGTCCACATGGAGAGATGAATGGAAATTCTGCTGTATACTTCCCAGTGTCATTATACTGCAGCCTGCGAAAGAAGAACTACAAGAATTTTTTTTTTCTGTAAAGCACAAAGAGGCTGTGTTAAGCATAATAAAAATGAAGCAATTTCTGTAATCAAATTCTGTCTACGCTTCCTGTTGTGTGTAAAAAAAATTCTGCTTATGCAATCTAAAACATACTAATACACTGCCGAGATACATGTACTTCATCACATACATAAAAGTTTATGGATCCTTATCATTTCTTATTTGCCGAAATTCACACTTGTTGCAAATGGTGACTTGTGGTGAATTTCTATAAGTGCAGCTAGTTAGTTGCTAAGATTGAACAATTGTACCAAGAATAATTTTTTAAAATAAATGCTTTGAGCACAAACAAAACCACCTAACTATAAGCAAACTGCAGTTAGTCAAAATGTACTTTCAATATTGCATGATATATTGAAACTACTTGTATGTAATATTGTCACTGTAAACAAAGTGCAGAATCACAAAAACAAGCAATACCGTGTTCGAATGCCAAACAACGATGTTTAAACAATGTTCACGCCAACTAATAAATTGAACTTCAGTACAGCGTCCTCGAAGCGCGAAAACATCAGCGACATAATAAAACTGGGGGGCACACGAACACCATTGATCACCGCCGGTAAGGTGGCATATCGCACGCAAGGCAAATGCGCTAACTTGTGACAGCAGAGCTTGCACGGTGGTTGCCGACGCGCGAAACTGGGTCGCACTAATGGGAGCTTATCAGCCGGAAGCAACGCATTAAAACAGACGTCACATCAACGTTTACGACATTTCAATGCACCACCCCTTGCGAAAGTACACCGACTACGCTAGAATTGTTTGCTCAGCATGACAAACTTGCCACGATAATTGATAACGATACCTTTGAAGCATGACGTGAAATTCTTCATTCTGGAATCATCTAGAAAGAGCTGCATGTCAGGAGACAAACTGTCAACACAACTTATTCTGATTAAGCAGCTCTTCTACAACAGAATAAGGCGTACCATTCCTTGATGGTCAATAAAATAGAAGTACTCCCTCGGGTACTCTTTCGTAGACTGGCCCTGTTCATAATGAAGATTTCTAATGACTACGCCCACAACGCGGCTTGATAGGTTACGGCACAATTTCCAGCACAACGCACGCCACTTCACCATTCTTCTAGAATATAGTAAATAAATTATTGACCACGCAACAGCCGACAAGCGATTAGGAGTCAGTAGCGCGTAGAAGTGGCTTGGCCACAAAACACTTATATCATAGAGAAATATACTATATTCCTATTTACTATATATTCTATGGACAATTTACTTATACAAGAGAAACTGTACCTTGAGAATGCAACGAAAATAAGAGTAGCGGTGGCGCCGGTGGCGTTCTCCAATTGCTTATCCGACCTAGAGATGGCGCTGGCATTGGTAGTGCAATACGAAGGGGTAGACACGGTATGCAGTGCATGTGGAGAGGAGGAGGAAACTGCCGAACACTTGATAATGTTCTGTAAAGGGCTTCACCCTATAGTTCAGGATGAAGGGGCAGAGTTTTTCAAAGCACTGGGGTTTAGGGACAGGGAGGGCAAAATAGACTTTAAGCGGGTAGAATTAACTAGAAGAAGGTTATCTGATTGGTAGCTAAAGTCAAAGCACGAGTGAAATTTAAACCCTTCACTGCAAAGTACTAGTCCTCAACCTCACTACTTAAAGAGAAAAAAAAGATAAATCTAGTGGTTACTTCACTAGGTATTACGGCTAGGCAGCGTTAGCCGCCGCCCAATCTAAAGGGTATAGCCACATCCATCCACCCAATGTGGTAGTGCATTGGTATTCTATGGTCGCTGCGGAGTCAGCCCGATAACTCTCAAGTTCACGCGATGGCCGTAGAGGGCAAAAAAATCGACCACGGCAAGTCAATTTTAGAAAACTCTAAGGTGCGGACGTGTTTTCGCGCGCTCTAGCTGTTCGGCAGATTCAAGTGTGTGCAAGGTTGTGCGAGGTCAGTTGGTGCAGGTGAAGCGCGCAACGAAAGATAAGTTTCTCTTCATTTCTTTGTGTTTGTGAACACTATTATTATTTTTTCTCTCCTAATCAATAATTAGCGTTGCGAGTACTGTAGGTGTGTGCAACACCTTCTAGATTTCCTGTGCCTGCCACATGAGCGCGAAACGCCGGTCATCTATGGCGACGCTGCCTACGTGGAGTAAGGGTCTTTGTACTCAGCCTTTGAGATTGGCAATTTTGGCGTTCGTTACTAATTTTAGAGGATTACTTGCAAAAAAAAGTTGCTCCTTGAATAACGGCGTCACATACGTAGGATTAATTATAATTACGTTTCCGCCTTTTTGAAACTTTTTTACGTTAATTTTGTTGCACAAAAGCTCCAAAAACGTAAAAACCTTTTGGCAGCGTCTTCTGCGCCGCGCGGCGCAGCAGCCATCCCCACACAGAAGTGGCTTCTGCACCGCACGGAAGTGACGTCACTTAAAAAAATGGCAGAGACTGCTGCGGCGCACAAGCCACCCCCACACAAAGACAACTCCTGCACCGCACGAAAGTGACGTCACGAAAAATCGTCACGACATACGTCGTTTTCGATTTAGCGCGTTGCTCGAATTTACCGAATCGGAACGTGACTCAGCTGCCCAGCAGACGCTCACTTGCTGCTGCTGCAGCTGGAGTACGGCTGGTTGCTGCTTCTGCGAGCTGTCTACAGGCCTTGTTCTGCTACATATTTGCAAGCCTCAAACATCATCTTCATGTAAGCTTAACCGCTCATTTTCACTGCTAATTATCTTTACTAACGTTTATATCCATCCCAATACGTATTTTTTGTGATTTTTTGCGTATAGGCTGATTTAGCAGTATCTGTACGCGGCCCTTTCTTTGGTCATCCGTGTTAACGTGCTTCGTATCTGTGTCGTAGTGCATTTGCGTAATTGACAGCCGTGTTTTAGATTAAATATTCACTTTCTTGTTTCTTTTTTTTCATGGTGTAATTCTGAATTGAAAGTGTGCGCAACATGACGCGTGTGTTAGTAGCGGGCAATTCAATTGTGAAATACGTGGACCAGTATTTCCCATCGCGCCGTGGCTTGTCTGTTAGCGTTGCCACACACAAAGGAATAAGGATTGAGCACTCGCTCTCAATGATTGCTGACAAGCTGGCCAGTTTTGATGTTATGATTGTACATGTTGGCACGAACAACACTGTTGACAGTGTCAACATGTGCATGGACAAATATCGCCAGCTCGTTCAGGGAATCATCGAAAGCAATCCCACGTTGCATGTAGCTTTTTCTGCCATTCTTCCTCGGGGGCAGAATCGGTACCGCCAAGGGGAAGAACAGTTGTGTGATGTTTGTCATTTGAATGACCACTACAGGAATGTGAATGCCGCACTCGCACAGCTTTGCCTGGAGAGGGGCTTCACTATCCTGGATAGTCTTGTAGACAGCTGGCCTGGATTCCTGAGCAGGGATGGTGTCCACCCCAGCCGGCTTGGCAACAAGGTGCTGGCAGACTTCCTGCACCGGGAGGCCTGTGCCTTGTCCACCCATCTAGAGAGGAGACACATCCAACAGTCCTACAAGGAGTCCAAGGCATCTGCGTGGAGTGGGTGGGCTCGGCAGGAGCACTTTGCCATCAACTTGGAAGTCGGTTTTTCAGCACTTGGTATGCATGCAGTTCAATATTCTCCAGCAGTAGGTGGACCTTCCGCAGCACCAGCTCCTGTCTGGAAAACCAGCAGTGCTCTCATGCAGAGACACGACACTGACCAACTGGCCAGTACCATTCATGGTATTGGCTTTACGCTCGTTGGCGGTGTCCGCGTTCGCTGCAAGGGAAGCAAGGCTTGGTGAACCTGGGACAGCCTGCCTTCCCCCATTTTCCATGGCACAAGTGTACCATGCAAGGGAAACACTGGGGAGAGGCCTGTTCAGCCAATGATTCCTAGTCGAGGTGCAAAGCACCACTTGTGACAGGAAAATAAGGAGAGCCTCACAGGAGCATGAGAGTGCTCTCGTGCGCTCTTCTGTGGGGGAAGAGAAGGCCAGTGCTGGAAAAGCAGCTGTGCCACAGGTGTCGGCCAGTGTGGCGACAGTGAGTGGAAACTGGTGCAGTCAAAGAAGAGCCGGCAGAAGGCTGTGGCACTGCACAAGCAAGAACAGAGCTCTAAAGTGTGTGCAGACAGTGAAGGCAAAGTTCTTGCGGTGACAGCTGCCAAGTCCATCAGGTCCACTTCACCTATGACAGCAGTTGTGAGCCAGAAACATATTCAGTCTGCTTCTTCCGCTGTCTGTGGTAGAAAGCCTGAAGGACGAGCCAGTGTCTCGCACAACGTCATTCGTGATAGTTTTAAAAAGGTGCAGCCTGTTCCTAGCAAGCAGTTGAAAGACTGCTCAAATAGTTCCGCGACTCACTGTGAATCTGTCACGAATGACGCTGTGAACGAGGTTTCTGTCTGCAAAAGCCATCTACCAGCACTGATTCAAGATTGCATGCGAATTGAGCGCGATCCTGGCACAGAGGCTGGTGACCCCATGGAAGCTGGGTACACTGCAGCTGTGCAGTACAAGTATTGTGAGGCTGCTTTGACATCCAGAAGCAGGCCTGCCAGCCCTGGTGCCCAGGCTATTTGTGTAAACACTGGTGCCAACCCAACTGTCCTCAATAACCCAGTAAATAAACTATATGGTGGGGGTAGCAACGTTTATTTAAACAACATTGATAACTTTCCTTCTTTTAAGAAAAGCTTTGATGAGTGGCGCAGGGAGGGCAGGCATGTAGTCATGATAAATAAGAGTAATAAAAGTCCATTCACATCAGAAGATAAGGACTTCGAGTATATTAGGATTAAATATAGCTGCATTCACGGTCGCACAATAAAGCCCAGGGGGATAGGAAAGCGACCAAAGCAAGCTTACAATGGTACTGGCTGTGAAATGACAGTATCGGTAAGCCTATGTAAATCGCCTACTCTGCACTACAAGATAACTAAACTACAAGCTAAGCATAACCAACCCACAGAATATTATGATTTGTATCTTCAGAAAAGGCTCCTGAATTATGGAGAAAAAGAATTCTTTGACTTAGCTAAATATATTATTCGCGCAAAGGATTTTAAAAACTTGGTCGAGCAAAAAACTGGTAAGAAGTTAACTACAAAGGACATTAATAATTACAAGCAACGATTTTCTATTCCTACCCGCAATGAGCAGGCTCATGGTGAAATGGTTTTAGAGAAGGTAAAGACCTTGCCAAAAAATAATCCAAACTGGGTTATTCACTATGAAATGAATCAAAATAATAACCTGCAATTCATACTTCTTCAAACAACGCACATGCGTGAGATTTTGGAAAAGTATCCAGAGATTCCATTTATTGATGGAATGTATAAAGTGAATATTGAGGGTTATATTCTTTACTCTATATTAGTTCAAGATGGTCGTGGTCGTGGGAGACCTGTGTTTTATTCCTTCTTACGAAATGAGACGACTGAAATTGTTGAGCCCATGTTCACAAAGTTTGTAGATTTCAACCCATTTGTTGTGTCTGCTTGCAAAGTAGTGATGATTGATAAAGATCTCAATGAACTGCGCATTTTAACCAGTATTCTTCCTAATTCTAACGTACTTTTGTGTACGTGGCATGTGTTGCATTGTTTCCAGCAAAAGGTTAATAAAAAAGCTAGACAGCAACAGGATCAGTTGCTTCCTCTCTTAAAAAGCTTAGTTTATTCCCCCACTGAGCAAGACTACTTCTATAAGCTTGCTAACCTCCAAGCTATGACTTGCACAGATTTCATTTCTTACTATATGCATAACTGACACTTGTGTAAGGAAATGTGGGTACATGCATATCGACAAGCCTTTCCTACATTTGGTAATAATACTAATGATCGCACTGAGTGCCACAATCAAAAGGTTAAAAAATATCTCTCTTCAAGCATGCATTTGGTTCAAACAATAGAAGCATTGGTAGGTTACATTGATAATGATTATTTATCTCTACAGTTCTCTAAGCTTAAAGAAATGAAGCTGAACCTAAACATAAATGATTTCAATGACCTATTTCAGCTAGAATTGTCCGATAATTGCCCTTCTGAAGCTACAAGTAAAGTACTAGAGCAGTATGAGAAGTTTAAAAATGTAAGTTATCAAGTCACTTCGACTCCTAATTCTTATGTTGTAGTTTCACCAAGATCACAGTACAGTGTTTCATTGTGCTTGACTTCTTGCACATGTGCTTTTTATAACCAGTACACTCTGCCTTGTGCACATATTTTAGCAGTACGTGACTTTACTAAGCAAGATCTTCTCGACAAGGCTTGCATACCAGACAGGTGGTGCAAGGATCATTTCCTGAGTGACAGCTGAACAACCACTAGTGCCACACCAGTGGTAACAAGCAGCATTCAGCCACCACACTGTCTGAAGCTTGACACTACACAAGAGAAGTATACTTATGCTTATAGGAGTTTTTGCGAAATGTCAAAAACCGTGGCTAACGTATTATCTAATTGTGGTGAGAAGGAGTTAATGGAAAAACTTTCGTCCTGCGAGGCTTTCTTCAGAAATTTAACCACATTTCCTCGTAACCAAACTTCAGCAGCCATAAAGGCTGCACCAGCTCAGTTAGCACAAACTACTGCCACAAGTTATCTCGGGCATTCTAACAGTACAAAACTTGTGGTACCTTTCGTTAAAGCAAGAAGGGGGCAGCCAAAAAAAGTGAGAGCTGTCAAGCGTCAATTTTTCCCAAATCAAGTAAAAAAGGTAGGCCTTGCAACTGTTAAAGTAGACATGCTAAATGTCTACAAACGGTATTATCTTTCAGATGCAGATTTAAATGTTCTGATACAGGGCACCTCCATATCAAATAGCGTAATCAATGTCGCACAGTATTTAATTCAGAAAAAATATCCCACTTGTGTCGGCTTTCAAGATGTCTTACTGGGCCGATGTTTAGAATTCACTCAAATCAAAGGCCCTTTCGTTCAAATCTTGCATGTTCAGAACCCCAATCATTGGCTTACAGTAACAAATGTTGGTGCGGACAAAAACACAGTCTTCATATATGATTCAATTGATTAAGATACCCCTCCTGACGCTGTTAGGCAAATCTGGCATATTCTAAAAGTACAATCGCCAACATTAACCATTCAAACAATGAAGGCACAAAACCAGTGCAACACACTTGACTGTGGCTTGTTTGCAATTGCCAACATGTATTATATAGCGTCAGGCAGAAAACCAGAAACTTTGAACCTTAACCAAGTTATGCTACGCAAACATTTGCTGCAATGCATACAGAATGGTATGATCGAAGACTTTCCCCTCATAAACTCCATGGCTGCTCGCATACAGCCAAGAGATAGTATTTGCAAGTTACATTGCGTCTGCCGGCAACCACAATATAGTGGGGTAGTATTGGACATTACTTGTGCAGGTTGTTCAAGAGGATTTCACGGAGCTTGTCTCGGCTCTTTAGCAGCTAACTTGGACAAAAAGTATTCGTGTGTTCTCAATCATGTTTGCTGGTTGCCAAGGAAAAGATACATTCTTCTAATTAATAATAGCATTCCATTTTGGTGTAGACATATGGAAAAATTTCTAACCATTCTTCATGTCTCCTCCTCTAATTTTTGCTTTTGTTTAAAGGGCCACTCACCGGGTTTGGTGATTTTGAGCTGACAAGTGCAATGCGTCCATCGGGAGTTTATGGTCACGTCTGCCAAACATAGCAACTCTATGCGACGCGGAAATGGGTCAAATTTCAAAACAAACGCTTCTCCCCCTTTTTCGGGGGGGGGGGGGGGTCGCGCCCCCAGAAAAGGAGGGTATGATGTGCACGTATGAATCGCCCTACATACACAGCAGTGCAGTGACATTGGTTCTCTATGTAGACGACTGTGCTCTGACGCTGCCAACAGTGGCACGTGACATGGCGCAAAATATTGAACATGACATGTGTAGTTAATGTAATTTGTTGCTTGAAGAGATTAATAAAACTTGGGATACATATTGAGACGCAATAGGAGAATGTGTTTGTATTTTTCATTTTTTCCCCGTGAATTGCAACGAGATGCCGAGCTAATGTGCTGGCGTTTCGCATGCGTTCGTGTCTCCGCGGTTACTGCATCAAGCAGACTCCTGTCCTGGAAAAGAAATTAATGGTCCTGCGCATTCAAGCACTCATTATGCTCATCTTTTCAACCGCATCAAAGCCAGCGTTTCCAAACAATGTCGCAAAAACAGGCAGTAGACACAATACAATGCTGGTCAACAAAACAACAACGCTCGCGCGCTCGAGGGTTGGGCTTGTTTGAGCACGTCATGTGCACGTGACCTCTTGGTTGGATGCTGGAGAGGGTAGGAAAGAGATTTGGCTTGTGAAGGCTACACGGGGGAGTGGCAAGGGTTCTGAGCTTGCCTCCTTTCATCCTTGTTTCCTGCTGTTAAAAAAGAAGAAACTGTTTTCTCAGCTCGTAATGAACCGATTGAAAAACTTTTTGTGGTATAATGCTCTCCGTTAGATATACAACAACTTCCACAGTTTGTTATGGGACCTGGTGAGTGGCCTTTTAAGGACTGACTTCAGGGATCGAAAGTATGAAGTTAGGCACGCTGGTAATGCATAACTGATCACATAGCACAAAAATTTGACCCAGGACAAGAGAAGGAACAAACACGAGTGCTCACTTCCAAGACGATTTATCTTGAAGAGCAAACACATATATACTCCTGAAATGTAAAAATCAGGTAAATCATTCAAGACGCCCACAACTGACATGCGCAAATATCTTACATTTTCAAAAAAGACAATTTGACAAAGCCCAAGACAGAGGGCTGATGCAGTTCAGCTCTAGTCTAGAAATCCTCTTTGCCTCGATAATTTCTCTTGTCATTTTATTTATTGTTTTTTTCTTCCAGCAATAATGATGTCGTGCAAAATCATTTTGCAGCCACACGTGCTGCAATGAACACCCTTGTAACCTCAAGAATGGTCGCAATCGTTTCTTGGCCTTGCACTGCAGCAGGTGTGGCTCCAAACCACTTTTGTGTGACACCATTATCATTGGGAAAAAAACTACAAAAGAAATTTTCGTGGCGAAAAAGATTTGTAGACTAGAGCTGAACTGCATCAGCACTTTCTTTCACTCTCTCTCTAGGGATTTGTCAAAACGAGTTGTCTTTGGTGAGGATGTAAGGTTTTCGTGCATGGCAGTTGTGGGCTTTTTGAATGATTTGTCTATTTTTTGCATTTCAAGAGTATATATGTTTGCTCTTCAAGATAAATCTTGTTGGAGGTGAGCACTCGTCTTTGTTCCTTCTCTTGTTCTGGGTCAAATTTTCACGTTATGTGATGAGTTAACTTTCCGCATGCACCACCTTATTTTTCTCCCTTATTGTAATCTTGTAATGGAGCGTTAACTAGAAGTACATAAAAGCATTGCCAAATGTATGTTACCCCGACGAACCGAATTCCTTTGTTGAGGCAATCCTTTCTGTGGCATTTCTTCTTTATTGACTTCTCATCACGTCAAACCTCAAACCTGTCTCTTTCATAAAAGTTCTAGAACTAGTTCTTCCTCTGTTTTGTTTTTTTTTGCCAAAAGTAGAAAAACTTCCCTTCGTTGAGCAAATTTTCCTGAACTAAAATATATTCATATCTAATGCACGGAATGAAAAATAAAAAAACAAGAAAATTCATAGGCTGATCACTAAATGTCAACTGAATAAGGATTTCGGAAATAATACCATGAATGGCACACAACAAACACTCATGCATGCAGCCTTTTGCCATGTGCAGCTGTAAACTGCAAAAAAAAGTATCAGATATTGTATATGATTTGCTTTTTTTTCTTTTCAGCAACAGTAACTTGCCCTTTAGAAGAAAAATATGAATATCGAATTTTCAAAAATAGTCATTTTTTAAAACCTGTCAATATATCAAAATGGTTTAGCTGATCCATGATTATGCAAGCAGTTCTTGCATGCCTGTGGCACTGGGATTGTTTATGCAGGCAGGCTGAGTTTGTAATGTTCTAAAGCCTCAGCATTTTAGTGTTATATTACATTCAAATATTTTATGAATTCAACTATGAAATTTGCTCTCAATAACTTTGCTACAAATTAAGCAACCAAAGTGTGTGTAATATTGCCCACATTAACGTCACACTGCCACAAGTCTCTAGGCGAAGCCTGACCGCTACAGAGCGCGTTCTCGGGTGGCGGGTAGAGAAAAGTCTTGCAATGAAGTGATGCTAAGCAGCTTATATTAATAAACAAGACTGGCACTTGTGCCCGCGGACCAACAGGCAGAAAATACATATGACAACAGGAGTCTTTTAACTGCTGTAGTGGGCAAGTTGAAAGTTTCAGGTGCCATTTTTTAAACTCTTTGATTTATCTGTTGTTTTTTTCGTCTGTTTTCTTCATCTTGTACAGGTCCAGTACATTGTGGACTCACCCTGTTGTCAAGTCGTCAGGAAGTTGGATGATGCTGTCTTCTTCCAGCTAAATTATGCAACTACTAAGGAGGGGATCAGAATTCTGTTTTGTAGCAGTTATTTTACAAATAAATGTTAGTAAAATTTTTCTTGGTTGTAGTAGTGTCATTGTGTGCTCACGGACCATAACATTACATAAGACAGGAATTCAAGTGCACCGCAAAAAAGTGCTGCCATCAGCACCTGTTATCAATATCAGCTGGTCATTCTTAATTTTGGTCTTTTATTTATCGCACATCGTGTAGCCGCGATTGCTTGGTTTACAGGCTGAGAGAAAATTTAGCTCCCTTTCTTGCACGCCAAAGGTTGCTGGCAGTGAGACAGCGTTGTCAGCATTTTGATAGATACTTTGAAAATGAACGTGAAAACGACGGAGGCACAAGACAAAGGCGAAGTACTGTGTCTTTCTAATCTCGTGTCTCCGTCGTGTTCGTGGGCGTTTCCCAAGAATGCATAGTTTCCAACTCGACCTTACTGATATATTGTGAAAACTTTATGAAAACATCAATCCTCGAAGTTAAGTATAAAACTTTCACATAGAATGCATCACTTCTAGCGTCAACAGTTGAGCTATTACAAAACTTTGATAAGTCGCAATACACGTAAAAGCAAGTATGGTCAAGCTTCACTGCCTTGTGAAAGCACTGCGGTAAAGCCAGCGTGAGCAGAAGAGCGTTACATGATACGAAATGAACGCATGCACAGGCCACTTGTGCATCAAACAAATATAAGCATTTGCGACTGCTCAGGCCAAATATGCATCTTGGCACGTCCGTTTCAGGCAAACAAAAGGACAAATACTAAAATATGATCAAGCTTCACTGCATGGAAAAAGCACTGCGGTAAAGCCAGCGTGAGCAGAAGAGCATTACATGATACGAAATGAACGCATGCACAGGCCACTTGTGCATCAAACAAATATAAGCATTTGCGACTGCTCAGGCCAAATATACATCTTGGCACGTCCGTTTCAGGGAGACAAAAAGACAATTACCAAAAGATCATTAAGCTTCACTGCATCGCGAAAGCACTGCCGTAAAGCCAGCGTGAGCAGAAGAGCATTACATGATACGAAATGAACGCATGCACAGGCCACTTGTGCATCAAACAAATATAAGCATTTGCGACTGCTCAGTCCAAATATGCATCTTGGCACGTCCGTTTCAGGGAGACAAAAAGACAATTAACAAAAGATGATTAAGCTTCACTGCATCGCAAAAGCACTGCGGTAAAGCCAGCGTGAGCAGAAGAGCATTACATGATACGAAATGAACGCATGCACAGGCCACTTGTGCATCAAACAAATATAAGAATTTGCAACTGCTCAGACAAAATATGCATCTTGGCACGTCCGTTTCAGGGAGGCAAAAAGACAATTACCAAAAAATGATTAAGCTTCACTGCATCGCAAAAGCACTGCGGTAAAGCCAGCGTGAGCAGAAGAGCATTACATGATACGAAATGAACGCATGCACAGGCCACTTGTGCATCAAACAAATATAAGCGTTTGCGACTGCTCAGGCCGAATATGCATCTTGGCACGTCCGTTTCAGAGAGACAAAAAGACAATTACCAAAAGATGATTAAGCTTCACTGCATCGCGAAAGCACTGCGGTAAAGCCAGCGTGAGCAGAAGAGCATTACATGATACGAAATGAACGCATGCACAGGCCACTTGTGCATCAAACAAATATAAGCATTTGCGACTGCTCAGGCCAAATATGCATCATGGCGCGTCCTTTTCAAACAGACAAAAAGACAATTACCAAAAGATGATTAAGCTTCACTGCATTTCGAAAGCATTGCGGTAAAGCCTATAAGTAAATGATGTGCAGCAATCAAAGGATATATGCCTTATTCATCGTACGTACCTGTTGGTGTATTAAAGCTGCTCACATTTGGCAGGCTATTATGTGAGTGAGAGGCAATACCTGATGTGATGATAGCTGTTACATTTCTTTAATTGCTCACTTTGGGAACTATAGCTGGTTGATCGCAAGTTGAATTTGCATGAGTCCTTGAGTAACTTAGCCACGTGCCATCTTTGCACATGATGTCTCAGCTGTCACCGAGTTATATAGATAGATTGACGTGGCGTGGCTTTGATTGCGCCCGCAGTGCTGTTTAGGTTAACTGCTGCAGATGGGGAATAAATATTTAAAATCTCGTGGTACGCGATGCATTTGGTCAGGTATGCAGGGCTTATTTTTAATGTACGGCTCCTGCTTACGAGCTGCGCAGTCTGCGATCTGCGCCGATAGACAAACTGATGGTGAAAAAAAATTGCTTTCTTCCACTAAAAGGAACCATGCATACGTGTGAAGCAGCGGGCGCTAACGCTTACACAGGCAGCGCCGTTGACGCTGGCTCTCATCGCGGCGTTGCGCAGGAGATCAACCTGAAGACAAACTGATGGTGAAAAAAAATTGCTTTCTCCCACTAAAAGGAACCATGCATACGTGTGAAGCAGCGGGCGCTAACGCTTACACAGGCAGTGCCGTTGACGTTGGCTCTCATCGCGGCGTTGCGCAGGAGATCAACCTGAACACGAGGCGCTAGGCACGCAGTGATGGACCGGTGTTTCTTACTGTAACATGCCAATCACTGCTAATGGGTGAGAGACACAAGACTCTTAATAAATGCAGAGACCCTCAGTACACTTTTAACTAAGCATAACGCGCACTCTGCTCATTTTCATTGTTCAACAACGCACAAGAGAAATCTATCACCAGCACTACCTTGGAGGTCAATATCCAGTGCCTAATACGGGGTGGCCAGTGAACGGTTGTGCAGTGCTAGCAGTCATTTTTTTTTATCAAGGAACTCGCTCTCAGATGCTGCTTGCGTCGGTGGTGCGAGTCGAGAGAAGGGGGAGTGTAGGAGAAAAGAGAGACGGGGAGGGGACGCGCATGCGCAGCAAGGGTGGTCACGCCGCACACAGCATTGAACTCAACCATAACATGCTTGGCATCTAAAATGGCCCCAGAGTACGAGAGAAAATTGCTGGATCTGCAGTCGAAGATTTTCCGCCAAAGAAATGTAGACTGCAGACTCTAGATTACATTACCGGCTGCCATTCGGTTCAGCACATTAAAAGTATCAGTCAATTTATATGGAGCATACTACGAACTATAGCTACATGTACTTTATAAATGTGCCCGCAAAATCACCTGTAAATTTACACGGTGGACACTAATCCAGAGTACCCACCTGTTTCTGAAGCATTGTTACAGCAGAACACTAAAAAACATTGCTGCAGGTCATGTATATATATATATATATATATATATATATATATATATATATATATATATATATATATATATATATATATATATATATATATATATATATATATATATATATATATATATATATATATATATATATATATATATATATATATCCACACAGCAATTCATACACGCCATTCTAACAACCTGACATATACACATGGCCCCATTCATGGGTTGGCTGCTGTGAGGAGCATGCACAGTAGCTTTCGTTGACACTCGCAGTGCATCATGTTACTCAAACATAAACAACAGCGTCATAAGGCTAGACTATATTTTAGTTTTATGACATTCTTTGGCTCTCAAGGAGCAGGATGCTCTTCTTGAAAAGAAAAATAAAAGCAGATCCCATGCACAGTATACAGGAATCGATGCATAATGCGAAGCAGCCAGGAAGGAGGAAACCATGCTGTACAACTAAAACGTGGATATTATGATTTGCATGTTAGGAAATGTCATTTATGGTCATCATACAGTGGTATGCAATGCAAATTTCGCTGTATATTAAGTTAGCGAAATTGCCGCAAGCACACCAAGAGCCCGGCATGTAAATCACGTGGTGCATCATTGTATGTCATAATTTACATGTTACCATTTGCTCTTCATGTTCATCATGCAGTCACGTCCATAGGTTGACGAGCTCACCCACGAGTCGACTCAATCAAGCTGTGAGCCTCAGTCTGAATGAGCTGCATAAGTTTTGCTGACCTATGGTCACGTCATATTAATTTTGGTATAAACCAAGCTATAGCAAAATAACCGCAAGCACACCATGAACGTGACAAGCATGTGAGTCCATTCGTGACATGCATGTCATGGTTTTCCCATTACACACCCTTAATTTATGTTATTTGTACAAAAATATCTCGTCATATCATATTTGGCATATATCTATGTAATGAAACGGCTGCGAGTGTACCAATAAATGTATAACAGTATGTATACCAATTTTGGGGTGTACATCCCTTTAATGATATGCTAAGGAGTGCACAAGGTCGTAGGCGGCTAGATAGATGTATATATATATATATATATATATATATATATATATATATATATATATATATATATATATATATATATATATATATATATATATATATGTATGTATGTATGTATGTATGTATATATATATATATATATATATATATATTGTGGTGAAGCCTTCGTCCTCTCCAGCGCCTTCTAGTGGGTTGCCCTTTTTAGCAAGAAGAAGAGCAGCTCGTGCAGAGAGTCGGTACCCGCATTGACTGTCGCTGTCAAGCATCGTCGACAAGTGTCCGCCAATAAACATCTCAACAATTTGGTGGAGAGTGCTGTGCCCTTCTAACACCTTCGGTTAGCATTTGATGCCCCTGGAGCTTCGATCCCGCACCGTGCCTTCTACCATGCACCAAGACGCCGCACAGCAAACGCTTCCTCCTGCGCCGACGCCATGTTCCGGTGTTCCCCGCATCCGCGACCCTCCTGTCTTCACCGGCGCGGATGGCACCGAGGTCGAGGACTAACTTCCTATGTACGAACGCGTCAGTGACCCCAATCGTTGGGACGAGGCAGGTAAACTCGGCAACCTGGTTTTCTACCTCGCGGGTGTGGCCGGCATGTGGTACAACAACCACGCATCCGACTTCCCCACTTGGTCCGCTTTTAAAACCGCCGTCGTCGACGTGTTCGGCCGTCCTGCCGTTCGTAAGCTTCAAGCCGAACAGCGGTTACGTGAACGAGCACAGCAGACCGGTGAGTCCTTCACAAGCTACATAAAGGACATCCTTGACTTGTGCAAGAAAGTGGACGCGAGCATGTTAGAGGCCGACAGAATTACCCATGTTCTAAAAGGCATCGCCGACGATGCCTTCACCATGCTCCTGGCCAAGAACCCTCGCACTGTGGCAGAGATCATTACACTTTGCCAAAGCTACGAGGAGCTGCGACGGCAGCGCTCGATGACCCGTCGACCACCCTCACGTGACGCTGATCTCTCGGCCTTGTCAACACTTCCGGACCACACTGCCTTGCTTGCTGAAATCAAGTCATTCGTGCGTGAGGAAGTGGCCCGCCAGGTCTCTTTAGTGGCCTTTGCTTCCCCGCAACGTGCTGAACAGTCGTCAAGCACACTTCTGCCTCCCCTCCGCCGAGCCATTCAGCAGGAAATCGCGGAGGTCGTTCCAGAATATCACCAGCCGCCTCCAGTATCTACACCACTCAGTTATGCCCAAGTTGTCGCCAGGCCACCCCCACCGATTCCTGTGACTGGCCCTCTTGGTTACACCGATACCACCGCCAGACCCCAGGCCTTCGGAGAAACTGTGCCGCCTACATACACCGACGTCATCCACGTGCCCCGTGTGCCGCCCACTATGCAGTTATATCAGCAGCCGGCTCGCCCATCGCGTTCTTCGACAAGGATGGGACCCGCGAACCGATGGCGCACTGCGGACAATCGCCCCATCTGCTTTGCTTGTGGTTGCGTCGGTCACGTAGCACGCTACTGCAATCGTGTGCAGCGACCACAGGTCGCCTCCAGTTTTCCCAGCCAATCGAGCCGCTTTTATGACCAACCGCCACCTACGTCACCGTCGTCCCGCCCGGCTCCATCTACGCACCGCTCACATTCTCCGCGACGTCGCTCACTGTCGCCGATGCGGCCACGTCCACTAGAGGGTGACCAGGAAAACTAGTCGTCGCAGTCCACGAGGCAAGGGCTGCGACGCTGTCGAACTGCGGAAGCCCTCAGGAAAGACCATCGAACGTGATAGACGTGCTTGTGGATGGTGTTCGTGCATCTGCCCTTGTAGATACTGGAGCCGCCGTATCCGTGATGGCCGCAAAGCTTAGCCGATTACTGCGCAAAGTGACCACGCCACTTTCCGGGCTCTCCCTCTGCACAGCCAGCGCCCAAAGCATTCACCCTACAGCGATGTGTACAGCCCGCCTCATGATTCAGGACGTGATGTATGCCGTCGAATTCATCATAATTCCTTCATGCTCTCACGACGTCATCCTAGGATGGGATTTTCTCTCCCGCCACGACGCCGTCATTCATTGCGCACCAGCAGAAATAGAGCTGACACCATTCTCTTCTTTGACGCCGGCCGACAGTCCATCTACTGCAAGCAAGTTACTCGTCAGGGACGACACGCAAGTGCCTGCAAACTCGTCCGCGGCGGTGTCGGTCTACTGTGCAAGTCTTTCAGACACCGCTGCACTCCTCTCACCATCTCACCGTGTTTTCACAAGAAAAGGTTTGCTGGTTCCTTTCGCGACCGTGCAAGTAACTCGCGGCAGCACCACTATTTTTGTTCTGAACTCATCCCCGTACAGTGTTACGTTGGTGCGAGGGGAATGTCTCGGCAGCGTGGAACCCATCGAAGACGCACAAGTCATGGATCAACCTGATGACACGCACTGCCGAAGTTCCAATACGCTTAGTGCTGTTTCTACATCTGTTTCATCATCCGCTGATGTATTTGGTCCTTCCATTGCCGACAACCTTACGCCGGTACAGCGCTCCCAGCTTCTGGCCCTGTTGAAAGAATTCCGCTCTTCTTTCGATGTATCTCCACCTTCTCTCGGCCGCACATCCACTGTTACGCATCGCATTGACACAGGCGCCCAACCAGCACTACGGCAACGTCCGTATCGCGTATCTCCCACAGAACGCCGTGTAATCAACGAGCAAGTGGACGACATACTACGCCGCGATGTTATTCGACCCTCTAACAGCCCCTGGGCGTCTCCTGTCGTTCTCGTCGCGAAGAAGGACGGTTCTGTGCGGTTCTGTGTGGACTACCGACGTCTCAACAAGATCACTTGTAAGGACGTGTACCCACTACCGCGTGTGGATGACGCGATTGACAGCCTGCAAGGAGCCGAATTCTTTTCATCTCTAGATTTGCGCTCAGGGTACTGGCAAGTACCTATGGCTGAGGACGCTCGACCGAAGACCGCTTTCGTCACTCCCGACGGCTTGTACGGATTCAACGTCATGCCGTTTGGGCTGTGCAATGCGCCTGCCACCTTTGAGCGCACGATGGATACCGTTCTACGTGACCTGAAATGGCACACGTGCCTGTGCTACCTCGATGACGTCGTCGTTTTCGCTCCGGACTTCTCCACGCACCTTCAACGCCTGCGGCATGTTTTAACGCGTCTGAGTGACGCCTGTCTACAACTAAACCTGAAGAAGTGCCGATTTGCAGCTCGGCAGTTGACAATACTCGGCTACGTCGTGTCCAAGGACGGAATTCTCCCCGATCCAGCCAAGCTTCGGGCCGTGACCGAGTTCCCCAAGCCGACATCCGTCAAAAAACTGCGCAGTTTCATAGGACTGTGTTCCTACTTTCGGCGCTTCATCCGAAACTTCGCGTCTATCGTATCGCCGCTGACAAAGCTCCTCGGTAGTAAGGGGCCTCTCCATTTGTGGTCATCTCAGTGTGACGACGCATTCACAACGCTCCGTCGTTTACTGACGTCGCCTCCCATACTCCGCCACTACGACCCTACTGCCCCTACAGAGGTACACACGGACGCCAGTGGTGTCGGTCTCGGCGCTGTCCTTGCGCAGCGCAAACCAGGGTTCCCGGAATATGTCGTGGCGTATGCAAGCCGTACGCTTACAAAAGCCGAGACTAATTACACCGTCACTGAGAAAGAATGTCTGGCAATCGTCTGGGCCCTTACCAAGTTCCGACCTTATTTATATGGCCGCCCATTTGATGTAGTCACCGACCATCACGCACTATGCTGGTTGTCATCATTGAAAGATCCCTCAGGCCGTCTCGCCCGGTGGGCACTTCGCCTGCAAGACTACGACATCCGCGTGCTGTACCGCAACGGAAGGCAACATGCTGACGCTGACGCCCTGTCGCGCTCTCCCTTGCCTGACGACAATGCCCACGACTCAGTGTCTCACCTTGCCGTTTCTTCCGTTAGCATTCATGCCGTTGCTACTGAACAGCGCAAGGATCAATGGATTGCCTCACTGATAGACTTGCTGACTGATCCATCCACTACATCCACTCGCGCGTTGCGTCGTCAAGCCCACCATTTCGCCGTTCGCGACGACCTTCTCCACCGACGCAATTACAGCGGTGACGGCCGCCAGTGGCTACTAGTCATACCCCGCAGTCTGCGCTCTGACATATGCAAATTCTTTCATACTGATTCGCAATGTGCGCTCTCCGGCGTATCGAAGACTTACCAGCGCATTCGCCAACGGTACTTTTGGCGCGGCATGTACCGCTATGAGCAGAAATTCGTTCGCTCCTGCATAGAATGTCAGCGTCGCAACACTTCAACGCACCTGTCGCCGGTAGGTCTGCAACCTCTACATTGCCCTGCCAGACCGTTTGGGCGCGTTGGCATCGATTTGTATGGGCCACTTCCACTAACGTCGGCCGGTAACCGCTGGGCCATTGTTGCTGTGGACCACCTCACGCGATACGCCGAAACTGCCACTCTCCCCGCGGCTACAGCGAGCGATGTGGCCTCCTTCCTGCTCCAACGATTCATGCTGCGACACGGTCCACCTCAGGAACTGCTCAGTGATTGAGGCCGCGTCTTCCTGTCTGAAGTCGTCGAAGCCATTCTCAAAGAGTGCAACGTTGTTCACCGCAAAACTGCCGCTTACCACCCGCAGACGAATGGCCTCACTGAACGCTTCAACCGTACGCTCGGCGACATGCTCTCCAATTACGTCGCCGCCGATCACACAAATTGGGATTCCATTCTACCCTTCGTCACCTACGCATATAACACCGCCCCTCAGAGCACTACTGGCTTTTCACCTTTCTTTTTATTATATGGAAGGCACCCGTCGCACACCATCGACACTATACTTCCGTACAAGCCAGATCCGTCAGAGTGGACGCCTATTTCTGCTACAGCCAAGCTTGCTGAAGAGTGTCGAGAGCTTGCAAGGACCTTTACGGCGCATGATCAAGAGCGGCAAAAAGGCATTCGCGCTGACACCAGCACTACTGCGCCCATGTTCCTCCCTGGAGCGCTCGTCCTTCTCTCGATCCCTACCACTTCAACTGGCCTATCTTCAAAACTATTGACCAAATACGAAGGCCCCTACCATGTCGTCGAACGCACTTCCCCTGTAAATTACTTGATCGAACCCATCGAACCATCTTCGGACATGCGCCGTCGAGGGCGTGACATTGTCAACGTGGAGCGCCTCAAAGCCTACCACGACCCGCTCATAGTAACCAGCTGCTAGGTCGCCAGGCGGCTCCCTCTTCGTACCCGGGGTAGTTGTGGTAAAGCCTTCGAACAGTGGGTCGTCCTCTCCAGCGCCTTCTAGTGGGTTGCCCTTTTTAGCAAGAAGAAGAGCAGCTCGTGCAGAGAGTCGGTACCCGCATTGACTGTCGCTGTCAAGCATCGTCGACAGTGTCCGCCAATAAACATCTCAACAATATATATATATATATATATATATATATATATATATATATATATATATATATATATATATATATATATATATATATATATATATATATATATATATATATATATATATATATATATATATATTGTGAAGAAGAAAACGCATCGTTGTCAAGCAACATCGCCACCGCTTGGGTACTGGGCTTCTCTCGCTCGACTCGTGCTGATCATCGCCGGCATCTGCTTGACCGTTGCTCTTGCCCGATCGTGTTTCGTCGTAGGACCACCGTCGCAACAGTCGCCAATAAACCCTTTTTCAATTGGTGGAGGGTGCTGACTTTCCCCGTCGCCTGAACCTGGGTGCTGCCATTCGCCGTCGCCTAAACCTGGAGCTGCGCAACCGAACGCTACCACCCATCATGGCTACCAACAACGCGCAACCTGGCTCTTCCACTCCATCCCCCAGCGACCCCGGCGTTCTTCGTTTGCGAGAGCCCAAAGTCTTTAGCGGAGCTGATGAGACCAACGTGAAAGACTGGTTCGCTAACTACGAACTGGTGAGCGCAAACAACAAGTGGGATGACGCGGACAAACTAACTAACGTCATTTTTTACCTCACTGACGTGGCCGAAGCGTGGTATAACAACCACAAAAATGACATTACGACGTGGTCCATCTTCAAAACGTCGTTTGCTGATGTTTTCGGCCGACCCGCTGTTCGCAAGTCCAAAGCCGAACAACGCTTGCGGACTCGCGCACAGAAGCCATCAGAATCGTTCACCAGTTACATCGAAGATATTATCGGTCTTTGCAACCGTGTGAACAACGTCATGCCCGAGTCGGAGAAGATTCAACACATCCTCAAAGGGATAAATGACGGCGCATTTCAGATACTCCAGGCGCGCAATCCTGCCACCGTTGCAGAACTTGTGACTGAATGTCAAAGTTTCGACGAGTTGAGGAAGGAGCGCGCCCTGACTCGGCCATTTTTCTCACATGCTGACTCACTATCTAGTCTTACTTCTGTTCCTGATTACTCAACAACCCTGCAAGAGATCAAAGACTTTGTGCGTGAAGAAGTAGCTCGGCAGCTGTCGTTGATTCCCTTCACACAGCAGCCGCCGTCCTCTCGTCTGCCCTCACCACTCCGCGACGTTATTGCCGAAGAGGTAGCTCAGACTGTTCCCGTCGCTGCCCACCAGCAGCCTGTGGCCATGCCTGTTCAACATGCGCCGGCTATGCAGCCCGTGGCCGCGCCTCTTACTTATGCCTAGGTGGTACGCAACAGACCCCGCCAGCAGCTTTTGCCACCCATGCCTGCAGTTGCTCCCCGCTCTACCCCTCTTTCGACACCTTGGGCCGCACCGCGAGTCAGCAATTCCTGGCGCACTGCTGACAATCGACCGATCTGCAACGCCTGCGGTACTCCAGGACACGTGGCACGATATTGTCGTCGTCGCTTCCAATCGCAACACAACGCTACTTGGCCGTTACCGTATGACCCGCAGCCCACGCACCTACCTGCTCCCTATCCTTCACCGCAGTATGGCTACACTAATCTTCCCGAGTCTAAGTCACCCCAGCCCCAAGCTCCGACTCACTCTCCCCGCTCGCCGTCTCCTCGCAGGCGATCTCTGTCCCCAATGCGTCCCCGACCCGCTTCCTCCAACCGGGAAAACTGAACGCCGCAGTTCCAGAGGCAAGAACTGCGCCGTCATCGAAATGCCCAAGTCCTCGCACTTCACCTGCTAACGTCGTCGCCCTATCTGTCGATGGTGTTTCTACCTTTGCCCTCATCGACACAGGTGCTGCCGTTTCTGTTATAGCCGCCCAGCTCTGCCACTCTCTATGCAAAGTGACCACGCCGCTCTCTGGACTATCGCTTCGTACGGCTAGCGCACAACCAGTTCGACCTCTCGGCACCTGTACAGCCCGCATTTTCATCCAAGGCTCTATGTACGTTGTCGAGTTCATCGTCCTTTCGGTGTGCTCGCATGACGTTATCCTTGGGTGGCACTTTCTGTCACATCATCATGCCGTCACCGACTGCGCACGCGCTGAAGTTCAATTTTCACACCTGTCTGACGAACCTTTGCACGAAACTCTTGAGCGGTCCCCAAAACTCGTCGTAAGTGAAGACACTGAAATTCCGCCAGCCTCTCTTGCCGTTGTCTCTGTTTGCTGCGATGACCATAACGACGCCACAGTAATGTTTACACCTTCCAACATTTTCATGAGCCGCAGAGCCGTTTCCATGCCTTTCGCTACACTCGACGTCACTGCGGGCCGAAGCAATATTTTCGTCCACAACCCCCTTTCTGCACCGCTTACGCTACTTGCCGGCGAATTGCTCGGTCGAGTGGAGTACCTCAATTCTTCTTTATTCCTTAACATGCCAGACGAATCGTGCAGTAGCACGTCGACCGAACTTCATGCCCTTTCCCCACTGGAATGCTCATCGAGTGACACCTTCTCGAGTTCTATCGCCGACACCCTAAGTGTCCATGAACGCGCCGAGCTTCTTAATCTCCTCCAGCACTTCGCGAATTCATTCGACGTTTCTTAGCCGCAATTGGGTCGGACTTCCGCAGTGCACCACTACATTGACACCGGTTCACACCAGCCATTGCATCAAAGACCGTACCGTGTCTCTGCTGCAGAACGTCACGTCATCAACGACCAGGTCGAAGAGATGCTACGCCGTCGCGTTATTCAACCATCGCACAGTCCTTGGGCATCTCCTGTCGTTCTAGTTCGAAAGAAGGATGGATCAATTCGATTTTGCGTCGACTACTGGCGATTAAACAAGGTGACGCAGAAAGACGTCTATCCATTACCGCGCATCGACGACGCCCTTGACAGCCTCCAAGGAGCCGAATTCTTCTCCTCCTTAGACTTACGATCGGGATACTGGCAGGTTCCTATGGCAGAAGCTGATCGCCAGAAAACTGCGTTCATTACACCAGATGGCCTGTACGAATTTAACGTAATGCCATTTGGGCTTTGTAATGCTCCTGCCACGTTTGAACGACTCATGGACAACACACTGCGTAGACTGAAGTGGTCTGTGTGTCTATGCTACCTCGACGACATTGTCGTTTTCTCTTCCGATTTTTCTACACATCTGCTTCGGCTCCAACTGGTTCTTACGTGTTTAACCAACGCTGGGCTCCAACTGAACCTTAAAAAGTGCCGCTTCGCCGTGCGAGAGCTGTCCATCTTAGGGCACATCGTGTCCAAGCATGGTGTTCGACCCGACCCTGCAAAACTGCGAGCAGTCGCTGAGTTCCCGAAACCTACTACACTGAAAGAATTACGCAGTTTTGTCGGACTATGCTCGTACTTCCGGCGCTTTGTGCGAAATTTTGCATCAATCATGTCACCACTGACCAACCTTCTACGCGGTGACGCAGACCATTCATCCTGGTTTTCTGACTGCGACGTCACGTTTGTCATGCTCCGTAGTCTGCTAACATCTCCTCCAATTCTTCGGCATTTCGACCCAACAGCTGCAACGGAAGTTCACACAGACGCTAGTGGGGTTGGTCTAGGCGCCGTCCTCGCCCAACGCAAGCCGGGCTACTCCGAATACGTCGTCGCTTATGCGAGTCGCACACTTACTAAAGCTGAGGCCAATTACAGCGTCACTGAAAAAGAGTGCTTGGCTCTAGTGTGGGTGCTTCGCAAGTTCCGCCCTTATTTGTACGGTCGCCCGTTCGACCTGGTAACGGACCACCATGCACTTAGTTGGCTCGGCACATTGAAAGATCCTTCTGGCCGCCTAGCTCGGTGGGCACTGCAAATCCAGGAGTACGACACTCGTGTCATCTATCGCAGCGGACGCAAGCATTCTAACGCCGACGCCCTGTCGCGTTCGCCTTTACCTCCCGACTCGGCCTGCGGAACCACTGGTACCGACTCCGTCGCATCTCTCGACCTCGACTCCTTTACCAGTGAACAACACAAGGACCCGTGGATCGCTTCCCTTTTTAACTGTCTCTCTGGATCGTCAACCACTACGATACCACGATCTCTCCGACGTCAAGCTGCTCATTTCGCCATTCGGGATCGGCTGCTACACCGACGCAACTACGCCCCCGAAGGTCGTAAGTGGCGCTTGGTTGTCCCGCGCAGCTTGCTATCACAAATCTGCGCCTCCTTTCACGACGATCCGCAATGTGGTCATGTCGGAGTTTTCAAAACTTACGAGCGCATTCGCCATCGCTTCTACTGGCGCGGAATGTATAATTTCGTTCGAAAATTCGTTATGGGCTGCCCTGACTGTCAACGCCGCAAATCACCGCCTTTCCACTCGTCCGGTGCGCTTCAACCGCTTCCGTGCCCTGCCAAACCTTTCGATCGGATCGGAATTGATCTCTATGGCCCTCTACCGACAACATCAGATGAAAATCGGTGCATCATAGTCGCTGTGGACCATTTAACACGCTACGCTGAGACTGCCGCCCTTCCAAGTGCCACTGCGCGGGACGTAGCATCCTTCATCCTTCATCGCTTCATACTACGACATGGTGCACCTCGAGAACTACTAAGCGACCGAGGTCGAGCCTTCCTATCAGAAGTCGTCACGTCTCTGCTTTCTGAATGCCATGTTGTTCATCGCAAGACCACGGCATACCACCCGCAGACTAACGGGCTCACGGAAAGATTTAACCGCACCCTTGGCGATATGCTCGCCATGTATGTGACATCCGATCATACTAACTGGGATCGCATTCTTCCATTCATCACATTCGCATATAACACCGCGGCACAGTCTACCACTGGATTTTCACCTTTCTTTCTTCTTTATGGCCGCGAACCATCCCACACCGTCGACACACTCCTTCCATACCGTCCTGACACATCCGAATGCCCATCTGTGTCCGAAGCTGCCCGAAATGCGGAAGAGTGCCGTGAACTCGCACGCACCTTTACGTCACAAGAACAACAGCGCCAGAAAGAAAACAACGCCGACTCTTCACAAAGCCCCAGCTGTTCCCCGGGATCACTTGTATGGCTGGCTGTTCCTTACCAAACCCCCGGCATTTCCTCAAAACTCGTTCCAAAGTACGAGGGCCCATACCGCGTTTTGGAGCAAACCTCACCGGTGAATTTTCTCATCGAGCCACTTTCCCCATCTGACGACATGCGCTGGCGTGGACGTGACATCGTCCACGTCGCCCGCCTTAAGCCATATCATAGCCCTCTGCCTCCACACTCTTAGGTCGCCAGGATGGCTCTTTTTCGGCGGGGGCAAATTGTGAAGAAGAAAACGCATCGTTGGCAAGCAACATCGCCACCGCTTGGGTACTGGGCTTCTCTCGCTCGGCTCGTGCTGATCATCGCCGGCATCTGCTTGACCGTTGCTCTTGCCCGATCGACGCTCTTGCCCGATGACGAGGACCACCGTCACAACAGTCGCCAATAAACCCTTTTTCAATATATATATATATATATATATATATATATATATATATATATATATATATATATATATATATATATATGTATATATATATATAGAGAGAGAGAGATCGTTTGATTGTATGATTGATTGATTCAAAGTCACAGAAGTTCACTAAGAAATGCATTGCACTTGAAGTTAAACAATTGTAAAAGGTCAGCTTTTATTAGTATATTGCGTGAATGGCACCAGTGCTCTATCTGGCTTATTAAATGCATATTATTTAATTTATTATTATATAAATATAAAAACACACCTATTTCATTTGCAAAACCCTCTGAAGAAAGTAGCATGTTATGATCGTAAATCTGTAATGGCTGGATGGCTCATTGGGATGTTGTCACTCTCTGACCACATTGCTTGTATTGCCTCTGTTGGCAATAAAACGCCAATGATAACCTCATTTCATTCATAGACAGTGCCAAGTTTACTGCCTACATCCGAGATCAGTGGGCTTGGGCTGAAGGCTGCTGTTGCGAACGCGTGTTGCCACTTGCATTACATCGTCAAAAAGTTTACAGTGTTACAAAATTGAAAAAAAAAGTATTTCTCGAGTTCAAAAAACAATACTTCCCTGTAACTTCACATATCTTTAGCTAATATATATAACTTTATGAATACTTTTAGTCCACTAAGTGACCAGCAAAGTTGGCTTTCAATGAACACTGAGCTTTTTTCTAAAAAAAAGCGAAATTAGAATTTATTTTTCAGACAATATATCTTGAGCACCTTAATCGTTTTTACTTCGTAGCATGTTGAACAGGCTGCTATGACATATCATTTGTGCCGTTTTATTTTGACATGCTTTTACAGTGAATATCGAATTTCACAAATTTATTCAATTTGGCTCGTGCCAAAATCCCCTAATGAGTTTATATACATAAAAAGTAATTTATTTATAGTTACATTATCTCATTAGCTTGCCATAAACACCATTTTATTGAGTGCATCCTATAGACATCCTTTGAATGAAAATTGTTGTTTGATACTCTCTAGCTGAGTCGGCGAAAAGCTATAAACTAGCACGAACAGGCAAGAAAATTTTCGTCTACAGAAATTAGCAAGCAGAGCAAGTTTTAAACACAAAGAAAAATGTGGTGATTTTTTAGCCAGATTTCGCAAAAAGCTGTTGAAGAGTGAGAATAATTTTAGTGGAGAGTTGTAGATGTTTGTTTGGCTTTTCGCCTGACATGTTCGTCCAGATACTGGGTGATAACTATTATATATTCAGTGATAAATACATAGCACATGCACTCACACACGTGCACTACACTATTTACGAAGCTTTATTCAGATTTGGGGCCCAAAAGAATGTCAGTAGCACTTTTGTGGCATGTAACGCACTGGAGCTACTTTGCCATGGGCCTAAAATATCTGGTGACTCTCCTTAAAAAGTATAAGTGATTGCTGTCTATATCTAACAAATTCTGGCATTTTGGATTATATTTATCATACCTTTATCTCGTGTTTGTTTGATACTATTGAGATTTTGCTGTAATTTTAAACAATCAAAAAATATTCACCTAGAGTTATTCAAACAAAAGACCAAATTGAATGGTACTGCACAATATTACTTGCACTTTTCAAATACTTTCACACCATTAATTCTGACACGTCAACTCTACCATGCTGTGTCTAAACTGATATTGCATGATTTCATCAGTGTACTGTTATGATTTACTTTAGAGTTTTTTTTCTAAATTTAAGTTTACAGACTTTAACAAAGTAGTACGACCTTTTCGAGACAATGTATTGGAAGGATCCAGACAATTTGAACCCCATTGGGTTCTTTATTGTGCCCTAGTATTCCACCTGACGTGGTTCTCTAGGATTTCACTTCTACAGAAATGCAACCATGGTCCCTGGATTAATCAAAGCTGCATCTATTGGGTGAGTAGGCAAGTACTGTATGAGACACTGAAGCGGCACCACCTCTGAAAATATAAGTGCATACATGTGCACCAGCCTATACATGCAAGTGCTTCTCTTGAATAAAAAATGATTTTTTTGTGGCTAAAGTATTTTCTTGCTTTTTTTTCTTCAGGCTTAGAAATGGCATAAAAAAGACATTCACAAACTTTATTGATAATGACTAACCAGCCTAAAAGTTCATAAAGCGGTTTCATTTAAAAGGGAAGGAGACTTTGGTACTTTAAAATTGTCATTTACTGATTTTATTGCAAGAAATGCCTCAAGGCCCTTACTTGTAGGGATATATTACATAAAGAGGAGGGAAAAACAGATAGGCTGTAGCATCAATAAACAGCAGAACAACAATACTCATCAAACAAACACCTAAAAAGTGTGACATAACAAACAAAATATAAAAAAAATACAATTTTGAAAATAGAAAAGCTCTAGCGAGACAGCCTACAAATGGGTAATATTTTTAATAAGTTTATTAAATTTAAGTGTATTATTTTAGTTGCAATAAAACGAGGCAGCCAGTTCAACTCGATAATGGTTTTAGGGATGAATGATTTAGCAAAGATGAAAGTACAGCAAGCTATGTGTTTAATTTTGAAAGGACGATGGTGATGTGAAAATATGATTGGAAAAAAATGAAGTAAAGAGTGGCAGTATATTTTATAAAAAAGAGGTAAACAAACTAGTGTACAATGATGGTAAAGGTTATCAAGACCAGCACAAGCCTTTAGGACTGACACACCAATGAAATGGTAGTACTCAGAAAAAAAAAATAAAATCTGTTGCATTTTTCTGGAGAGATCGACGTTACCTATGATGTAGGCCTAATCTAGGTACCACATCTATGAAGTATACTCTATATTTTAGGATGAATTAAAGTAAAGTGGGTGAGTTTATGCACCTGTGCAGGAGCATGTTGTAGATTACAATTTGAGAGGCAGACAGGTAGTGACAACTACAAAGCGAAATAGGTATGACGGCTCCATGTCAGGTCAAACATAGAATGAACATTTAAATAGTTGTCAGTGGAAGCTGAATCAACATTTATGTCATTAGGAGTATGTGAAGTTCAGAAAGCAACATGAAACTTTTTGTAAACGTGACAAGTTTAGCCATACACTTATTTAGAAATGTAGCCATGATGAGCACCAACTTGTAATTGAACAGAAGTTGCTTTATAATAACTGATAGCCAGAGTTACTTTCATGGCTCAGTACACTAAAAATGAGGTCATCAGTAAAAAAGTCTAGTTTGAGAAAAAATACATTTAGGCAAATCATTAACAAATATTAGAAAAGAACAGGGGACCAAGGAAACTTCCCTGCGGAGTGCCGAATGTTACTTGAGCTGTCGAAGAGTAAGAGCCATTAACAAAGGTGAATTGACTGCGATATCAGAGGAACCCTTGTATACTAAGATGTGTGTGTGAATGTTCATTTGTGTTAACTGCAGAGTCTATAGCCCGTATTCACAAACCAACCTTGGCCTTTCCTCGAGTTCTCCTCAAGCTTCTGTACCCTCTAATTGTGTTATAAAGGCACAAAAATGGTAAGGAGGTAGAAAACTACAACAAGACTGGTTCACGAATACTGGCCAACTTGTACATAGAGCGCAATAAAGGCTTACAACCGATAACAAAAACTTGAGGTAACACCGAGGATGGTTAGTGAATACAGGCCTATGGTCGGAGACCCAATCAGTGCATCGAAAAAACTGGGAAACAAGGTTTCAACTTGAAAGCCAGTGTCTATCAATAAGCCATGAGTAAATGATGTCAGCTGATGATCACAAGAAAATTCCTTACGGAAACTGTGCTATTTAAACATGATGTAATCTTTGTAATAATTATTTATTTGAGTTTGAATGATGCCTTCGAGGAGCTTGGAAAAGGTGTAAGTGAAAGGAATGGGTCTGTAGTTTAGAGAATCAGGGCAAGTGCCTGATTAGAACATTGCATAACTTGCCTTCACACCAGTGATGAGGAATGCAGCAAAAGGATAATGATCAATAAAAAAAAGTGCAGTAAAGGCTTCAAAAATACTCCCAAATATATTTTAATATATCGTGGCTAAAAACGAGGAGATCTATACTTGCAGCGTTTTTATCGTTTGTAAATAAAGAAAAAATACCATCTTTACTGATGACTACAAATTTATTGAATAGAATAGAGAAATCATGAAATTAACTAAAGATTCGAAAAGGAGTAACCATTTCAAGAGTGAAAACAGATGAGAACGCTTTTATAATAAGATAGGCAGAATAGACGCCATTGAGCTAGTCAATGTTCAGATCACAAATGTGGCTTATAATACATTCCAAAATCTCCAGGGTTTATTACATAGCACAGTGGACACGCAGGGGCGTCTGCGTAAGCAGGCGTTTGGTGTGTAGTGACACCACGGACCCGAGCTAAGGGGGGGGGGGGGTTCTCACCAGAGATGGATTGGCCACCCTGGTGCAGTATCTGGCCACCACCTCCCACATGCATATGCCAAATAACTCACGGCCCTCAGTCCCCAGCAGCTGCGAAGCAACTGACCCCGGCGACGGTCAGATCTGCAATGCAGCCGAGGGTGCTAAGAACCTCTGGATCCAGACAGGTCACCATTGGAACCTGAACTTGGCAAGGTTTAACACTAGAACCTTACCTAGTGAGGGAAGCCTAGCTGTACTACACGAGGAGCTAGAGGGTGTTAAATGGGATATAATAAAACTCAGTGAGGTTTGGAGGACAGATGAGGCCTATACGGTGCTATAGAATGGGCACGTCCTTTGCTATCGAGGCTTGGCTGACAGAAGAGAACTGGGAGTGGGGTTCCTAATTCACAGAAACATAGCTGGCAACATATAGGAATACTATAGCATTATTGAAAGGGTGGTAGGTATCGTAATTAAACTCAATAAAGATACAAGATGAAGGTGATACAACCTTCCGCGCCTACATCCAGCCACGATGACGCATCAGTTGAAAGCTTCTATTAAGACGGACGTGGAATCAGCAATGAGTAAGGTAAAAACACACTATACTATACTGATGGCAGACTTTAATGCAAAGATAGGGAAAAGGCAGGCTGGAGACCAGGCAGTAGGAGATTATGGCATCGGTACTAGAAATGCCAAAGGAGAGCTACTAGTAGAATTTGCAAAACGCAATAATTTACGGATTTTGAATACCTTCTACCGAAAACGAGGAAACCATAAGTGGACATGGAGGAGCCCTAATGGGGAAAGTAAGAACGGAATAGACTTTATAAGGAGTGCACACCCAGGCATCGTGCAGGATGTGGAAGAGGTTGGCAGGGTGTGATGCAGTGACCATAGATTGGTACGGTCTCGATTTCACCTAGACTAGAAGAAGGAACGACAGTAACTGATACGCAAGAAGCCAATCAATTAGCTAGCACTGTGAGGGAAAGTATAGGAATTGAGAGTCTCCCTTCAGAACAGGTGCTCGACTCTTATCGAGGAAACCAGCCTTAGCGTTGGCGCAATGAATAATAATCTGAAGAGAATCATTATGGATTGTGCAGTGGAAGTTGGAGGTACAGTACTCAAACAGGACACTGCCAAACTGTCCCAGAAGACGAATAACCTCATTAAATAGCGTCAAAGCGTGAAAGTCTCAAGTACAACACACAAAATAGAACTGGCAGAACTTTCGAAGTTGATTAATAGGCGTAAGGTATTCGATGTAAGAAGGCATAACATGGAGGGAATTGAACATGTTCTGAAAAATGGAGGAAGCGTCAAAACAGTGAAGAGGAAACTTGGAATAGGGAAAAATTGGATATATGCACTAAGAGACAAAGAAGGAAAAATAACTACCAATATGGATAGGATAGTTAAAATAACGAAGGAGTTTTACAGAGATCTGTACAGTAGCCAGGACAACCACGACCTTAATACTATAAGAACTTGCAGTAACCCAGATGACACCCCACCAGTAATGATAGAAGGAGTCAGAAAAGCTTTGGAGGGCATGCAAAGAGGCAAAGCTGCTGGTGAGGATCAGGTAACATCAGATCTGCTGAAAGATGGAGAACAAATTGTGTTAGAAAAACTAGCCACCCTATCTACGAGGTGTCTCCTGACGGGAAGGGTACCAGAGTCTTGGAAGAATGCTAACATCATCTTAATACATAAGAAAGGAGATGACAAGGACTAAAAGAATTACAGGCCGACCAGGTTGCTCTCCGTAGTATACAAGTTATTTACAAAGGTACTTGCTAACACAGTAAAGAAAACATTAGAATTCGATCAACCAGAGGAACAAGCAGGATTTCGAACAGGATACTCAACAATCGACCACATTCATACTATCAATCAAATAATAGAGAAATTCTCAGAATATAACCAACCACTATTCATACCCTTCATAGATTACGAGAAGGTGTTTTATTCAGTAGAAATATCATCAGTCATGCATACACTGCGGAATCAGGGCGTCGATGAAGCATATACAAACATCCTGGAATACATCTACAGGGGATCAACTGCTGCCATAATGCTTCATAAAGAAAGCAACAGAATACCAATCAGGAAGGGTGTAAGGCAGGGGGATAAAATCTCCCCAATGCTATTTACCACGTGCTTACAGGAGGTTTTCAGAGGCCTAGAATGGGAACAGTTAGGGATAAGAGTTAATAGAGAATACCTTAGTAACCTGCACCTCGCCGATGACATTTCATTGCTGAGTAACTCAGCGGACTAATTCCAACTCATGATTAAAGAATTAGACAAGGAGAGCAGAAAGGTGGGTCTTAGAATTTATCTGCAGAAAACGAAAGTAATGTACAACAACCTCGGAAGAGAGCAGTGCTTCAAGATAGGTAATAGTGCACTTCAAGTTGTTTATTTATTTCTATTTCATAATACCCGTAAAGGCCCCCGAAGGGGTATTACATAGGGGAACGGACACATGAAACAAATTTTTGTACGCTTATACAATCTAAAAACAAGATTATACAAAATAATGTAAGCGAGCTTAATACAAAAAGCAACAACAACAACCAGAATCAGATACTATAAAAAAATAAGTAGAGATAGAATATTGAATACTGGAAACATAAATTAAGGGCACTAACAAATACAGTATACAAGGAAAAAAACCAAAATGATGGCATGATCTTAAGATACAAAAGTTCGCAATTAACACATAAATAATACAAATCAAGCGTGTACAATGGTCGTGAAAAACATTAACGCATGATAACAAGAAAATAAACACTGGTGTACATATGAAGAAGCTTAGTGAGAGTACGCGCGGTGGATATCTAGTCGGAAATGTCGAGTAAAAGTTCGTTAAATGTTGTGAAATCTGCTTGAGTGGCAATGTAGGATGGCAAGCTATTCCATGCAACTATTGTTCGGGGAATGAAGGAATTAGCGTAATGAGCTGAGCGACAAGTTATACATTTTATCTTGAAGATATGGTCTGTGCGTGGAAAGATGACTGTTGGTGCTTCGAAAATGCGGTGAAGGTATGGGTGATGATAGAGTTTGTGAAGAAGCGAAAGGCGGGCAGTTCTGCGGCGATGAGTGAAGTCGTCAAGCTGAGCGCGAGTTTTTAGTAAAAGATTATGTCTACTTAGTGCAGGTAATAACCACGGAGCCAAACCAAGAGATTGAAGTAACTAGAAAAATAAGAATGGGGTGGAGCACATTTGGCAAGCACTCTCAAATTATGACAGGTAGATTGCCACTAACCCCCAAGAAGAAAATATATAACAGCTGTATCTTGCCGGTACTTAGCTATGGAGCAGAAACCTGAAGACTTACAAAGAGGGTTCAGCTTGAATAAAGGATGACGCAGCGAGCAATGGAAAGAAAAATCATAGGTGTAACTTTAAGAGACAAGAAGAGAGCGGAGTGTATCAGGGAACAAAACGGGGTTAAGCATATCATAGTTGAAATCAAGAAGAGGAAATGGACATGGGCTGGGCATGTAGTGCATAGACAGGACAATTGCTGGTCGTTAACGGTAACTAACTGGATTCCCAGAGAAGGCATGAGAGTTAGGGGGAGACAGAAGGTTAGGTGGGCAGATGAGATTAAGAAGTTTGTGGGTGTAAAGTGGCAGCAGCAAGCACAGGATCGAGTTAACTGGCGGAACATGGGAGAGGCCTTTGTCCTGCAGTGGACGTAGTCAGGTTGATGATGATGATGATAGTGGACAGCCCCTCAACTGACGGCTTGAGGCTTTGAGCATTTTTCTGTAATCGATATCACTTGCTGTCGAATTCCCATGGAATTAATAGGGTACAGTGTAGACCTGCACAGACATTTTTGTTTCTTCTTTTTATTGGCTCTTTGAGGCAAAAATGCACATTCACTACACCGTACTTTTGTAACAGGTATGTGTCATATCATGAGTTCGGGTAGTTTTGAGCAGCGTCTAATTTTGTTCAATAAAATGGGGAGAACATACAGCTAAAAGGCTCTCAGAAAAAGAAGTTTCAAGGTTTATCTCACCAAAATCAGAACCTACAATTTGTATAGGCTTCGTAATAAACTGAGTTAGGCGAAAGTCTTAACAAGCTTTTATAGTAAGGCATGGGCTACCTTATTACTAGCCGAGATAGATAAAGTGACAAAACTGATACCTGGAAGTTTAATATCACCGAACGTTTATAACTAACCCTAAATTTGGCGTAAGTGAGGAGCCGACAAAATTTGTCAGTAGACCATCATATAAGGTCAGGAGGATTTTGCCCGGTCCTTTAGACCCACATGTTTTTGTCCTGCCACTGTTGAGTTTCAGTTATGAACTAAGTAGCCAAGAAGGGCATCTCTTAATCTGTCTATGTTATGAGAGATTAAGGTGCATGTGTCGTATCAGTTTAGGTCATGGTGCACAATGAATGCATGGATCCGATGCAAGCAAATCAACGCAATACAGGCATCACACATCAAGCAAGCACTTCAGCACCTTAGTCAGACATATGATCGCAGCACTTCGAACCATGCCCTGGTCACCTCAATAGCGAGACGTGAAGACTTCGTAGATTATGTGAGTTTTTCGACAAAATTGTAGTGCTTTTGTAATCAAGCTGCTATAGGCAACATTGAAAGAGGCTCTCGTGCAGTGCCAGGATTGCCAGCCTAATTCTGACTGTACTAACATTGCCATCACAGGTGAAATTAATGAATTAGTGTGGTTTTAATGTTGGGTGTTGCATTGATTAAATTGATGACAACCTGTACAGTATGGCTAGTAATTCAAGTAGTAATGGGTTAGTCATTTTTATCTCATTTGTGAAGAAAGGTTGGATGAATCAGCTTGTGTACCTTTCTCTTATGTTGATGATAATAACCTTCCTACTTGGAAAAGGTTTCTACATGCATACGAAGCTACAATAGTCAGCCCTGTCCATAGCCGTACAAGGTTTGCAAGTCCTACCTGCGAACCAATTGCTGCACTATAACGCGCTAAAAAAGAAAAGAAAACCGAAGAGCACCTGCAAGTGCTTTATATGGCAGTCTACTTGCGAACATATTCAACTCATACTTAGTGAAAGTGCAGCAGCACATCGTAGCCGCATGAATTAAGATGTGTGACCCTGGGCATGAGGGAGGTCAAGCTGGTTTGCTTGGTGGTCAAGACACAACTACCTGGTCTAGAGGCACAAGCGACAACATGGCCAACATTCCAGATTTGTTTAAAAGAAATAAGCGGACCATCTCTTCCTCAGAGTGTAAGCATGTAAACATTTTAATATCCAGTGCAAGGGTATAGTTAGCACAGAAGCTTAACGTGGCATGCATAGCACGTACATAAATTACTTTTTTGTTAACTTTTTCATATAAGACGATCAATAATGTGCTGCATTAAAACTGAAAATTGCATACGCAAGTTGGATCGCATTCTTGATTTTAGCAGCGCACTGAGAGATCCTCGTCCCTCCTAAGCACATATTGGACTGATCTTCCTGAATGCCACCTCCTTTGATTTCGAATGTTTGATTATCCTCGCAGAATTGGACATTTATACGCTTGTTCAATAATCTATGCACTTTCATGCCGAGACGTACAAGGACACACAAAACTCCAGGCCCGTAAGCGAAAACGATGCAACTGACTGCATCGTTTCCTCCGCCACTAAGCAATGCTGTTCGTGTTATTTATTGAGGCTCTGTTGACAGAAAAACGCGCCGCAGTAGACGTGGTACCAGAACAGCGTCACTGGACGCATAGATTTTGCGAACGAAAGGCAAGGATGCCCATTAATTTGACACCAGACCACCGATTTCCTCTCGGTCTACCAAAGAAACACTATGTCGACAGGCAAGGATGCACATTAATTTGACACCAGACCACCGATTTCCTCTCGGTCTATCAAAGAAACACTCTGTTGACGTTGCGATGCAGACTTATCACACGGTGTTCCGCGAATGCTGTTGACATGGCACATTGCGATGTAGAACGTACACGTGTACTGTACAATATTGTGTACGATACTGTACGTATGTGTACTCTATGTGTACAATACTGTACACATGTACTGTATTTGGGTAGTCGTAGGATCAAAATACGCTCCAAACCGAAACCAGGGGCAAACCCGCGGCACCCTCGAGCACAGAACAAACAATCAACTTATTTTCTTTTTAATAATACTTATAAACCAACAAATAATTTATTAGGTTGTTAAACTGAGCAATAATACTAATATTACAAAACCACTACACAAAACAAATATTTTTAGACAATGCGTTAATAATTAATTTATGCACATTAAAAAAACACGTTACACACTTGTTAACGACACTTTTGTAAGTTTATTGCATTATAAAGTAACAATTTGCGCACTTTAATAGCTTTACGTTAACTTTTTTGAAAGTGACGTCACTTTCGTGCGGTGCAGAAGCCACTTTTGTGTGGGGATGACTGCTGCGCCACGCGGCGCAGAAGACGCTGCCTTAAAAAATTATTACCTAAAGCTAGTTAAATGTGTAAAATATTCGTGCATGATGCGTTAAACCTACAATACTTTTACTAAGCAGGTGTTTAACCAGTCAATTAGCCTAGGTTTGTTATTTAAATACATATTACAGGTACTTTGAATACAGGGGGCGCCATGGGCGCTGCAGCTGCGAAAGGTAAACACTGCGAGATGATAGCCGCCTACCAAGGTTCCTTTTGGCTTTGCATAAATTTGTTGCCAGACAGTTCAGCGGCTGTTGCCAGATTGCCGCTAAATTTGGCAGAAACGTTTTTTTCTGTAGTTGTGGCTTCTCCGTAAGAGTTTGGTGCTATCCGCGATGCAATTCTTGGCTGAAAATTTTTCTCCTGTAGTTGTGGCTTCTCCGTAATAGTTTGGTGCTATCCGCGGTGCATTTCTTGGCTGAAAATTTTTTTCCTGTAGTTGTGGCTTTTCTGTAAGAGTTTGGTGCTATCCGCGGTGCATTTCGCGAGTGCATGAGCGAGGCTGGCCGTTTTAAGTGTGAATACACTTTTTAGCGACCCCAAACCATCCACCGCCGTCGGCGGCGTCCGCAGTCTTCTCTCTATCTTTAAAAGAAAGAAGACTTGGCGGGCCGCAGTGCGACGCTCTACCGAATAAGCCACGGACGCGACGCTGATATCGGTGTCAGTAACGCGCCTTATACCCCCTCCCCCTTCGCTCGCTCCTCCGCTCTCCTCGCTCGCTGCAGCTGCGCGCGCATCCCTCTCTCTCGCGCGCCCGCCTTCTCTCTCAGTCTCCCGTCGAGAGCGGGTCGTGAGGGGGAGTAAAGTTAAAATCCGTTGGCAATCGCCAGTGAGTTAACGTAAACTCCCCCGTGTGATCAAATTGTGATTCCCAGGAACCATTACACCATAAAGGCACCATAGTGTGATTAATAAATATAATAGTGCGAATTACTAAATACCCCTCATAGCATCACCCCGTGTACTCGCACTTAACCATGTTCACCCTCGGGGAAATGCTTGAGAGTTTTTTATTAACGGAATGAACCGAGCCTAGCAGAAGTCGAGCGTAGTGCTGCCGTGCAATTAAGAGGCCGTTCTATTTCCGTTTTATTTACGGAATTAACCACGCCTAGAAGAAGTCGAGCGCGGCGCTGCTGCGCAATTGAGAGGCCAATTTAATTAACGGAATGAACCGCGCCTAGCAGACGTCGAACGCGGCGCTGCTGCACAATTAAGAAGTCAATTTAATTAACGGAATGAACCGCGCCTAGCAGAAGTCGAGCGCGGCGCTGCTGCGCAATTAAGAGGTCGTTTTAATTAACGGAATGAACCGCGCATTACAGTATTCGTTTTAATTAACGGAATGAACCGAGCCTAGCAAAGTCTAGGCGCGTTCTCTTGGTGTGTGCGCAGCTGTGCGATTGAGATATCGCGTCTCAGTATTGAGGATGACGGGGAAAACTGAATAGAGTCACAGGAGGTGATGCGCTGCACCCCTCCCCCCTTACTTTTCTTTTTTTTCTCTCTCTCTAAGCTGATCGTGTCGCATCGACCGCGCGCTACGACGGGGGACGCTACGCTTCCCCTAGCTGTGTCAGCACAAGACATATAGTTCGGACTCGTATATACATGTGATGAATAAGCGTTCCAAGGCTGTTTAATCGGGGTACATCGGATATGCTACAGCTATGTACGCCTGGAAGGCTGCTTTATCGAAGCAGATGAAGCGAATTAAGCGCGACTTGTGCGTACCTGTAAATGGGACCTGGCCGACGAGCCACCGTCGCTTACAGGGCCCCACCCACAATAAGCACAAACTACCAAAATTCCAAATAATGATTGTGTATTGTTTCTCAGCTCAAGAGCTTAGTATACAACAATGAGGATAAAACGACATAATAAACGTAATAATGACAATAATAATAATACAACATAATGACAACATAAACATAAGAATAAAATGACAATATGTCTCACTACGCGCTAATCACAATTAAACTTGATACCGGCGAGCAATTACCTCCATTAATCGAAAAAAAGGGTCTTTCCCGTTGGGACGTGCGTTAATTCATCTCCACCAAAGCCAGGCGAGGTGAGATGGCATAAGTGAGGTAGTCGTCCTGTTGCTGTTGCGAACGAGACGGCGCTTGGTCTTTTGCCATTCACTTTCAATCCTTTGCGTGTTGGCGCCTGTCGTAGGATCAACGAAGTTGACACTGTGGTTCACGGTGTGCCAGTCCAAGTTTAGCGGTGTTCCGTTGGCATCCACAAGTCTGGGTATGCACTGGTACGCGGCCCACTCGTCACTGTACACCGTCGTCCCGGGAAGAATGTGCTGCGGGTCGAAGCGATGGCGCAGGCGACAGTCCGATTTCACGAAGGAAGGCCTCTTCCGCGGCAGGCTACGTTATGATGTCGGCGATTTCGACAATGCTGGGGTCCATCCGTGGCGTGGCCATGACGAGACGCTTCCTGAACTGGTAACAGTGTAGCTTGCATGGCTATCGTTACGGCATTTTATAAGGGTCATGTGGTGAAAGGGGGATAGAGCGCTCTAACGTTGACAGGGCGCTTACGTGATGCCGCATCAGCGGGGAAAGAGGGGGTGGGTCACGGCGCCAACGTGGCGCGAGCATCTGCGGAGAAAGACGAGATGGGCAAAGATGCCTGGAATAAAAACATAAAAAAACCTTTTTGGACCTCTAATGTTGGTTGACATGGCGCCGACCCGACGCGATGCGAGTGTCTGCGGAGAAAGAGAGGGTGGGCAAAGACGCCTGTAATTAAAAAAAATATTAAAAAAAAACCTTTTGTACCTCTAACGTTGGTTGATATGGCGCCGACCCGAAGCGACGCGAGTGTCTGCGGAGAAAGAGGGGGTGGGTCACGGCGCCGACGCGACGCGAGCATATGTGTGAAAATACGGGATAGGCGAAGACGCCTCGAATCATACAACACCTAGCTCACTGTCACGCAGGTCCCGTTAATTAGGGAGGCGATCGCCGGGCCAACTCCAAGGGCCGAAGTATCGGCCCCCCGAACCACACCACGAAAGCGTGGACCATTTAGAAGTGGTCCTTTTTGGCGCGCCAGCGGACGCCGGCTGTGGCCCAAAGAACAAGACAGAGGCGAGAGTTGATAAACAAACAAAATTATATTCTCAAAAATGGCAGATCAAAAAACAGTACACAAGTATGCACACTCCACAATAGTTGCATACAATAGGTCACCAATCAAACAACGTACTACACAGTACAATCAGCCACACTTGAAACAACGGACACAGACAACAATACACACTACAATGCAGTCGCATGCATTAAACAACCAAGACACTTAAAGACTAAAGAGATGGAAAACCTATTCAGTCCAAAGTTCTTGGAACAAAAGTCTGGATGATGCTCTTCCGAGAATCACTCACTCAAAGTCCAGCGTTGTTGTCGTTCCGCTGCCCTTCGAAGTTTCTCTTCCAGGAAACCTCGCCGAAGTTTCTCTTCCAGGAAACCTCGCGTCTTCAATTGGCCACTCTCCAAGCTTCAAACTTCTTCGCCGGAAACACGTCGGTTTCACACACGCAGCTGTTACCACGCGTCTTCGCTCAATAGCAGTAAACACACGCTCTTGCCTGTAGCTCGAGCCTTCACCCCTCAGGTGGAAATCCTCTTCTTCTCCTGCTTTGTCTCTACGGACAAAACCTTCGCAGACTACACGGCGGAATCCCTACGCACTCTGGCGCTAGCTTCCGTCTTCTCCTCCTTTGTCCCTACGGACAAAACCTTCGCCGACTACACGGCGGAATCCGTACGCGCTCTGGCGCTAACTTCTGTCTTCTCCTGCTTCTCTCATCTCCGCTGCTCGGTTAAATACCTTCCGCGCGACATTCCAGAAAGTTCTCGTCACTTCGTCGGCGCGATATGCAGCGAAGGCTGGGAGAGGGCGAGGCGGTTGGAATGCCCTCCATGGTGGATGACTCAACTCGATGTGACCACGCCCCTTTCCTTCTAGAAAAATCGAGTGCTTGCTCGGCCGCCGATGTGGGGTGAGGAGGTTCGTCGGCGAAGCCACGCTTCCGAGAGGAGAGGCTCGCACGCCCGGGGAGCTTTTAGATGTTTGTTTTCTTTTTATTTCTTTTTCGTTGACCTCGCGGCGTCACTCCGGTGGTTCGTCGCGAGAATTTGGCGGCGCGCCCTTTTTTGAGCGCTCGTTCTGTGACACTGCCCCCCACTCGAAGAATATTATCTCATAATATTCAAAACCACACAACCGAGCGCGAACGGTCACCATGCACTCTGAAGGAATGGTAACACAAACCATCGCTCATGACACTTCACATTCACAATAGATCGCTCAATACAATCGTACATTGTAGTTCAATTCCACAACACATGAAATATAGCCACAGGTACATGACTACAACACTTCATCACACATTCCAAACAATACAAACGTACAAAGTTCTGTCTTTACAACAATTATACAACACTATACATCACATCATCGCACAGAACACTTTGACTCGCTCGACATACACTTGAGACACAGGATAACAAGGACATTAACACAACATATGTCACTCAGCCCTGCCAAACACATTCCGATTCCACCTCAGCACCTATCCTGTGTATTTCGAGCTGCGCTTGCGTCCTTTCTTGCGGTGCTCGCTCGATCTCTTCTTGTTTTTCCTTGTTCTTTTCGGCGAGCCTTTTTCAACGATGGTATCTGAGGCAGCGTCTCAGCCATCGTTGTCACTGCCGACCCTGCTAACGAGTCATGACGTTCGACGGGTCCTGTCTGTTTATATACCAGCTTGTTCATGTCTCTACATTTGGCCCGGCTGGCCGACTCCGTCACTTTTACACTGCCGGTCGGTTGAGGTCGTGCCGACATAAGTCCAGCTGCCCGGCCCGTGAACTCATTCAACACGATCATCTTCTCATTCGCTGTCTCTTGCGCCGCGGCTTCACCTTGGGCTCTAGTGAGATCCGTCACGGGCTGATCCTCCACTGTATCTCGCGGTCGCTGGGTTGGCGAGGGCTCTATCTTAGGGACTTCTCCCAAGCATTCCGGATCATTCGGTCCTCACGCCCCATCGATGTTTCCGATGACAAGGTCGTAAAGGGGGGTCGTCATGCATAAGGCAGTAACCTTCCCGCTGAAGTACGGGGTTTCAACCTCAATCTCTGCTTCGGGAAGCATCCGAACCGTACGGTCAATTAGGCAAACCGGTTTCGTTCTGCCTGTCAACTCACTTTCCAGTACCAAATTTTTCCGCACGATAACCGTGGAGCTACCGGTGTCTCTTAACACCGTAATCTTCTTGCCCGCAACTTTCCCAGGCAGCGTTGGCATTCCCTTCGTGCCACCAGTTGGCTGTTTCGTCATTACAGCACCCACAATAGGAATTTTCTCCCCATTTTTTAATTCCACGTATCCGTCGGTGACGGCATCACCATCGGATTTCGGTGCTGCTAGCACACAGGCTACCTGGTGAGTTTGACTCCCTCCGTTTCGACATGCGTCTGCTTTGTGCCCAGTCTTACCACACTTAAAACATTTTACTACCGTAGGGCTCGTAAAGATCGTTCGACAGTATTTCGCGCGACGACCCACTTGGTTACACAGAAAACAACGCGGAATGCTCTCCGGTGCACGCTTCTTTTCTTCGGGAGCCGATTTCTTCGAATCTTCGGGACAATCCTTCTTGACCTTGGCCAAATTAGTGCCACCTTGCGCTTCCAAGAATTGATCAGCCAATTCAAGCATGCCTTCAAGTGAGTCAGCCTTCCTCTTTTTCAAGTACAGCGACAGGCTTGGGTGGCAACTAGTGAGAAACTGCTCTCTAATTAGGAGCTCTCTAAGTTCATCGTACTCCTGCGCTGTCCCTGAAAGTTCAATCCATCTGTCGAAATAATGGCAAAGTCGGGCGGCATACTGCGTAGCCGTCTCACCATCAGTTGGCTTTCCTGTCCGAAATCTGTCCCGGAATCCTTTTACAGTAAATCTAAATCGCTTCAGCAAAACAGCTTTCACCTTTGCATAGTTGGCTGCATCGGTCGGCGTCAGCCTACCGTACACACTCAGCGCTTCACCACTCAAGCAAGTACTCACAGCAGTTGCCCATTGATGTTCCGGCCAATTCTGGCTCCTCGCAATCATCTCAAATCGGTGAAGGTACGCGTCAAGGTCGTCCTTCCTTTCATCAAACGCCACGAGCAGCTTGCTTGGGTTCAAGCGGAAGCCATGATCTTCCCGTTCGCTGCTTTCAACTCTAGCTTGGACGGGAGTTTCACTTCGCTGTTGCAAACGGAGCCGCTCAAGTTCCATCTCGTGCTGTCGCTGCCGTTCCCTTTCCTCTCTTTCTTCTTTCGCCCTCTCCGCTGCCAGTCTTTCTTTCTCCAGCTCCAACTTCAATTGCAGCTCTCTTTCTTCTTTCAGCTGTCGCTCCTTTGCTTCTCTTTCTTCCCTCACCCTTTCAGCTGCCAACTTTTCTCTCTCCAGCTCCAATTTCAATTGCTGCTCTCTTTCTTTTTTTGCTCTCTCAGCTGCCAACCTCTCTCGCTCCAACTCAGCTGCTTTTTCTTCCTTGGCCCTCTCAGCTGCCAACCTCTCTCGCTCCAACTTAGCTGCTTTTTCTTCCGTGGCTCTCTCAGCTGCCAACCTCTCTCTCTCCAACTCAGCTGCTTTTTCTTCCTTGGCTCTCTCAGCTGCCAATCTATCTCTCTCCACCGCCTCTTTCTCCTTCTGGCTTACCCACTTCCATAGTTCGGCGCCAGAAAGACCCATCTTCTCACCAAGAGCTACAAACTTTTCGAGATCCATTTTGTCTCGCAAATAAAACCTTGCCGCGTGTAAAATCACTCTATCGGAACACTCCCCTGCGCTCGTTAACGAGAACACTGAACAACACACAATATCGTTCCGATAGCAGTATCAACAACTCGAGGCTCTTTCTCACTACTTTGGACACACTGTGCACCAAGAGGTCCTGTCGCGGACGCCAGCATAATTGTCACCGGTCCCGTTAATTCGGGAGGCGATCGCCGGGCTAATTCCAAGGGCCGAAGTATTGGCCCCCCGAACCGCACCACGAAAGCGTGGACAATTTAGAAGTGGTCCTTTTTGGCGCGCCAGCGGACGCCGGCTGTGGCCCAAAGAACAAGTGAGAGCCGAGAGTTGATAAACAAACGAAATTATATTCTCAAAAATGGCAGATCAAAAAACAGTACACAAGTATGCACACTCCACAATAGTTGCATACAATAGGTCACCAATCAAACAACGTACTACACAGTACAATCAGCCACACTTGAAACAACGGACACAGACAACAATACACACTACAATGCAGTCGCATGCATTAAACAACCAAGACACTTAAAGACTAAAGAGATGAAAAACCTATTCAGTCCAAAGTTTGTGGAACAAAAGTCTGGATGATGCTCTTCCGAGAATCACTCACTCAAAGTCCAGCGTTAATGTCGTTCCGCTGCCCTTCGAAGTTTCTCTTCCAGGAAACCTCGCCGAAGTTTCTCTTCCAGGAAACCTCGCGTCTTCAATTGGCCACTCTCCAAGCTTCAAACTTCTTCGCCGGAAACACGTCGGTTTCACACACGCAGCTGTTACCACGCGTCTTCGCTCAATAGCAGTAAACACACGCTCTTGCCTGTAGCTCGAGCCTTCACCCCTCAGGTGGAAATCCTCTTCTTCTCCTGCTTTGTCCCTACGGACAAAACCTTCGCCGACTACACGGCGGAATCCCTACGCGCTCTGGCGCTAACTTCTGTCTTCTCCTGCTTCTCTCATCTCTGCTGCTCGGTTAAATACCTTCCGCGCGACATTCCAGAAAGTTCTCGTCACTTCGTCGGCGCGATACGCAGCGAAGGCTGGGGAGAGGGCGAGACGGTTGGAATGCCCTCCACGGTGGATGACTCAACTCGGTATGACCACGCCCCTTTTTTTCTAGAAAAATCGAGTGCTTGCTCGGCCGCCGATGTGGGGTGAGGAGGTTCGTCGGCGAAGCCACGTTTCCGAGAGGAGAGGCTCGCGCGCCCGGGGAGCCTTTAGATGTTTGTTTTCTTTTTCTTTCTTTTTCGTTGACCTCGCGGCGTTACTCCGGCGGTTCGTCGCGAGAGTTTGGCGGCGCGCCCTTTTTGAGCGCTCGTTCGGTGACAGTCACGTATTCCTCTTCGGTGCCCCTCCTTCTCCACAGCAACGGTGACTTGAGCGGGAGTGCGAATGACGTTACGTGATGCTACGTGATGTGACCCACGTATCACGTAAACAGTACACCACCCAGGGCACGTACTCCACCTCGGTGCATGGGGCGTCGAGACATGGCCAAACTTACTCACGTAAACCTCTTAAATTTCCTTATTTGGTGCTCCCTATCTCGGTCGCAATCCATAAGCTTTAGGATCGTGATCCTTGTGAAATGCCGTAACGTTAGTTGTGCAAAGTACATTGTCACCATTTCAGGAGCCGTCGCCTTATTGGACTGTCGAAGACGCCATCGCTTCGAGCGGCAGTTCAACCTGCAGACAGTCGGGAACAGCACAGAAGCGGCCGCCGACATCCGAGCGATGGGGAATCCGCAAGGACCTCGGTTTAATTATGGTGACTGTGGTATTGCGGCGTGGTGAGCCGCTATCACGGAAGAGAGAAACTCGTACACATGACTGCCACCATGGGCTACCGACGACTGCCGGTGTTTATTGTACGGTGGACTTATATACACGACAAACAGGTACATAGATCACAGCGCCATCTCTGGTGGTGTCGCAGAACCAATACGAATACACAACATATTCCCCCTCTTTTTTTTAGTTGATTAGTAATTGTTAGTACGTGTTAGTGGAGAGGCATTTCATCTATATACAATAAGCGTGGAATATTTACACAACTGTACACTCAAAATGCCAAAAACTTTACACCAAAATATACACTCAATTGCAGCAAGCACACGCGTTCATTTCACTGGATCCACTCTAAACGTGATCCATAAATCTTCGAGGCGGTCGTCTTGTCCTCGCGGGTAGCTCCCGACGAGAAGGCGGTTGTGGAGAGGGTGGAGAAGAGACAACCTGTTGTGTCTCTTGCGATGCTACACAAGGGCTGCACAGAACACTAGGTACTGCACTGAGGGGGGTACCGAGTGGCACTGCTGATTGCCCACTGTCACAAGGCACAGGTGACGGGCTTGAAGGCTGTGCTGGGTGAGCGTGAACATCTGGCGTTTGGATGACCTGGTGAGGCTGGGCGGCCTGTGCAGGAACCTTGCTCAACTTGGAGAAGTTCTATGTTCACCCATCGCCTAGGCAGAAAGAGGCTGGCCCTCGTTGTTCCACCACCTTCCGAGAACGACTGAACGAGAGGTCTCCTATAAAAGAGACTGCCGGCTTCTTCACACGGACCATGTCTCCAACTGCTATGTTTGGTTTCTTAGCTGCACGGCGGAAGTCTGTGTACATCTTGCTGTATTTTTGTTTCTGTGCGACTCTCTTCCGAAGCTGGCCAAGTTCTTTGGCAGGGTCTGTGAAGAATGATGGGGATGGGTGCCCAATGATGTGCAGTCGTGTTCGGGGCAGTCGTCCATGTAGGAGCAAGGCTGGTGCTACTCCCGGGGTTGCGTGAGGTGTGCACCGGTAAACACCCAAGTACTCCAGTGCCGCTTGTCGAAGAGGGCCATGTTCTAACGCAGCAAGCTGTACAAAGTCCTTAAAAACACGATTAAACCTTTCAACAAGTCCGTTGGCTTGAGGGTAATACACCGAAGAATGTGTCAGGCGGATACCACGCTCATCCAAGAATTGCGAAAATTCTCGTGAAGAAAATTGGGGACCATTGTCAGTGACTATCTCGTCAGGGTATCCCTCTCGAGAAAAAATTGACAGCAAGAAGTTGGTGATCGTTCTTGTAGATACCTCGTTGGAGAATTGTACTTCGGGCCACTTATAAAAATAGTCAACCAGTGTAATGGCGAACCTACAATCTTGAGGAGCTCTTTCCAGAGGGCCAACAATGTCTATGGCGACTTTTTGCCAAGGGCGCTCTGGAAATAGAACAGGTTGCAGTGGAGCAGGTGCCGTTTTCGCACTCTTGTCGGCCTTCTGACAGACACTGCAGTTTTGTATTGCGACTTCTGCTTGCCGGTCCATACCCGGCCACCAAAACCGTTCTCGAAGTCACGCTTTCGTCCTGACGATGCCGGGATGAGCTTCATGCACTGTGGAGATTACCTGATGCGCAAGGGACTGTGGAACTACAAGTCGCTCCCCGCGAAGAAGTAAGTTTACCACTGACAACTCGTTGCGTAGCATGAAGTACGGCAGCAGATGGCTTGGGACGTGCTTGTGCGGAAGCCATGACGAAGTAACGTATTCCTTGACTTTTGCCAGAGTGGCGTCGTCGCTGGTGGGCTGCTCGAACTGGTCCTTAGCGATGCACAGCGGCTCGACTAGGAACACAACTTCTGTAGAGTCATCTTTAGGTTAAAGTGCGCATTTCAGCTTACCTTCCGCTGGAACACGTGACAGCACGTCTGCTACCTTGTTCTCCGAGCCCTTGCGGTATTCGACGGTGTAGTTGTAGCGTAGAAGTCACTCAGCCCACCTTGCAATGCGAAAGGGACGTCGCCCTGTTCCCTTGTTAGATAGCAACGCTACCAATGCCTGGTGATCCGTCTGAAGAGTGAAAGGCCGTCCCTACAAATAAACATGCCACTTTTCGCATGCCCACATGCAAGCCAATGCTTCACGCTCACTGGCGGAGTACTTCCTTTCTGCATTGGTTAGAGTGCGCTAAGCAAACGCAATGGTCAGGGTTTTCTGACCGTCCACTTGCTGCAAAACGTCACCTAGCCCGTATGCAGAAGCATCAGTTGCGACAGTCACTGGAAGAGCTGGGTCAAACATGTACAACACCTTGTGCGAGGCCAGAAAAGTCTTCACTCTCTCAAAACTTGCTTGGGCGGCTGTGTCCCACTCAAAAGGTATGTCTTTGCGCAGCTGTCGACGCATAGGCTCGACTTCCTCGGCTAGCCTAGGAATGAACTTTGCGTAGTATTCGACAAGTCCTAAGACTGAACGGAGTGTGCCGGGCTCTGCTGGTTTGGGGGCGTGGACGATTGCCTCGACTTTGGCTTGAAGGGGTGCTATGCCTTCCGCACTGACACGATGTCCAAGGAAAGAGAGTTCTGTTGCATTGAAAACACATTTTTCGTTAAGTTTCATACCTGCTTTCGCAATGCGATGCAGAACTTCTTCCAGGTTCTTCGCATGTTCTTTCTCAGTCTTCCCGAAGACGATGATTTCGTCTATGTATCAAAGAACACCATGACAGCCTTGCAGGATTCTTGTCATGAGCTGCTGAAAGGCTGCTGGGGCCGACGCCAATCCAAAGCAGACCCTTTTAAACCGAAAAACACCCTCATGCGTAAAAAACGCTGTGAGATCCCTGCTGTCCGGGTGCAGCAGGACTTGGTGGTACGCAGAGGCGAGGTCTAGCTTTGAGAAGTGGCGGTCTCTGTTTAAGGCATGCAGCAGTTCCTCAGTGTGAGGCAGCGGGAAGTAGTCGACCACTGTGGTGATAGCGCCCAGGGGCGTCAAGTGTCCGCGTTATCTGGCGCTTTCGCCCGTAATTGTAAAGTGTCGTTTGTACGTGACGTCATTGGTCACATGAGTGTCTGCTATATATGTATGCTGGTTGCATGGAATAAAGGAGGGACGTTATCGCGCGCTCATCGGAAGTGGCTCAGTCCCTTTCTCAGCTCCTGCGGCCGGCCCGGACGCGCATGGCCTTTCGCTAGGGGGCAACACGACAACCACAATGGCTTTGTTTGGCTCCCTTAGGTCAACACAAAGACGGATGCTTCCATCTTCCTTCTGGACTGCGACGATGGGAGAAACCCATTCGGAGGCATCGATCCTTTTGATGATGTCGGCAGAGAGCAGGGTCTGTAGTTGGTCGCTTACTGGTTGCCGTACTGAGAATGGGAGGTGCCTCAACTTTTGGGCGACTGGGGAGACTGCCTGTTTCATCTTCACCTTGTGCTGAAAACCTCTGACAAGGCCCAAACCTGGGGTGAGAAAACCTGGCCCACGGCATTGCAGGCATGCCAAACTTTGGCTCACTCTGCGGTTGCTCTACGATAGCGCCTTGCGGTGGAATGCGCCCTTGTGCGTCTGAGCTCGTTGCAGGCCACGTTGAGGTTGCGGAGGCGGACGTTTGCTGAACGACCGTGTGCAGGCAACGTAGCTCCTTCCCTGAAATTTGAAAATTCAGGGCTTGCACAGCATCTAATCCCAAAAGGGAGGTCCCACTGCGCGTTACGTAAAGCGGTACGACGGCTGTTCGTGCCTTGTACGACAGCGTTGCTTCAAACAGGCCAAGCACAGGGATCTTCTGGCGTGAAAAGTCAAACAGAGTAATGCTGGGGGTCCTGAGTTGTACTTTATCTTGAAAAAGGTTTCGAAAGTGACCTTCCCCAATCATTGACACTGCAGAGCCTGTGTCGATGAGAAACGAGACTTTGCGCGTGAGTGGCTTCGGGTTAATCACCGACACGTCGACGTCAACATACAGGCCTCTGCGTTTGTTTGTGCAGATGGTCAAAATACTGCGACCGCTCTCAGCGTCATTGTCACAGAGGAGTTCGCGGACTGGTGCAGGCCTTCGTGGTTGGCCGCGACGCGAGCTCCGACAAACGCTCTGGAAGTGTCCGTGGCGTCCGCAACCATAACAGGTGCGGCCGCGGGCGGGACAGCGCGACCGTTCGCATCCTGTTGCGCCGCAGCTATCGCAGTTATCACGAGATACGGCGTGCAGGGGGTCGGCAGCAGCAGTTTCGTGCTTGGGCTTGTAGTTTTGGCGAGTGCGCGACGAGCTACTACGACGATGCTGACTAGGGGGGCGGGACCCGTTGAAGCGAAATCGGGGGCTATCATGCCTAGCTGGGTTGCGTCCGCGTTGGCGCTGCGTGATGCGGCGAATCGGGTTCGCGAAGGCTTCAGCTTCTTGGCGAGTTTGTTCGCGAAGTTTGGCAATTTCTACCGCTCAGTCGAATGTCAATGCGTCGCCTTCGAGGAGCAGTCGTTCTCTGAGTTGCGGGCAAGTTACTTGGGCAACAAACTGTTCGCACAAGTTATCATCCACGGTAGCAGCGAAATTACACGGGGCTGCCAGTTCCCGGAGCGCCAAAGCAAATTCGGCAACCGACTCACCGGAAAGCTGTCGACGTTCACGAAAATGATGACGTTCCACTCGGACGTTGACGGTGGCAGTGAAGTAGTGTGCCAGTGTGTTGACGGCAACGTCGTATGGGTCCGGAAGGCTTGCGGCAGCAGTGTGCCTGGACGTCTGTTTTTGCGTGGCTTCAGTTGAAAGTGGCGGCTGGGGTGGGGGCGGTGCCGGCAAGGCGTCGAATATCCGTTGGCCCTCGGGGCCCAGGCAGTGAAGCAGGAGCGCGCGACAGCGGGTTGCTGGCCACTCGTCGGCGCCGGACGCGAGCACGAAGTTCTGGAACAACCAGAACCAGCGGTGCCAAGGAATCGCTGGCGTGTCCGGAGTCTCGAGGAACGGCGGCGGGGGAGATATACCGGTGGCCATCCTCGTCGCCAATGTGGTATTGCGGCGTGGTGAGCCGCTATCACGGAAGAGAGAAACTCGTACACATGACTGCCGCCATGGCCTACCGACGACTGCCTGTGTTTATTGTACGGTGGACTTATATACACGTCAAACAGGTACATAGATCACAGCGCCATCTCTGGTGGTGTCGCAGAACCAATACGAATACACAACAGTGACCCAGGATGCAGTAAGTCGTCACGTACAATCACCCCGGCAAAAAAAACGAGCAGACCCACACTTCAGGTACAATGGTTGCAGGAAACAGCTAGCTGTCCCAGCTCCGCGGGACACTCACGATGCAGGGTAGACAGGGGCAAGGCTCCTTTTTTTGCCTGTCGAGACGTACTTGGTCGTTGCACGTCTCAACGTGAAAGACCCTTTCCTTCGATTAATGGAGGTGATCGCTCGCCGATAACCCGTTTAGGGATCCCTGCCATATCGTGAGTGATGAGCGTGTAGTGAGACATTATGCTATTTTATTCTTATGTACCCACCCTACTGTTTTATACTGCGCTCTTGAGCTGAGAGACAATTTGTGCTTATTGTGGGTGGGGCCCTGTAAGCGACGGTGGCTCGTCGGCCGGGTCCCAATTACAGGTACGCGCAAGTCGTGCTTAATTCGCTCCATCTGCTTCAATAAAGCAGCCGTCCAGGCGTTCATAGCTGTAGCATATCTGACGTACCCTGATTAATTAGCCTTGGAACGCTTATTCATCACATGTATATACGAGTCCGAACGATATGTCTTGTGCTGACACAGCAAGGGGAAACGTAGCGTCCCCCGTCGTAGCGCGCGGCCGACGCGACACGATCAGCTGAGAGAGGAAAAAAAAGAGGGGAGGGGGGCAGCGCATCACCTCCTGCGACTCTAAATAGTTTTCCCCGTAATGCCTAATACTGAGACGCGATATCTTAATCGCACAGCTGCGCACACAGCAAGAGAACGCGCCTCGACTTCTGTCATGGGCGGTTCATTCCGTTAATTAAAACGGCCTCTTAATTGCGCAGCAGCACCGCGCTCGACTTCTGCTAGGCGCGGTTCATTCCGTCAATTAAAACGGCCTCTTAATTGCGCAGCAGCGCCGCGCTCGACTTCTGTTATGCGCGGTTCATTCCGTTAATTAAAACGGTCTCTTAATTGCGCAGCAGCGCCGCGCTCGACTTCTGCTAGGCGCGGTTCATTCCGTAAATAAAACGAATTCTGTAAGGCGCGGTTCATTTCGTAAATTAAAATGGCCTCTTAATTGCGCAGCAGCGCCGCGCTCGACTTCTGCTAGGCGCGGTTCATTCCGTAAATAAAATGAATTCTGTAATGCGCGCTTAAGTCCGTTAATTAAAACGGAATTAAAACGACCTCTTAATTGTACGGCAGCACCACGCTCGACTTCTGCTAGGCTCGGTTCATTCTGTTAATAAAAACGGCCAGCGTCGCTCATGCACTCGCGAAATGCACCGCGGATAGCACGAAACTCTTACGGAGAAGCCACAACTACAAGAGAAAAATTTTCAGCCAAGAAATGCACCGCAGATAGCACCAAACTTTTACGGAGAAGCCACAACTACAGGAGAACAATTTTCAGCCAAGAAATGCACCGCGGATAGCACCAAATTCTTACGGAGAAGCCACAACTACAGAAAAACACTTTTCAGCCAAATTTAGCGGCAGTCTGGCAACAACCACCCTTTCAGTTTGGCAACCATTTATGCAACGCCAAAAGGAACCGTGCCGCCTGCGATGTGTTAGGTGGTGAAAACTCTGATGAAATCATGGCCATGGCCTAGGCCACTCCCAAGGAGGACTGGAGTGTCGTCGCTGCTTCATTCATGTGATTGCTGGATGCTTAGTTGAACCTGGTGGTTGGAGCTAGCGCGGCCGTCCACCGCACCGCAGCTTCATCTGAGTGTGTGCGCCATAAAGTTTCTCAGTATGATGTGCGGATTACAATCGTTGGACGTACTGCGTTTTCTAGATTGCAATGCCAAGCGTGGTGTTGTCAAAGGTGAAAGTGTTCTTGCTGCCGAGTTTTGCTTGTCAAGAAGGGCAAGGTCGACGATGAAATAAATGCTTTCGGACGGTTCACGTGTGACTGACCGGACGCACATGCATGAAACCCCAGTGCGTCGGCAAAGTGTTCATACGGTGGATGGAAACAACTTTATTGTAATGTTCTTACGAAGCCTGTGATCTACGAAGGCCAAAGCTACTGCATTGCCGTCTGTTTTGTCAAGTGCGAACACGTACGGCCGTTCTCAACCGTTGCTACGTGAATGCTCCCGTGCTGTCACAGGCCGCGCGTGTTATTGAGCAAGACAGACAAGTAGTTAGATGGGCTAACGCCGTCGGCACTTGCCCTTGGGCATTGTTTGTCAAGTGCTGATCGCCGAGAACATTGCGGTGACACGTCAGTATTTTTAAAGAAAGCGGCCTGCCGGTTACCTCGTCAAGTGATGGTACACTGAGCGACATAAAAAAAGTTGCCCGAGACTACGTTGCAGGGCACCTTTCTGTCATCAAAACTTTAATAAACCGTGGAAATCAACATTCCTGACACCTGTGCTGAAGAAACCAATGCAGCCAGCTGCATTCGAGTTTTTGTTTCGAGTTGGCACTAGCCCAAAAAACTCGAATGGTCGAGTTTGTGTCTTTTTGCGTCTCGCTGATTAAGAGCACTAATTCGCAAAACACTTTATCATAATTAATATAGTCAATCCTGCAAGAGCCATCGAAGATCCAATAATAAAGGACCTGCGGACGGGACCACCACCAGCAGCAAGTCGGGCTGATGAGGAGGCGCAAATGTTAAAACAATGCATGCGTGAACAAAAAAAAGAGAAAGTATCCATAACTGCAATGGGAATTGAACCACCGACCTCACCAGTTCATGTGTTGCTTTAACCAACTACGCCACAGCTGCCGATCGAACAAACAAGCTGGTTTCGTATTGTTGTCACGCTAAACCTAAATAACATTTTTGTTCATTTTTTTCGTTTGGACGTAATTTTAATTGCTTTTATCGTTATGTCTAGACGTTCCGCAAGGCACTCCTGAATATTTAAACAAAGCGCCTAACCGGAAAATGCAACACGTCACTTCCGTGCGGCGCAGAAGCCGTCTCTGTGTGGGGGTGGCTCGTGCGTCGCGCGGCGCAGCAGTCTAAACCTTTTTGAAGACACCCTTACTTGAGTGGCGCCACCACCGTAGTTCCGACGACCGCCGCTTCCCAAGTGACCGCCGATATGCACGGGAAATCTAGGAGGCGTTGGTGTGGGACACGGGCAACGTTGTAGTGACGTTGACCACATGAACGGGGTAGGCGGCTGTTTTGAAGCAGTTCGGGGCGCCCGGTTAGTTGTTAAACAGCTAGAGCCGAACGCGAAGGGGACCTAGTGAGAGGCTACTAGCGAAATAGAACACAAATTTTTGTGGTGTAGGCGGCAGCTTCAAACAGTTGTTGAGGCAGAAGAGTTAACGGAGGCGGCTGGATAGCGGGATTATGGTTGAACGTAGGGCTGTCAGGCGCTGGGTCCGATGGTCGGGCGGGCGATGGCTAAAGAGGCTAGGAAAACCACGAGCGAGAGTGAGCTGCTGCAGTGCGAAGAATGCAAGTGCTGGTGCTACTTAGATGAGACAGCATTCACGAGTTTGGCCGACGCGCAGAAGGCGAGCTTCGTGTGCAGGCTGTGCGAGGCACTGAAGACGGCCGTGCAGCGCACGGAGGCTAGCATCGAGGGGCTTCAGGGGGAGCTTAGGACGGAACAGGAGCAGAGGATAAAACAGCTCGGAGCGTCGCGTGAGCGGGAGGAGGCTCCCGCCAGCCTATTAAAGCAAATGAAGGGCGACCTTCAAAAA